>NC_132989.1:12987256-13612256 GCF_048564905.1 Vicugna pacos | reverse complement strand
AAGTGCCCATCAACAGATAAATGGAAAATGAAAATGTGGTAAATGCATACAATGGAATACTACTTAGCCATAAAAAGATGGAATCTTGCCATTTCCAACAACATGTACGGACCCTGAGTGAAGTAAGCCAGATGGAGAAGGACAAATACTGTATGATTTCACTCATGTGTAGAACAGATATATATGTATACATAGAGAGAGAGAGAACAAATCAAACCAAACAAAAACAAACATGTAGATTCAAAGAACAGAGGGGAAGGGAGTTTGGGGAGGGTGAAATGGGTAAAGGGGGTCCACTGTATGGTGATTCATGGAAACCAAACTTTCGGTGGTGAGCAGAAGTCAAAGCCTAATGTTGTATCCATGAAACTTATATATTATAAACTAATGGTGGTGGTGATTCTGCAATGAGGATCAGGGAACAATATCCATAGGAGGTGGGCATTTAGAATGGTCATGATTTAGATACAGAAAGAGAGAGAGGGAGGGAGGAAGAGAGGAAGGAGGAGGAGGTGGAAGGAGGCCGGACACTGCATGTGGGAAGAAGAGCAGAAGTAAGGGCTCAGGGGTGGGAAAGCTGGATATATTTGGGAGCAGCAGATAGCTCAGATGTGTCAGAGCACAGGAGAAAAGTGGAAGATCACACTGGAGGGTAGATGGGGACCAGGTTACTCAGAGTCTTATGAGCCAGATTAGAATATATCTTGTCCAAAAGGGAGACCTTGAAAATTCTCAAGTAGACAAGGTATGCTCAGTTTTATATGACGCTGCTTTGAGATAAGGCCTTAGAGGGTCCAAAGCGAAAGCTGAGTTGTTTAGGCTTTCACTAACTAGGTTGATTTGGAGGGAGCTGCTCAAAGCTCAAGCTGGGATACCTCCCGTCACCTTTTATTTCTACACCAGGGCTCTGCCCTACCTGTTCACAGTTATCTACCACAAACATGAGGAACAACCAGAATCTCAGCTGGTCCATAAACAGGAAGAAGAACATGATTGTACCTGGGTGTTGGGAAAACATGATTTGTTATAAAGAGAGAAGGCAGAGAAAATATGGGGCCACCCAGTGTGCTGGTGTTATTAGCCTCTGCCTCACCCCTCTTGCCTGGATGTCCTTGCTGCCCATAGCTGCAGGCAGAAAGCCTTGTGGCAGCCTCAAACCTCCTCCAGCTCAAGAAGGGGCAGGAATGCCCTGACACCTGTGTTCACCTGTGTCCAGGTATGTTTCCAGGCAGAACCTCTGTGTCCAGGTAGTTATGGAGCTGAGGGCCTGCCTTGGCTTCCCTATCCCATTATCTGCTGCTCAATCTCATCTACTTGGAGAAGGAAGTCTCTGTCCCCCGCCCGCAAATTCTGACTTGATCTGGACACTAAACACTCTGCTCAGTACTGGCCATCTCGTTCCCCATGGAATGAATCTCTTCTTCTCTTGGCCTTCTAATCTATGGTCTTTGAAGCAGCTGAAGCGATCTTTCTAAAATTATTGATTATATCATGCCCTTCCTCTGCTTAGGACATTATGAGGCTTTCCTCTCTGCTCTTAGGATAACATTCTAGCACATGATTGGCTCCAGCATACCCTTCCCTTCTTTCCTTCTACGTCTCTTCCTCCTCACTCAGGATGTTTCGCCAGCTACCTGAGTACTCAGGGCTCTTCCCACTCCGTGGCCTTTTGCTGGTACCGTTTCCACATCTCTTCAACTAGTTGGCTCTTGACCTTCAGATCCTGGCTTAAATTTCACCTCTTCAGACAGGTTTTCACCTGTAGCTCTTACCCTAATACATAATTATTCATTTACTTCTTTTCTTATTATTTTCTATCTCTTTTTCTTACGTATTTTCTATCTCTACTGCTAGGTCGTAAAACTCCATCAAGGTAGGGATCATGCCTATTTTATTCACCTTTATCTCCCCAGCACCTAGCGTGGTGCTTTGTTTATATTAAGGACTCAGTTGATACTTGTTCAGTAAGTGGATGAATGAATTAACAAGTGAATGGGAAGCTGGTTTCCTTCTAGGAAACTGACCTTCTAGGAAGTACACACAGGATCCATCTGACTTTGAGCACTGCAAGCTGGCTGGCATCCCCTGATGCTCAGGGTCAGGAGCCATTTCAGATTGCCCTGGGGCCTCCTTACGCTGGCCCCATTTCCCTTTGTACTTGTATGTACCTTGGCTTCTTGGCCTCAGCTGCTGAAGCCACTGGAGCTGCAGGGCCTCCGCCACCCACATCTTACACTTTGATCCTGCTTGCCTTGGTGTGAGGCTCTTTCTGCTCAGACAGGCCCACAATGAACAGAGCCAATAAGGATGAGTAAAGATGTTTACAGAGTACTTCAATTTACACAAGTGATTCAAGACCTGATCTCGAGTCTCCAGGCTCTCAAACAGTGATTTTCCTATTACACCCTGCTGCTTCCCTGACTCCACACAAATTGCTGGTCTTTGTGCTAGCAATGAAGATGATCATGCATGCTACCTTCTGGTACAACGGTTTTGACCAGGAGCGAAGGGTTTCATAGTTCTAAGAGCAAATCAGGACTTCAGGGAAATGAGAAGGAATGTTAACTTTTTTTTCATTTAGTTAAAAAAATACAGCAGTGGTGAATGCTATTATAAAAGGGTCAAATGGTATAGAAGCATATAAGTAAAAATGAACGTCCCGATTCAGATTCTCTCTCCACCTCATCCCAATCTAATTCTCCTCCCCACTTCTTTCCTCAGAAATAACTACTTTTGACAGTGTAGTGTAGTTAATCCAGGCCTTTAAAATATAAATATAAACATTATGTATAGTAATTTATAAACATAAATAGGGTATTTAAAAAATCTTGCAGACTTTGAAAAACATATTCAATATTATTTTAAAATTGTGTATGTTGAAAGAGAAAAAGGGACACTACTTTCTTTTTAATAGAGGTACTGAGGATTGAACCCAGGACCTCATGCATGCTAAGCACGTACTCTACCATTTAACTATTTCCCTCCCCACAGACACTACTCTAGTGGTGGAACAGACTCTTGGCTGATGGAGCACAACTGAGAGGACTTGTTCTGGTATGTGTATAAAGAGAGATAGCAGGAGACCTGGCAAAACCTGGCAGTAGAACTATAGCAAAGTCTTGTTCATGAGATGGCTCAGAGACTCTCACCAGTGGCAAAGTGGTAGGCATAGTTTGCTAGGAGACCCATGCAGTGCACGGCCACAGGCCTATCACCTACAGGCTGACAAGACCCAACTGGAGATGGGGACATGGGCAGAAGGAAGGAAGCTTAGTAGATATGTTAGGATGAAAAACATAGGACGAAAATAAATTTGTCAAGGCAATGAGAAGACAAGCCATAGACTTGGAGAAAATATTTGCAAAAGACATATCTGAAAAAGGACTGTTATCTCTCTTAAAACTCAACAATAAGATGAATAACTTGATTAAAAAATGGGCAAAAGACCTCAACAGACAGCTCATCAAAGGAAATACACAGAAGGCAAAAAAGCATATGAAAAGATGCTTCACATCATATGTCATCAGAGAAGTGCAAACTAAAACAACATGGAGATATCAGTACACACCTGTTAGAATGAACAAAATTCAGAATACTGACAACAACAAGCACTGTGAGAATGTAGAGAAACAGGAACCCTCATACATTTCTGGTGGGAATGCACAATGGTATGAAAGAGCCAAGCCACTCTGAAAGGCAGTTTGGCGGTTTCTTACAAAACCAAACACGTTTTTACCATATGATTCAGCAATTGCATTCCTTGGTATTTATTCAGTGAGTTGAAAACTTACCTGAACACAAACACCTTACATGAATGTTTATAGCAGCTTTATTAGTAACTACCAAAACCTGGAAGCAACCAAGGTGTCCTTCAGTAGGTGAATGGATAAGCTGTTATATATCTAGACAGTGCAATATCATTCAGCACTGAAAAGAAATGAACTTTCAAGCCATAAAAACACATGATGGAGACTTAAATGCATATTACTAAGTCAAACAAGCTGATCTGAAAACGCTGCATACTCTATGATTTCAGCCATATGACATTCTGGAAAAGGCAAAACTATAGAGACAGTAAAAAGATCAGTGGTTGCCAAGAGTGTGGAGAAGGAGGATTAGTCAGAGCACAAGGATTTCTAAAGTGGTGAAATTATTCTGTTATGATAAATAATGGTGGATATGTGTCATACATTTGTTCAAACTCATGAAATCCAAGAGCGACCCCTAATGTAAACTATGAACTCTGGGTGATAATGATGTGTCACTGCAGGTTCACCAACAGTAACAAATGTACCCCTCTGTTGTGAGATGTTGGCAGTGGGGGAGACTGTGCGTGAATCAGGGCAGAGTACACATGACCTCTTCAACTTTCTGTATACTTTCTGGGCAATGCTGCTGAGAAGCGAAAATGTTCTGAAAGAAACAAAGTGTATTAAAATAAACAAAAACCCTGAATATTTAAGAAATATAGACAGGGGGACTAAGAACTCTGTAGTTTGATACTATTAATGATGTAAGTATATAACTAGTCTCACATGGACACTACAGTGCAATAAAATACAAGAGTAGACCAGGGCTGAGCAGTAAATGGCCAAAAGGAAAAGAGAAACAGGATAAAGAATGGGCACCAAGCCCTCCCATCATGGGCTCCATCAGTGCACAAGAGATTAGTAGTATACTAGTTGCTGTATATATTTGTGCTCATGATAACTGCAAAGAAAATGATACTAACCATTATTAAAAAAAGTTTTTTGAACATGGCTTGTGAGGCAATGGAACGAGCCCTGTGCTGGGAGCTCAGTGCCCAGTTTACATCCTGCCATTGCCTCTGGTTTTCTGTGCAACCTGGGACAAGTCCTTCCTCTCTCTAGGTCCATTTTCTCTTTGTGTAAAGTGGGCTTGCAATTATCAAGGGTCTCTCAGTTCTTAAGGTTTTATGCATTATTTCCTGGGAGCATAACTTTCTAAAAATTTCCTAAGATAAGAGTAATTAATTAGAGTGACAATTGAGGTGTTTGCTAAGTGCTATTGTCTCATTTAACCTACAGAACCTCCAATATTAGCCCCATTTACAAATGGGGCAGCTAAGGCTTAGGGAACTTAACCAAAGCCACAGGGTTGGTTAGTGATGGCATCAGGATTCAAAGAAGGTAGACTCCTTTGCCCTTCCCCCACCAAGCACTCTGCAGAAAGAGCCTCCAGGCTCTGTTGCCTGGGAGAGGAGAATAGAGAATATAAAATAAAAGTACGTTATGTTAGACAGGAAATGGGTCTGAGCACGGACACTCTTCCAGTCATCTCTAACATCACAGAGAACAAAGACACAGCCCAGAGGGCACGTCAAACTTCAGAGGGTGGAGGGTGTGGAGATTTCAATGCTACTGGAGAAGGACAGGCAGAGAACAGACTTTAGGAGCTGATCTCCGGAGATAAGAAGGCTAAATTTAGGGAGAGATAATATGGACTTCTAAGTCAAAGGAGAAATGAAAGGGTTATCATTCAACTAGACTGTTCAGAAAATTTATAATTTTTCTTCTTTTTTTGAATCACAACTTTCTTTTTCATGAGATAAACTGATCCTCTCAGAGAAAGAGCAGATGTTAGTCATTAAAATTTGCCCACAATTTCATGAGGTTTATGAAATTCCTAAGAAGACTAGTGGATTAGGGAGACACATAAGACAAAAGTAATCATTAACCAATAATTATGCTAAAAATAACAGTGGAAACCAACAATTTAAGTGTCAAGTACTCTAACATTTACAAAACAACTTTGCATACACTATTGAATCTTTCCAATAAGTAGAATGTCAATACTTATTTTTACAGGTGAGAAAACTGACACTCAAAAGAGCCAGAGAAGGGAGTAACTGCACATGAGTAGGTTTCTTTTAGGGCAATGAAACTTGTTCTAAAATTAGATCGTGGTGATAGCTGCATAACTTTGTAAATTTATTAAAAATTCATTGAACTGTACACTCAGAATGACTAAGTTTTATGGGATGTAAGTCAATACCTCAATAAAGCAGTTAAAAAAAGCAATAATGTTGAATAAATGGACCCCTAAAGAGTTATGCTTTGGATCCAAGAATTATCTTTGAGGAGCATTATCTTTGCCCTTAACACAACTTTTCTGCACCTCTCTGCCTGTCTGTCAAGATTTAGCTCCTTGAGTTACTGGAAAGAAGAAGGGAAAATTTCTCATAAAAGTCCCTAGGTACAAGATCTCAGGCTCAAGAACTCTTGTTGGGGAAGTAAGGAGACTTATGAGATCCCACTGATGTCCTCCAAGCAGGACATCTAGTGGAGGAGTTGGTAGGCCTCCCCCAGGGGCTGCTGGAGCATTCCTAGGGTGGCACCACCCAGGGCCTGGCAGCTGGCACACAACCTCAGGTGGGTCCTAGCACCACCTGGCAAATCCTCTCCTTGTCTTATTTATGCTACTCTTCCACTCTTCAAGGGGACTGTTCCCTATGTCTTCTCTCAATTCAGACGTCTACCACTCTTCCCTTTCCACTCTCAGCTGGTGACGTTGTTCGTACTTCATTGAGAAAATAGAAGCAATCAGAAGAGAACTTCCTTATCCTCCAGCCACTAAATCTACCCACTGACATATGTCTGAATCCGTATACTAGGACTTTTCTCCCAGGAAAATAGTTGAGCCTTTCTCATCCTGTTCTAAGTCCCTTTGTCTTGTGCACTGGATCTCATCTGTTGTCATCTACTCACTCAAGAGCCTTCTCCTGCAATGATCCTTCCCTCTCTCTTGCATCATCAAACTTTCCCTTTCTACTGCATCATTCCCATGAACATATAAGCATACCATAGTACCTTAAATCTCTCATCTCTCTGCTCTGCTTCATAACAAAAGTCCTTAAAAGAGTTGTCTTTACTCCTTCCAGTTTCTCACTTCCCATTCTCTTGAATCTACCTCAGCCAACTTTCATCCTCTTTACTTCACTGAAACTGCTCTTGCGAAGGGCAACAACGCCCCGTTGCCAAATCCAATGGCTAAACCTTAGCCCTCTTATCACTTGCCATGACATGAGTAGAAATTTTAATATTTTTTACACTTACGATTTTCACCACTGTGGTGGATAGACTCTAAGATGCTACCTCCCTTATTATTCATGGTGTTCATGCTCTTGTTTATCCTCTGCTCTTGAGTGTGGATGAGACCTGTGCTTGCTTCTAGCCAACAGATTGTGGCAAAGGTGATGGAATGTCACATTATGTCATATAGATTTTGTTTTACTAGCAGACTACAGAGACCTCCAAGTCTAGCTGGCTCTAAAGAAGTAAGTGACCATGTTGGGAAGCCCACATGGCTAAGAGCTGACAGCCACCAAGAAGGCGGGGCCCTCAGTCTTACAATGGCAAGGAAATTAATTGTGCCAAAAATCTGAGCAAGCTTGGAGGAATATTCTTTGCCAGTTGTGCCTCCAGGTGAGAAAGCAGCCCAGCCTACACCTGGCTGCAGCCTGTGAGCCCCTATAAGCAGACGACCCCCTGAACTCCTGACCCACAGAAACTGCACGAGAATAAATGTATGTCATTTTAAGCCATTAAGTATGTGGTAATTTATTACACAGCAATAGGAAACTAACACAACCACTCATTTTTAAATATGTTTTTTCCATAATGGCATCTTATACTGCATTTGAAAAAACTCAGACAAAATTTATTTGCATATTAAACAGGTACCATTCTGTACCTTCATATGGCAAATTGTGACCACAGAACCTTAGGGTCTAAGTGAGGGGTCAGAGGAGAACCCAGAGGTTCTCACACTTTTTACCCAGTGTGACCTTGAACAAATAAATACCTTTGTCTCTCTGAAGCTCAGTTTCTCATATATAAAATGAATGGGTTGCAGCAGACCATCTCAAAGAAATTCTAAAGTGTGATATATAATAACTTTGTGGCTGACTGAGGGCCCATCCAGTCATCTTTGGAGGGAGGAATGTGGCTGAAGTAGGGAAAGAAGAACTCATGGCGCTGAAAGATTTTGGAGATGAACTTCCTCCCCTATTAATTTCATTGACGAGAAGCCCGGATGTAAGGAACTGGCTAGCACGTGGCAGAGCTAGCCTCAGCACCTCCCTTTGGGCTCCACAACATGTGTCTTTTCAGTGGCAAAAGGAGGCACTTCTCTCTTGTAAGCTCTCCCAGGTCCTTTGTTACCATTGTGAGGTAGCCCTAAGGTCTGTCCACCCTACAGATGGGGTTTAGTGGGTTTGCTCCAGATCTCTTAGAGTGCCTGGGCCCAATCCTGGGAATATCCCTCATCCAAGGCTGCCTTTTCCTGCCTTACTTCAGGAGGACCTACCACTTGTCACTGTCTGGTGCCACGACTGACATCAAGGAAGCTGTTAGCTGAGTAAGAGGTTAGGGGAGGGTCTGTAGGTGAGGTGGAAGCTGTAAGCTGGTTTCAGGTAGACTGGAAGCTTCAGCTTTGGAAAACCTGAGCCGAGTAAGCTCTTAGAAGCTTCCCACAACACAGTTTCACTTTAAAAACTAATATTCACATCTTTAAAAAGATGCCCATAGTTAAACTAAAATTTTTAACCAAAGAATTTATAATAAAATGCCAGAGTCTCCTTATCTGACCCTCTCTCTTCCTCTTTCAGGGACTATCCCTTTTTTAAAAAATCAGTTTAATTTTAGTTCTTTAGTTCTCCATCTCTCTATACAATACACTTCAGTGGTATTTCTCAACATATTTCTCAACTTATCAACCTGATGTTAGATGAACATATACACCTGTTGACCTCTGCCACTTCTCTTGATAAAATGATCTTCTTGTTTCAGTTCCTTTTTACTTATCTTTGTACCTTTTAAAATTATATAAGCATCAAGATACACTTCTTTAAAAAAAGATACACTTCTTATAAATTATTAATAGTATTTGTGTTAGTTTCCTATTGCTGCTGTAGCAAATTACCACACATTTTGTGGATTAAAACAACACAAATTTGTTATCTTACAGTGCTAGAGGTCAGAAGTCCTAAAATCAAGAAGTTAGGAGGGCTGCTCCCGGGAGAATCTACTTCTTCGCTTTTCCAGCTTCTAAAGGCCTCCCGCATTCCCTTGACTTGTGGCTTCTTCCTCCATTCAAAGCCAGTAGAACAGCATCTTCTCTTTTCTGACCTTCCTGCCTCCCTCCTGTGAGAACCTTTGTGAATACATTAAGCCCACCTGGACAATCCAGGATAATCTCCTCTTGTCAAGATCCTCAATTTAATCACATCTGCAAAGTTCCTTCCGTCACCTAAGGTAACATATTCACAGGCTGTAGAGATTAAGATCTGGACATTTTTTGGGGGGCCATTATTCTGCCTACTCTGCCGTACATCCCAATTTACCTGGAACAGACCCACTAAATATATATGTGTGTGTGTGTGTGTGTGTGTATGTGTATATATGTAGATATATATATGTAGATAGGTATATAGATATACACCCAGACATATATATATGTCTGGTGTCCTGGTGTAAATTATCAATACAGCCCCTCTCATTTTCAAAAGTATCTCCAGTATGAACACTTTACTTATCCAGTGCTTCCGAATCTTTTTCATATAACACTTGTAGAAAGTGATAACACTTTATAGATCCTCAGGATAAAAGAACAAGCCTGCTCATGACTAGAGGTAATTGTCTCAGACACTCCAGTCACCTTAGGACCCACCTGCCTGTTCCACAGGGTAAAAGCACCAATATCTCAGCACTGCTATAAGCCGTTTATGGTACCCCATGGGCTACTGCACACCACTGACAAAGTCTTCTTTACACTAAAGCAATCTAATAAGTTTTAAAGCCTGTTCTTTTGATGCGCTCCTGTGTGGCAGCATTTGACTCCAAGTTGCTTACTGGGGTTTCCATACACGTGCACTGACGTTCCTGTAGTTGCAGTGCTGCCTGCAGGTTAATTCAGGTTGTCAGACTGAGGTACTCCTTTGGCATCTTTTCACATATGCCCTCCAGTTCTGTGTCCCTGCAGAATTCCTCATCCCTCATGCATTAACCCAGGTATCAGAGTGGTGCCACTGGATTCTCTGGATGGGCTTTTGAACAGCTTGCAAATTTTTTCTTTGGGCCTTTACAGTGCATAAGTCTCTTACTTTGTAATACATTCTTTTTTCTAAACATACTTTATTTACCAGAAAAGTACCAGTGGTAAAACATTTTATCATCATTATCTCCTTTCTTATCACCAAAAATCACAAGAGCTAAGCTCAGAGGCACATCATAGTGTGCTCATCTGGCACCAGCACTTTTCCTAGTATCTGAGGTGCTGTTTGTTCCCTTAGCGGGGTCCTTGCTTTAACAGCTACTTTTCATTTCAACTGTGTTGCTAATTTACTTTACAGGATGCACTCCCCTTAGTCATCAGGACGTCCTAGCATGATCGTGCTTAGCTTTCTTTATAGCAATTTACCTCTTCTAGTTTTCATTCCAAAATGAAGGATTTTTAAATTAATTTTTCAGAATTTGTGCCACTTAATGAATCCTAAATTATATTGCTATGGCTTATGGAATATTTTAAATTAAGTTAACAATGAATGCTTATACTATAGCTAATAAATTATTCAAACCACCCACAGAAGTTCCACGAGAACAATGGCATTTCTCTCTGGCTTCTGACAAAAGTGGGTGGGCGCTTCTGTGTTCCAGCCAAAGTGCAGCACAGTTTACAGTTCACTCTCTTGAGCATCAGTCAGCTTATTATGGGATACCTCATGAAATTTTAAATTCAAGTGGAATTCTAAATACTCTAAATTCTGCATAGGAAGTAGAACTTTATTTACATTTTAATATTACACCATCTTATATTCCTGTAATTCAGATATGTGTACAGAGACTGTGTTGTGTAGCCTGCTTTGCTTTGTTTTTTTCCTTAACCAAATGCAACCATTCTATGTAAGCTATTCTGTAACCTCTGTATGACGCAGGGGGCTAAGAGCTTGGAAGTCAGAGCAAAGAAACATAAGACATGTGCACTGCCCCTCCTCTCCAGACCTCCGTTTCTCTACTAAGGATGAGGGGCTGGACTGACTAACTCTAGGTGGGGCTCTCCAGTTCTGAAAATCCACAGTTAAAAGAGGTGCCCTGATAATCTACAGTTAAAGGAGGAGCCCTGGAAAAATCCCTCTCTCTCTTTATGTCTAAGGATGTGAAAAGAAGAAAAAGAAAATAAAGGGGAAGGACAAGAAACAACTAAAAGGAAAAACAGGAAGGAGCAGATCCGTGTTGATAAAAGAAGGGGAAAGGAAAGAAGAAAGAAGATGCCTAGACTCACAAAGGGTGAGTATGGATTTAATTTATAAAAAAAAAAATAGGTTTCAACTCACAATATTTTTTTTAAGAACACTGGCTCTGGAGTTAAAGAACGCTTGACTCCTGGCTTTATCGCTTACATTCACGCACCGTTTTCCTGTCTCCTTGCCTGGGTTTCATCTATTAAGTGGAATTAAAAATAATGACCTCATAGGATTTCTGGGGGGAGTAAATGAGTTTGCAAAGCATGCAGCACAGCACCTGGCACATGGCAAGCTCTCAGTGAACTGAGTTCTTTCTATCGTTGTCATCACTTTTCTTGGGGTTCCTCTGACACACCCAGGACAGGAGCTTTCCTTCCTTTAAGGTGCTTGTCAGCTTCCCTGCCCCTCCCCATCCTCATGAGGCCGAACAACTCCAATTCCTGAGTGAAGATCCCACAGAGGCAAAATAGGCACGTTCCCCCTTGCGAACCAGGTCTTTCCCTCCTCTGAGAGGTCCACAGTGAGAGTAATGAGAATCATCTCGTGTGGGGATACCGATCTACAGTGCACCAAATGCTCCGACACCCATCAGACCCTCTTCTGGCTGAGATGAGGCAGCAGAGGCTCAGGGAGGTCCAGCCCAAGAGGTCACGTCACATGCCTGGCACTATGGGAGGCTGGGAAGTTGTTATCTCACTAGCTTCGCCACAATACTCATAACCTGGGGAGGGGTCCGCTCAGTTTCTTCTGCTCCTGCATGTGCTCTGCACTTTGATGGCATTCTCCACTCTCCTGCCTCACTAGCTGCGGGTGCTGGTGACTGGTAGATGTAGTGAGATGGTTAAGTACCTGGTCACTGGAATTCTGGCTTTAACACTGATTAGCCAAGTTACCTTGGGTAAGTGTCTTTAACCTTACTAAAGCTTTCCTCATCCGGAAAATGGGGATAATGCCTCATGCCTAGAATGAGAAACTAAGATAGGGTTTCTTTCTTGAGCAAGTCATTTACTGAGGGAGTGTTCACAGGAGAAGGTGCGTGAGGGAAGCTAAAGTGAGGAAAAAGAGAAAGGCTAAGTGAGGATGCAGTCTCAGCTGGAGACCAGCTTCAGCCTGAATCCACGGAGAGCTCTGGAGCACAAGTTACATCATAGAGCCGGTCCCGCCTTGAGGTAAGAGGGCTGACCTTTTGTTCCCACCCCACTTAAGTAACTGACTGTGGTCTACACTCCCGCAAGTCCTCATCAGTCATAGGACACAAAGGAAATGGATTAGGGACCCAAGGGACCCTGAAAGAAGATACAGAGAGTGAAAGAAGAAACTGGGCAGGACTCCTATGACATTTACAATCAATACAAATATATCCCCTCCTTTTGTACAAAAAGCTATATCACTGTTCTCTTCACTTTTTTTCCACTAAGAGTACCTGTCTGGAATTTGCTTCAAGAGAATTTAGGGTGCAGGGGCATTGGGAACAGATAATCAGGGTGGTGGTGGTGCTGGGTTGGGATATAGATAAACGATGTTGGCCAATAATTCTCTGCAGAGTTGCTTTCACTCCCACCACATCAAATCTTCTCTTTTAAACACCATCAATGGTCACACTTTGCTAAATATAGCAGTCTGTGTTTAGTCCTCTTCTTACATGACCAAGCAGTAGAATTTGACATAGTCCCTCACCTCCTTGAAAAACTTTCTTCACTTGGCTTCCAAGATAACACCACTCCTGGTTTTTCCCAGCTCAGTGACCATGTCTTTGTGGTTCCTTTTGCTCATTCCTAGTCATCTTTCTGTCCTCCTCTAGACTTGATTTTAGGGTTTCCTTTCATCTTTATTTGTACTCACTTCCTTGGTGATCTCATCTACTCTCTTTGCTTATTAACTACCATCAACAGTGCTGACAAAGGCCACATTTTTATCTCTAGGCTGGACCCCTCCTCTCTCCACAACCATCCCGATGGCCACCTGACCTCTTCCCTTGGATGTCTAACAGGCACTTCACAAAGTCTCCCTTTGCTCCCCACTGAAACTGTTCCTGCCTTTGTCTTTCTGACTCTGTTAAAGGCAGCTGTATCTTCCCTGTTGCTAAGGCCAAAGTATCTGTCTCCTTTCTCTTATACTCCACTTCCAGTCCATCAATATTTCCAACCTACCATTAAAATATTTTCAGAAACTGACCACCTTCACTGCTTATCACACTTGTCAAGTCATCACAATCTGATCCTGGGTTACTTCAACTGCCTCCTAACTGGTCCCCCTGTTTCTGCCCTTGCTTGTATCAACCCAAGAGACAAAGTATCCTTTTAAGCCCAAGTCAGATCATGGCACTCCTCTGCTGAAACTCCTCCAATATCTTCCCGTATCACTCAGAATAAAAGCCTTAAGAAAGTGGCTCACAGAACACTGTATAATTTTCACCCACTTGTCACTGCTCTGACCTGACGTATTTCTCTTCCCTTAGCTCTTTCTGCTCCAGCCACATTGACGACCTTGTCTTTCTTCAAATAGGCAAGGCACACTCCCACCACATGGCACATGCTATTCCCTCTGCCTAGAATGCTCTCCCCAGAGAAGTTCACGAGGCATGTTTCTTCACCTACTTCAGGCCTTTATTTACCTATCACTTTCTCAGCGAGCGATTCCTTGATTATTTAAAAAGACTGCAACCCCTTCCCTCTGCCCCTAGACTGCCTCTTCCATATTTCTGATTTATTTTTCTCCATAGCAGATACACCTGCTACTTATTCTTAGTTATTTTTGTTGTCTGTCTCCTCCCACTAAAATATAAGCTTCACAAGAGCAATGATTCTTGTCTATTTTGTCATCTGTTGTATTCCTACAGCCTGGCACAAAGATACTCAGTAAATAATTATTAATGAAAAAATGAACACATTTCCTTATCTTTATCCTCTTACTCTTCTATTTGAGTCTTAATTTCTGTTATATTTTAGATTTCCAAATTTTAATTTAATTTAAAATTAATTCTAAAATATAAAATTTATATTTCAATTTTTTCTCAAGATATTCTTTTTTAAAGCACATTGTTTTTATTTCATGACTGCAATGCCCTGCCTCTCTGAGGATACTTAGGGCAGTGGTTCTCCAACATGAAGGGGCATCAGAATTACCTGGAGGGGCTGTTGAAACAGAGACTGCTGGGCCCCACTCCTGGAATTTCTGATGCAGTAAGTAAATGTGGAGTGGAACTCCAGAATGTGTCTTTCCAATAAGTTTCCAGGTTATGCTGATACTACTGGTCCAGGGACCACAATCTGTACTCTTATGTTTTGTGTAGTTTCTTCCAAGGTGCTTACATGTGTTTGTCCAATTGATTAACCTTTTAACTTTTACCTTAGAAGCTTTTCTCAGATGTCTGGTAATCTCCTTAAAAATTTTAAACTAAGATTTTAAACAGAATAAAGTTCACATATTTTAATTGGTTAGGTAATGGTTTTGACAAACATATAAGCCTATGAAGCCATCATCCCAATCAAGATACACCACCTCAAAAAGTTCTCTTGTGTTCCTTTGCTGTCAACCCCCATCCTACACGTCCCAAGCAATCATTGATTAGCCTTCTGTCACTAGATTAGTTTTTGCTCATTCTATAGATTTATGTAAACTGCATCACATAGCATGTAGTTTTTTGTGTCTGGCTTTTTTTTTTTTACTTAGCATAATGAGATTCATCCATGTTTTTGCATGTATCAGTAGCTCCTTCCTGCTATATATGCCACAATTTGTTTACCAATTCACCTATTGATAAATATTTGAGTTGTTACTAATTTAGCTTTATTAAGCTGTTTGCTGTGAACAGGTAAGTACAAGTCTTTGTGTGGATTAGAGCTAAGACTAGGGTCAGGCAAGCCAGGAAGCCTAGGTCACAAAATTTAAGAACACACTTGCTTTTGTATACATATAAATGCCAACCCAGTACTTGCACAACCCTAAGAGTGAGTCACTCCTTAAATTTTCCCAAGGCACCAGGCCCTCAGCCCACTACATATATGTTTCTATATTCTTGGGTAAATACTTAAGAGTGAAATTGCTCCACCATGGGATAGGTATGTGTTTAACTTTATTAAAAACTGCCAAAGTTTTCCAAAGTGGTTGCATCATTGCACGCTCCCACCAGCAATGGATGAGAATCCTGGTTGCCTCACATACTTACCAACACATGTATTTCCAGTCTCTTCTTTTCTGTTGCCACAGATGGACTGCTGCAAATTTGGCTCATCTGTGCAAATTTTTCTGTCATCCTCATCATCTCCCCTTTCCTTATCCAAACCAGATTTAGGAGAGTTTTTGTTGTTTGTCTTGGTATCTGTAGATTCTCTTTATCTTCTGGCTTTGCTGTAAATAGAATTTGCAGAGCTTTTTTCCTTTTTGCTTTTGTATAGTTTCTAAGAGCAAAAGAATCAAAATGCTTATTTACACATCCATTTTGTACTGGAAATCTTGACATTTCTGAGTAAACAGTGGAAGCAGAAGTGGAGATTTGCATATTGAGAAAGATTAAACATTACTGTGTGCTACTTTCTAATTAAGACTGCATAATGATAAGGTAGATAGAGTCCTAACAGTATCTTAAAACAGTGCAGCCTTTTTTTGATGGGTCTCTCTAATAAGGGTGTGGTGGTCAGGTAGAAGGAAAACCTTACTGAAAGTCAATGCATCCCAGGTACAGATGGGGAAGACAAATTCCCACTTGATCAGTAATTCCAACCAGGAGCTGTGATTCTCATAAGCTTTGGCTTTCCTGAGTGAAACATTGGCAGGAGCCATAGAATCAGTGAAATCTGAGTCCAGGAGGTGACCTAAAGGGGACATTTCTTGACTTGGGCTCAGTAGCATTCTAAGTATAGCTCCTGGCACTGAGTAGCCAATGAACTGAGCTGGGGGAAGTCGGGTGGTTCTTCCAGGATGGGATGAAGTCACTGTCTTCATATTCTAAACGGAGCATGAATCTACATCTTTTTCTCTTTCCCTGGTGAAATGAACCAACTGGAGTAGGTTTTTAAAAACATATATATAGGTTATAAACCAGATAGAGATTTTAAACATAATGTAATATATTACAAAAAGTAATAAATGTTTATGAACCAATTTAAACAGTATGAACAGTGAAGATTAAATTCTTAAGCAAAACAATAAACACTGGTATTTATGATTCTACATCTTAATACATCTGTACATGTCTATATATAAATACTTCTATAAATACATAGCATAGGGTTTAGAGGACAATACTCACATGCTGGTAACTAAATCTATGGGGAGGATAGTTAATTTGGGAGAAGGGTTAATTTTCATGGTTTATGTACTTACATATTGTCTAACATTTCTAATAAGAATATGTTAAGGTATCATATAATTTTTACTGAATATTTTAACCGCTTCACTGAGGTATAATTTACATATAATAACCTGCGCATATTTAAAGTGTGTAATTTGATAACATTCAACAAATACATTCCCCTGGGAAACCGTCACAATGAGTAAGATAATAAACATATTTGTCACCTTTAAAGTTTCCTTATGCCCCTTAATAAGTAACTCTCCTCTCCTGACCTCCCCATCCCAAACCACTGATGTTTCCTGTCAGTGTAGATTATTTTTAAATTTCTAGAATATTATATAAACAGAATATTTTTCTGTCTTCTTTCGCTCAACATAATTATTTTTATATTTATTCATGTATAGTTATTTTAGAATTTACCATTTAGCACCTGTATCAATAGTTCATCCTTTTTTTTTGAGTATTCACATAATTTTTAGAAGTAAAACTGCTAAAAGGAGGAACGAGTAGAGTATACACCACAAACATACTGAATTGTTGCCATTCATTTTAAAATGTTACCTAAATCTTTAAAATACATTGAAAAGATATATTGAGTTACCTCACAGTCCCATTTCCGGTTGTAACCACCAATATCTGAGTGAACGTCTAAAAATATGAGGTGATGATTTTTTAAAAAGATGTATTATTTCTCGATTATAAAAGCAACATATGGCCATAGAGACGTACTAAAGAAAATACGACAAGTGTAAAACTGAGCAGTGCCTCACAAGCCCACAACTCGGGGCACTCTGGGGATCTCGCGCTCTCCGACGCTCAGCTGGCTGCGCATGCTCCGAGAACGACTGCCGGCTCAGTCCCCGCTCTCAGGGGCACCGCCTTTCCCAGAGGGGAGGGGCAGCAGCGCGCGGGAGCACGTGACCCAGGGTTCGGCTTTGGGCGCCGGGGTCACGTGATGGGGTCCGGAAGCGGCTGCCGGAGCGGCAGAGGGTGGACATGAGGCGGGCTCCGCGCTGAGGCAGGGAAAGGTGGGCTGCTGCGCTGAAGTGGGAGCCAGAGCTCCAAAGCCGGAGCCAAAACCCGAGCGGTGAGTCCGCGCGCTGAGCTGCTGGGCTGACGGCGGGTCGTCGCCTTCTGCCGGACCCACGTCGCCTTCCTCCGGCTGCCGCGGATGCGCCAGCTCAGGCATAGACCCCTCTGGGCTGCGGGTCCGAGTCTCCTCAGCTCCTCAGCTCCTCAGCCGCTGCTGCGGTGCGGTATGGACACTCCTCCGGGGATGAGAACTGGAGAATCCCTTGTCCTTCGCGCTGTCTCGCTTAACCTCCCCGCCCTGTTTAACAGGTGTGGAGACTAGGTCCTGAGATGGGAAGGATCACCGAAACGACCAGCTGGGGCTTCTGCTGTGCTTAGGTCCTAAAGGGGTCGGTCCTGACGGGCCGGGCAGGTGTCCCGCTCGCTGCGAGAGCCCTGCTTGAGACTTGGCTGATAGAGGGTCCTTGGGTCATAGAATACCACAACTGCTCGGACTCTGGGATATTATCTTTTGCAACCCTCTTCTAGGAGTGATGGGGAAATAGAGGTCCAAGAAAGGATAGGGGTTGCCTGAGGTCATCCAGTGAGTTAGTCGCAGAGCTGCGACTAGAATTCTAGTCTCCCTGAGCTCCCGCTGCTGTTTGCTTTTCACCACACTGCCTCCAGCGGAAAACTTGACAGGTGAAAATGCATCCTTTTGCTTTCCTCTTCTCTTTCATTCCTCTTCCGTTTTTAGCTGTGCATTCCTGCATTCTCCATTCTCCGGCTCGGCTCGGCTCTGGGTGTGGTTCCCTGTTTCAGTGTTCAGGATTTTTCTGCAAACTCATCATTCTGTAGGTTTTGTTTCTAACCGTCCTGCAGTTCTGTGTAAGTCATACCAACCAAAATATGAAATAAGAACCGGAGTATGCTCCTAGAAGGGTAGGTGGCTCTTAGCTGAGGCTGTGGAGAGCTCTGGCATTAACTTGGAGAATGGCAAGACCTTTGCTCTATTTTTAATGTAGCTTGTCAGATTTGGCGAATGCTGGTAATATTTGGATGGATGTTTTGCAGTTATTTGAGGCTTGCTGAAAGAAGATAGCAGCGTGGTGTATTGGAAAGATCTGAAATTGGGGAATCAGGAGATTTTGTTCTAGGTCTGACACTTACTTTGCAATCTTGGGTGACTCCCATCCTTGCTTGAGTTTAGGTTTCCCAGTCTGTATAGTGATGGGTAAAATCCTAAGGACTCCTTTTGCGCTGACATTCTCTGCATCTCTGTTTGTTTTCTAATCAGAGAGGTTCCCACACCACGTGTGTATTAGTATCTGCTTGGCAGCAAGGCTTAATACAGTCGTCCAGGAAGCAGTTTCCCTCTTGTTTTTAGGTTGACATGAAATCCTCCTCTTTCTTCCTGTCTCTGTATTATGTCTAAGCTAAATGCTTACAGCTGAAAATGTTTTTGACTTTTATTATTTTAAATGTAATAAAGGCTGTCTTTGATTCCTGTTGAGAGCCTCATCTACAGTAATTAACTTAATTGTACATTTAGAGTGTATTTTCTTTGAAGATGTTCTTGAAGTAAAGAGGACTCAAAAGACTTGGTCATTCGCTCTGAGTCTGAGACTGGGGTGGAGGCCGTATGCAACAAAGGCTGCTCCAATGTTGATATTAAGTCTCTCTCCCTTTGTTTTCTGATTGTGCAATTTATAATCATCTACTCTTAAGTCCCTGTTTTCCCTTTAAAGCATCTATCTGTTCATTCAGCCTCATGCCTGTGGAAGCTTGAAGTGCTTAGAACTGTCTTTGTCTATTTTAAAGGCAATGTGAGGAGGTGGATTCATTATTTTTGTAATGTTCCAGAGACCACAGCTAGGACCAGTGAATGGAAGTGCCATTAGGGAAGTGGGTTTGGGTGAGCATAAGAACTTTAGAAGAATTTGCGCTCTCTCACATTGTAACACAGAGCATGATGGTCCCTGTCACTAGAGGTCATTGTCACTGGCAGTTATTTTGGGAATGTTGTAGATTAGATCGTTGTTTTGGGTAGAGGGTTGGACTAGATAAAAGTCTTCTTCTAACTCAGAAGTTCTATGAAACTCTAGGACTGAACTGCTTAGCATGTGGGATGTGAAATGGAGTAGGTGGAGCAGAGGACCGTTTTTGTGAATGCTTTATTTCCCTCCTTTTCTCAGGTAACAATTCTCGTGTTAAGTACTCCTGCTTTTTCTTTCTTATTGTCCCTCCTCCCTTCCTGAGTGAGTGTCTTAGTTCTTTAAGGTTTTAATACCTCTTCCAGGGTCAGATGCTAAAGAGTCATTGCTGTAATGATACGTTTCTTCTTTCCTCCTTGTCCTGAAGCGATATCCTAGAACTGGACTCAAAAAATGGACTTTGGTTTCTACTTTTGTTGGCTGGTCGTAATAACTAATTCCAGAAGTGTGTGACTAACCACTAACTCCTAGGCTAGTTTTTCTCTTTTTTCCATAGAGGAAATTCACCTTGAATCTTAACCCAGGCCTTGGAGAAATCCTGTACCTCCTTCCTTTAGCCAGGCCTCACTGGGTCTGAGCACACAAAGCTAGCCTCTGTTTAATGGGTGTAGGGTCCAGTGGATGGGACATTCTGAATATGCCAAAAGAGAAACCTCATGATGCAGTATCTGGTACTGTCTCTTCTTTTATCTCCCAAACGTTTGTCTTGAAAGATTTGTCACCCAGAGCCAGTTCTCAATGACCTCTCTAGTAGGAAAGACTCCTCTGTGCTTCCCTTTTCTGTGAAGTTCGGGAATCTGTCTACATCCCAGTAACCCATGTTACTGGGATGTTCATGGCACATAGATCACTATTTCCAAAATGGAGACCTGGCTCAGCTCTCCAGAGTGATGGAATGGAGCAAGTCCTGAAGCATTTATTTGTGTAGTGACTTCCTGACTTGAGCTTCTGACTTCTTGTCCTTGAACTTCTCTCTGGTAATAATCACAGTTGTTACCATTAATTAATCAATGTCCATTATGGGCCAAGCAACATATTTAGTATCTTTTCCTTCTAACTTCTTAACAATATTGTGATGTAGGTGTTATTAATGACATTTTTCAGATGAGGAAATTGAGACAAGGGGAGATTAGGGTCACACGGCTAGTCTCTGAACTCATTTACTTTTTGTTATGCAGAATCCCCCCTGCAGACCTAATCCTGCCCCAGTTTTGTTCCGAAGGAGATTTTAGGGAGGGTAGAAAATTTCTGGTGTGTTAGAAAGAAGACTGGACTAGGAATCCGGTATACTGGATTCTAATCCCTAACTGTTAACCAGCTGGGGCTTTGGTTCTCTCACTACAAATGAGAAGTCATAGCTAGTCACCTCTAAGTCCTGCCTGGTCCTAACATTGAGGGATTTTTATGGTTGTGGGGGGAAAGTGAGTGTGTTTGCTGCTTCAGCTGCTCCAGTGCAGAGCCTGCTGAGGTCAGCAGCTGTTCTGTGGTTGTGCTAGCACCGGATTCTCTCAGGCAGGAGTCTCAAGTTCTGGAATATACTTCCGTGGTAATTAGATGGAGTCCTATCCAATATCCTTTAAAACAAATCATGTGGATGTCAGAAATTTTCACTTCCCTCCCTGTTGACCACATACAGGAACACAGTCTGTGCCTTTGTTCATGTTTCTGGAATTCCAGCAACAGAGAAGAGAACATTTATCTAGAGAATTTGCTGCTTCTCTGGGTTCCAGAGAATGTAATTGTTTCACAATAACAGGTAGCACTTTTAGTCTGCATGTATTACCAATCCATGAACTCTGGTAGGTGGTGAGGCCTGGGGTATACCCATCATAATAAGATCATATATATTTTTTCCTTAGTGTTTTACATATACCTGTGATCAGGATCATCTAGGAAGCTGATGAAAAATAAAATGCTCAGGTTGAATCAGATTGGACCCTTGTTTGTTTTTCTTCTTTTTAGCATACAATTCAGCCATTTAAAGTGTACACTTCAGTACCTTTTATATTGAATTCAAAGTTGTGCGGCCATCACCACAATCAATTTTAGGACATTTTCATTACCTCAAAAGAGACTCTGAACACTTTAGCTGTCACCCCCTCACCCCTCCCAACTTCCCACCCTGGACCCTAGACAGCTGCTAATCTGCTTTCTGTCTATAGGTTTCTCTATTCTGGACTTTCAGATGAATGAAATCATATAATATATGGTCCACTGTGACTGACTTCTTTCACTTAGAATAATGTTTTCAAGGTTCATCCATGTTGTAGCATCTGTTAGTATTTCATTCTTTAAAATTGCTGAATAATATTCACTGTATGGATATACCATATTTCATTTATCTGTTCATCAGAATTTTTTTCCCCATTTTTTTGGCTATTAGGAATAATGCTGTTATGAACATTTGTGTATACGTTTTTCTGTGGACATACATTTTCATTTTGGTATGTACATAGGAGTGGAATTACTGGGTCATATGGTAACTATGTTTAGCCTTTTGAGGAACTGCCAGACTGTTTTCCAAAGTGATTGCACGTTTTACACTCCCATCAGCACTATAAGAAGGAGTTCTCAGGGGGTTGGTGGAGGGTATAGCTTAGTGGTAGAGCGCATGCTTAGCATGCACGTTAAAAAAAAATAATGATAATAAATAAAATAAATAAATATTACCCCCCCAAAGAAAAAGAAAAAAAGAGAAAAGAGAGAGTTCTCTATATTTCTCTACATCTTTGCCAGTACTGTTAGCTGTCTTTGATTCTAGTCATCCTGGTGGGTGTAAGGTGATATCTCCATTGTGGTATTTGTTTCTCATTTACCTGATGGCTAAGGATATCGAATGTCTTTTCATGATTTTTGGCTATTTTCACATCTTTGGCAAAATAGCTATTCAGATCTTTTACCCATTTGTAAATTGAGTTGTCATGTTATTGTTGAGTTATAATAGTTCTTTATATGTTCTGGATACAAGTCTCTTATCAGAAATATAATTTGCAGAAATTTTCTCCTATTCTTTGGATTGTCTTTCACTTCTTGATGGTATTCTTTGAGGCATAAACATTTTAAATTTTGATTACATCTAATTTATCTATTTTTTAATTTTTTTTGTTTGTGCTTCTTCTGTCATATGTAAGAAACTTTGCTTAATCCACAGTCACAAAGGTTTATGCCTATGTTTTCTTCTAAGAGTTTTTATAGTTTTACTTCTTACGTGTAGGTCTTTGATCTATTTTGAGTTAATTTCCATATATGGTGTGCGGTAGACTTCCAACTTCATTCTTTTGCACGTGGATATCCAGTTGTCCCAGCACCATTTGTTGAAAAAACTATTTTCTCCTCCATTGAATTGTCTTGGCACCCTTGTCAAAAATCAATTGACCATAGATGTAAGAGTTTATTTCTGGACTGTAAATTCTATCCCATTGATCTATATGTCTGTCCTTATGCCAAAACTGTATTGTCTTAAGGTTACTGTAGCTTTGTATTAAAGTTTGGAATTGGGAAGTCCTTTGTCCTTTTTTTCCAAAATTGTTTTGGCTAATATGGGCCTCTTAAATTTCAAAATGAATTTTAGAATCAGCTTGTCAGTTTCTGCCAAAAGGCAGCTGGAATTTTGATAGGGATTCCATTGACTCTGTAGGTCAATTTAGGGAATATTGCCATCTTAATGGTATTATATTTTCTAATCCATGAATGTTGGGATTTTTTTTTCATTCATTTAGGTCTTCATTAATTTCTTTCAACAGTATTTCGTGGTTTTCATGTACAAGTCTTATACCTACTTGGCTAAATTTCTTCCTAAATATTTGATTCTTTTTGATGCTGTTGTAAATGGAACTGTTTTCTCAATTTCATTTTTCAGATTGTTCATTGAAAGTGTATAGAAATACAACTGATTTTTGTACATTGAGCTTATATCCTACAGCTTTGCTGAACTTAGTTCTAGTAGTTTATTGTTCTCAATTTGGAGTTGAATCTCATCAGTAAACTCTTAACTAGCTCTCTTGAGAACGTTTGAGTATTTTCAAAGTGAGTTCAAAAGTGAGTTTAGTATTTTCAAAAGTATGAGTCTAATAGGTGGGGGAAAGATGCCCTTAAAGTTTTTAATATCAATGGTCTTTGCTGAAAATTGAAGCTGTGTAAAATAAAACAAATATAAGGAGCCACCCATTCATCAAAAAGAGCAAAAGTAAAAACAATAAAACCCAACATTGGCAGGGTTATGTAAAGACAATCATGTTCATATTTTACAAATGATATTGTATGTTAGGTCCATCATTTGTATGATAAGAACCATAAAAAACCTATTCACCTAGTTGTACTGCAAGAATATGATTTGAAAATTAAAAACTCTTTGTATGAACTTTTTTAATCATAAATCATGTGGTATAAGATAGTCATTGAAGAAAAAGAAAGCAGAAGCCCAAAATCCAACAATTGGGAAAAAGTGAAGCAAATTATTTTATTAATATAATGATGGACCATTATATTGTAACTAAATATACATCAGTGTATGCACTGTGTTTTAAGGAAGAATATATATGAAATAAGTGTGGGGAAAAACCTTAAAATAATGAGAACATTAATTAATTTAAAATAGTTTATATAAGGGAAAAGAAGAAAATTTGTCAAGGTTATACAAATAGTTGATATTTCAATGTAATTTTGGTTAAATGTATACTTTAATAATGACAACAACTATATATACATTTTTTTTTCCACCAAACTTGCAGACTTTTCTTACTTAACACAGTCTTTTGAGTCTAAATATCTTATGGAGATTTTTACTTTGTGTTGGTGGGCTACACATGATGCATAAACACTGTTCATTATCCTCAAGAACCTGAAGGACAAGCTTGCCTTGATCTCTTACGTATTACTCCCCTCATTGTGACAGTTAAAAGATTCTATTAAAATTTCCCACAGGGCAGGAGCAGACTTTCACAGCATTAGACGGTAGAAACCAGGTTTCATCACAGAGCACTGGGGACAAGGTGACTTTGGACGCTAGCAGTCAGTGGGAACAGCTAGAGAGAAGAGGAGGAGGCCTTGGTTGCCAGAAAAAGCCATGGAAGTTACTCCAGGGAGTGGCCACACCCACCCGCTACAGTGCTTGAATTCCTACGTAGTGGCTCTAAGGGAACTTCTGCTTGAGTCTTTCCAGGGATAGGGAACACACTATCTCCTAGAGCGATCGCCTACAGCCATCCATTTGGACAATGACTTTGGATAGAAGGGTCTTCCTTAGGTCTAGCCAAAGACTTGCCTTCCTTTACTTTGTAAGTACTGATCCTGCTCCACAAAACGCGTCTGATCCATAGGACTGCTTTTAAATAAAGACTGTTTTTAATCCCTCCCGAGTTTCCAGTTCTCCAGGTTGAACCTTCTAACAGCTTCCAGCCATTCTTCATTTAGCTGGTTTCCATCCCCCTCATGATCTTGGTGCTGACCTTAGGCTATTACACAGTTAATCAGTATCCCCTTTATAGTGAACTGCCTGTAACAGAATACAAGGTGTGGCAGAAAAGAACAGTTTGTCATCTCCCTGGGCTTCTCTCTCATAGCACAACCAAGAATTGCATTAGCTTATTTGGCATCTACTATTATATCATTGATTTCTGTTGAGCTTATCATCAACTAAAACCCGTTAAGTAGCATTTTCTTTTTCTTATTGAACCTACACACATAGTTACCAAGCCACATCTTCCACATCCTGCTGTTGTTTATTGGACTTCTGATCTATAGATTTCAGCTTCTTTTTGAGCCATTTTCTTAGTGATAATCTGCTGTGGGTCACTTCAGTTTTTATACACAACGTAGAGAGGCCTCTTTACAGTGTTTAAAATAAATTGAGCGTCTGTACCAAGTAAACAACTGAGCGGTTTCTTGGTCGATGGGGAAGAATTGGGGAACTTGTCAGTCCCTGTATTCTGTCCCTGTCCCTCAGTAAAATGCAGGATTCACCTGGAAAGCTCTGCTCCTCAGATGCTTTTGGTATGTTGGAAGAGACTGGGAATTAGCTGTTGTTTGCATAAAGAAAGACATTAATTGATTCCTGGAATATTAGGGCTGGAGAATTGTTGGAAGACAGTTTAGTACACCACACCCCCCACCCGTGGCCTTTTTGATCATTTGAAATTGAGATCCTACACAAATAAAGAGAATTGTTCCAAATTACTAAGCAAACTGGTAACAGAAGCAGCCGTAGAAGCCAGGCCTTCTGACATGCATAGACACTAGCTTAATCACTTTTGCCTGAATAGCAGCTTTCAACTGTTCATAGTAAGATACTTTGTAAATTTTTTCCTTGGCCCTCTGTTGAGTTTAATTGCCCGACATCTAGATGACTTCCTTGATTTCCTCCAGCATGTGAGTAAATAGTGCCTTCTTAGATATTTAACAAAGTCAGCTCTGGTGGTGGGGCTAGGCAGGATGGTCTCTGGAACTTCTGAGTCTTTACTGGCTTTCTGCCAAGCAGTTTCCTTGTGAGATTATGTGGGGTCCTTCTTCCAACAGTTGGTGAGAGAAAATGAGATCACTCCTGGATCAGTCAGGTGCCAATGGGGACCAGGTTCCAATGGGTCCCGTGGGACTGGACCTCTGGGAGTATTTGAGACAAAGCTATTCTCTGGCAGCTAATGTTGGGTGTTGGGCGGAGCAGTGTGTTGCGATGGCTGTTGGAGGTCCTGTCTCCTCACCAGGTGTCTGAGATAGCGCATCAGATTCAGGATGGGCATCCAGCCACAGACTGGGGGAGAGACCCTTATAGGCAGTCTTCCGAGTGTCAGAAGGATTTTGGTGCTATTACTGGATGGACTGATTTCTTTTTTCACTATCTTAAAAAAAATTAGCAAATCTATACAAATAAAAAGGAAGAAGGGTTGTGGAAGGGAAATGTTGAGACAAGGGCCAGTGACAAGCACTTCTCATGTTCCTGGTCTTCCTCTGAGCTGCTTTTAGCTGCCCTTCCTGAGTATTCAGGCTGCTTACAAGAAAGGAGTGTGAGGATGAGGGGACAAGCATCAATAATAACCTCCAAAGAGCATAGGACAGGCCAGGTGTTCAGTGCAGAGAGAAAGAGAAAGTCACTTGTGGCTCTGGGACCTAGTGGGGTGCTGGAGCAGCACTGGGTGATCCAGAAGGAATTTCTCCAATGCATAAGGTTCTTTCTCTAACAAATGCAGAGGAAAAATAGTATGCAGTGAGGAATATGCAGGTTCCTGTCCCCTAAGAGCTTGCTCTTGGGGAAGATGGATGTAGATACAGTGTCACTATTGTTCAAAGTCTAAGAAGTTAGCTCAAAGGAAGAGGTATTTAATCCCCACCTAAGGAACGAGGAAGGCTACCTAGAAGTGCCTGTTTGCATCTTCCCCCACCCTTCCAAGCAGTGTCTCACCTTTGCTCTGTCTAGGTGTGCTGTGGCAAATTTAGAAACTTATGAGTGTGGCACTGTCTGAGAAAGTTGGGAGACAGAAGCCAAGTGAGCTCAGCCCGCCCATGTGTACTTTGTACCTTTTTCACTTCTCTTGGATCAGGCACTCTCATTGTGCTTAATCTGTAGTGCGGCTGTCACTGAGCCACTGTGGCAATGGTTGTTTCTACCCCAGATCCCACCCCAGGCTTGGAGCTAAAGGCCCCAAACACTGGAGGTCTAAGCACTGACCCTGTCCCCCCAGCTACCATGTCCACGCAGAGACTTCGGAACGAGGACTACCGTGACTACAGCTCCACCGATGTGAGCCCGGAGGAGAGCCCGTCCGAAACCCTGAACAACTTCTCTTCTTCGGGCTCCTACCAGCGGTTCGGGGAAAGCAACAGCACAACGTAAGTAGCCCTCCATCTGCCCTCCTGGGTGGATTCATGATCCCAAATTCTGTAGTAACATAGTCTCCCTTAGGGTTATTTTTGCTCCCCTATTTTATCAATTCCTTACTTTACAAATGAAGGTACAATGTAAGGAGATCGAGTGAGTAACATTGCTGAGGTCTGAGCTCTCTGTTTCTCATTTTTTGTTCATTTCAGCTGTGTCGGTCCCAGAAGGCTTGTGCCAAGTAAAAGCCTGAACATTCCCTTAATTTAGAACCATGGGTCATCTGTGCTAGAATCTCAGATACTTCCAAGTCCAACTGGAAGCTGCCTTTGCAAAGTCTCCTCCAGACTTCTGTCCCCATCACCAGACGGCTGGGTCATTTGGTGGAAGAAGTAGGAAGAGGGAGGAATAACTTCTCTTGCACTTAAAAAATTCAAGGGGTTGATAAAGAAGAGGTGATCTGCTTTGCATGCCTTGAGGAGGGCTTAAGTTTTATCCCTGGACACTGAATCCCAAGTTTTATCTGGGCTGAGTTTGCCCCTCTGCCAGTCTGTTTTTCCAAATAGAAGATAAAACTTAAGACCCTCTTATGAAGGTAGGTTGACTGTCTAGTGCTCACCATTCATATGGAAAGATTCAGGTGAAGATTTTCTACTCCACTGAGTTGTCTAGCTCAGTTCTGAAACTCAGCAGACCTCTGACATTTTCTCTGGATCCCAGCATACTGTCTTTTGCAGCCATTTTGTTTGTTACTCAAGTGTAGCTATTGCCCTCTCGGTGTTCCCTTGTGGGTTGGGTATGACTTACTGAGAGATCCATTATGTCCTTGACTCACACTGTCCCCCATGACTGCCCAAGGAGACCATGGAAGCTTCTTTTGGAGCTCATTATTAAGTGAGGCTCCTTCTGGCTGCAGTCTCTCCTGGTGCAGGACCTTCTATCTTAAGAAGTGAAATAGAACTAGAGGAGATGGTCTGCCGCACTACAAGCTCCTCTCCCCCCCGAGCTGATTTCTGCTCATAAGGATTCATTCTCCATAGCTTCTTCCTCACGTGGCATGCTTTTATAGAATCGCCCATTGCTTGCAGTGTTAGCTGATGGCAGAAGTAGCTTGGAGCACAATTGGCAGCAGTGAGGACTATTCTGTCTTTTTCTTAACCTTGTCTACCCAATTGGCTTCCCCCAGGGGAAAGGAATGTGAATGCAGCCAGTGACAGGCAATAGCTTCCCTTCAGAAGTCTCACTCGCTGTTGTGGAGTACTTCTTCCAAGCCTCTCTCTCTAGTTTCCTTTCCAGTTTTCGCTCTTGTTCTCAAGGATCAAGTTGTCTGTACAATGTTTGTCACATGGAGTCTAGGTTTTCATTTTTCACAGGGACCCCTCTGAAGTTCAACACTAGCCAGCTAGGAACTTCAGGATGGTAGCTCACAGGTTTTGTATGTATTGAAGATAAGGCATGGCTGTTAGCTATTCTGTAGTCAACCCCAAGTTATCTGCCCTTGTCTGCTTGAAGTTGCCAATTGGAAGATACTTCCTTTGGGTTTGCTTTGGGACATTCTCCAGGGTATACTTTTTCTGTCGGTCCATTCTGCCCTGACGTTGTGGTACAAAGTTAGGGACCAGAAAAGCCCATCTGTAAGTGTTGGCAGATATCACAGTCCCATCACAAATGGTACAGAAAAAAGTACTCCGTTTGGACTTGGAGGATTGGCTGAGTACTTTCCTGGGGCCTGGACCCATACAAGTATTATGTGTAGAAATGTGTGTGATTAAGTATAAGCTGATTTGGGGTGTCCTAATTAGCAAAATAGGTGAGAAGTGTTAGGGACAAATTTTTGAGCTGGATTCCTGTCTATTGGGACTTGCCCCACCGTGTTATCTAGTTTGTCAAGGAACAAAGTGTATGGAAAAAGTACATGGAACAAAGTACAAGAAGCAACGTATATACATGCACATACCAGACTCTTCTAGGGCTTAAGGGCTCAGTAACAATCCCTAAACAGGGATAGGGACAGGATAGGAACCTCAGACACTTCCGTGATGACGTGTTTGGTGAGGTTATTTCCTAACACTTAATGTTATCAAGCTGTTGACTTCTTTGATGACAGTCTCGTTTTTTTACTGTTTTGGGCAAAGTTTTCTTGTTGCCCTGTTAAGCTGCATTATACTGCCTGTGGTTGAGCTTTGATACTTCTTCCCCAGGCTGGCAGGCTGAGAAGCCAGTTGACTGATACTGGTCTTCTGTAGGTTATCTGGAGCAGCCATTTGCAAAATATGGTCTTCAGATTCTCTGGGGGATCCAAGACCATTTCAAGAAGTCCAAAAGTTAAAACCTTTTTCCTAACAATACTAAGAGGTGATTCATTTGTCTTTTCACTGTGTTGACATTTGCACTGATAGTTCAGAAACAATGGTGGATAAAATTGCTGGCACCTGAGCGTAAATCAAGGCTGTAGCACCAAATTATGCTAGTCATCATTGTATGTTTCATTGCCAAACATATGCAGAGAATAAGCTGGTTTCACTTAAGCATGTCCTTGATGAAGCAGTCACACAACTAATTTTGTTAAATCTTGACCCTTCAGTACAGGTCTTTTATTATTCTATGTGACACAATGAGAAGTACACGTGAAATACTTCTCCTGAACAACTAACACACCATAGGTTATTCAGACCTGAGTACTTGCCAGACATTTTCTTGAAAATGAAAGTAATGATACTGTCAATCAAGAAAAATAATCAGCAGTATTTGCTGCCCACAATAAAATGTGAGCTTTCAAGCAAAGTTAGGGAGGAAAAACAACCTTGTATCCAGCACTGTGACCTTGACAGCTTCCCTCTACTTAGACTTTTCTGTTGAGATTAGAGATGATATTAGTGAATGTGATTTTTTTTTGATATTGTACAATGAAATGTACATTTCAGCATTTGGAAGATCACGTAATTCAGGGAACCATTATCTTCCAGATGACTGAAGTGTGATGTTAGAAAATTGTTTGTGGATAAAAGAGCTACTCAGAGAGCAAGATCACCAGTGGGTTTTTGTGCAAATAGAGTATGAAATGTTCAGATTCCAAATTACAGCTAACTTCTGAGAAACTACTGTGTCGAGTTTTGGTGTAGTATCAAAGAACAATGGTAACAATTGTCTGAAGAGGCTATTGAGATACGTTCTAACTACATGTCTGTATGAGGACAGACTTACTTAAGATAATTGCACCCAAACAACCTATCACAACAGAGTGAATGCAGAAATAGATCGTCCAGCTGTCAAACAAGACATTAAAGAGGTTCACAAAAAAGTAAAATATTGCTCCTCTTCTCACACATTTTTTGGAAAAAGGAGTTACTTTTTGTTAAAAACTGATTATTTATACTAACATATAGTAGGTTCATTGTTATTTGAAATTGATAAATAGTTTTAAATTTTTTGGTTTAACTTATAATATAATATGTATAAGCAGATATAATCCATGTAAGCAAAAACTGTTTGGGATCTTCAATAATTTGTAAGTGTATAAAGGAGTCCTAAGACCAAAAAAGTGTAAGAACTACTGACTTAGAGCATCAGTAGATGACAGAGCTCTGCAAGGCTTACGTCTTCCTCCCACCCCCTGTAGTTAAGACTCTACAAGTCCGTGGAGTTGATTTTGTGATACTCATATGGTTTTGGGTAATCCCAGCTTATGGCCATTGATTAAAAAGAATAATTTTGGTCAATTGCCTAGAATCCTGCTGTTTCAGAACGGAAGTGTTTGTTCTGGTCCAGTCCCTTTATTCTATGATGAGACAACAGACCCAGAGAAGGGAAGGGAATAGAGTTAATGGCAGAGCCAGGGCTAGAGGGACCTGATCTCCCACGAAACCCAGCTCAGAGGCATTTGGGGAGGCCTCTGGGTTTGGTACAATGCTTACCTTTGTCCTTAAGTGGATTAAACATTTGCCAAGATGGAAATTTGATTGGTCCATCACCCAGTAAGCTCCTGGTCACTGGCCACTGATAGTGAAGGAGTTGCCCCTGGACCCTTGTAGTCCTTGGGCTATTCCCTTAGTTTAGTCCAGGAGAGCACTTACCTCTTCTTATTCAGACTTAAAGCAGTTTTCTTGACCTTGCCTGAAAAGCTTGGGAACAGTAGAAGGTCAAGAGCTTTTCTTCCTGGAGGTGGAGGGAGAAAGGTCACCAAAAGTAAAATTCCTTTCCAGAGAGTGTAGATGGGTCTTATTTATTATGGTCTTTATGAGTTAACACAGTATTTGCTTTCAGTTTCTGCTGAATTGCAGATCTGAATAAATATATGGAGGCATCACTCAGGAGGTATTTAGGTTATTTGTGCACGAGAATTTCTAGACATTTCCAGGGGCCAAATCCTGAGTAGGTCTGTGATTTAGGGCAACGTGATACCATGTTTGATCTTTTTCATATCCTGCTAGAGGTAACAAAGGATAGAAAATGCTGAAGATGAGGTCCCTGGTATCAGAGCTATGAGGAGTTCCCATTCTCTGTGGGATGCCCACCCTCACCCTGCCCTCGTGCCCATGAAGCTAACACGCTCCCATGTATTGGTGCCCACGCCTCTCTGGGCGCGTGCTCCCCAGGCCCTTCCTTCTTCCACGTCAGCACACTCACAGCTCTGGTGGTCCTGCTAGGCTCAGCCCAGGTGTCTCCTCGCGGTGAACCCTCATCTGCCTCCCCCTCCCTGTGCACTGTCCCTGGGCTCTTCCTAGGACAGGGATCTTTCTGCCTTGGGTGGTTGTTAGTGTGCCTGCCTTATTTTCCTGGAGACATTATTAGTTTCTAGAGACCGGGGTCCATATCTGATTCATGCTTATTTCTATCACTGTATTAACACGATGTTTTACATAAGAGAGTTGGGATTTGTTGAGTGAAAAAGTAATGAGAGCACGTGAAAGGCTTTACAATTGCAGCTTGAGGTGGACATTCTGTACAATAGGTGAGGGAAAAACCTGTCCTTGAGGCAAAAGGATAAACTAGCTGACTCTCTGAAAAGGGCTTCTCCAGCCCTAGGACTCTATGGCATTTGACTTTTTTTTTTTTTTAATACAGAGTACATATCTTGTAGTAATCTATAATGAAAAAGAATATGAAAACAAATATATGTATATATATGTATGACTGAAACATTGTGCTGTGCACCAGAAATTGACACATTGTGAACTAACTAAAATTCAATAAAAATAAAATAAGGTAAATACGGAGTACTTTAGGGACTGACCTGTTGTGGGACCATACAACTCTGTTCACTTTGCATAAAACTTTCTGTTAAGAGTTTGGGGCTTCTATTTTGTCTTCCTCTGTTCTTTTCTCACAACAGTGTCTGCCCTTCACAGTTCTGCTTGGCACCCTCTGTTGCACTTCTGGATCTGAGTCTTTACGGTGGACAGCTCTGGGGTGAGAACCAGGCCCAGAGATACTGGGAAAGGGCAGATGCCTAGTTAAACCCCCGCTGTCCCTCTGGTCTGATCTCCAGGAGAGGTGGACCCACGGAGATGCCTCAGGGAACAGAGCATATAGCCCAATTGCTAGGAGAGTGGGCTGGGGGCTGGACAGCCTGGGTTTGAATCCAGGGTCACACTCTGGTGTGTGACCTTGAGCAAGTTGCTTCTTTGCGCATAAGATGAAGATAATATCTGTCTCATAAGATTATCTTGAAAATTGAATGAGATAATTCATGAGGGCACTTCTCACAATGCTGAGTGCTCAGTAAACATTAGCTGTCATTATTGTTAACCTGCCCTTGTCTACTTTCTTCCCACTTCAGATGGTTCCAGACCCTGATCCACCTGTTAAAAGGCAACATTGGCACAGGACTCTTGGGGCTGCCTCTGGCAGTGAAAAATGCAGGCATCTTGGTAAGGGTGTGCGTCGGTACAGGGAAGTATTGTGACAAGTTTTAGGAGATGGTGGGGCCTTTTTAAAAAACTTGACTTCATGTAAAATGTTTTAAAATGGGAAACTTTTCTTTTTCAAATTCAGTTGAGAAAAAGTAAAGTTCAGATGTTCATTCATCTTAAGACATTTATTGAGGATATTTTGTGTGCCAAACACTGTTCTAAGGCTGTAAGAATATTATCGGTGAATAAAACAGGCAGAGATTCCTGTTGGAGCTTACTTTGTGGCAAGGAGGATGCATATAAAGTGCTTCTGGGAAGTGGGGGAGGGTATAGCTCAGTGGTAGAGTGCATGCTTAGTATGCATGTGGTCCTAGGTTCAGTCCCCAGTACCTCCAGTAACAAGATAATAATAATAAGTAAGTAAGTAAATAAATAAATAAATAGCTCACATTTTGGATAAAAAAGTTTCTTGCAGTTTCTAGCAATAAAATTAACTAATGAATTAGTAACAGAATTCTGTCCATTTTCTACACAGTCCTTCCATGCCCTTAGATGGCCAATTCTGAGAATCTTTTTTTTTTTTTTTAATGATTCACCCTCCTGTAGACCACCTGTCAAAACCCATTCTGGTTTCTTTAAGAGTTGGAGATAGCTCAGAGATGGGGATTGTCCTTAGCTAAGGGCTGTCTGTGGCATTGCTCTCAAGAGATCTTTTCCCTCTCCCACCACCCCTTAGCCTGTCTGTTCTTCCTGGACAGTCACAGGAGCCTTCTATTCTGATTGGCAACAGTCTTGGAACAGCCTTATCTTGTGTCCTTCTTCTCCTGGAGATTAATTCTCTAGAAGGCACACTCAGATTCAGATGGTGCCCATCCTACAAAGCTAATCTCTGTGGGCACACTTTTCTCTCAAATGCTGTCCTGAAAGTTCTGTCATTGCAAGGTGCCTGAGTAGCATTTTGATCATTTGCAAATCCAGTTCTAATTCTACCTGCATGTCTCCTTTTCTTGCCTGCAAACACCTATCCCAGATCGGTCCCCTCAGCCTGCTGGTGATGGGCCTCGTGGCTGTGCACTGCATGGGTATCCTGGTGAAGTGTGCCCACCACTTCTGCCACAGGTGAGAGCCCTTCTTGAGTGACGGATTGCCCTTTGGGTTCCCGTTACCACCACTGAAAGTGAGCACATAAGCGATCAGTCTAGGCTGTCTGTGCCAGCTGAAGGCGGCTGCTGGTTACCATAGCACTGCTTTTCCCTGGTGATTTTTGTGTCCTTTTTTAGCTTGTTGTCATCTGTCATTCTTAGGTCCTGTGGACAGAGATCACATTCTCATTTTATGTGTTTTATAATATTTACCCATTGAAATGATTTCCCAGGTGGTTGTTAATTGTTTAAGGAAAGTAACTGTCCTGTTGACTTAACACTTCTGCTCCTTGAAAGCATTTGATACAGGACTTAGTGGTACATCAGAGTGGCAGGTGGGGAACTGGCCCCAGTCGCTGTGAGCTGTGTTTGTTCTGTCATTGTCATTGTCATTGTCTGACCCCTGCCCTCTGCCCTTCCTTTCCCTCCCATTCCCTCAGACTGAACAAGCCCTTTGTGGACTACGGCGATACAGTGATGTACGGCCTGGAAGCCAGCCCCAGCTCCTGGCTCCGAAACCACGCGCACTGGGGAAGGTACATTGTTTCCAGTGTCTTTGTGGCTGTGGCCTCCCTTCAGATAGGGGGGTGAGGTGTGGGAGATGGTGTCAGTAGAGGGAAAGGCATTGTTTGGGACTGTGCACTTGAGTTCTAACTCAGCTCTGCCAGTAGTAATCTGTTTGACCTTGGGCTGTGTGACCCCCCTGCCTGGGCCTCAGTTTCCTCGCTGGTGAAACATAGGGCCTGGCCTGGAAGATCTCAAAGAGCTGTGCCAGCTTTGAAAGCCTGTGACCAGTGATTATTTCATCTCATCATTTGTTCAACAGATATATTTAAGCACTCTCTCTTAAGTGGCAGAAAACAATTCTTGGTATAGAAAGAAGGGGTTTCCACTAGGTAAATTATATGTTCTGTCTCTCCAGGGTCTTGTAGTCTCCAAAGGAGAGAGATGTGCGGGAAGCTTGAGAACAAGAGATCAGGAATAGGATATCCCAGTAGAGAGAGGATGTCGTGAGTCAGAAATACATTCCAGGGGCGCTGAGGTGGAGGAGCCATAGACTCTTGACACTGGCTGGCGAATGAGAAGGGCACAGGATAATGCTTTCAGGGCAGGGCACTGGGCAAGAGAGGGAAGGCTTCATGGAGGACGTGAGGTGAGCTAGAACAGATGGGTTTGGTAGGGAAAGAGACATTTCAGGAGGTGGAGTGGGAGGTGTTTGAAAATTTCTCCTTATGGCGTTGCCTGGAGAGAAATAGTCTACTGTTTTGTTTCCTGTTTGAGGAAATGGTGTATTTAAATGTAGAGAACTGACAACATCATAAAAAAAGGCCGAATCCTTTTTTTTTTAATTGAACCACTTTAAAATTACATTCTCCAGAAAAACTCATTTTAGTGGTCCTAGGGAGACTTTTACCTTCACACACAGCTTCCTCCTGTGATGCAGGTTTATGTAATTTTTTCAGCAAAATCATTTTATGTGACTGGGAGCAGCCAGATTGCCAAGTGACCACTGTTGGTTGGTTGGTGGTTAATTCTTTCTTCTCTTCTCTCCTCCCTCTCTCCTTCCTCTCTTCCTCCTCCTTCCTTCCTTAATCCCTCTCTATTTTCCTCCCTTCCTGTAATAAAACTAATATGTGCTCCTGGTAAAAAAAAAATTTTCTTGGAACGAGCTAGAAGGACAAAAAGTGAAGAGAAAAAGTATATGCTGGTCACAGTTGCGTGGGTGTTATTTTGGAGTTTTCTATGTATGTGCAAACATATACACATTCGTACCATTTTTACTCTAATGACCATACTGCGTACTGATTGGAAACTTGTTTTTTTCTCCCTTAAAAGTCTTAGACTTTTTTTTATCAGCACACGTAGTTTTAACAAGTTCTTTTTATCTGCTGCATACTGTTCCATCTCAGAATGGTCTATAACTTAATCATTTTCCTTTTGATGGCCCCTTAGGTTGTCGCCAGTTGTTGTTGTTGTAACAGTGCTTCAACCAGCAGCCTGTTTTGGTACATCTATTTCTGTGTCCTTATGTGAGAATCGGGTGGTTCTTGGATCCAGGTTATAGGAAGAGACTGTGAAGGGGTCCACTTCTTGGGCTTTTATGCTGAGTGCTCCCTGGAGCTTTAGAACAAACAATGTGAGATGGGACAAGTGGGCCATGGGGAGGGGGAAGCCAAGGGACTGAGCAGTGGTCCTGGTGTGTGTGCACTGCTCCAGCCAGTTCAGTCTCAGGACTGGCTGACCCCGTGTCGCATTCCAGATGAGAAGCCAGGAAAGGGACCTCAGGAACCATGCAGATGGTGCCTCCCTCACCTTCCTCCAAGGCTCTAGACCAGTGGCACGTGGCACACTTTCTCCTCTTACCAGGGCACACTTATCCTTGTCACCTGATGGGAAGAGTCTGTGATGACTTGGGAGGAAGCACTGTTCTAACACCCATCTCTCTGGGAGTCTTGCCTTTTTTTTTTTTAATTCTTGCTTTTTATTGTTACCATCTTTGTCTTCCTTCCTTCCCCACCTGCAGACACATTGTGGACTTCTTCCTGATCGTCACGCAGCTGGGATTCTGCTGTGTCTATTTTGTCTTTCTGGCTGACAACTTTAAACAGGTAGGGCCCTGGTGAAAATGAAGAAAAGATGGCAAGAGATGAGTGAACTTTCTGTTTAGGATCCCTTCCAGGCCAGGTTTTGGTCAAAGTAAGAGATCTTAACACTTTTCATGAAACAGTGCTGTTTGTTTGATTTTATCTAAGACCCAGGGCATGGAGTAAACCTCTAGATGTCTTGCAGTCCCCCTGTCTTTAGGTAAGATATGATCAAATGCAGCTCAGACAATTAGGTTGCTAATGATAGTTATGAAGATCTCCAAAGATGGTTCACCAACCACTAATTTCTATCTGGCCTAGTTCACGCACTAGCCTTTAGTAAAGAACCCCTTCTCAGGGGAGGTCCACTGGCCTTTGTTATTTGAGAGGCTTTCTCTGTTTCTTTTCTTCCCCTCATTCTAGGTGATAGAAGCAGCCAATGTGACCACCAACAACTGCCACAGCAACGAGACAGTGATTCTGACACCCACCATGGACTCGCGACTCTACATGCTCACCTTCCTGCCCTTCCTGGTGCTGCTGGTATTCGTCAGGAACCTCCGAGTGCTCTCCATCTTCTCCCTGTTGGCCAACATCTCCATGCTGGTCAGCCTGGTCATGATCTACCAGTTCATTGTTCAGGTACGAGCCCAGGCTCCCCCTCTGCCTGTCAGATAATCAGAGAAACAAGTAAGTGGAACATAAATAAGGATATGTTACTTATGAGTGGTATTCTCAGATTAGGGGTTCTCAACTTGGGCACTGTAACATTTGGGCCAGATAATTCTTTGTTGTGGGGGCTATCCTGTGCATCATGGGACATTTCACAGCATCTTGATCTCTATTCACTAGACTCCAGTAGCAACCACTCCCCAAGTTGTGACAACCAAACGTCTCTGGAGGACAACATCACCCCCATTGAGATAACTGGTTTAGCCTTTTTCCCAGTTAGTTAATACGTGATCATTGTATAAGATTGAGTAATAGAGAAAAAATTTGAAGATGACTCTTAAATTATAAAATTTGTATTCTTACAGTAAATGAGTCATCTTTATATATTATAATAAGAAATATTATTTTATTATTATTTTTCACTCCAGTTTTATATTTATTTGTCAAAATTATAAATTCAGTTATTACTCCCCCCTGCATATCCCATGTGGGCAGGTCTTTGGGGCAGAGCAAGGGAGGACATCTATATATAAATGGGTAGAAGATCAGGCTAAGAAAAATGTGCCCTTAAACACTGTCATTATTTGTGGACGTTTTGCCAAGGCTTGAGAAAAGGAAGAGTGAAAGCAGGTGAATATAAGAGTAACTTTTAAAAAAAGGTTTTTAAATTTAATTCCCCAAATAACTCATCAATACATACTCATTAAAATACAAACCGGTTGAACATCACATCCCCACCCTGAGTCTCCTCCTCTCCCGGACCCACTGTGTGTGTTTCTAGGTTCTGTGAAAGCATTTACACACTGTATTCCAATGTAGAGAAATATATAAGACAAACATTTATTGTCTCATGTTTTTCTAACATAATTTAAAAAAAGTACTTTATGTAGTGTTCATCTACTTTGCTTTTTTTTTTTTTCCCTCCACAGTGCCTCAAAGAGCTTTCCATGTTGATATACCTGGTTTTATCTCATTTTTTAAAGTTACTAAGTGGTAACTCAGAGAATAGACATCCCATAGTTTCATAGTTAATTTAACCAGTCCCCAGTCAGTGGCCTGTCTAGTCATTTATAATCTTTAGTATTATTTCAATATTATGACAGTGAACACTCTTATGCCTTTCTTTTTGTGGACATGTATAAATACTTCTCCAAGATTTACATCTAGAGGTGCTAAAGGTACAATTGCTCAAGAGTATGCACTTTGGAATTTTTTATATCGCCAACTTGGTTTTTCCAAAAGCTATTTACCAATTTCTTATTGACTCCTTTCCACGGTGCATAAGCGACCCATGCTAGCCAGCGCTGGATCTATCAATCTTTTTAATTTGGGTCAGTCTGACAGGTAAACATTACTTCATTTTCACAGTCTGCTTAACAGTGACCTGGTTACCTTGTGTAACCTAGTGTGCTACTGGTGTAGTTTCTAGGAAAACAGTGGGTTATAAAACACAAGGACTTCCTGTACTGAGAAAATGACGTAATGGACTTAGATTAAAATTGTAGTCAGTGAGCATTTACTGTTTTTCCCTTTTCCTGGTAAGTCAAGTTGGTGGCAGATACTTTGTCTTCTCCTGCAGAACTATTTTCTAAAACATAAATTAGACAGCTGTCCATGTCCTGTTTTTTATGGAACTGAAAAGAGGAACTATGAACACATGAATGACTATTTCCAGAAGAGTTTCTTTCTCTGGCCAATTAAGTTAAAACAAGGAAAGGTAATTATGTGTAATTAGAGACCTCAGACGGTGCCCAGGACACACTGCAGTGAACATGAAGGACAAGGGAGTGAGATGACCTCACGGAGACACCACATTAAATTTAAACCACCGCAGGCAATGGGACTGCAGTGGTTACTGTGATCAGAGGGCTGGGATGGGAGTGCGGGTTCCATAGCATCTCAGTCCCAGTGGGTATCTGTCTAAAGCGTTGTCTACAACTAGTACAACCTGCGCTTTGGGCCGAGGCAGCCCTGCTTATTTCCTGAGAGTGACTCTGAGCCCGCCTCTGGGCTCAGCCTGAAGGTGTCTTGTGATCCAGTAGTGCCGTCTGCCCAGGGAACAGGATGGGAGAATGGTGGTTTGGCAGTGGGTCCAGCAGCTTCATTTTGACCTGGTGCAGAGATAAAGATTCCCTCTGGGTTGTTTTGGTTGCTGCTGTTACTGTCCCATCTTGGTATTTTGCCCTCTTCACTTTGACAATTCCTCTGCTGTCCATAGTTGCTGAATTTTCACCTGATCATGCACATGTCTGTGGCCAGTGCTGTTGCTCCTCTGCCCCACGCCATCCTGGGAAGCCGAATGATGTCTTCCCCCCATCAGGTCTCTTTGTCATGTGCATGATAAACGGCGCAGTGCCAAGCAGAGTACCTTGCCCACAGGGGCTCCCAGGAAATGCTTTATCACTGTATATCTTCAGTTCTGAGATGCGTTTTTTCACAGTTATAACATTTCCAAAATTGGAGTACATCTGGCAGTCCTTATGTACATTTAACAGCAGTTTTTCAAAAAGCTGTTATTATTATAAAATAGTGTTGTCAGCATGAGGAGATAACATGTTGAAAGTGAGCTGATTTTAATTTGTATGTTTCTTTGCAAATTAAACGTTTTCTGTTTAGTTGGTTGGGGTATAAATCAACAGCAGTCATTAAGTATGTAGAATTATGAACTCATTTTGTTGGTCTCAGCCACATTGGTATCCCCACACATGTATTTTAAAATTCCTTCTCTGATACCATAGCTTGATCTGTTGTATGAACCTGGACAGTAGTCAGCCACTAACCAACAGATTGCTCCAGTTTCCAGGAACTTAAGTTACACCGTGACTCAGGAATAATTACAGGGCAATCTCAGCCTCTTGTTTCATTGAAGAACAAAAATATTTATTAGCTGTCTTCATTCAAGGAACTGAAGTGCTTCTTATAAAGAGATCTAACTGATTTCTTAGCAGGGGCTCAGAAAAGAAGTATTTTAAAAAGTAGTTATATTTTAGGGAAACTATAGTATAATTGCTTTAAAATCTTTCAAAGAGAAACCTATTACAGAGATTAATATTAGATCTCTTTTTGTTCTCTGATATTATTCTGTCACACTGTTAGAACATGTCCTGTATTTCTCTGGATACCTCTATAGCTAAGTTAATTTTAAAGTATTGTAAAAGGTGGGGAGGGTATGTTTTTGCTCAGTGGTAGAGTGCATGCCTAGCATGCAAGAGGTCTTGGGTTCAATCCCCAGTACCTCCATTAAATAAATAAATAAACTTAATTATGTGCCCTCCCCCCCATTTTTTAAAAAAATATTGTAAAAGGAAGTTTTAAAGTCGTTTTAAATTTTAAGCTAAGCAATGTATGCACATGGCATAAAAAGTCAGATTCTAAAAGGAAGGCAGCTTCTGCCTGCTCTGAATCCCGTTCCTTCAGTGCCATCCATCACTGGGGACTGCTGCTCATTGGTCTGCTGGGTAGGTTCATCCTTACATTGTACTTGCAGTTAACAATTGTCTTTTACTTTATTTATATAAATAGGTTTTTATTTACCTACTTTTTAAAATGCTGTTTTTGCTGTTTTTCCCCAAATGTTCCAGTAACTCCTGTTGTTTGCCTATTGATAATATTTCCCAAGTGCTCAAATTGATTCACAGAATTTTTTCAAAAAAGAAAGAACAATAGAGAAAAAAAGAGAAAGAGCTCATCTAAAAATCTACCATCTTCTCTTCCAGCTTTATTTGTGTGCAGTGTTTATGTTATGTTATGGTGAATATGTAAATTTTAAAAACATTTTTCTCGCCATTATTTTGTAAGCAGTTTTTCATGTACTACTTAGTTATCTCTTGTTTTACTTTTTAATAGTGTATAGTATTCTGTGGTATAGTTGACGTGCAGTAAACCAACTGTTCAGTTATTTGGGAACATTTAGGTTGCTATTACTTACTGTTAAAAAGCTTTCCTCAACTTTTTTTGTATTTTGATCATTTTTTTCTACTCGAATTATACTTCTGGGGATGGGATTACCTAGTGAAAGAATATGATTCCTTTTTTTTCTGGCTCCAACATTTGAGTTTTTAATGGTACGTTGGGCTGGTCTTTCCCCAAAGCAAGTAGAGTTTTCTCAGCTTGAAGAACAAAATAGAAAAGCTATAAATGACCCCAAATCATCTGTCAGGTGTTAGATTTTCTCCCTTCAGAGAATCTTGGATTTAGGAAAAGTTTGACCTGAGGTTGGGGTTGAAATCATGTATCTGCGTATAGCCTTTGCTCTGTTTTATTTTCTCTCTTTCAGGAGATCCCAGACCCTACCCACCTCCCCTTGGTGGCATCCTGGAAGACCTACCCTCTGTTCTTTGGCACAGCCATTTTTGCATTTGAAGGCATTGGGATGGTAAGAGTTGCATTGGGATTCTCTGGTGCTCTCGGTGTCCTTGAGGCCTGCTTTAAGGAATGCTGAAGAAATGCTATTCGAAATTATCTTCTGAGACTTACTGGACAGTTAATGAACAGCATTTCAGGGATTCCATTCAAGTTTCCTAGCTCCACCTTTGAAAGTTGTATGTTATTTGAGAATGTTTCCCTTCAAGCCCCCTCTTATGTACACTCATGTCCTGTGTGTGCAGTCAGCATTAATGCGTGGCAATTGGGAATGCAAGGTCTAGAGTCAGACTGACTTGAGGTGAGGCCCAGCTCTGCCAAAGAGGTGCTGTGTGACCTTGTGCAAGGACCTAACTTCTCAGAGCGCCTTCATTGTTTGCTTCTGAAAAGTGAGTTCAGTGTTGAGCAGTTGTTAGGATTAAATGAGATGTGTGTGTAAAGTGCTTTGCATGGCCCCTGACACATGATGAGCATTAATAATTTTTATTTTTATCAATAATACTGTTGATTTTATTGCACAGTCAATACATGTATGAATAATTTCTGTGCCCTGGAACATTGGTGTGCAGTATTTTCCTTGTGCAAATGAGTAGCCTTCACTCATAGCTCAGCTTCCCCACCACTGTTACTGTGATTCCACCAAATTCTTCTCCTAAAGAGAGAAATCTGGTAACTCGATGTACCTAGTTTGATTTTTGTTTGAGTTTTTCATCACAAAGGTCTAGAATTCTTCTCTGAAGAAAATGATGAGCTCTATTGGCCAAGGTCTTAGGAAATGGGAAGATACTTCTCCTTTCCTGGAATATCTTTTTGTCCCCATTTGATTTCCCTGTCACCTTGTACACTTTTAAGAGAACCTAGAAGCTGGACATTTTTTGTCAGAATCTGAGGAACTGCCCTAGTGGTGTCAATGGGACGTGTTAAGGCTCTGGCACCACAGGGGAGGCTTTTTGAGTGATTGTGTGGATGTGATTGTCCTGAGGTTTTAAAACTTCCCCTGTGTTGTTTCTTAGGCCTTCCCATTGCCCGGGAAGAATGTCTCACCTCGATTCACAAACATACATGTTTTCCCTGCTGCTGGGGCGGAGGCCTGAAGGGCCCAGTGTTACAGCAGGAGAAAGAGGGCCCGAGCCCTCGGGACTGGAAAGAGGCTGAATAAGTTTAGGAAGATTCCCGGGACCCTGGGTTCTTCAGAAGCATTGTACTGGATTGATCAGTTTTCCCTAACAGCACAGGGTAGAGAGTGTTCTTTGCTTCATTTCATTAGGTGAGGCTTGGACACAGAGTCACTCTGTAATTGTCATTATCTGTTACTTCAAGATTTGTCCATGTTTTCTCTTTTCACAATGTAGACACTGCTGTCTTGACTCTTGGTTTGGATCTGAGGGCTGTTGCATCGAGTCTGGGAAAAGTGCTGGGCTCACTGTGGGTTCACTTTCTGTCTCTGTGTTTGCACCCCTGGCCTGGGCTGGCCGGCCTGGAGGAGATGAGTGTCCTACCTTCTGGCTCCCGAGACTGCATAGAAGGAAACTGGAGGAAAGCTTAGAAACTGTTTCTCAGTGGATGTGGATCCGCTTAAGCTTGAGCCCCTTGAGCTGGTGGGGGGATGCTGTGGGCCAGTTGGAGATACAGAGCCATGATGCCCCCTAGAGCCCCAGGCCTGCAGCAGGTGGTGTCTGCCATCTTCCAGATGTGTCTGGCTCAGACCCTCAGGCCCACTCTGCCTCATGGTCACAGGCCCTCAAGGAAAACGTGCATGATGACAAGGTCAAAGACGGTTGGTGGTACAGTTAGGCATGGGCCTGAGTTGCTTTACCTCATCAGCCCAGCCAGATGCAGTTGACAGTAGATCACGAAGATTGCCATACTCACACCTGCTATTTTCCCATTCCCTATATCACCCAGCCTTCATAAGGTGCCTTTCCTTGGCTTCAGGTAATGTTAAAGTCCTCTGCTGAGAGGATGGAGGCCCCAAGGGTCAGTGGTTTGAATTAGGAGTCTGGAAACAGGGTTTTGTTATACATCTCAAAAATTCTCAGTCTCCAAGATCCTCTATTAAGTCATGCCACCCCCAGCACCTCAGTTTCTCTAACTTGGAGGTTTAACTTGTCATTGCTAGTGCCCACCCTTTGTGAGGTAAGGAAGCAGTTTCTGGGAACTGGAGTGGCAGTTTTCCATGACCTATATTTTGCATTCTTGGGACAGGTTAGCAGAGCTGTAGTCTCAGGTGAGGTACAGCTGGCTGTGCCAACACCAGCCTCTCTTCCCCATTGGGCCAGGTGGGCACGATCTGTACTCGAGGGACAAAGAGCACTCCCAGTCCACAGGGATCTCCTAGCAGGAGGCAGAGAGCCGGCCTGCGCCAGGACCCAGGTTCCAGGCCTACCCACTCTTACTTCCTAGAACTTCCTGGCTTAGACAGTGGGCTCCAGGTCTCCTCCAGCTCAACTTGGCGAGCATAACTTCTGATGAAACAGCTTTCATTTGTCTGTCTTGTAAAGGACGTGACAATGCCTTTGGGGGAATTCCGGGGATAGCGTAGTTACTCTTCTTCTGAGAATATTATGTGTTGTTTTGTTTTGGCCTTTAACACTGCTTCATTCTGTGCTTTCTCCTCTCTCACTACTCTCCTAGGTTCTGCCCCTTGAAAACAAAATGAAGGATCCCCGGAAATTTTCACTCATCCTCTATGTGGGAATGGCTATTGTCATGGCCCTGTACATCAGCCTGGGGAGTCTGGGGTACCTGCAATTTGGAGCAAATATCCAAGGCAGCATAACTCTCAACCTGCCCAACTGTTGGTATGTGGGGGGGGATGGAAGCCTGGGAGCGCCGGATTTTTTTCAAAAAATTAGTGAGGGTCAGCATGTGTATGTTCCCTCTTCCTTATTTCTTAAATTAGTCAGCTTCACTTTAGCCCAGTCTGGCCACCAGCCCCCAGCCCAGCACCGTCCCTCCCTGGCTGCCCAAAAAGCCTTTTGGCTGGTCTCCCTGCCCGAGTCTGACTCTCTCTCAAAATCTGTTCTCCTCCATTACCCGTGTGAGCCATCTAACACTCAGTCCAGTCACATGCTTCCTCCTTGAGAAGGCTCAAAGGCTTCCCTTTGCTCTTATGATAAAGACAAAACTCTTCTATGCAGTCAGGGCCGCTCAGGCTTTAGCCCCACCCCCACCTAATTCCTGCTCAGCCGGAAGGCTTAGCCTCTGTTTGAGAAACTTCTCTGATGTCTCACTGACCAGCTGCAACTTCAAGCCTAGGCTATTGCTTCTCTCTGCTCCCATGGGATCCCGTTAGGATCCTGTCCTAATTCTTATTCCATTCTGTTGTAGTTGAATGTTTACCTGTACTGTGATTTCTCCACGCTGTAAGCTCTGAGGGCAGCAGACATCTAGTTCTCCACGATCAAAACCTAGTAGAAGATTTTTGAATGACAGGAGACTAAGCAGTGAGACTGAGCATTTATAAATGAGGAGAGGTTTTTCAGGAAGTCACTGGGCACAGGATAGAGGTGATCTTGCCATGTCCCTGCTCTGTGGCCTTGTACAAATCACAGCTCCTCACTGCCTCAATTCCCCCTTCCGGGGAACCAGGAACAGTCATTTCTTCTTGCCAGGAGTGTCATGAAGATCACAGGACATGCGTGAGCTTTGTAATATGTGCTGCTACGATGGAGAAGTAGGATGCTGCCCTGAGCTTGATGCTTTGTTGGGATGAGTCGTTCCAGTGGAGACTATGCTCTGTGGGTTGGTTGATCAGCTGACTAATATGCCATTTCTCCCTGGAGATCTGAGCCTACAGAGGCCAAGTGAGTAGTCCACTGACCTTGAATCATTCCAAATAGATGGGCAGAGAGGAGGACAAACCGTCCTGGTTCCCAGCTTCCGCTGTGTCTGTTCCTTGGCTGTCATCCACTCCATGTGCAGGTGGAGCTTCTCACCGTGGGCCAGGGTGGGTCAGGAGCCCTTTTGCATCTCACTTTCCCTAAGTCTTGGTTGCTGTATTGTAGGGAGACACCTCGACATACTTAAATGCTTCCTAAAATGGTGGTTGTCAGAGGAGGTGTCCTAGCAGTTCTGTTCGGAAGATTAGAACTTCATTGCAGAGAGCGTCTGTGAGCAGATGCTGAGAAGCTTGTCAAGTGCCCTGGGGATCACCGTAACCTTTCAGGCTGGCCTGCTTGACCTGCCTGTGTGTGTTTTACAGCTCTGATCTGTGAGGCATTGTGCAAGGACAGATTGAGAAAATTGAGAAAAATGGTTTTTCAGTAGTATCAGTACTTAGCACAGGACACCCTATTCCACCGGGCTCTGGGAACTAACTAGGTTTGTTGTTTAGCCAGCCAGACAGTAGCCTGAAATGGGCCATTGTTTTCAGAAAGTCTTTCTCTTTCCCTCTGATGGCTGCTTTTATTTTATTTTTATTTTTTAATATATATTTTTTATTGAAACACAGTTAGTTTACAATGTTGTGTCAATTTCTGGTGTACAGCATAATACTTCAGTCATACATGAACGTACGTATATTTGTTTTCATATTCTTTTGATGTCTGCTTTTAAATTTCCCAATGTCCCTGACCTTTCAAGAGAGAAGAATCAGGTGGTAGCTCGGCATAACTGGAGATAAATAGATGAGGAGAAGCAGAAGCAGTCCACATAATCTGAAGCCACAGCTGAGCATCTGTCATCTTTCCTCTGATATTCCAAACCCAGCTGCCCTAATCTTTCTGCCTCCAATCAGATGAGGCTTATTTGGCCGTCCCATCAGGTGACTATCCTGATTCCAGACTTCCCAGCACTCCAGGAGGCTTTAGTGCTGCACTGGATTTAATTATAGAGCCACCTGCTGGTTTTTTTGCAAAGAGTTTTTATTATCTATCCTTGGAGCAAATAAGACCTTTTGTCAATCTCAGCCTCTCCCAGGGTGTCTTCCTGCTTTATAGCATTAGAACATCTTTTGGGTATTAAGTTCAACCACAGAGGAATTCAGTGCACATCATGCACAATATAATGACTGTTTTTAAATAGATTTCCAACAAGGGAAGGAGGCTACTGTTTCTCGCTCCATTATGTACAAGAGTCTTGTTTGAAGTAGGGCTTTGCTTAGGAGCAAGGTGACTTTCTCTTTAATGATGATGTCAGATCATTAAACTAGTGCTTATCAATCAGACTTACTTTCTACTCTGCACAGTCCTAGGCCTGGGATAAGACAGAGCTATCCTATGGTGACTGACAGTCTCCCTGAGAAGCTGCCCATGAAGCAGTGGTAGGATGGTGGCCATAGTGGAGTGGGAAAATGGATTGTGGTCCTGCCTTTTGGTCATGTGTGGTCGCCATCTGATTCTAGGGAGCAATGTCTTGGATGGAAAGGATTATAAATAGACTTGTTACATTTAATTTGTATCTTTAATTGTTTTTATTTTTGAGAGGATGTATACCTGTGGAAAAGTTTATAAATGTTCAAAAAAGGCATACTAGAAATGTGAAGTTTCCACTTGCCTCTCCAGGTTCCCAGTTCTACAGTTTTCCACTTCAGAGGCAACCATATTACCATTTTTTTGTGTTTCCTACTGGAGAGATTTGATGTATGTAAGAATGTCACATGCATGTGTGTGTATGAGGGAGAGTGTTTTTCCCTCTGTTTTCTTTCTTGGACAGTTGGTAGCGCACTATTGACACTATTCTGCTTCATGGTTTTTTCTTTTCATCGCATTTTATGGAGCTAGTTCTGTATTAGTACCTGGAATTCTGTCTCTTCCTTTTTAACAGCTGTATGGGAGTGCTGTAATTTATTTAGCCAGTTCCCCACTGATTAAAATTTAAACTCTTAGTCTTTAAGACTTAAATGATGCTGCAGTGACCTTAAAAAATTTTTTTCTTTAAATGGTGGTACTGGGGATTGAACCTGGGACCTCCAGCATGCTTACTACCACTGAGCTATTCCCCTACCCCTGTAGCAACATAAATCCCTAGACCCAAAGTGGCTCAGTCCAAAGGACACATGTGTTTGTAACTTGGATACATATAGCCAAATTGCCACCGGACCATTTTGCACTCTGACTGCTGGTATATGAGCGCATGGAGTGGCTCTGATTGTGTCTCGGCTCTATCTGCAGGCTCTACCAGTCGGTTAAGCTGCTCTACTCCATCGGCATCTTCTTCACCTACGCCCTCCAGTTCTACGTTCCGGCCGAGATCATCGTCCCCTTCTTCGTGGCCCGTGTGCCCGAGCACTGTGAGCTGCTGATAGACCTGTCCGTGCGCACCATGCTGGTCTGCCTGACGTGTGAGTAGAAGACCAGGTCATTGCCTGGTCTGTTTTTTCTGAGAGGGCACCTAGTCCTTGGGGCTTTCACGAGCGAGAGCTTGTGTTGTAGTGAAACGGCCAGTGTTTTGTGAACAGAAAACTTGGTGCGCCGTCTGTTTCACAGTTGAGGCACGTCCACAGAGGGAATGAACTGATTATGGGTGTTCTCTAAAGGACGCTGGAATGAGAGCAGCGGTTTATTTATAGATGTGGCCTAAAATGTGATGGCGATGGTCGTAATTCATAGTAAACATGTGCAGTAACTGTTCCATATGAAATATGGCAAAAGTCTCAAAGAAAGCTGTTTAACCCATATGCATAATGAGGACTATAGGTTACTTTGGTAGTGGGTTTATATTTATTTGTTTTTTTCAAATAATTTTGTTTCCAGGGTGACAATCTGTTCCTTGGATTTCATTTTGAGACTGTTTGATACTATTCTAGACATTTTGGGGTTTTGGTCTTACTAAATGTTTCTTAGAAAATGTTTATTGATTAGCCCAGGTGTTTGATTTATCACTTTGTGTTTTATTCCTCTTCCCTGACCATACACCCAGGAGTATGAGTTTAGAGATATCACCCTATTTGCTGTTGGTTAAAACTGGTATAAATTTAAAAATAAAAATAAATTTTTCTTTTTGGGGGAGGGACAGCTTCTGTGAGTTGATAGAATAGAGAACCTCTGAATAAATTGGTCTATAATATCTAATTTAAATTTCTAGGTAATTTTGAAATTTCTTTCCAAATTGAAATGCTTGAATTAGAGATGTCTTTTTTTTTTTTTTGACTATATTAGGCTTTTATTTTATTTTATTCTTTTGGGAAAAGAAACATCTTTGCTTATCATATTAAGACTTCACTGGGATTTTCCTTAAATTATCCAGTCCAAGCTTCTGGAAAAATTCCCAGTTTTTGGAATAAATATAGGTCTGTATGACTTTTTGATTGAACCAAAATGGAGTGTTTTAGGGATAAATGATGTGAAAGTTATCTAGCATATGTTCATCGTCTGGAAAGTCAGAAATGACTGTATTGGTTGCCTGTTAGCAAGAGCAGGGCTGGCAAGAGGCTGTCATCCTTTCCTTCCACCACAGCAAACGTGGGGAGCATACTAGCGCCCATCCCAGAATGGACCTCCTTGGGCCACCTGCAGTTGTCTACCTCATATTACTTCTAGGACAGGAGGTGGAAGTTCAGCATCCTGGATCTGTGTAGAAAGAACTGACTGGAGATGAGGAACAAAGGGCCTTCCCTTGATCTTCTGATTTAATCTTGGGCAGCTCTCCTGCTGAAGATGTCTTACAGAGAGGACCTGGGTAGAAGCGGGGCAAAGGGTGTACACCTTGGATTCTCCAGCCCCAGGGAGCTGATGGAAACCAAGAATCTGATTTCTTATAGCCTGTATTTGGCCACCCTTCCAGCTCCCTTCTAGACCAGCTTATAAAACAGCCCACTCTGCAACTGACCCAGTGACCTGGGCTGCCTGCAGGCCACTGCTGCCCTAGAGCGACTGAAAAGAAAGGAATGTGAGCTAACTTACTTTTCTAGTAAATTAACTTAATGTGTGATAAGATAGGATGCTTGGACTCTCAATTTTACTCCTGAATCCTGCTGGCAACTCTGGATACTTTGATCAAATGCATATGTTTCCTCTGTGAATGGGTTAAGTCTGAGTATTGAGGAGACAGTTTCCATGTGACAAGTCTTCATAAGGTCAAACCTCAGGGCCCTAATTCTTGAATCCAGGGGGTGTTGGAAGAAAGGACAGGGATAGTTCAAATAATGGGCTTTGTTTCAAAGTGGTTCCTCTAGAGAAAGTAGGTCTTCTGGATAAAATGTGCTGTGCCTGCCAGAAGAGCTGGAGCGGCGAGCTGGCCCTGACTCCTCTCACTGCCCCGATTTCTTCTCAAGCCTGGCTCAGCCTTCAGGAGCATATGTTTCACTTCCTGCCAGGATCCTCTCCACTGAGCCCTGCAGGAGCCAGCAGTCTCTGATTCATAGACCTCATTGCTATCCTTAGATGCCTCTTGGTTTTCGCTCCGCTATTCCTAGCACTGTCTGTGGGTCTCACCTCCCTTCTGCAGTATGACTCTCAAAGGGCACAAGCTGCTTTTGATCTTCAAGTGCTTTGGGTTGTTTTTCCCCTTCTCCTGTGATCTGTTGTGACTTAGCATTGCAGTGTTATCCTATTAAAGGGTGCAGCCTCTTCATCTCTGAGCACTCGGCTTCTCTTGCTTTCCCTGGAGACTTTGAAGTGACTGTGGGATTCAAGAGATACATTTCACTATAGCACCAACTTAATTGCATTTATGTGAGTTCATTTTGTTTTTGTTTCTCTGTACCTTCAGATCCTTTTGCAGAAGGTTAATTGGCATATGCTTTTAGATCTTTGATATAGCTGATTGTTTTCAGTTATTCCCATAAACTTTAATGGCAGCTTGTTTTACTGATATTCGGGATTTTTTGTCTTTCCTCCAACTTTTCTTCCTCTTCCTCACCCTCCATCTCCAAGGGAAGCAGGAGAATTTGGTCCAGCCTCATTTTTTTTTCCACTTGGAATTCAACTTTCTTACCACTCTTCCCCGTCCCCTAAAGATGGTTGTGTCTACTTTTTGATGCTCAATTTCACGCTGCTGGAGAGGAGAGGACGGGAAAATACGCACATCAGAGATTGGTGCTTATTTTGTTCTGGTTTTGTATGGGACAGTATTTACTTCCAGCCCATATGTGTGGACACGCAGACTGAGCAGCTCACCTTATGTCCAGAGCTTTGTGTAGAAGAAGCTGGAGCAGCTGGCTCCACCTGGGGGAGGCCAGAGGTGTAGAAAGAGTAGTTTCTTTGGATTCCTTGAGGCACTAACCTGTCCCTCAGAGATTTGTACTGATTCTCTGTGCCATTTGCCACATGAAACGATTTACTTCAGTTAAGTATGAGAATGGCACAAACCTATTGTTGAAGATGCAGTAACAATAAAGCCATCTCAGTTAAGAAGCCTGTTTAGACTGGAATGTAAAACATTCCAAGCAGCCATACACTTTCAAGCATGAAGCTTCCAAGTCCAAATAGTGGCTTCTCAACTCTTTTTGACTTTTCAGGCGTCTCAGTTTTGCAACTACAAAGTAAAAGGACAGCAGCATTTGTTAGCTGCACACTGTGCCCCCTTCCCCACTGCGGGAGCTGTCACAGGGCCTCAGCTGTAAGGGACCAAGGGGATCTGATCCCTACGCTTGCCTTCATGCCTAACTACGACTTTGAGCCTAATTTTTAGTTTCTACTGAAATATTGCTCGAAAAGAGAAAGTTAATATAAAAACATTTGAAGAAAGTCTAGATCTGGAGTAAGTGAAGAAGAAATTCCCAGTATCCCACTGCCTTAAATTTTTTTTTTTTGCATTTTATCTTCTGTGTTAATTCTCATGGATGCTTTTTACAAATAGTTGCAATCACAGTATACACGTAACCTTGTCCTTCGTGTTTTATTTAAAAATCACATCATGAATATACATATCTTTTGTAAATATATTTGTGACCACGTGAGATTCCATTTTATTGGGAGATCATATTTGATAAACTACTCCTTTAATGATGGACATATAGGTTGCATGGCTTTTGTATTTTTCTAAATTTATACTCCCGTTAAATGAAATTATATGTTCTGTCCAAGACATTAATTTTAAAGGCAGATTTCTAGCCATTTAAGAGTCACACAGGTGGGCTGTGCCAGCATTGATCTTAATAAACAGGAGAAAGCACTTCTCGACACAGGAGATGTAAGTGTTCAAGCCATTTCTGTCAGTGTGTGCTTGTTTTCTCTTAAGTGCTTTCTCTTCTCTTGTGCAGAAGTCAGCTCTGTCTGTTGCTGGTCTAAAACCACAGACTCCAGAATCCCAGTCACTTCTGAAACTGGCCGTTGGCCTTGTGCTGTTTCAGCAGTTAAAAGGTCACATTTTCAGGTCTCTTAGCCCAACGGGAAGATGTTTTGTAATACCATTGGAGCCTCTTGACTAATCATGTGGTCTGGTTGTCCTCAGTACCCCCTTTCTGTACATGCCACAGCTAGGCTGCTGTGGAGGGCTGTGGAACTGCCCAAGGGGAGTCTGCTGTCTTTTTTGGGAGGTGCTTTTTTTGTGGGGGAGTTGGGAGAGGGTGTTCCCAGTTGGCTGCTTCCTCAGATCTCTGTCCCCTTGAGTTTCTCTTCTAGAGGCCTTTAACTCATGAAATAAAGACATTTAGTGCTGGAAGAGGTTTTAGTTGCTCCCATACCTTTCCTAAGTACCCGAGTCCCACCTCTGGAACTATTAAAACTAGTTTGCCTCATTTTGCCTGGTGGCAAGCAGACATCTTGGCTATTGAGCCCTTGGTTTGGGTCCCTTTCTCTTCCTCTTCCCCTAGTGTATTAGCGGGAGGCTCACTCTTCCTGCCTTCTGCCCCCATTATCTTTCTCCAATGTCAGAGTTTAGGGTTCAGCTGTGTATCCGGTCCAGCTAGGACAGGAAGAGGGTCCTCCCTTTGCAGCCCTGTGGTCCTGGCTTTAAGAGAAAAGTTTTACCCCTTAAAAAATATATCTATTAAGGACATTTGTGTTAAGCATACTTATCTTGTATGTCTGTTAGAGAAAAAGAAAGTACAAGTTTTTAGATTGCTCTTGAAATGCCATGGTGAAATGGAACATCTCCTCCAATCTGAGAAAAGATTCTGATCACATCAGCTTCTGTTTCTGTTTTCACTTAATTCTTATCGGAGTGGAGATACATGTGACTTCACTGAACTCTTATCGTGAAGTGCCCATCTGTCCTCCAGGCCAATGTGAGAGAGGGAGAGGAGAGAACAGACTCAGAACCGGGAGGGGCCGGGCAGGCCTCCTCCTGGGGCTCATTGTCTGATAAAGGCCTCCATTCTCCTGAGTGAACTGAAGCATCCTACGGACCAGGAGGAATAACTCACATTCCCTTTAACGATACAAAACCAGGTGGACGAGAAGCTATGTTTTTGGCCCAACCACATTTTCTAAGAGTAGAATCCCATCCCTCTGCTGTGCCCCTCTGGAACAGCACACGGTGCTTCCCAGTTGGCAGTGAGCTGAGGGACATATTCTTAAGTGACTGAATCTGCATTGTGTTGTTCCTTAAGATTGCACAGTTGAGTCTGACTTGACCGGTTGTCCAGTATAATACAGTCACCTTAACGACATGAGTGAATGAACTGAGGCTCATCATGGGATCATCATTTTTCCCCTCGGATCACACTCAGCCTACTACTGAGCAGAGACGGGTGATTCTGTTTGTTAATATTTATGAAACATTTGTTATGTGCATAGGACTCCAAGTTCTTTACGTCAATGATCCCATTTGACCATCCCCTTTGTAGCAGTAGGGGATATGAGTCTTAAAGAGGTTAAGTAACTGACTGGTCACTGGTGGAGCTGGGATTGAGTTCTAGGTTCTGAGTCCAGAGCCTGTATGTTTAATCACATTCCTGTACCAGCCTCTCCTGGGTGTGGGTCGGCTGGTCTGATGGCTACCTCTCTGTTTCCACCCCACTACTCATTCAAATCAGAACATCTACGAGCCAGCAATATGTGGTTAAGCATTATGCAAAGAGAGACCCAGACCCCAGAGAGGGCAAGTGTCTTATTCCAAGCCACACAGCAGATCATCTCTTATAGAGTGTTAGGTTATCTATGATGAGAACACCATTTTGTCATCAGCCTAGAAACACAGCTTTTCCCCAGATTCGACACTGAAGGTTTAACAGATATCACCAACTCTTTATTTAGAAATAGCTAAAGGCTGAAACAGACTGTTTTTAACTTGCAGAGCAAGTTAAAAGCATATACTTTTTGTAGACTTTCTGAAGGCTTCTCAGCAGTCAGGTTGTTGTTGCCATGATGGTTGAATACTAGGAGAAAGAAAGAGGAAGGACCGCCCCCGGGCTGTAACACCCTGGACGGCAAAGGCAGATCTGAGACTCACTTTTTTTCTGTATCCCCTTTTGTTATCAGGCTTCATAACCCTTGTCTGGTGTCCTTTACAAAGCAGAGAAGGGTCAGGGCTGACTGTATACCCGATTCTCTACCAAACGATTGTGGTGCAGCCCTGGGAAAGCTAACCTGATACCTGCCTCCCCTAGTTCTTCACAGACAGAATCTTTCTGCTCATCAGCCAGATGCCCTGTCCTCCTTCCTCTGTGCATATAATTCTGTATTTTCTTCCTCATCAGGTTTCTGATGTGACTGTACCAGGGGCTGGAGGTCCTGGATTCTAGTCCCAGCTCTGTCACTTTCTGTCCTTTAACCTCTTCAGACCTCTCTTTCCATGGGGGTGACAATAATGTTGTGGAATTATGTCTCCATGGAGCTGAGGCAAATTCAGCCCAGTGAGTGGACACTTCCCAGTGCTGTCCACTAGACAGTAGGTGTCCTGCCATGATGGAAGTGTTCTGGATCTGTGCTGTCCAGGACAGTAGCCACTAGGCACAGGCTGTTGAATCTTTGCAGTATGGCCAGTGTGAATGGGGAACTGAATTCATTTAAACTTGAATAGCTGGTGACTGCGGTCTTATCAGACAACACAGCTGCAGACTAAGTGTGAGACAGGTGACAGGACTCCGCTGAACCTTGGTTCCCACATGCTTCCTTGTTACTGCAGGGAGTGGTATTCCAGTTTAAATTGTTCCTCTGTGCTACACAGTATAAATTTCTTGTTTATCTATTTTATATGTATTGGTTAGTATCTACAAATTTCAAACTCGCAGTTTATGCCTTCCCACCCTCTTCCCCCTCTGGCAACCATAAGTTTGTTTACTTCAATGAAAATATATTAAAGAGGAAAAAATTAAAATTAAAAAATTTTAAAAAAGAGTAAGTGTCTCTCTTAAATCCCGGCCTCTAAATGCAACCCGCTTCTTGCGTCTGGTGCTCAGCCAAAGAAGCAGCGATCAATTTAGACAGTCTGTCTGAAGGATAAAATCAGCTACATTGGATTAAGATGTTCTGGCCGCTCCCCAGTGTGGCGCCTTCCTCAGAGCAGTTTGCCTACATTTTTGCTTTATGAAATGAAGTCAGAACAGAAACCCTCGTGTCCAGGGGTAAGTCTCTCGTGGGATCAGCAAGGTAATAGATGTGCCCTGGATCACTGTGTCAGTGCTCAGGATATCCAGGTGGAGCCCGGCAGTGGAGAAGACAATTCATCAAAATGCATTTGCTTACTAATGAACTAATGATGCACTTTCCACGAGCGACACAATGTGCTCTGGTGATGACAGTGTTAACTGTATCCTGTGCCTCTTGTACACCAGGCCTTTTGTTGAGTGCCTTTCTAACCTCCTTTGACCATCATGACATCTCTGTGACATAGGGGCTTTTAGTATTCCCATTTTGCCAACAGGAAAACTGGGATAGCAGCCGTGTATCACTGAAGGCAAAGCCTGGGATCAAACACAAGTGCTTAATTCCAGAGCCCAATATCCTCAATAAAGTTGTGAAACATTGGCCTTCACCCCTCAGTGGAGAGCTGAGTTAGGTGGGAGCAGGGGGCACTAGAATAAGTGTGATCAGTGGAGCCTCCTCCTCTTGGTTTTAAACAGCACCGTCTGGCCAGCTGGACAGTGGTGCAGGCGTTGGTGTGCTGTGGAAGCCACTGGCATTTCCTCACGAAGCTGCCATTCATGTTTATCATCAGTGCCATCTTCCTCACATACACCCGGGGCTGAGTTTCAGGTGGGAGCCACCAGCTTGTCCTGCACAGGGACATGGTCATCGAGGTCAGCCTGCACACAGACCTGCTTCTTCTTTCCTTGTATGAAAACGCTCCTTGCAGTGGGATTTATGTGAGATCATTCCAGAGGAAGGAGGGGTTTCCTTCCCTATTTCATTTATTGCTAGTCAAATCAGAGAGGTTTGTGTTGGAGGTACCCTTAGCTGTAAGAAGATGAGCCATCGCTCAGAAAAGGTCTGCCTGCTTTTCTGCTCCACACTCACTTTTCGTTGGTAGGACCAGACTGCCCTGGAATGTATTTTATTCCTTTTCCTCAGGAAGATGGAAGTCAAGTACTGTAGTGGGAAAAGCTGGGAAATGTAGGTTCCAGTCCCAGTCCTTGCAATGAGACCTGGGTCATGCCACAACTCCAAACATCTATTTTCTCATCTGCGGAATGAGAGATTGGACTGGATGATGTCTAAGCTTCCTTGGAGCTCTGCATTCTGTAAGAAGGACACTGGCTAAATTTGCGAAACGGTGAGGAGGTCTCTTCCAGCTGTGGGCAGTCGTGAACAGGAATGTCCTCTCTCCCGCAGGCATCTTGGCCATCCTCATCCCCCGCCTGGACCTGGTCATCTCCCTGGTGGGCTCCGTGAGCAGCAGTGCCCTGGCCCTCATCATCCCGCCCCTCCTGGAGATCACCACCTACTACTCAGAGGGCATGAGCCCCCTCACCATCATCAAGGACGCCCTGATCAGCATCCTGGGCTTCGTGGGCTTTGTGGTGGGGACGTGTGTGGCCATCTACGAGCTGATCCAGCCAAGCAACGCTCCCATCTTCATCAACTCCACCAGTGCCTTTGCATAGCGGGCTCGGTGCATTCCCTGCATCATCCCACGGCACCCTGTATGTTCCCCAGCACCTGGCCCCAGAGCCTCAGGTAGGGTCCAGGCTCTGGGGAAAGGCCAGGCTGCCATGCGGGAACCCCTCTACCTGGCACCAGGGTACCCTGGGCCAGGTAGGGTTGAGGGCAGCTGAAAGGGTGGACAGCAGCTCCGTGGGAGGTACCTCTTGTGGCAGTGCCATTACTGTTTATTTGTACTTATTTTAACCCAGAACTTTTCAACTCTTTTCCCTGATTGTGCCTCCTCCCTTACTACCTGCCTCTCTCCTAACCCCTCAGCCAATTTATTCCTGTTGCACAGCTCACTTTATTTACAATTTTTCATGTCTCCAACTTCATGTTTTCCCCTTTCCTGGGCCAGGCCTAGGTGAAGTAAGAGGGAATACTCCCTCTTTACAAAGCCGGGCCTATCTCTTATCTCTCTCCCAAATATTTTACCTCAGTATTCTCCTACTGATTCAAGTCTCCACCTAGTAATGGAGCCTACTTAGTAGTTTAAAACCAGCCCCCAAAGCTGGAGTTTTTAGCCTTTGTTCTCTCTGGCTTGTTGTGACCCTGGACAATACCTTCTTTTCTCCAAATTCCTCATGTGGGTCATAATACTGTTTTCTTAGTCGCTCTAGCTCCTGGAAGACACCGTGTGCTGCCAAAATGGAAAATATTTACATCTTATTTAAAATTAGCTTCTGTTTTTAGACTCTGTCTCGAGATCTGGGGTTACTGTGAATTGTTCCTTTCTCAGTAAACCCTTCCTTAGCTTTTCCTGCTGAGAAGACCTTCCTCCAGGAGACGTCTGCTTAGGCCTTCAGCACCCTCTGCCGAGTACCCCAGGGGTTTTAATCGGGATCACCAATGTGTGGACCTCTGTGGGGAGCCACGAACTCTGCCTCCCCACAGACCAGCCTGGTTTCCTCCTGGGAAAGCACGAGGGACACAGGAGATGCCGACACACGAGGCTGAGGGGAAGGATGGCCACATTGGGTGTGTTTCTCCCCACAGGAGACTTATGAAATGGTTACTTTGTGCGTTCAGGCCTGTTTTCCCTGCCTCAGCCCTTGACACACAAACTGGATGGCTGCATCCAGTTGCCCTCATGCTGGGAAGACCGCCAGACTCCTGCCGTGGAGAAGATAAGGCCAGTGTGCATCCAACACTAAGAGTGGTGCTCGGTTGTTTACAATTCCTGGAGGGTGGGGTGGAAACAGTGCCCCGCCTCCGGCTGCCTCCAGGACCTGGATTTCTAAAGGAACCACTTGGTTGGGTGGGACTTCGGTCTCCTGTGTTCTGAACACTAATGGTGCCCTTATTCTTCCCTTCCCGCTTGCCCCCCCCACCCCCGCTTGCCTCCCTGGGTATCAGAAAAGAAATAGCCTCAGGGCTGAGTCACCTCAAGGTCAGCCTTCAGGTTTGGGAACAAACTGCGGAGAAGGCAGAGGAAGGTGCATTGCCTTGGTTTGGGCTGCCTTTCCTCCCTTCGCGGTGTGAGAAGGATTGCAGAAGAGCGTTCACTAATTCTCCGTCTCTTGAGCGGTTTATGTGTCTGTGTGTGTAGGTGTTCATGCACATGTAACAGAGTCCTGCTGTCCTCCAGCCCTGCCACCAGGCTCTCACGTACCTGAAAGTCTGGGAGAGCAGCGCAACTTTATCGGGTTCTGTTTTTGTGTTTCACCAAAACTCCTAAGGGCTGTGACCCACTCCTGTGGCCCCTGCTTTTTCTTTTTCTTCTGTTCCAAAGCCAGACTTTCTCATAGCAGTGACTCCTGAGCTATCTAATAATTTATTAACTTCAAAAGATGCAATCATTGGTGGCTTGGTTTCCCTTAGGAAAATGGTACTTTTCATCCACGCTCTCCGCTCTTTGGTGGTCACTACCGGGTGCTTACATGACCAGGGCTCTAACTGGAGGTTGCAGTGGCCTTGCCCTTTGAAGCCTCAGGCTTAGAAGTTACTGAAGTGGGTTCAAGAACTGTCATCTCCTGTTTGCGAGCCCGGGCTCCAGTTGTCTCTCCACAGTGGTCAGCAGGGTTGTTTTCAGTGAGAAGGTGTGGGCCAGCAGAAGGGAGTCAGACATGTGTCCTGCCCACAGCATCCTCAGTGGAGCTTCTGTGCACTCAGGGAGCTGTTTGAGGCAGCCCGGTCCAGGCGGGTCGTGAGATTGGGACTGTGATGCTGGGAACTGAGGACTGGACAGCATAGTGTTGAGGTCATCCAGCTCCAGGTCTGTTGCTTCAGGGCCTCTGCCCAGGGACCATCGTGTGTAGGAGAGACAGCTCTAGCTCTGGCACTTCGGGAAGACAGTTTGGCCTGGGCTTCACCCTGTTTGATCGCTTTTCTGTGCTTTTGCTGCTTTAATAGCCGGATCACCTGTCTTCAGGAGACCCAGGCAAGGGGGACCCCATGGGGAACTTCCTGCTAGTGTGGTTGCACAGCGATTAGGTGTCAAGTAAAGGGTCAACCCTTACTCCTCTGCTATTCATGGGCTTCTCAGCCAGGGAGCCCTCCCTGGTTTCTTTCCAGTGCTTGTTAGGGACCAGCTACCCCACCTCTCCCTGGGCCCTGCTCTGATCCCTGGTGAAGAAGCCCCAGCGTATTCAGATGACTGATCAGGGAGCAGCAGAAGGCCTTTCAGGAGTGTGAGGCCACATCTCCCAGACCAAAGACCAACCGAGGGGTTTTCTGGCCCAGTACTGTTCGGCTCTGTGTCCATCTCCAGGCTCCCCAGGGCAACCCCAGATTCCCATCAGCCTGGAGATGGCTTCTCAGAGCCCCGTGTTCTCTCCTGCAAATACCACTATTGGGACCAGGTTTCCAACTCCCTATAGGTGATATACCTCTCCTTAAATGCAGGTACTTGCTGGCCACAGCATGACCTGGCATCTTCTGTTTCATTCGCCTAACAGTTGTACGTTTCACAAGTGGCATTATTTATATTTATATTGTGCTGCTATCCAGCTGCTAGGAGCCCTTCATCTACACAGAGCCTGGCTAGAGATATGTGACCGTGTAGCGTGTCTTCACCTAGAACCTGCCACTTACACCCGCCTCCTCCATCGCTCACCTCTCCAGCCAAATTCACTGGCTGATGCTCACCATTCCCTCTCTAACCCTGTGAAAGGTAAAATTTGCAGCTTTATCAGCTGTATTAAAGTGATGATCCCACACAGGTACATTAGGAAAATCTTTTCTCCCTCCCTGTGCTCCTGTCTTGCTTTTCTCTTCTTAAATCTCTCCCTCCTGAAATATAGTATATCCTCTCTATTTAACACTACATGTTTACCTCATGTTTTTTGAAAGTGGACAGTCTCAGTTTATGTCTGTTTACAGCTCCCTCTGTTGACCACTCACCCCAAGGGGATCTGTGTCAGCGGGCTGTATCTCGTGGCTGATTGGATGTTAGGGGGGAGCCCTAGCTCGGCCCCGGTCAGAACGCAAGCTGCTTTTTCACAAACGAGACACAAAGTGCAGGTGGCACGACTTGGTGATTCAGAGTCGGCTCCAAGTCTGCCTTAGAGGTAATGTTTCCAAAGGACATCACACATCTCTGAGACCATTCAGGGAAAAGGAGAGGGTATGGTTTGTCTTTGAAATAACGGTCGATACTTTTAGGCAATTGGTTCTGCTGGTTGCAAGGCTGTTTTCTCTGATATCAGCCTGTGGCATTTCTTCTCTATCCTTTGGGACGCTGTGTCCTTTCCTGGCCAGGGGACGTAAATGGTGCTGATATGCGGTTGCCAGAATCACGGTGGGGGAGTGAGGTGGAGGGTACCTATTGTAAGCCGTGTTCTTTTGTTTCAGTCAAAGTAATGCTGTGGAAGCTATTTTGTCTTACTGAACGGTAAAATTATGTGACTATTGTAAAACATGTCAGTGGATGTGTGAATAAGAGGAATATGAAAAACTCCTGTCCAGCAGGTCTTGATAACTGGACAGTCCTGTGTATGCTCTGTGTCTCCATGGATGTGTGTTTCCCACATGGTACGTACAGAGATGTGGGCTTTGCAGGAGCTTGTAGAAGATCTTGTTTGGGATTCTGCACACGGATCATGTGTTAAATTTTTCCTTAATAAATGAATTTTATTTTTTATTTTCGAGAGGTTGAAGTCTGTGTCTTTGTTTTTACTTTTTTTTTTAATGTCACTCCAATCTCTTTATTAGATTTTAGGTCAAAATGTTTCAAGTTTATGTCCCAGAGCTCATCCAGGAGAATAGCGCAAACAGTAGAACCATCCGTGGAACTGAGAGTCCCCAAGAAGGGAGCCAGGTAGTTATTTTTATGTTAGAGAATCCTGCCCTTCTGAAGTCTGTTCCTGCTTCTCTTGAAAACTTGAGTAGGAATCCTCAGCCCCCTCTGTGGGTATTGCCTGACCTCACAGGACAGGTGTGATGGTTAGTTTTAAGGGTCAGTGTGGCTGGGCGATTGTACTGAGCAACCCAGTTATTCAGTCCAACGTTAACTGAGGTGTTGCCGTGAAGGCATTTTGTAGATGTGGTTAATGTTTACAGTCAGTTGCCTTTAAATAAAAAGAAAGTGCTCAAAATGCGGGTGGACTTCATCCACTCAGCTGAAGGGCCTTAAGAGCATAACTCAGGTTTCACTGAAGAAGAAGAAATTCTGCCTCAAGAGTGTAGCATCAGCTTCTGCCTGAGCGTTTCCAGCTGCCAGCCGGCCTTATACATTCTGAACTGGTCAGTCCCCACCGCACCACATAAGTCCTTGCAACCTCTCCCCTGTCCTCCCCGTGTATGTATGTACGAATATCTCCATCTTACTGGTTCTGTTTCTCTGAAGAACCCTGACTGATAGAACAGGTAACACCCAACTTTCTTGAAGTGGGGAGACTGATTTCAGGACAGTGCAAGAGATGACTCCCCTTCCCTTTTTATCACATGTAGGAGGAAAAACGAGGCCGCCTGAGCTGTCCCCGAGATGATATGAAAACTTATCTCTGTTGGCTACTAGATTAGGCTTGTCTAAAAGCTGAGCCCTCAAGAAACACAGGTGAAGCATAACAATTTACTGAGAGAGGAAGGTCGGGAAAGTAATACGACTTTTTCAGTGATCAGTGTTATTACTGGAACCTGAAACTGGGAAGAGGGGGGATGTCAAAGGGAGTCAATGACTGTTCCAGGACACCAACCAGCAAGGGACAGAGTTGGGATACACATGCAAGCCTTGTGATTGCAGAACCCAAGTGCTTTCCTAGGCACTTGTTACAGCCTCAGGAGGGAGGGCCACCCTCAGGGACTGTTGAGAGGGTTAGAGAGATAGTTATAAAGCACCTGGCATGAAGGGTTTATGAGGCATTTTATGAAATAATAGCTGAATTAAAGAAAACCAAGATTTGGAGAGAAGCAGCTTTACTTGCTCTCTTTGATGATACGTTCATTCATTCCAATCTTGTCTTGCTCCCTTGCTTTAGGCAGAGCATTCAACCCTTCTTAACTGTTCACCTCTTGGTGTTTTTATTCCTGCTCCTGTCCATACCTGTGGCCATAGCCTCTCCTTCCTGGTAGCCAAGGCCCTCAAGTTAGGCCCACTGCACTTGCACAGGCAGAAGCTGAGTGACAGTGAATTGAATTTGGACCCTAAATCTAGGGCTCTTTGCTAGGTAGGTTGGCTTCCTCAGACCCAGCCCACTGTAGATGTGGGCCAAGAAACTGTGTGTCTTCCACTGATGCCCTTTTTTAGACCCTTGGCCATTGGTCTTGACCTCTTTTTGAAAAAAATTGGGGTATATTTTACATATGCTGAAAGTCACCTGTTTCTAGATGCACAATTTGATGAGTTTCGGCAAATGCATGCAAGTCATCTGACCACCATTTCCAATCAAGATATGAAATGTTTCCTTTACTCCCAAAAGGTCCCCTGTGCCCCTCTGCAGTCAGTCCCATCCCCACACCACTCGGCCCTTGGAAACAGCTGATCTGATTTTTCTGTCTCTAGTTCTGCCTTTTCTAGAGCGTCATATAAATGGAACATTAAGTATGGTCCTTTCTGGCTTCTTTCACTTTACATAATGCTTTTAATACTCATCCATTTTGTGACATGTATCAGGAGTTTGTTTCTTTTTATTGCAGAATAATATTCCATTGTATGGCTGAACCATAATTTGTTTACTCATTCACTAGTTGTTGGATGCTTTCCAGTCTTTGGTATTATGAATATAGCTTCTGTAAATATTCATGTACAAACCTTTGTGTAGACATACGTACTTACTACTCTTTGGCAAATACCTTGGAGCGGAATTGTGAGGTTGTATGATTAAATGTATACTAACTTTATAGGATACTGGACATTTGTTTTCTAAAGTGGCTGTACCATTTAGGATTCTTACCAACAGTTTATAAAAGTTCCATTTGCTCCACACCCTCACCAACACTTGATACTGTGGTCTTTGCAGTTTTACCCATCTTAATGGATGTGTAGTGGTACCTCATTGTGATTTTAATTTGCATTGCCTAATGACTAGTGATGTTCTGTATCTGTTCCTGGGCTTATTTGCCATTGGTCTATCTTTAGTGAAGTATTTGTTCAAATAATTTTCCTCTTTAAAATTTGGTCTTTAAAAATTTAAGCTTTTTATTTTGAAGTAATTATAGATTTACAGGGAGGTGCGAAGAAATGTCTAGGGAGGATCAGTGCACCCTTCACCTGGTCTCCCCCAGTGTTGATGGCTTGCATAACTATGGTACATTATAGAGCCAGGAAACTGACATTGGCACAATCCGTAGTGCTCATTCATGTTTCTCCAGTTATGTGCACTTCGTATGTGTGTTTTTATGTGCAGCTCTAAGCAGGTTTATCATGTGTGGCTTCCACCACCATAATCAAGGTGCTTAACTGTACCAGCACCACAGGACTCCTTCATGCAACCCCTTTATAGACACACCTATGCCCTGTGCTACCCCTGACCCCAATCGTATCCCCTGGCAAGCACTAATCTGTTTATTCTCTATCTCTATCATTATGTTACTTCACAATTGTTCTGTAAGTGAAATTATGCACTATATAGCCTTGTGTAGTTTGGCTTCTTTCACTCAGTATAATTTCCTTGAGGTTCATCCAAGTTGTTGCATGTGTAATTTGTTTGTTCCTTCTCATTGCTGAGTAGTATTCCATGGTGTGGATATGTCACAGTTTGCTTATCCATTCACCTGCTGAAGGAAATTTGCATAGCTTCCAGGTCTGGCTAGTGCAAATAAAGCTGCTGTGGATATTCATGTACAGGTTTCTGCATGAAAATAAGTTTTTATTTCTCTGGGATTAATGTCCAGGAGTGCAATTTCTGGGTTACATGGCAAGTTCATTTTTAGTTTTAAAAGGAATTTCCAAACTGTTTTCCAGGATGGCTGTACCATTTTACATTTCCGTCAAGAATGTGTAAATTATGCAGTTTCTTTGCATTCCTGTCCGCATTTGATGGTGGTGTTATTTTTTATTTTAACTGCTTATCAGATCTTGTAAATGTTTTGTTAGATTTATACCTAAGTATTTAATTTTCTTTGGAGAAATTATAAGTGGTAATGTGTTTTTTATTTTGGTTTCCACATGTTCATTGGTAGTATATAGAGATGAAATTGATTTTTGAGTGTTAGTCTTGTATCTTATGACATTTCTGCACTCAGTAGTTCAATGAGTTTCTGGTTGAAATTCTTGAAATTTTCTCTGTAGACAGGCATATTGCAATTAGAGGTAATTGTACTTTTCTTTTTCCAATCTGTAATATCCCTGTTTTGCAAACTGAGGCATACAAAATTAAATGACTTGCCCAAGATCACACATTTTCTAGATGGTGGAGCCAGGTGTGTCTGAGTCCAGACCTCATGTCTTTGCCCCTAGGATCCACATCCCTTTTACCTGATTCTGTCATCCCTCCCCTCACATCCCTCAGTGGACACAGTACATCTCCAGGCCCTGGTCTGGGTCACCTGCCTCTTCTCTCATTCTGACCCCAGGCTGCTTTCCCCACCCTGTGCTCCACAGTCCCTCCCCTCCCACCCATTAGGACCACCCACCATTGCCCAAATACTTAGGACCTTCAGGCCCTCCCTTTGGACTGTTCTCTTAGCCCAGCTGGCCTTCTCCCTGTGCTCAATCTGAAGCTCCACTCTAAGGCCCAGCTCGGATGGCTGCTCCTCTCGAGAACCTTCCCTGGCCACTTGTGTCAGAATTGATGGCTTCCTTGTCAGCAATACCAGCTTCTTGGGTTAGCCTCCTCCCTAGTGATGCAGGAGAGATGTGACCACTTGGCCACTTTCCCTATATCATGCATTGTTTGTGGCGTTGATCAGATCAGGCTTGAGCTCCCAGTGCCTATCCGTGGGGCTAATCCTGTACCTGGAATGGGTTGGTTACTAAATTCAGTGTCATCTCCTTCAGTAGAGAATGGTGTCCTGGCCTGGGAGGAGTTGACATCACTATATTTGAGTTTCATATCAACCTAACCAAACACTTTCCTTGGCTGGACCCTGTAGGGCTGTTGAGACATCATGAGAAAATTCTAAAGGCTTATCTTTCCCCAGCCTGGTCCCTGAGAAAGTTCCTGCTCTTCACAGAGTGCCACCGCTTGAGCCTCTCCTTAGGTCGTGCTGGCTGAGTCGCCAAGGGCTTCCAGAGCCTGTCCGCAGGTGCTGCGGTGTGGGCTGCTGTTCGGCACCTGTGCCCAGTGCCCACGCAGGATGGTGTTTCCCCTACTCATCATGTGGAGCCAGGATTGTGGGTCAGCCGCTCTACACGGAGCTAGTGTGGGCCCCAGGCAAGTCACCCCATATCTCAAAACTTTACATATTGTATCTTTTTTCCCCTTTATCTTTTAGAATCTCCATAATCTTCAGTCCAGTATAGAGTGGTTTGACTCTGTCTGTTGTTCCACCCCCAGATACTCAATTTCTGAGACTCTAGCTATGGCTCCAGTTTTCTCCCTGGGACCTCACGTGTATCCCTCTAGAGCACTGCTCTGATTCCTGAAAGATCTGTCTACCTCCTCTGTAAGACCTTGAAAACCTCGTGTGATGGCGCAGTAGTGCAGGCCACCTATCTGAGGAGTGATCTCACCATGCCTTTGCTTTTGGTCCTGGTGGGTTCCAGCTGCCCTTCAGCACAGGACGTGGTTGTGAGTCTTCCCTGCCAACCACTTCCTGGCTGCCCTCCTCTAGCAATGCCCAAGATTTCTGTGTTGCTTTTAGATCCAGGCCCAGAACTGGATGCAGGATTACAAGGGGGGCCTGGAGTTGAGCCCTGGGGTTGAGTAGACTCCACCTCCCAAAATCCAGGCGTTCCAGCTGTTAATACCACTTAGAATGACAGTGGCATTCCTGGCCTCTGAACTCAGTTGGATCATTAGATTAAGGCCTCTCCATCCTGCTTCCTTCTGTTCCTCAATCTTCTGATGTCCTGTTTTTATCATTGGTTTCATGAACCCAAATATAAGGCATAGATCTAGAGTCAGGCAGCCCTAGATTGAATCCTGACCCTGGGTCACTGATGAACTGGGAAACTTCACTTTATGTCACTTCAGTAAGTTACAAGCCACTTAATTCCGGTGTGCCTCTGTTCCTCCATCTGTAAAACAGAGATGACAGTACTTATATCATGGGTTTTTTATGAGGACTGAATGAGATAAGACATGCCAAGTGCTCGCCCAGCACCTGTCCTGTAGCAAGTGCCAGTAAGAGGAGGTGGAGAGGGTGGTCATGGTGAACTGTGAAAACATCCAGTGTTTTTACCTGGGTCAAGACAGGAGACCTGGTTCTCTGCCTTTCTCTGCCACTTTTATGCTGTGTCAGACTCAGGATATTTGGAACCAGAACCTCAGTGGCTTGAGATGGAAGGATTTCCCTGAAAACATCCCTGTCGTCTGTGGCTCTGCTTCTTGATCCCAGAGAGCCCTCTGGTGGCTGATCCATGACAGTGCAGGCTCAGAAGGACAAAGGAAAGGAGAGGCCTAGTCTGGAGAGAGGTGGGCTGATTGGAGAGAGGCTCCTTCATCCAGGATGAGAGCAGGTGGTATTGTAGGGAGACCCCTAGCCTTGTGTCAGACCTGAATGTGGGTCTCACCCCTGTGAAGTTCTAGTTCAGGCAAACCCCTTCTGCTCTGTGGGCGTCAGAGTGAGGAGCATCGGGAACAAAGATGGACCAGATCCGTGTTTCCCAAAGATGATTTAGGGGGCCCTGGACAGTCATTTTGAAAACCAGAATGTTTATGTATTTACCTTTGTGCTAGAAAAGAATGTAACTTCAAGATCCTTTAGTTTATGGAGATTATCATTTTAAGGTGAATAACATATTTTTAAAAATTTAAATACACTAAAAGAAAAATATTAAGTAAATAATAGTGCAGCTGTCATTCTGTCAGGGTGAAAATCATAAAAGTGGTAAGCCAAACAACAGAAATTTGGGCAACACTGGGCTAGATGGTTTGTGATTTCCTGCATTGTTTCCTAGCCTAATGGTCACCATGTATTGTTTATGCTGCTGTAAGCTCTTTGAACTTATCCCTCAGAATGGTATTATGAGGTAGCCATTACTTACTCTTGTCATTTTACTGAACAGCAAGAGGCCCTGTCATACTTGCCTGAGGCCACGTTAGTGCGTGGCAGAGCGGGTTTGGAACTAAGCCCGTCTGACCCCAGGGCCACGGTCTGCTGTGGTGCCTCATATGGGTGTGCCTTCACTGCCTACCTGCATTGGGAGCCTGATGGCAGGAACTGGACTGTCTCATCTCAGTGTTGTACCCGCAGGACCTGCATGGGCCAGGTGACGTTCACATGCAGCTGGGCCTCGGGGCAAGCTGTGGAGCAGCAAACACAGGCTGACTCTGGGCGTCGAGGGCTGGCTCCCCAAGATGGGTGATATTAAGTCCCCTCTCCCTGACCAGTGTGATGTGCAAAGGGTGTGAGCTGGGGGTCAGCAGTCCTGATGTCTTGTCCTGGGCCTTTCACTAACCTGCTGCTTAGCAGACTTGTTCGCTAACTACAGACAGTTGTACTGGAATTAGAGAATTCTGGGCCAGCCCCAGAGGTTCTGATTTTGTATGTCAGGGGTAGGTCTCAGCGATCTGTTTTTTTTTTAATTGAAGTATAGTTGTTTTACAATGTTGTGTTAGTTTCTGGTGTACAGCACAGTGATCCAATTATACATCCATATATATATACATACACACACATATATTTTTTCATTGTAGGTTATTACAAGATATTGAATGTAGTTCCTTGCGCTATACATTAGGACCTTGTTGTTCATCTATTTTATATATAGTGGTTTGTAGCTGCTAATCCCAAACTCCTAATTTATTCCTCCCCCCCTTGCCCCTTTAGTAGCCATAAGTTTATTTTCTCTATCTGTGGGTCTCTTTCTGTTTTATAAATAAGTTCATTTGTATCATTTTTTAAGATTCCAAATATAAGTGATATATGATATTTGTTTTTCTCTTTCTTAGTTCACTTAGTATGATAATATCTAGGTCCATCCATGTTGCTGCAAATGGCATTATTTCATTCTTTTTCGTGGCCGAGTAATATTCCATTCCTCTGTGTGTAACACACACACAAAACACATCTTCCGTATTTTAGCCATTTTGTGAGGTGTGTGAATTTTGGGGCTTAATGATCTCTAGGGTCCCTTCGAGCTCCCAAATTCCATGGATCTCAGATTGGAAGGGCCCTTCCCCTGACCCAACCCTAAAGAGCCTAAGTGACACAGAAGATAACAGTAAAAAAATTATTTTATTGTTAAAAAAAACAACAACAAATGATTGATGACACCAGGCATGCCATCACTCACACTCACTGTCACTCACAGCCGTGAACCATTCACACCAATGCCCTCACCCACGCAGCTCCCTCTCACTGTAAGCAGCAGCCCTATGGGTAAGAGTCTCTGTTGCTCTTCCTTTTGACTTCAGTCTCCAGAAACAACACACATGAAAAGGCAGTGGACCGGAGAGAGGGATCAGCAGGGGACGGAATGGCAAGGCCACCAGAAGTCTCTGGTCCCTGCCACTCCTGGCTACATACATCCTGCACATATGTACACATATCCTATACATGGGCGCCCACACGTGCATACACGTGCCCACATTGACCCTCCATGCATAGGGTTGAGTCGTTGCAGGTAACACTTAAATTAGCAAGCATCTGAGATGGAGGGACAGGAAAGAACACTCCTCATGTCTGGCTCCCTGCTTCCACCCTTCTCTGCGTGGGAGCTCTGATTTCCTTGTGTCTAGGGAAGAAAAATCCCTTTGGGACAACTCATCCAGACAGCAAGTTTGAAAAGTGCCTAAGAACTTTTTTTTAATGAAGAGTGATGGCCTTCCTGCCTTTGGCCCAAAGTGCTTGAGAAACTTGGGCTGAAGAACCCAGAGTTCCATGAGGTCTAAATTCTTTAATAAAGACAGTTCAGGGCTGCACAGATCCTGGCAGGCCCTGGCTGGTGCAAAGTCACATGACTTAAAGAGGCGAAGCAAGGTGCTTGGAATTAGATTAGAGGAGTGGGACCTCCAGGAGACTGAGGCCAGGTGATGCTCCCCGGGACCCCTTGTCGCCAGTGCCTAGCACAGTGCCTGACACAGAGCCGACTCTGCAGTGAGCGTGTAAGGCAGGGTGCTCAGGCTATGTGTGGTACCCGCTCGCCTGCTGCTCACCTCTCAGCCCCTAAGAGGACACCTTGTTGCCCTCCAGGGTTGGTGACCCAGCACCTTGGTGGTTGCTTGCAAGGCACGAGCCCACCTTGGCCTCCTGAGTGCAGCTGTGACCTGTGGGACAGGATCGGCCCAGTAGTTCATGTCCTGCCTCCTGGGGGACCACTGGTGAGACATGCTGCCTCTTACCCATCCCAGGAGTCAGTTTTTCCTGGGTTTCCAGGATATTGGCTCTGCGCACCCCATTTCTGCTGGTGGCCCTAGTGCTGTTTCTGGAGCTCTGCCCTCAGCTTCCCTCCATCCTCAGGGACTGGCTGGGAGTCTGGAAGAGCACATTTCAAGGTCCGGCAGCCTGGTCTGGGTATGGGGGCTTACCTCCTCCATTCCCAGCCATGCTCAACTCACTCCCTTAAAGACAGAGGAAGATACCAAGTCCTCGGCCTCCCGCCTGCCTTCCTCTGAGGACAGCTAAAACATGACCTCCTCACAGCTCCCATAATCACTCTCCACCATGTCAGAGCCCTCATAGTTGGGGGGGGCCCGGGGCTGGCCCCGGCCTGTGGGATGCCCACCCCCCATCTCGCACTCGGCATAGGAGGGCCCAGCCCGGCTGAGGCGCATGCTCACCCCCTTGTAGCCCCCCTCTGCCAGGCAGGGCCCTCCCCCTCCCTGCTGGAACTGTGAGTGGTAGTAGCTGATGGCTGTATACTCGTTGAGACAGGGGGCCAGCAGGTGCTCCCGGGGACTTGGGGGCCGTGGGGGAATCAGATCTTCCAGGTTCTGGTTGCTGTAACGGGGTGGGAGGGGTGCTCGCTTGTTTTCCAGCTCCAGCGGGAAGGGAAAGCCGCCATAGAGGCCAGTGGGGTCCGGCATCACAGCTGGGGTCTGGTGGTGGTGAGGCGATGGTGGCCGAGGGCCAGGGTTCACTTCGGAGTGGGGATAATCCCAGCGTTCCCTCCTGGAGTAGGTAGGGGGCCAGACCGTGGCTCCACCTGGGTACACTGGAAGGGAACAGAAAGATGGGGTGAGCCCTGAGTTTCCCTGGGGAAGGTTGCAGCTGGCCTTAGAGCTGCTCTGCATGACTTAGCACATGGTAGACATGGGCCAAAGAGGGGGTGGGTGTGTGGCCCACCTATGTGCGTTGTCCCTGGCAGCTTAGATTCATATCTAGAATCCGATGGGGCCAAGTTCAAACCAGAGGTTTAACTCAAAGCCAGCCCATCTTGCAAATCTGTGCCATGGATCCAAGGGTCAGTGAATAAGGTAAGAATCGGAATGGCTCCATGCAGCCCACCCCTACTCCTGGAGACTGCAACTCCATCCCAAGACCTACTGGTGAGTTTTGTGTCCTCAATTGAAGGAAACGGACACACATTTTGGACTAGGAGGTGTGATGGCATCTATCGCTGAGGGTAATTAAATGAGCTGTGACTTGGAAGATTGGAGGTCAGGCATCCTTGCTCCTAGCTCTGTCCCTGCTACAGAATAGTTGGATGAGTAAGAACATCTTCGTGGGCCCCAGTTATCCTAATGGCAGAAAGTTAGTGAAAATACCTGCTTTAATATTAGTGAACAAGCCAGAAAATATACAAATTCACCTCCTTTTGAGCCAAAGATGAGAGGGGAGTGAAGGCCCTGTGGGCCAGCCAGGTCTGGCCCAAGGCTGCCATACCTCCAGACTGGGCAACCAAAACTTGGACTACTGCCCCTCTTTCCCTTTCCAGAAAAGCACAAATACACAGAAGCCCCTCTTTCACCCCAGGGATCCTAGCCACCCCTACCTAGGGTCTACAGGTTTCTTCCATGCACATCAGTTCTTTAGAGGAGTGGGTTATGGTGCAGCAGAATGAGACACAGACTCTGAGTCCAGAGGCCTGGGGTCTGGTCCAGCCCAGTAGTGTGCCGCGACCTTGAACACATCCCTTCCTATCTCATCCCTAAGGGGTCGGACTGGATTGTGGCCAACACCCTGGTGCCTCCAATAATGGAGTGTTTCAGTCCACTGCCCCCTTATGTCAACCCCAGAGGCTATGGACCTGTGTCTATACTGACCCATCTCCTCGCCTGACCAGGTCCTCTTAATGATGGCCTCGTTGTCAGAGTGGGAAGTAACCACAGCTGGTGGGAGTCTGGGAGGCACGCTGCAGACCACTGGCCGTTGCTTAGAGCTGGGTCCAAAAGTGACAAGTTCATTTGGAGCTGGGGTCTTGCTGGGCTCCAGTTGGTTCAGGTTGTTGCAGGAACTGGTGCTCAGGGGGTTGAGCTCAATGGCAGGCGTGGCTTGGGTGTCAACACCAACGCTCCTGGCCAGGAGGTCTGGGTCCTCCATGGCCACGGGTTTGTGGGACTTGCAACGGCGGCAGTAGAAGAGAAGCCCAGCGGAGCTTACAGTGATGACCAGTAGGGCCACTATGATGATCAGAATCTCCAGCTGCCCCCAGTCCCCCCTTTTGATCTCAGGGGTGACGAGGCAGTGTCCTTCTGAGCAGCCCCTTGCCTCCATTTCACACCTGCAGAGACAGAGAAGTACTCAGAGGGTGGAGTCACTATACTGCCCTTTCCATGTCCTCTCATACAAAGATTGATGGGATGGAGACCCCTGCACTCAAGCCTGCCTCTCTAATTTTCCACAAAGGAAAAAGGTAATTATCACATGTATCAACCTATCAACTTCAGGTTCACATCAACTTTCCATCCTCTCCCAGTGAGGTATGTGACTCAGCTATAGTTTCATTGAGGACCATTTGAATCTAGGCTCTGGGCATTTCCATCAATTTCCACCATGAGATTTAGGCCTTGGATACACTGCCCACCACTGAGGTCAGATTCCAGTTATATACTACAGTAGAGGCAGCCAGCATACCCATCTGTCCTCCGGACCAGGCTCCCAGACACAAGTCAGCAGTCACCCAGCAATGACACCCTGGCACAAGTGTTACCCGCTGTTTCTCCTGAGGTGGCAGGCACCCAACATAGGCCTACACAGACCTTAAACTGGACAGCTTTCTCAGAGCAAGCACCCAGAACCGTATGACCTCTCAGGTCACCTTCAGCTTGGCCTTCCGTAGTGTGAGGCTCCTAGGAGACTCCTGTGGCCAGCTTTACGCACTTTTAAGGGGTATTGGGGAAAGGCTCCCTCCATCCCACGTGAGTCCCAGAGCCTAAAATTTCACCACTGACAGTTTGTCCTTTTGGGTTCAGTGTTGGCCTCCCCAGGTTCCCCTTTTAAAATGCAAACACCGCTCTCAGTCAGGACGTGTCTTTCTAACACATCCCTACAGCAGGGCCAGGTGCACATGGCGGGCCGGCAATGCCAGTTGCTGAGAGAAAGGACTTGGATCGTAAACACACAGAGGAATCTTGGACGAGCCCTTTCCTTCCTTGGGCTTCAGTTTCCCCATGTGTAAAATGAGTGGGTGGACTACATCACTGGATCCCTTAGGCACATACTGACAGCAAGGGGATCCCCTGGGATCTTGTTACAAGTAGAATCCCAAACCTCATTCCTTGGAGATTCTGATTTAGTTGGTTCAGGAATCTGTGTTTTTCACAAGCCTCCCTCATGATTTTTAAAGGTTTCCAAGTAATTTCCAAGTTAAATCAGAGAATTTCCAAAGCCTCTTTATGTCTAGGATTCTAGCGATGATTCTCCTTCCCTTGCAGCCCCCTGACCAGCACAATACAAGGCACAGGTAGCTTGTGGTGGGGTTTGAGACCCCCCACAGTGCCTGTACCAAGTGGAATCATCGTCCCCAGGCCGCTTTCTGGGAAGTCACGGTCTAGAGCAAGAGAATATGAACTTTAGCCATTTCCAGACTTCAGCAAAGATCAGAACCGCCTGAGGAGCTAGCTGGTGGGAAGTACAGATTCCTGGGCTCCCGCCAGGTGAATCCAGTTCAATAGGTTCAGAACAGGGCTTGGGAAATCTGTCTTCTTCACAAGCATCTCCCCTCCCAGTGTGCTCTGATGCGGGTGCGGGGGGTCGGGGAGGAGCCTAAACACGTGGAAAAGGCCAAGAAGCCAAGTTGCTGGAGCACTCAGCCCCTGGCTGCCCGCCAGCTTCTCTAGGAGTCAGAGTGCAGAGGTCATTCCCCAGTGGTGCTAAAACAGGGAGAGGAGCCAGTGGTAGATGGCCTCTCCCGTGCTTACCTGTCTCCCATGTAGGGGTGAGGGCAGTTACAGGAGGCTCCTTCGGGGGAGGATATACAAGTTCCACCTTCCAGGCAGGGCGTCGAAGTGCAGTTCTCCTTTCTCTGTTCGCAGTGCCTCCCAGAGAACTGTGGGGGACACGTGCAGACAGAGCCTAGGGGGAAGGGAAGGGAGGTGAGGGAGCCGCTGGTTTAGCAGTGCAGCCGCAGGCGGACAGGTCCTCCAGGATGCAGGGGCAACTGCGGCATCTTTGCTGATCCCAGTGTGCACATTTAGCTATCGGGTGCCTCCCTCTGCCACAGGCACCGTGTTGGGCACTGGTGTCCCCTGCACAAGAAGAATTGTCCCTGCCCTCCACCAGCTTACAGTCTACAGAGAGCGGGCATCTAAAGAATAATCACAGGTGTCCTCATCATCGTCCTAGGCGACACTATTTAGTGTTGTCATTGTTCTAAGAATCTTCAGGTATTAGCTCATTTGATCCTCCTGACAGCTCTGAGATTGGTTACTGCTATTGTCCTCATCAGGCCCAGGTACAAGTTGATGGCAGGTCAGGAAATGAGGCCCAAGGGAATGTCTGACATTTGCTCAAGGTCACACAGCAAGCAAATGGCAAACTTGGGATTCAAACTCAGACAGTTATAGATAATATCAGTATATTAGTAATTATCATAAAAGTTTGTTTTATTGATGGGAAATGTTGAGGGAGAGGACTAGCCTAGACCAGGCACACAGAGGGTTTCTTGGAAGAGGTGATATTTTAGTTGAGACCTGAAGGATGAGTAAAAATTAGCCAGGCAAAAAGATAGAGGGGCAAAGAGGAAGGCATTTCAGGCAGAGGAGAACGTGCACAAAGGCTGGGAGGAGAGAGTGTGGCATGTCACCAGGGTGGGCGAGCCTAAGGACCAAAGTGGCTAGTGGGAGCTGCAGGGCCGGGAGGTGGGAGGGGCCAAAGCATATGAGCCATATGCAGAAATTAGGAACTGGGGCTCCCTCTTAATAGCCAGGGGAAGCCACCTCAAGGTTCCAAGCAGGGAAGTGACCTGCTCAGATCTGCATTGTATACAGATGGCTCTGATGCCCTGCCAGAAGATGCTGGCAGAGGGAGAGAAGCAGGAGAGCAGGGAAGTGCCTGGTGTAGAAGAAAAGATGAGAGGTGACAGGGGCTGGGGGCAGACAGATGGCAATGGGGATGCAGAAGCAATGGACTCCTTGGATATCTTGCAGGTAGAAATGACAGTATTATTAGTCTGGCAAAAATTAGAAAATGAGATAATGCCAAGTGTGGACACTCATGCACTTGGACGGTGGAAGGACAGACTGCTGCAGCCAGGTGGGACAGCAGTTTCACTCGCTTTAGTCAAAATAACTATTAGTATACCCTAGGTAGGTGAATTCCATCTCTGTGTGGTGGTGGTAGTGTGTACGTGTGTGAGTGTGTGTGTGTGAAAGAAGTTCGCATATAGGTTCATGAGGTGACATGTGAGGATGTTCAGTGCAGCATTGTTGATGAGAGGGAGGGTCCATTTCTGGGAGAGCAGAGAGTGGGGAAAGGTCAGTACACTCACACCTTGGAGACCTGAGCTGCAATGAAAAGCAGTGCATAAGAATTACTCGTGGCAGCGTGGATGGAAAAGTATAAAACGTGATATACCACTCATGTAAGTCAGAAACTCAAGCATGTGGAAAACAGTAATATCATTTTGAAAGAACGCATTGAAAAACTTCTGCTGATGGGTTTGGGGAAGGGAGAAGGATTAAAGGGGAATAAGAAAGAGAAAGTAGCATGGACCAGTGATGACACTAAGATGTGTGATGAACTCAGCCTTCAACATCAGAGGTCCCCATGTGTACCCTACCCTCATCCAAAAAAGTGGAATCAAAGGTAGTTCTTGCTGAGGGAGAAAGAAGACTCCTGGCTTCCCCTAGTGTAAACCTAGCAGATCCAACCTGTTACTCAGAAGACAGTGAAGGAAAGAGGGACATTTGGAATCGGGAGGCAGAAGTGCTCCACTGAGATCTGCACCCCAAGCATGCCTCTCACCTAACTGCTTTGTGACCTTGAGTGAGTTTCTTTACCACTCTGGGTATCCCTTACATAGCTCAGTGGTTTCCAGCAGCAAAATGGAGCTTTAATGGCTCTCTTCCCAACCCCTACTCTCCCTTGTGGGGCTGTGGCAGAGGACTGTGCTTTGTAAACTCTACAGTGAAATACGATTGCTAGTTCAACATGCGGAGCCCTGTGAAGAGCCTCCTGGGATAAGCCTTAGGGTGAGCCCCAGCCTCACCTGCCCCGCGGCTCTGTGAGCACTTTCCACCATTGAGACATGGGTTCGGGCTGCACTCATCACTGTGGAAGCAGCACTGGCTGAGGGCCCACCTCTCCAGCAAGCCTGCCGCCTTCTTGCCGTGGGCCAGCAGCTCCAGCACCTCTCCGTTGATCACCACAGCATCCAGACAGCCTTCGAAGCCCTGGGAGACATTTGGGGAAGAATTCAAGAGGACAAGGCCACCCAGAAAGAGGTCTCTTTCAGGCCTCAGACCCTGGCAGTTCTCTGGGAGCACAAGAGAGGCATTGCCTGTGTGGTCAACCAACAGGCGAATGGAAGCATCCATCTCCTCCACCAGAACGGAGTGCCACTCTTGGTCATTCACGTGAAACAGGGAGGAAAGTTTTCCATAGAAGCCACCTGGGCATCGGTATTCCAGCTGGAGCACTCCGTTGACCAGCTGCAAAGAAAACCCAGATGGCCATCAGCAAAGCCAAGAAGTGCTTATAAAAAGCCCTGCTCAGAAGCTGCCAGTGCAAAGAATGTTAGTTGTATTTTCACAGGCTGGAGGAGTAGTCTTTGTTGATTCTCAAGGCTCTTTTGGACATTGTATTTGTAGAGCATAAAAACCCTCGAAGTGCTCTCCTGTCTATGGTCTCATGTGGCCCTCATGGCTCTCCATGGGAAGGTCTGAACAGGGATGACATCTCCATCTTGCAGATGAGGAAACAGACCTGGCAATGCCTTGTTGATCAAGACCCTGTCGTTTGGATTCTTCTTCACAGTCCTCTCCAGGGTTCTACACTCCTGAGCCTTCAGAGACACCAAAAACCTCTCTCTCACCCCTCACCCACCACGACACTGAAACTGCTGGTGTCAGGGTATTCAGTGCCCTCTGTGTTGCGAAATCCCATGATTGATATCACTTCCCATCTTACTTGACCTCAGTGGCATATTATGCAGCAGATCACTCACTCCTTCCTTCCTGATACATGTCCTTCATCTGGCTTCCCAGATACAATCCTCTCTTGATTTTCCTCCAACATCACTGGTTGCTCCTTTTCTTTCTCCTCTATTGGATCCTCCTTGTCCCCCAACCTCTCAGTGTTAGAGTATCGCAGGGATAAACCCTTGGTCTACTCTCTTTGCAGTCTACATGCACTCCTTGGTGATCTCCCCCAGGCTCATGGCTTTCAATACCAAATGTGTATGGAAGCATCCCAGATCTTTATCTCCAGTCCAGACCTTTCTCACTAACTGTTTATCCATTTCCACGTGGAGGTCTAATAGGCATCTCAAGCTCACATGTCCCAAACTGAACTCCCCAAAACCTGCTCTATCCAGATCCTTGCCCAGGTCTGCTGGCGGCTACTCCTTTCTTTCTGGTTGCTCAGATCAGAATTTTACTGCTTGCTTTCTTTCCCAGACCTCATTCAGTTCATCAGAAAGTCCTGTTGGCCTTATGTTCAAAATCTATCCAGAATCTGAACTCTACTTCCCAGGTCTACTGTCATTACCCTGATCTAACCTGCCATCATCTCTCACTCAAATGACTGTCTTTTGGCTGAGTCTCTCCACTTCTATCTTTGTTCCTCTAAAGTCTATTCTCAATACAGTAGCCATGAGGACCCTTTTGACACCATGTTAAATCTGCTCAAATCCTTTCAATGCCCCTCACTTTGCTCAGAATAAAAGCCAAAGTCCTTAAATGGTCTGTGAGACCTTTATGGTTATGTCCCCGTCCTATTAAACCTCTGCCTCAACTCCTGCTAATACTGCCCCGTTGCTCACGTCTCCTAAGCTGTATAGACGTCTGAGCTGTTCCTTAAACATGCCAAGCAATGTCCTGCCAATCACTATTCCCTCTACCTAGAATTCTGTTCCATCAGAGGCCTACATAGCTGACTCCCTCACCCGCTTCAATTATTGTTCAGGTATCACCTCAGTGAAGCCCTCCCTGACCACCTTATTTAAAATTCCAACTCCCCACACTCCTGATCCCTCTTAACCTTTTTTTTTTTAACCCAAAGCACTTCTCACATTTGGACAAACTATAATTTTCTGATTTATTATGTTTATGTTTATTGTCAGTCTCCCCCTGTAGGATGAAACCTCTAAGAGGGGTTTTTGTCTATTCACTGATGAGACCCAAGCACTTGGAACAGTGCCTGTTGCACAGTAGATGCTTGATAAATATTTATTGAATGCATTAAATTCTAACTAGCCACCAAAGTTTGCTTTCTCTGTGTCACAATGGCAGATGGCATGTGTGATAGAGATGTTAAAACCAGGCAGGCACTCTAAGACTTTCTGCAAGACATAACCAGAAGGACCGAAAGACCCTTAGAATGGAAATTCACGTTTCCTCCATGTGCTTCCATGTAACTGAATGCTGGGTTTGTCATCTTGAGCACCTTCAGAGGTAGCTAGCCTTCCACCCATCTTGGGAAACACTGGTCCGTTACTCAGCAAAAGTGATAAAAGCATCGACCAGGTCTAGGTGGCCTCACTCATCTATCTTCTTTCTCTCATCCCACAGAGCAGCCTGACCTCTGTTGTTGTACTTGGACATGTATCTTCAGTTGGGGTGGCCTTAGCCATCATGGCTGGGAAGTCTCTTGTTCTGACCTAATAGTCATACCCAGCATCCCTGAAATCCATGCAGGGATTTCTTTGCAGAAGTTAGCCTTCTTGGCCATGCCCATGCTGCCCCACCTCCCCTGCATGAAATGCCCACATGAAATCTCTCAGGCTGGCAGTGGTGCCTTACCTTCAGGGAGATACCCACTGTCCTATTGCTGAACAGAAGAATGGCCTGTGGCTGGAGTGTTTTCAGGCGGAAACGCAGGTGCCAGTTCTGAGCCTCTGGGAGACTGTACCGTCCAAAGCTCTGACCGCTGAACCTTGCGGCAGTACCTGTGAAAGCCACAGAGGTGTCACTGCCACACGAAGTGGTCCCCACGGAGCCCTCAAACTGACTTTGTCTCATTCAACCCTTGGGAGGCGAGCAAGGCCATTGCTCACTTTTTATAGATGAAAGAATGAGGCTGCAGGGTTACTTATCCAGGGTCACACAGCTAGACAGAAGCCATCACCCTGCACACCATCCTTTGGTCTCAGGGACCTTTGTCCTGGGTCGCAACTTGGGTCAGAAACTATGAGTTCAAACCATTAAGAAAACAGGAATCAAGCTAGAAATAATCATTAATCAAATATGTGGAAATCAGAATTTCTATCCTCCATGGTTTTGCAGTTGTTTCTGACATCACTTGGGGAAGAAGGAGGTCGAAGAGGATTTTGTATATATGTGTGATTTCAGAACCACCGTAGGATTTTTTTGCCTCAAGAAAGCTCCTTCATCATTAGGAGTATAATCATTTGGGTAATACTTCCCAAATGAAATGCTGCTGAAAAGTCGAGAGACTTCTGTGATAAAGGAAAAGGGTAGTGGTAGATTGTGTGGCCGAAACTTGTCAGGTCCTGCGTGCTCCATTCCCCGTGGCAATTGCTAATGCACAGCTGCACAGTGAGGAGTCTGAGACTTCACCCTAACCTGAGTTTTTCAAGCTTATTTGACTGTGGGATCCTCTAATGTGGACCACCTACTCTTAGCCCTTAGAAATAGCATTCTGTGGAAACCCCTTTGGGAAATGCTGTGTTTTATTAATTAATGCCTTCTCCATATTAAAAAAAAAATCCACTCTTCCCAGAAGTGAGTTCAGCTATTAAATCCCTAAAACCACAGTGTGAATAAACTTATCAGTGGTCATCGGAAGGGGACCGGCCCGAGATTCCTAGGGAAGAGGAATTGTTGAAGAGAGAGAACACAGGCCAAAAGGAGGAGAAAGACGAACCACAAAGTGAAGCTCAGGGAATTACAAGGTCCTCAGATGCTGTCACACCATACATCTAAAACACTCTGATGCTGGCAATTCCATTCCAGCCAGTCTTTACTGGGTAGAACATTGAAGATGATCTAGATTAAGAATTCTCTAACCAGGCTGAATATCCATATCACCAAAGAGTCTTTTAAAATACAGAGTGCTACCCTCAGAGAGTAAGATTCTGTAGTTCTGGTGGCACATTCACCAGAATCTGTATTTTAAAAATCTCCCCATGATGGGTGTAGTGACTGGAAGAGAGCCCAAGGCAGGTTTCTGAGATGCTGATCATGTTCTGATCCTTGATCTAGGTAATTACCTTGAGTTAGGCTGGTTACACAAGTGCATTTGGTTTGTGAAAACTTGTTGAGCTGTACACTTAGGATACATGGATCTTTCTGTATGTCATATTTCACGAAAATGTTCAAACAGATAAATAAAAACCAAACTTCTTTCCAGGTGATTCTGGTGATAGGTAAGCCAGCTTATCTAGTATTTCTCAAAGTGCAGCCCCTGGCCCACCTGCTTCAGAATTGCCTGAGGTTCTGGCTAAAAATGCCAATTCCAGACCTGACCCAAAACCTTCTAAATAAAAAACTCTGGAGGTGTTTCACCCAGGAGCAGGTCACTTTACAAACACACACTCCCTAGGTGCTTTTGCACAATCTTAACTCTTAGGACCTTTGCAGTCGGAGGCCAGGGGGTCAAGAGAGAACCTTCAGCCATCACAGCTTTTCCTGCGGCCGACTCCAGGGTATGAGACACAAGAAGAAAAGCCCCTCGCCGCCCGCCACACTCCCAGAATGGCTCACCCAGCCTAAATCCAGGAGGCCCTGGAGAAAGCTTACAAATCTTCCTAGAAAGAATTTCCCTACTGCAAACTGAGCCGACCCATAGGCCAGGCCAGGCAGGGGGCGATGGTGAGCTGCAGGTGATGTCATTCTCCTTTTGCAAATGAACCTGAGCTGGTCCCGTGCATTGGTCCTAATGCCAAGGGCGCCGGGGTGAGTCCTATCAGAACACTGAGTTCCTGAAGAGTTTGAGGAAGAGCTCAGGCTTTAGAGTGGGACACACAGCTTCTGAACAGCCAGCCTTTCATTGGAGGCCGTACAGTTTCAGGCAATCAATACAATCCCCATATCACAGTTTCCACTGTAGATGGAGCCAGTGACCCTGCTTCCTAAGGTTGTGATGACAACGAGCTTAGATAACATACACACAGAGCCTGGCACATAGCAGAGTCCTTATAACAGCAATGCTACTGTGTGAATGGCAGCCACCGTTGCTGGAGTGCTTAGTATGAGACGGGTTAAAATGCTTTCATATCCGTTAAGTAATTTACTCCCCAAACCAACTCAAGGAGGCAGATGATATTATCTTCATTATTTCAAGGATGAGAAACTAAAGCTCAGAGAGTTTTAGTAATCCACCCAGCGTTGCACAGCTAGTAAATGACAGAGCTGGAATTTAAACCTGAGCTGTCTAGTCTAAACACTGAGGTTAAAATCGGCAGGCTATAGTAATAGTAGCAGTGTAACTCAGGTTAACTGGCTGCCTTCTCTATGTCAGGCACTTTTCTAAGGGAGCACTTGATACTTAATACTCCTTTAATCCATACAACAGTGTAAAGGTGCAGAGAGGTTAAATAATTTTCTCAGCTCACATGGCTAGCAAGTGGCAGAGTTGTGATTTGAACTCAGCACCCCAGTGCCAGAATCTATGCTTTCTTGCATGATGCTGAACTGCCTCTTGTATCCTTACCATTATTTTCAAAATTACAAAAAGTGACAAGTACTAGGGTCCATGACTAAGTGACCACGACTAGGGTCCAATAGGGTCTATTCCATGACTAGATATTGTGAGTCCACGTCTGTCTCACGGTGGTTTGTGGCCTTTAGCCCTGTTAAAACTACCCCACAGAGCACTCCTTCCCCGCTCCCCGGGATCTCCATCCCCAGAGTCCGGCTGGCTGGCCCAGCAGCGCGGGGTGCCCTGGGGGAGGCCCATTCCTCACCGTTACAGGAGCAGTTCCTCTCCAGGCGGTGCCGCGGGGTCAGGATGCTAAGCCTGGCCGTGCTGTATGTGGGCCCAACCCTGGGCTCCAGGTGCGCTGTCTCTTGGCAGATTTGCCCCTGGCAGCTTGGCCCCTGGCAGAGCACCACGGGCATGGCTGACCTCATCTGAATTCCCACTGAGTGCTCCATCTCCTTGGCTGAGCGAGTGATGATGGATGCCAGCTCCTGGAGCTTGTAGAAGGTTCCGGAATGCCCCTCAAAGACCAGAAGCACGTCCACCCCGGCCGTGGCCTCTGCGGGCTGTAGGCTGGCCAGGTGGATGCTGGCTCGTTTGATGTCCAGCTGGTTGCTGAGGAACCTCTGCAGGTTCCTCCAGTGGTCACTCACCAGCTCCTCCGGGGTTAGCTGGTGGAAGCCCAGCCACATGGTCTTTTGCAGAGCCTCCTGCCCCACGTGCCAGACATGGACGTGGACCCCGGCAGTGGTGGAGAATGTCCCGTCACTGACTGTGACGTTGAACGTGTAGCGACCACGAGGCAGCCCCTGGGTGGCGATGATCTTGCCATCGGACGTGCCCACTGAGAAGCGGCTGCCCAGTCTCTCCTCTCCTGCCAGGCTGTAGGTCAGTGTGTCCTGTGGGTCTCGGTCTGTGGCATGGATTTTGCCCACCATGCCGCCCTGGAACTCCTCCTCCCTGATGGTGATGAAAATCTCCAGTGGGAGGGCGGAGGGTGGGTAGTGGCTCTGCTCCCTGACATGGACCCTGACCAACGTTGAAGATGAGAGGGGAGGGGTGCCGCTGTCTGACACCTGTGGGCAAAGCAGGCATCGCGTTACCACGGGACTGCAGCTGTCTGGGGCTCCTCAGGGAGCCATGTCCCTCTGCTAGGGAGCAGGCTCAGCGTGCTGTCGCATTTGAAGAGGAAAATGAACTCCAGAAGCACTGAGGCCTTTGCGGAGGGAGTTACATCCCATACCACATGGTGAAACTTAACTCCATCTTCCCTTCTGACACCTCTCTGAGCCTCTCCTGAACCTCTCCAGCCACAAGTGGCCTCCTTCCTCTTGAAATGCTCTCATTCTGTCTTTGTCCTTAGAAGAGTCAAATGTCTCCTAGCAATACCAGGATGTATCCTTCATGGCCCCTGTCAGCCTAAGGAGGTTCTCTTGCTCCCCTTTACCTCTGTGACTGGGGTTGGGGTCAGGGTGGGCATGTCTTCTTCAGCTCAGCCAACAAATATTTATTGGCCCTTGTATGGGCCAGGCCCTCTATTATGATCAGGAAAAAAGAGACAGTGAGTAAGTTGCCAAATAAACAAGAGATCAGACTCAGATAAACAGAGCGTGTGACTGAGATCTGAATGGGGAGAGACCTGGCTTCCATCAGATGGGAAGGAAGGTGTCTCTGAGAAGTTGACACTTGAGCTGAGTCCTGAGGGAGGAGAAGTGACAGAAAGGGAATCTCGAGTGTCATGTCAGGCTCTCGGTTGGGCAAGCCTTCACTAAGCAGGGTCATTTTACCACTTGTATGTCCTCCAGGCAGCACTGTAGCCTAAACAATAAGATGTTTGCCTGAGTTGTTGCTCAGGACTTGGAGTCAGCTGTGTCTAGTTAGATCTGAGCTGGTTAAGACTGGGTCAGACCACGACCCTTTAACTGGGCATGCTCAAGTGTCTGCTTGGTGACCTTGACGTCAGAGGGCGGAAAACTCCACCCTCAGGTAGTGCTAAGTGCCTCCGTTTCTGAACGTGCAGAGGCCTGCAGCCTAGTTACACCTGCGCAGAACAATGGTTACTGCACCTTTTTCCAATCCCCGCTCCCCGTGGTCCCCATGCTTCAGACCCCCTGCTTCTTTCTTCTTTGTCCCATAAATACCCCGGGCCCCTCACCCTTGGGGAGGTGGATCTGAGACTTGTTCTTCTATCTCCTGGCTTGGCTGCCTTGCTAGTAAACCCTCTCTTGCTGCAAACTTCGGTCGGTTTGCTGTGCAGTCGGACAAAGTGAACCCACTTTGATAACAACACCGCTTCTCAGAGGCAGGCCTTTGACTAGACCTGAGATTCAGAGAGCTGTTCTGGCCAAACACCAGGAGTTACAGGCCAGGGTGAGGGGATTCCCTTCTATCTGGGAGCAGGGCAGGAATTAAGAGCTTGGGCTCCGGAGTCAGAGAGCTTGGGTTTGAAGCAACCCAGCTCTACCAGTTAGTAGTAGTAGTATTTTACTCCAGTCACTTAACCTCTGTGTGCCTCAGTGACCACATCTGGAAAGTGGGGGTAATAACCATACCCGCCCTAAAGCATGTTGTGGGGATTTAGCGCAGGGATGCACGTGAGGCACTCAGCTCAGTGCCTGGCACACAGTAAGAACTCTGTACATTGTGTTTTCTAATATGAGAGCACTGGTAGTGCTTTTGTCTGTCCCCGTAGTCACCACCAGTGATCCAACACTGCTCTCACCTCAATCTGAAGCTGATACCATTCCTGGACTCTCTTGCTGAGGCCCCTTGTGGTCACCAGCCATCCATCTGGGGTCACTCGGAAGGCAGAGCCATGGTTTCCCTTGGTGATTCGAAATGAGTAGGGGGGGCCATTCTCTGGGGAGTCCGGGTCACTCAGGATCAGCTGCAGGACTTTGCTGCCAATGGGGGAGTTTTCCTGAGATCAAGAGTGACAGGAAATCAAAGAGCAAAGTGAGTGCTGGTCCTTCCATATCTTTCTGCATCCCCTTCTCTGGGATGAGTCCTGGCACCCTGACTGCTCCCAGGCCACGCCTGCACCGGGAGCTCTCATTCATTCATTCTCCCTGTCTATGAATTGGTTGTTGACTTACTTTGGCCCAGAGCTTCCTGAGGGCAGTGCTGGGTTTTAGAAGAAAGCCCATTGGGGCTGGAAGGATCTTTAGAGTCCTTTTATCCTACAGAGAGGTGACTTGCCCAAGTCACATAGCTGATGACTCATATTGATAAATTGGTGCCTGGGATCCATAGGAATTTTGTGATTCACAGGGTCAGTTGAACACCTATAAATGGATTCCTGCTTAGAGGACCAGTGGAACCCACATAGACTGAGAAAATTCAAAGATGGTTAGGAATTCAACTGAGATCCCCTGGGTGTCATTCCAGTCTTTGTTCTATAAAACAAGAATTCAGTGTGCTATAACACGATGGTTGTTTACTGTCTTTTTAGCATCAAAACCTGCAAACAGAATCTTATGAGCCAGAAACTGGTAGTTATCTATCCAATAGACATTTTTCCCTTCCCTTTTCACAAAACCCTACTTTTGTTCAGATGTGGGGTGGCAACATCCTCAGAAAAGATATGCCCCTCCTAAGAGGAGATGGACTATGAGTGGTTTAAGTCAGTTATAATATTCTGATCCCCTGTGCCAGTTTTTAAATTTAAGGGTGATCGTGTAATCTAGTTCTGACCATCAGAGGAGTCTGCCAGGTGGGAGTTCTGAAAAGTCTTCTCTGATAAAAACAGATTCTGCAAAAGAAGTCCCCTTCTGTTTGCCTTTGAAGATGGTTAGGCAAGGATGTGATGTGAGAGCTGCAGCAGCCATTATGGAACCTTGAGGGAGAAGGTGAGGGAATTTTGAAGAAGGTAACCCAAAGTTGTGATATTATTTTCCTGCTGAAATAACTAATTCTGGAATACAATGTCACACTGTCAGATCTTTTGTTATGTGAAATAATAAGTCCTTATTATTTAGTAAACTTTTAGTCAGGTGATCCTTTATTTGCAGCCAAAGCATCCTAACTCATGATATATAAAACAGGTAAAGTGGGGTGACCCTGGTTGATGCATCATGGGACCCAAACTCTGTCCTCCTACCCACTGCCTCTCACCCCTTAGGGTCATAATTCCCCATAGAATCCCAAGGTCTCTGAATCCCATTTGCAAACCATTAGTATGGTGGAAATAACTTGAAATCTGGAAAATCTTCTGGGTTCAAATTCCATGTGGCTGTGTGAGTCCCGAGATAATGGATGTGTAAGTGCCTAGCACAGTGCCTGGTACTTCTTAATTGTGTAATTCACAATCCCCTTCAGGAGGCTATGTTGCCATTAGGGTTATCAGTGCAAGGTCACCAGCCTTGGGTGGATTTGGGTGGACTGGTACCAGTGGTAAGCACCGTTTACTAGGAAAAATGAAAGAAAGATAGGTTCAGGATGCCTTTGAGTGTACCTGGACAGAGGTGCTGTAGTTGAGCTGGAAGAATCTTGGTGGGTTGTCATTGACATCAACCACTTGGATAGCGACGTCTGTGTCCTCGTGCAATGGGGGCCGCCCGCTGTCTGTGGCTCGGAGCCTCAGGGAATAGCTAGACGTCTACAGCAAGATGCCCGGTGGAGAGTTAGCAACGAGACCCCTCAGTTCTGCCCCCTGATTCATGACTAACGTTTTCAGAGAAATAAGATGGAGACACTCCCCTATGCCTGTCCCCATTGCCCTCCCATAGCATCTTAGGGCCCAGGTTCCAAGTCAGACAGAAATAGGTTTGATGTCCACTTTAACCATTTACAAGCTGTGAGACCTTGGGAAAATGACTAAACTTTTGTGAGGGTGATAGCACGCCCATCTCCTAGGATTACTTTAATGACCAGATGGCATAATGTATGTAAAGCATGTAAGCAAAGTTCCTGGCACATAATGATAACTTGTTATAATCATCTAATGATCCCTGGTTAATAGTGAGAAGCTGGCCTGAGCTCTTCCAGGGAAGGTTAAAGGTCACTCAGTCCCTCTCCTGACTCTGGCCTCACAGGCCACAGAGGTCCCCCAGAGAAAAGAAGTGGGAGACACCGAAGGCAGGTATGAAAAAGTGTTAGGATGGGGTGTTGACCACAGTTCATCCTCTGGACCTGCTGTGGGGCTGTATTCTGCTCTGATGAGCTAGGGATGAGCCCCTCCCACGTGACTCACCTGTTCCCAATCCAGGGCCTTGGCCACTTGTAGCTCCCCTTTCTTGGGGTGGATAGCGAAGTGCCCGAGCTGGTTCCCTCCTACCAGGCTGTAGGTGATGGCGCTGTTTAGGGGTCCATCTTCATCAGTTGCAGACACCTGCAATGGAGGCAGGTGATGGCTGTGAATGGAGGGGCAAAAGGGACCAGAAAGGAATCTTGGCCTCTAGGAGGCACAGATATGTCCCTGCCCCCTAGACTGCCCTTGGGGTGGCAGTCCCTGGACCACAGTCGTCCTTGCCAAAGGAATCTCTTCCTTTACATCCTAGTGTGGTTGTCAGCAGGCTGTGGTTTATTGATTGATCCATTCATTCATTCACTCATAACTTACAGGATGCTAGGGTCCTGTGCTATAAGTTGAGGAATGTACCAAAATGGATATGCCCTTAGGGAGCTTAATGTCTCATTTTATGGGCAAACCTAATCTGGGGTGAAGTATGATCAGTTTTATGGTGATAGATTTCACTCGGTGAGATTAGAAGAGGAGTCATGAAACCTTGAAGGATAAGGAGCTTCTGGGAGCAGAGTCAGCATTCCAGGCAGAGGAAACAATATGAGCCCAGAGGTATGAGAGTGCAGAGGATGAGGAAAGGCACATCTTGCTGTGTGTTTGGAGCATGGGGTGCATGTCAGAGACTGGAAGGAGATGAGAACCTTGAATATGGGCATGCAGAGTTTGTTTCACTCCATGAAGTATGGAGCAATTACAGGTTTAAATGCAAAGAGGTGCTATTTGGTGTCCCCTCCCTCCCCTCCACACTGACACTCTGTGTCCCTCTGGCAGTCCTCTGGGGCTTCTCCCATGCCCCATTCTATCAGCACCTGATCTAGATCTTATAAAACATGGCCCTGAGACCTTTTGTCATGAGAGAGTTTTGTTGAGTGGCTACATGTCAGAGTCAAGTCTGTGGTGTATTAACTGATAAAATAATCCAATAATCCATGCTTGTAGATGACTGGGGGAGGGGAGAGAGATAAGAACCCACAGAGTCCATGCCCTCCAGAGTGCAAAACTGCAGATCCTTACCGTGAGCACTACATCACCCACGATGGCATTCTCCAAGACCCTCGTGCTGTACAGATCCTGGGGGAATCTGGGCCGGTGTTCGTTGATGTCAGTGATGTTGACCACGATTGTGGTCATGTCGCTGAGGGAGGAAGAGCCCTTCCGGCTGCACTCAATGGACAGAAAGTACTTGGGGCTTGTCTCGAAGTCCAGGCTCCTGTTGACGTAGAGTATTCCTGAAGAAGCAAGAGGTGATGGGAGCACTGAGGCAGTTGAGACCACAGAGGCAGAGTGCTGAGGGGTCTTGAGCCAAACGCCAGGAGAAGCAGCTCGTCCAGGTTGGGAGAGACAGATTTCCTCCATCACCTCCTCCATCATCTCCCTATTTTCCTTTCCCCATCACGTCCCCCTTCCCCTCTATCTCCTCTCATTTTCCCTATTACCATTCTCAACAGCAGTGTTTCCCTCATTTATTTCTGTACTATTTCATTGAAATCTCATTTAAACTTACAATATTAACTCTTATCTCAGGTAGATCTATAATAACCCTGTAGAGCAGGAGCAAGTGTGATTTCCATTTTCTAGGTGAGTCAACTGATGCTCCCAACAGATGAGTACAAGCTCACTCAGCTAGTGAATGACAGAACTTAGATGACAGAGTTTTATAGTACCCAAAGTTGGTCAACAGATTGTTAGGGCAGAGATTTATTGTTCTGAAAACTGGAACATAAAAGAATTCCTCCCGATGTTCCTGGATAACTGAATAGTTAATGGCAGAAAATTCTTTATAAAATAACTCATTAATAAATGAGTGAGGAAGGATAGGGTTAGAAAATCACCATTTTGTAGCCCCCCCATGAAATAATATATCTAGGAAATAATCATCAAAGGCTGTTATAACCATCAGAAGAAGAGCTGATGGAGAACTCTATAGTGAATGGATCAGACTGACAACCTCCAAGCCCACTGTCAGTCTTAACCTCAGAATAAAGAACTCATAAACCATTATATGCCTCCCGACCTGGTGCAAAGGAGAGCCCAGCATCATGTATGAAGCACTGTTGGCAAAAAATTGAGTTTGAACCTAAGCAAAGCCTTTGATCCAAATGTCATTTATAAGAAATCTAGGGGCTAGAGGGATATGTTATGTGACATCATAAAGATACAACTAGCCAATCCAAAATATTCAAAAATCCTGCCACACACATCTCCCAAATTTTTCATTAAATAAGTGGCAGAAGGAAATAAAGAGGGAGAGGAAAATGCTAGAGCTTGAAAGAGACTTAAAATACTGCCCATCAACCAAATGTAATATGTGGACATTTGGGGGATGTTGACAAGCAAACTAACTTTAAAAAGACACTTATGAGATAAGCTGAAAAATTGTTTGGCTGGGTATTGGACTATATTAACGAATTATTATTACCTTTTAGGTGTAATAATGATATTATGGTTGTATTTATAGAAGGAGTCCTTATCATTTAGAGATACACACCAAAGTATTTACCAACCAAATGATATCATCTTTGAGATTTGCTTTAAAGTAATGCAGCAAATGGTGGATGGAGGGGCAGGGGGTTAAAGATGAAACCAGAGTAGATGAATGTTGATAATTATTGAAGCTGGGTGATGAGAACATGGGGTCCATTATACTGTTCCCTCTATTTTTTACATGTTTAAAGTCTCCATAATAAAAATTAAAAACTACTGCTCAACAGTAAAGCGGCTGCTTTAGGAGGTAGAGAGGTGCTGTGGGGAGGGAACGCATGAGGTTTGGTAGGCTGGGCAGCCTCTGAGGCCCTTCCATGGGATTCTGTGGGTCTGACTTAGATTCTTCTGCAGTTCTCTCTTCATGAGAATAAGGAAAAATTCAGGGGTGCCAGGATGTTTGGGGGAAGCAGGCAGCCTTGCCCTGAACTGCTTACAGCCCAGATTCCAGCAAGTGCTTTGTGTCTTGGCTGCCAATGATGGATGGTGGCCTCAGCTTCCTGGCGCTGGGTCTGAGCCTGGACCATGAAGCTGAAAACTGGGAGAGAGAATCCTCAACGCAGAGTCCTGTGTGGGGATGTAGTGGAATAAGTGATGCTCCCATATAAGCCGGCCCCAGGGGCATGGAGAGATGCAGAGTGAAGAAAGGGCCAAAAGATGCCAAGGAGGGGCTGTGGTATGCGAAAAATCCATCGTCGTTCCTCAAGACTCTGTGTGTGTGTGTGTGTGTGTGTGTGTGTAGGGGTGGGGCTGCCTCGGTGCTGTCTCACCTGTGTGGGCATCCAGGTGGAACCTCCCCTGCTCATTCCCGCTGACCATGCGGTAGCCAGTCTTCTCAGCACCTGGGCGAGTGAGGGTGGCCAGCCGCAGCACCTCTGTGCCACGCGCGGCATCCTCAGGTACCTGCACGCTGTGCTCAGTGCTCAGAAACACGGGCAGATAGTCATCCAGGCCCACCACGGAGATGGTGACGGTGCCCAGCGTGGACAGTGGTATCGGGGTGCCTAGGTCAGAGGCACGGACGGTGAGCTCCAGGGCCGCCTGTGGCCTGACCTGCAGTGGCTTCTCCAGCCGGATCACGCCTGTGGTGGCCTCGATGGAAAAGTGGCCTTCGGCAGAGTCCGTGAGAGAGTAGACCACCTGGGCGTTGGCGCCTGTGGGGGAGATGGAGAGCATGATTCATACAGAAAGACCCTCCTCTGGCCCTGCCTGCAGCAAAGTTTCAGCTACAGGAGGGCGTGGGGCGGGCAGCATTCCCATAAAGGCTCACATGTTCAGGCTGGAAGGAGTGAGAACCTCTCGTGTGGGGGATCTGGACTGGGGTGGGGTTCAAGGCCTCACTGAAAGGATTCTGTGAAGGGGACGGTTGTTCTGCAGACCCTTAGCAATATCTGAAGCTCCTTCTGTGGACATTAGGGTCCAATGTCAGCTTCTAAAGTGATAGTTGTGCAAGATCAAAACCATCCATAGCAAGTTCTTTGGTTGTGTTAGAACAGTATCTTGACTGTAGTGGTGGTTACATGAGTCTGTACATGGAATGATATTGAATCGAAGTGCACATGCACACACATTCAAAGGAATGCATATTAAACTGTGAAATCTGAATAAGACTGGAGTCTGTTACCAGTCATGTCCTGGAACCAGTTTCCTAGCCTTGATATTGTACTACAGATGCCGCCAATGGGGGAAGCTGGGTGAACGGTGCATGGGCCTCTCAGTACTAGTTTTGCAACTTAACTACGAGTTTATAATTATGTCAAAATAAAAGGTAAAAAAAAAAAAACCACAAAAACACGCACGCATCCATGGAAAGTTCTTAGTAAATCAAAGCACTGTGTTTTTCCAGCTTTGTTTCAGATGCTATTATGTCCTTTGGTTGTGGACCAGTTGAAGCAGTTGGCTCGTGTAGGGACCATAATGTCTAAAGAACACCAACATTTAATGCTCAGCTGTGAAATCCTCACCCAGTGGGAGGAGCACAGGCCCTGAGCCTGTGGGCCTCGAGTCTCACACACACGTGGGGACATACCCCCCACTTTTGTTGAATTTATGTGAATTAAATGTGCATACCATGCAGTTCTCCCATATAGGCATTTTTCTGAAAAGACCATAGTTTTTCTGAAGAGAGAAAACTGCGAGTGAGGCCACATTTGAAATATTGAGGTGGAATATTTGATTTAGAATAATAATAACAGTTTTGAAGGTTTACTGGTTCATTGGTGCAGGGCCAAAGGATGTGTCCTAGAAGGGAGGTGGGATTGGAAACACAAGATTGAAGAAACTACGGCTCCTTCACCCAGAAAGGGAACCTTGAGGCAGGAGTAGGTAGTCGCTCTCTCCCAGGCTTGGAAGGGCTGTCATGGGCGAGGGTCTGGGGAATTTGTGTGGCTACAGAGGGCGACACCGGGACTGACAGGTGTCAGCTCCAAAAGATAGAACTTGATAATTATCTGGTTCCATGGAAGGAAGGGGCTGCCTGGGAAGGAGAGAGCTTCCTGTCCCTGGAGGTGTGTAAGCACCAGCCAATGGAGCATTTGCAAGGCCTTTAGCCATTAGATGCCTTTGCACTGTTTGCCCTCCCTGGAACCCCTGCATCCCCCCAAAATCTTTTACCTCCATCAATGCCAAACTAAAACTCACTTCCTCCAGGAAGTCTTAAATTTACTCTGTTGGTGTGGAACAAAGCAGGGTGTTTTGTCCCTACTTTTTATCATCATCGTCATCATCATCATCATCATCTCCTGTGTTCATCTGGCTATTTTGACCCTTAGGGCATTTTTTACCCCACCTAAATTATATAATTTGATTCAAGAAAATAGGATATGTATATATTTACATATTTATGTGTCTATGTAAAAATACATATCTCCACAATGAAGCACATTGATCCAAGAATTTAATAGACCTAGTGGAGTTTGTGCCTTAAGGTTCTTTCTTGTGGCCAGGTTAATCAGAGTTGAATAATTCTGATTGGTGTATTTCACATTAAATGTTTGTATTCAAAATGTTCCTGAGGTTAAACAGTGGAACTGGAAGGGCTCTAGGTCTAAGTGGCAGTGAGAAACAATGAGGCTGAAATACCCCATACGGGCCTTGAAACATTACCAAACTCTTCATCACTTAGCACTTAGATACGCAGTTTATGGATATTTTCTACTTATAAGTGTCTGTAGACTCAGTCCCTTGCCAGTCCCAGACCAACACAGAGAGAGCCAAACCCTCGCCCAGGGTGACCCCATAAGCAAATGGCCTCCAGTCCTTCTCTTTCTCACCTTGGTCAGGATCCCTGGCCAGTACCACCGCCACAGGGGTGTTCACCGTGGTGTTGTCGAAGACCGCCACAGCACAGTGGCTGGGGAAGAACCGGGGGGCGTTGTCATTCACATCCTCCACGTGAAGGGTCACATCCGCCTGGCAGGATTGGCCGCCTCCATCTGTCGCCTTGGCAACAAGGCTGTATACATCCTTCCTCTCTCGGTCTAGTGCCGTGAGTGTGATCAGCTCCCCTGGCCGGAGAAAGGGCAGCAAGTCAGCTTTCTCTTGGGGCCGTGACCCTGGCGTGTGCCTTCCAGATGTCTGTGTGATAAAATCTCAGCCACACAGAGTGCTGTCACAGAGAAAAGGGTCAGGCCTGTGTACTCATGATTAGGAAAGACGCTCATCCTGTGTCTGCCCACACCTGCTCGCCTCCCTGGTCACACTCCACTAGCACGTCCCCAGTTTAGGGTCCACACCAATGAGCTACCAAAAGGCACAACACTTTTAAAGGCCAGTTAGGCAGTTTATAACAGCACATGAAATGTGTTTAACCTTCGGCCCATAGTTTCACTTCTAGGAATGTATTCTACAGAATCATCAAGCCAAGGATAAAAATATACATAGAGATGGTCTCTGCAGCATTCTTCATAAATAACAACATACTGACGACATCCTGTGTGTCTTTCAAAAAGATACTGGTTAAATACATTATCATTTAGTCATGCAACAAAATACTGTGCAACCAAAAAGGAATTATGATAAAGCTCTGTGTGGTGCCTTGTTAATATCTCCAAGATATCGCTACGAGAAAAAAAGCAAGTCACAAAATAGAATGCTATATAGAGACTTGGGGGAATGCACGGAAAACCAGTCTGAAAGAATATATACCAAGAGTGCTTATCTTTGTGGGAGGGACTGGTTCTTATGAAGACTTTCCAATGTCCTCATAATAACACGCCTATGTGGTTTGAATCTTTGTACAATGAACGTGTATTATTTCCATACTCCAAAAAAAACAGCTGAGTTTTTTTTTTTTAAGACCCTACTGATCATCCTGCAGCTGAACAAACAGCAGCAGAAAGAGATTAGGTCACCTACTTAGGGTGACTCAGCATGCCTATGCTGGGATCTGGACGGGCACTGCTGACTCCCATCTACCAGACAGCTTCCTGGGATACTGACTCTCACCTGCCACCTCCCTGCACAGGAATTTCCAAGGCATCCTTTGAGCTACTGGTTCAAAGCCAAGTGTGAGCAGCTGGCCCTCTGTGACCTGGGCCTTCTGTGCTGCCCGTCGTCACACCCTCCCCTACAGCAGCAGGACAGGGACCCCCACCTTTTCCAAAGAAGCAGCTTCCACCCTGTGTTCTCCACCAGTTTCTCACAGCCCGGCCTCTCCCGAGTGTTCCTGGTCTACCTGCTGGGTTCTCTGCTTCCCTCTCTCTGCTTTGTCCCCTAACTAATGATAATGACAGTGGAAACCATATTCTGCTGAACTCTTACTATGTGCCAGACCTGGGCTAGATTTCTATATACTTTATTTATTGGGAACAGTGCTATGAGGTTTTATCTCCAGTCTGCAGCATACAACCTTGAGATCATGTCTTTGACCATGACTCACCTGCCTGCATCCTTCAGTGGTTCTCAGTGGGGGACATGGCACCGCCTGCCCTGAGGGCCTCATCCTTTGCCCTCTTTCCCCACCTGTGTACACCAGTTTCTGGCTCTCTATCAGGTCCTCCGATGTGCGCACTTTTTCCCAAAACAAGGTCCTTGTATAAACTCTCCGTCTGCCTTGAATGTCCATCCCTACCACTCCCTTACCCAATGGCTAACTTTTAATGTGCTCAAGTCTCACATTAAAATGACATTTCTCCAGAGAGATTTTACTTAACCCTGCTCCCAAGCTTAAGTCCGGTTTTCCTGTCAAACCTCCCCTAGCATCCTGGGTTTTTTAATTCTGTGCATTTCAAACCACTGATTTAATGACTGCCTTTCCCACTAGATTGTAAAGACACAGATCTTGTCTTATCAGTTTGTTGATTATGTCCTTAGCATCCAGCGAATGCTCAGCACTTAGGGCCAATATACATTTTGCTGAGTGAACGGTTGGATGGATAAGGGAATTCCTGTTTCTTATCCATGGAGCCGGGGTACTGGGCACTCGTTTTTCAGTAAATCAGTTCTTGGCTTGATCTGCAGTTCAGGAAACCTACCTGTATGAGGATCCAGCTTAAATTCATCCGCCCCAGGACCGTGCAGAGAGTATGTGATCTGTGCATTGGTGTCGGAGTCCAAGTCTGTTGCAGAAATTTTCAGAATGAAGTGTCCTGGAGATACATCTTCACTGACTTTGCCAGTATAGAGAAGCTAAAGATGGAAGACAAAGCAGAGGGAGACATGCTGAGATCCAGAGAGAGGCAGAGAGAAGCAGAGTGAGAGATATGAGGACAGAGATGAAGGGGCAGATTGGGGGAGAAGCAGAGAGAGGAGGGGAGGAGAACAGAGGGTTGGAGAATGAGAGGGAAAATGCAAGGAAAATAGAGATTAAAAACAAGGAGAAAGATGACAAGAGACGTAGTCAGAAAAGCTGAGAATGAGAGAGAAGTTCTACCACCTGAAAGCTCACACTCAAGGCTAGAAGGACCTGCTGCAATGCAAGGGGTGTTGGCACAGAGGAGAGGCTGGAGCTCCCAGGGTTCCTACAGCTGCTGGCTCTGGACACAGCTTCCGAGCACACTGGTCCCCCCAATACAGGCTGTGGGTGAGCATGGACCTCTGTACGTGCTCTGGGTGGTGGTTTTGTGCCTGGAGGGGCTGTGTGGAGACAGCCCCCTAGGTCTCTTTCCCCTGGCTCTGGTGATGTGGTTGACCACCTCTGAGAAGGCCAGGTTTAGCATGGTCCCAGCCTCTCCCAGCACGGGGAGCATGCGGGCTGGTTGGAAGGATGCTGAGGGGAAAGAGGAGGAACCTGTGGCCACTCTTCACCCCTAGAGGCTGCCCTTTTGACACAGGTGGTCATATTGGATCCTTCAAAGACATTTTCCATGCACCCCCTCCTTGATAACCCAAGTTTTCTTTTTCTCTCATGCTTCTATGAGGTTGGAATATAGAAGACAGAGGAGGGAAAATGATAAGATATATGATTTGTGTGTGTTCCTAGGTATGTGTCCATATGTATGTATGTGTTTGCAAATAAAATATGAAGAATTGAGGTATCCATATATGCAAATCCATATGTAAGTATGTTGATGTGAGTTATATATGTACATGGGATGGATGAATGTTGTGGGTTTGTCGGTGTATGCTTCTGGGTATCTGTGTGTTTTATGTATAGGTATTTGCATATTTAGAGAGAGTTGCAGGTGACCCTTTGACTATGTTTATGTGTGTGAGTACATAGGTATAAGTTTGCATTAGTAAATGGTTGGATTTTATATAAATTTGAAGTATGTTAATTTGAGATGTTATAAAATTTAAATGTTAATAGTTTGACTTTATCTAGCAACTTTGAAGTAATGCAAATCCCCCAAAGTTAAAAAATTATTTACTATGTTTAAAAAAAATGTTTAAAAGCAAAGCTGTATGACAGTGATTGTTGTTTTATGCCCTTTAAGAGTAGTTCCCCTCCACGTACATACACACACACACACACACACACACACACACACACACACCACTCAACATTTTCCATGGGAAATTTAGTGTTGAATTATATGAGGTCCGTAGGAAAGCCTCCCTTGTCAAAAATGTAACTGCCCTGCCTACCTGCTTGTGTGTACATATAACCAGAAGGAGGGTATCTGTCGGTCTGTGTAATGCATGCGGATGTGAGGATATGCACATATAAGCATGGTGAGTGGTGCTGGGCATCTCTGGGGGCGGGTCTCTTTTAATGTATTGGACAATAATGAGCCATGCTAACAAGCTGAGCAGTGGAAGGGCCTCCCCATTGGGCATAGCAAACTGTGTTTGGAGAATGAAGTTACTTTACTTCTAGATATGTCTTGCAGAATAAAGGACCTTTATAGGAAGTGTAGGGGGCGAGGTATGGACAATGGGTTCTAAAGACCTTGGTGACATCCCTACTGGGGGAGGGGAGACAATTACCTAGAATGGTGCCTGCCTAGGGCACTAGTCTGAGGCCAGCTGGGGTGAAGCAAGGGCAAGTATCAATGATGGCCAGCCCCAGAGGTGGTACCCCGAGTCCTCCTTCCTCTTGCCCTTCACTCCAGCTTCCTTGCCTCCACTCGCACTACACCCTCACCAGGCTCTCACCTGTGAGCACTGTGGGCTGTTATCATTGATGTCCAGGACGAAGACCTCCACAAGGACCGAAGCCTGGAACTTGCCATCGGAAGCTGTGATTCGGAGCAAGTATTTGGCCGTCTGCTCGCGGTCCAGGGTCTTCCTTGAGAAAATTCTCCACTCATCTCCAGCTTGGCTGATGGCAAACTGGCCCAAGGGATCTCCCTCTAAAAAGATGAGACAGAGCTTCCAGAAGTCAAGCAACAGGAACAAACCAGACTTTGTGCCGTAGGTGGCTGCCCACCTGACAGTTTTTAGGATTGCTGGGGAAGGCAAAAGTATCCTCCCTTAACTAGGGACCCACAGTTCTGCAATGAGTCAGTTTCTTGGTGTTATGATGCCTCTTCCAACTTCAAATGCCTCCTGTTAAATGGAATTATCACTGCAAGAAACCCTGCTCCAAAAGATGTGGCTGAGGGGCAGGTTTCTTATTGGTGTGCTTTGGAAGACTTTGAGAAAAGTTAAAAGGAAGTAAATTTCCATTCTATACAAGAACCTTCTAGTATCTAGTATCTGACAGTGGAGGGACAGGTGATTAAAAACACTAAGCTCTCTGAGGCTTTATTTTGCAGCTGAGGAAATTGGCTAAGTGGAAGTTCAGGTGGATCATGAGGTTTGCTTCTGAGTCATCTTTCCTTGACACAATCACTCACCAATAGGGGAGATGGATTTTTGAAATTCTAAGATACCAGAGTTCCAAGATTTAGCTATTCCAAGAGTTGATGATATATTGACATTTTTAATTCTGTTATTCAGAGATTTTAAGACTTTCGTGTTTTAAGAGTCTCGTATTATAAGATGAGTAAAATTCTGTTTCACTAAGACTCCATAATTCAAATAGCTCTGATCCAGGATCTGTCTCCAGGATTCTGTGCTTCTTGATTGGAACTTCAGGCTCATTAACTCTCCACCAGACAGCTGTGATAGCAGAAGAAACCATGACTCTGGAAATGGGATGACATGGCACCTGGGAGACGGGGAAAGGGGCACTGAGAAGTAAAGAAACCCTTTTGGCCACTGGTTGCCTGGTTCAGCCACTGGACAGAGATTGGGTAATTTAGATTTGCGATAGATACCCATCGAGGAAAGCAGTTTATAGGGTGTGGTTTTAACCCTAGCCCTGATGCAAGCTTGGAGTGTAACCTTGGTTGCATTTCTCCATCTGGGCTTTGGTTCTCCTATGTGGGAAATGAGGAGATTGGGCTAGAATTGTATCTAAGGAAGTGTTTTACCTCCAACAATTGGGTCCTGTGATTGACTAGGAAGTGTTTTCTACTCTCCACAACTTGCATGAGGCAGAATACTACTCTACAAGGACAATCACCTCATAGAGTTTTCATGGACCACACAACTTTGATTCCCTCTCCACCTCCCAGAAGCTGAAAACAGTTACAATATCTCTTTTCTGTTCTATCTACTCCACCTAAGGTAATAAGAAATCCTCTTTACAAGGCACTTTCCAATTTATGAGGGGCTCTCAAAACTGTTTCAAGTTAGACCTTACCAACATCTCTGTAAGTTGAATGAGAACATGCATATCAAGTCTATAATTGGAGCAACTAAGATCCTGGGAGGTTAAGTGTAAATTTACCCAAGGTCACTTCTAATTAGTGGCAGAGCCAGGACTTACACCCATAGCTTAGGGAACCTTTTACTGGACTTTTTTCAACACACCCCAGTGCCTCCATTCCAAGATAGGTATCCTTACCTGTGATATAGCAGGTGACCTGTCTGTTCTGCTCAGAGATATCAGCATCCAAGGTTTTAAGAGTGGCCACAGGTTCACCAGGTTCACTGTTCTCAACCACGGATCCTCTGTAGTCTTCAGAAGCAAACTGGGGGGCGTTGTCATTCTCATCTGTAATGGAGACTTCAACCAGGACCTGAGAAGATAGCTGGATGGTCCGGCCATGGTCATAGGCCACCACGTAAAAGCGGTAGATCTGGCTGGCCTCACAGTCAAGCTCCTGGAGTGTGGTGATCCAGCCAGTCTCACTGTCAATGGTGAAGAGCTCATGGATATTGCTACCAGGGTCCACTGGCAGCCTGTAGCTCACCTGGCCATCAATCCCAGTGTCCTGATCATTGGCAGTCACTTGAATGACTGAGGTCCCCACTGGCATATTCTCAGTGAGAACAGCCTTATATGGATCAGCCTCAAATACAGGCCTGTTGTCATTGACATCCTTCACTTGGATGTTGACAGAGACCAAGGAACCCAAGTAAGTGTCATTATGGGGGCAATGTGCCATCAAATCAATCTGGTACCATTTGGTGGACTCATAATCCATGGCCTTTCTCACCTTTAGAACCCCTGTGTTTTGGTCCAAGGAGAAGATGCCATCCTTGTTGCTCTCTGGTGTGGTGCCCTGCACTAGACTATAGATGACTGGATCCTGAGCTGCCACTGCTTTAACATAACCAATTTCAGACCCCTCCGGAAGGTCTTCTGATGCAGAAAAAGTATATAGAGGCTCAGAAAATTTGGGCAAGGATACTTCATTAGGAACCACCTGAAGTCGTAGCAGCATGAGAGAGTTCCAGTGAGGAGGGCCCCCATCTTGGGCTTTGATTTTTAAGTCAAAGGCCCGATTTTCCAATCCCACCAGGCTCTCTTTTACCTTGACAACACCAGTAGTTGGGTTAACTTCAATGACCTCTTCTTCCAAGTCCTCCATTGAATCCACTGAGTAAGTGACATCTGCATTCTGACCTTCGTCTGCATCATAGGCCAGCACCTGGATGACTGGGGAGTCTTTACTGATGTTGGATTGAATGGATACAGTGTACTCAGATGCTTTGAACTGTGGGGGGTTGTCATTTTCATCTGTAAGGATGATCTTCACAGTGCAGAAGGCCACTCGTCCTCCTCCATCCTGAGCCATGACCTTAATAGCAATGACTCTTTCTGTGGAATTTTCCCGATCCAGTTTCTGCAGAGTGGTGATCTGGCCACTGGGGTTTATGGAGAACTTCTCACCTGCCAGTTTATTGATGATGGTGTAATCTACAGTGCCATAGGGACCACTGTCTTTGTCTATGGCTAGCAACTCAATCACCTTGGTTCCCACCTTTGCATTCTCAGCTAATTCTGCCTCGTAAACATGCTGCTGGAACTCTGGGCTGTACTTGTTGGCATTTGTAGTGTTAATATACACAGGCACAGTGGCTCGGAAGACCCCATCAGAAGCACCTACCCTCAAATTGTAAGAAGAGTCCAGGTGCTTTTTGCAAAGGTTAAACATAGAAATTATCCCTGATGAGCTGTTAATGGAGAAGTGCCTGTCCTGATTGCCAGAAAGAATCAGGTACTCCAGGCGAGAGGTGTCCTTGCTGTCAGGGTCAAGAGCTTGGACTTTGAGAACCAGGTGTCCACAGGTTGCTAGCTCACTGACATTGGCTTCATACTGAGGTTGCCTGAACTCTGGGGGATTGTCATTGATGTCAGACACATTGACAACCACAAGGGTTTCACCAGTGAGCGGGGGGTCTCCTCTATCCATGGCCCTGACCTTCACATGAAAGTGTTGTTGGGCTTCATAATCCAGCTCTTGAACTGTGGACATCTGCCCTGTGCTACCATTGATCTGGAAGAATTTGGAAACATCTGAGCCATCCTCTACGATCTGGTAAGAGACATCACGATTCTGCCCTGAATCCTGGTCAGAAGCCAACAGTTGGATCACAGGGGTCTGAGCAGGCAAGCCTTCTGAGACTGAAGTGGTATATACCAACTGAGAGAAAGTGGGAGGATTATCATTGACGTCCTCCACCAGGACTTCCACTGTGGCCTCAGAAAACGACCCCAGAGCTGTGTCTGTGGCTCTGACTGTAAACACATGTTTGGTCTTAGACTCATAGTCCAAAGGGCCTGTCACTGTTAGGACACCAGTCTTAAAGTCAGTGGTGAACAGCATCAAGGGCTCTTCCTCCACAATGTTGTAGATGAGCCGGAGTCCCTCTGGACTCCGAGCCTGGGTGTGGAGAATTGGGGTATAGAGTGTGATATTTTCAGGCACTCTGACTTTGTAGTAAGGACTCTGAAATAGTGGGTTGGACTTATTTCTCACAATGACAAGTACCTCTTCCTCAGTATGGAGGGATGGGGTGCCTCTATCCCGAGCAATGACTTTGAGGTGATACTTATTTAAAGCTTGATAATCAAAGGGTTTCTTCAATGATATATCCCCAAGATACGGGTCAATTCGAAAATATGTGTACTCTTCAGCAAATGCATATGTGACAGCACCATTCACCCCCAAGTCCTGGTCAGTGGCGGATACCTGAAAGAGGACATCCCCTGGCTCTGTGCCATCTTGGATGATTGTGTGGTAGGGCAGATGTTTAAATTCAGGGCGATTGTCATTGACATCCTCAACGGAGACTCGGACCAGAGCCTGAGCCACCCGCTGAGGTGTCCGATTGTCCCTCAATTCCACTGCCACCTCGTGCGTATCCTGTTGTTCTCTGTCAAAAGCCACACCTCTTGTCTGCAACACGCCTGCTGAATTGACCATGTGAAACATATCTGTGCCGTTCAAGAGGAAGTAGGATAGGGTGTCATTCAAATGATTGCCCTGGGCACCGAGAATCACCAGTGCCTTTATGTCCAGCAAATTCTCCTTCACTGTTGCCCTGTAGACATCCCGATCAAACTGCAAGCTTGTGTTAAGGGCTTGTGCCAAAGAAATTTTTACCAGTGCAGTATCTTGATAAAGGCCATCAGAAGCCGTGATGATGAGCTCCCGAGAGAGTCCCAGGAAAGCAGGCTTCAACACAGATATGCAGCCAGTAACGGGATGGATGGCAACAGCTTCATCAGCATTGCCAGTTTTGATGCTGTAATGGATTTCTGAGTCATCATCACTGGCCCGCACCGTGAGGAGCTCCATACCCCGGTGGATGGGCTTCAGTACTGCTACTTCATATATCTGGTCTGAGAACCTGGGAGGACAGTCATTTACATTTCTGACATTGATTATGACCTGGGCAGCCCCGGGTGCAAATAAGATGGGACTTCCTTGGTCATGGACATAGATGCTGAATCGGAAAGAGGGCATGCTCTCGTAATCCATTTCGAATATGGTGGTTAGGGTTCCCATGCTGGGATCAATTTTTAAATACTTCAGAGCCTCTGGCTCCAAAATTTTATAGACCAACAAGGAATTAGCTTCTTTGTCACTGTCAGAGGCACGAATTACAAGGGGATTGTTGTTTTCATCCATGATCATGCTGTTCAGCGGAGCTGCTTCACTGATTTGGCCCACAAAAGTCGACTTGGAGAACATGGGAGCATTGTCATTTTCATCAATGATGTAGACAAGAACCACGACATCAGTAAACACACCCGCCATGTTGCTGCCTCGGATTTTCAGCTGGTAAGATGAAATTTTCTCATGGTCCAAGTTCTTCTGGGTGGAGATGAGGCCAGAGTATGAGTTCATGGAGAATACGCCATCCTTGTTCCCCTCTCTTAACTCATAGGTGACTTCTGAGGAGCTTGTAGCTGAGATAAGGAGAATTGGGGAACCAATGGGGATTGATTCAGGGATCTCTACAAAGAACTCGGTGTTTGAAAAGATGGGGGCACTGCTCTCCGAGGGGTAGACATGAATGATCACCGTGGCCAGGTCATGCCTCTGTGGGGAGCCTTGATCTTCTGCCTTCACTGTCAGAGTATACCGGGCATGATTTGCCTGATCCAGTTTCCGTGCTAGAGTGATGATGCCTAGTAGGGGACTGATGTTGAAGAAACCCTCACTGTTCCCTGAAACAAAGACAAGAAGTTGACCACATTTTCAGGAGATACCAGCTAGGCTTTCTAGATCAGTAGAAGGCTATCACACAAAAGTTGGACAGGGCAAAAGCTACATCCTGTGCCACCCTGGATTGAGATATAATGTGTAGGGCTGGTACATATTTTATGAAATTCCTTATAGTAGGTGCTCCATTAATGGCAGCTCCAATAATCACTGAGTCTTTCTTTGAGTCACAACTTAAGCTACCAACCAAAGCTATAGTAGGTTTTTGAAGCAAAGAGAGGAGACTTACACTTTGTAGGAAAACACACTCCTCTCTGTATGTCAGTGGTGACTTTTATAGGAAAAGCTTCAGTTTCATTATACAGAATTTTAAACCATTCCTTACATAACTTTTAATAACTTTGGTCATGATAGTCCCAGGGAATGCTCTAGAATGATAACTTGCCAAAGCTTAGCGAGCTTGGCACTTGAATAACTCACAAATCCATGCCTCTGATGCTATACCTCATTGCCAAAGCACCTCCCCTCACATTCTGGACCCAGGGCCAGGCCCCTCACCTTTGAGGAGGGAGTAGTGGACCTCAGCATTGGCTCCCCGATCACCATCCATGGCTCGGACCTGGAGCAGCTCTGTGCTGGGGGCTGTGGTGTCAGAAACACTTGCCTCATAGTGGAGCTGGGTGAAGCGGGGTGGGTGGAGGTTTCCATCCTCCACGTGAATGGACACCCACACAAAGTTCCTCTTGATGGGCATCTCCTGGTCACGAACCTGTGGGCCCAAGGGGGTAATGGGATGAGCAGCAGATGGAATGGGAGGGGGCAAGGTTAGATTAAGGTCAATGAAATAGAATGCCTGGGGAAAATATACCTGGTTGTAACTCTCTATTCTTTTAAGTTTTGCTCTCATGTATGCGCTTTTTTATTTTTAAGTAAGTTTATCACTTCATGATTATTAGGCTTAGCTATTTGCATGGATAACTCACTTGAGGGGAAAGGCAGAAATAAGTGGAGAAGCAGTATTTTCCAGTTTAATTCTCAGAGAATATTTGTTCTCCAAGGTGTTAACATGTTATTCAGGGGGAAAAAAGTTCTATGGTCAGATAAATTTAAGGAGCACTGAATTAAATGAAGTTGAAGTTTTCTTAGCTGCCGGACTTCTCAGAGCCTTTAGTGTGTATTTAAATGCCCAGAGGATGATAAACTAACACATAAGAACCTTGAACCTTGAGTCAGGAAGGCTGGACTCTGATTCTGGTTCTGCCATCAAGAACTGGATGATGGTGAGCAAGTCTCTCTTCCTCTACGGGTCTCAGGTGTAAGATAAGAGAAATGGGTGGGACCAGGGCTGGGACTAGAGTGATGCAAATGAGGCATGTAGGGTATCAACTTAAGGAGGCTCTCATTCTCGGGGTCATAAAAGTGCAGGCATATGACCCAGAGAGTTAAGTCCTCCTAAATTTGTACCCTCCATACCTCGCTCACCTCATCCTAGTGCTTGCTCTGGGTGGGATGTTCTCTGGGTCCCTCCCAGCTCTGATGGGATGTAAATTCACATCGTTGTGATCATACAGTCATACAGCAGACTTGTTGGGAGGGATTTGGAGTGAGCCCAGACAAAGCCAAGGTTGCAGGAGCTTCTTTGGCAGCTGTCCCATCTCTTTCCTAACTCCCGGGCATCCATTATGGAAGGTGCCTCTGGCAGACTGTGAGATGTCACAACTCATCTCGTGGATTATCATCATGAGCATCAGTACACCTGGCTCACCAGGGGAAGGGGAACCTTCAGTATGCCTCCAAGCGTGTCCACCCCCGCACGTCCACATGCAAGTGCATTTTTACCCAGTTTTTCAGTTAACTCACCATAACTGTCAGTGTGTGCTGGGATGGCCCCGAGCTCAGGTCCAATTTCCCCACAGTTACCAGGACACCACTACTTGGGTCCAGCTGAAAGAGGCTGGCACTTCCCGGGTCTTGGCTGCCATGTATAGTGTAGATGAGGCCTTTGCCCTTGTCTTGATCAGTGGCCTGGACTCGGAGGAGCTCAACCCCAGGCAGTGTGTCCTGGGGAACTCTGACCTCATAAAGAGCCTCCAAAAACTGGGGCCGATGGTGGTTAACATTGGCAATCATGAAGATGTAGACCTGGGGAGGAGAGTGAGAGAAGATACACTGTAAACTCCAGGGGGACAGGGACCTCGTCTGTCTAGTTCTCCATCGTTACAATGGTGCTTGGCACACAGCAGTCACTTGATAAATATTTGTTGAATGAATGACAGGATTTCAAAATCACAAGGCTTTCAAATAGTATGCATTCTAGTGGTTTTCAAAAACAAAATTCTTGTTAAAGGGTCTTTTCTTCAGATGAAAAATTTTTGGTGAAATTCCAAATATGACACAAATAAAACTGGCTGAAACCAGAGTATAAACCCAGAGCCCCATTTCCTTCATTCCTTATATCCATGGTTGCCCTGTGACACTCTATCTTTAATTGAAAACCGCTTATTTTTAAAAAAAGAAAAAGAAAACCACTCATTTAGACAAAGCCCCTCATTATACAGAGATCCACAGTAGAAACAGGAATTCTCCCAAGACCACAGATTTAGAGGGTATATCAGATAAGACTGGAATGCAGAACCTTGATGCCAAATTCAGTGTTCTTTGAGGTATACCACATCCACAGAGAGTCTTCTGCATCCTCATCCCAACTGAGGAGGCCCCTGTGTGCTTGGTGGTACAATGGTGAGCAGAGCTGCTTTCCCACCAAGGAGGCCTCCCATCTCCTCTCCACCGGGGTTCCCCATGAGGCCTCTCACCTGGGTGGCAATGGTGTGGGACCCATCAGTCACCTCCACAGTCAAGTTATAGCTCGACCCTCTCCTTGTATCTAGGGGCCTGGCGATGACGATGCTGCCCGTGGTCTTCTCAATGTCAAAGTCCATGTCCTTGTCCCCACCTGGAGGGGAAGTAGGAGGAAAGCACACACAACCTCACTGATGTGGGTAGCGGCACACCTGCTATGGGATTTGGCTTGCAGATATAGAGGAGGTGGTAGCAGCTCTGGTCAAGTTATTATCAAATTATTAAGATCCTAATGATGATACAGGAAAAGGTAAACTTACAAGGACTTAAGAGTCCCAGAGGACCAAAATATACCATAGAATGTATGCTGCTACTAGGATTGAAACATGCAGGAGTAATGGACTCTACATTGTGGCTTACAGATAATTTGCATGGTCTAAAGGAGCCTAGATGCAGGGAAAAATGGAACTAACTCTTTTCAGCCAGAGGGAATTGATTTAATAAATGATGAGACTCCAAAGTACAGAATTAGCATGTAGCTATTTAAATATCTACTAGTAGAAATCTGTTTAGTGATGTGGAAATATGTTCATGATATGTTTTAAAAGGTTGTAAGACAGTATTTAAATATAACCCTATGCATGTGTGTGTGTAAAGGAAAATGACTAGAAGGAAACATCAAAATTATAACAGTGGATTACCTTCCGATAGGTGGGAGTTTAGTTGATTTTTATTTTCTTCTCTGTACTCATTGTTTTCTGAATGTTTTACAGAGTACATGTATTAACTTTGTGCAGCAACAACAAAAAAAACCCAAACACTTAAAACAAGCAGTGAATCGGTACTGGAAGTGAATCCAGGAGGTCAGAAAGCTTGAGACAGGTTGGTACCCAATCTCTGAAGCAGCCTGGGAATCTCTGTAATTGGACTTCATGGTCCAGGTGGTACTGAAACTCTTAGATTAGAGATTCTTAACCTGGAATCCCTGGCTGGGTTTCAGAGAATCTATAAACCCCCTAAATTTGTATGCAGATGTGTGTGTGTGTGTGTGTGTGTGTGTGTGTGTGTGTGTGTCTGGACCACCATCTTAGGGCTCTCAGGAACTCGGGGTAGCTGAGGCCCTGTCCGGCTCTTGGCCAGGGTTACCAGTGAGACCATGGAGGTTCCACCTGAGGTCACAGCTGGTGTGGAAGGAAAGCTTGGCAGAAGTGGTACCCTGACTACCCCTTGCCGCAGAGAACCAGGGAAGAGGCAGTCACCATTCATGGCCAAAACAGTGGCTGCTGGAAAGTGTGACCTTGAGAGGGCTCAAAAGGACTGTGCCATGAGGACTAGAGTGGTCTGTAAGGATAGGAGGGGCTGGCCCTCCTTGGGCCCTCACCTGAGATGCTGAACCAGAAGAGACCAGGTCGGCCCTCAACACTGATGACCCCCACCATGTGGTTCACGGGGTCTGTCTCCATCACTGTAAAGCTGTAGTGGGATTCGTCAAAGGCCAGTGGGACGGAAGAGGGCCGGGGCTGGGGGATCCACTCGATGTGTAGCCGGACACTGGCCGAAAGTGGTGGCTGCCCACCGTCTGTTGCCTTGATCTGAAAAGATTGCAAAACTGAAATTGAAGCTTTATCTGTAGGGCTGGGGCCAAGAAACAAAAGATCCAGGTGGCGAGACCAAGAGACAAAGCACCCTGTGACTGACTGAACTGACCTCTCATTCATTCATTTATCCATTCAACACAGCTGAGGGCTTTCTGGAAACAGGGACCATGCCAGTTGTCGGGGGCACAGTGGTGAACAGAACGTAGAACTGTGCTCAGAAACTCATGGTTCTGAAACTATGAGTCAAACTTTCATAGTTAGTGAAACTTGTGAAAAGTTTCACATGAAACTTGAATCAAATGATGAAAAAAATGAATCAAAGCCACTATTAACTGAAGGCCTTCTGTTTACTGGTTCCTAAACTGAATTTAACATGCATGGACCCTTCCCCAAACCATAAACATAATAGACTAGAATTTATTGTGATCAGGCCCTGCACTAAGAACGATATGTGCAGTATCTTATTTAATCCTCATGACAGCCCTCAGAGACGTACATTTACCACCTCCCTTTTGCAGGAGGAAACTGAGGCTCAGCCCAATTCAGCTGCTGAGGATTGTCTGCCTGGCCAGCAGTGAGGCTGGGATTGGATTCAGGCTACTGAGATGACAGCCCCAGGCCCTAGTCACGTGCTTTATGGGCTTCCTACAATGAATGTGTTCTTATCCCCATTTTACAGATGATAAAACCAAGGCTCACGGGGTTAAATGACTTGTCCAAGTCCACACAAGCAGTGCTATGGTTGGAACCCAGGCTTATCTTGATTCCAAAGCCTCTGCTACCCTCATCAAAATTCTTATCTCTAAGGATAGAGTGGATTTTCCAGGCAAGGACCTTATTGCCCTCAAAGAGAAAGGCCCAGAATTCTGAGCTTTTGGCTGAAGTCGAGTTTCCATTTCTCTGGGAGAAAGCCAAGGAGGGGAGTACCACCTCCATCATGCCTCGTGGCTGTCTTCCTCCTCCTGTATCCTCAAAGAATATCCTTAGCCAGTTATGCCACACCCCCTCCACAGCCTGCATCCACCCCTCACCGTGAGGATGTTGTACTCTCCAGCTGTGAAGGTGCTGCTGGATGACACCACACCTGTGACCGGGTCGATACTGAAGCCCCCCTCGTCACTCTCCTCGATACTGTAGATGACCCTGCCATTGAGACCCTCATCTGGGTCTGAAGCCACCAGCCTGTACACAGGCCCAGGGGTCACCGGGTTCAGCCTCTCTGGAAGACGGACATTGAAGAGCTTGTGGGAGAAGACAGGGGGGTTGTCATTGACGTCCAAGATGCTCACCACCACCCTGGAGGTGGACTTCAGGGAGGGCTCCCCGTTATCCAGCACAGTCACCTGGGGACAGAATCCAGCATGAGTTGACAGATACAAAGCAATGAAGACGTATCGCCACCCACCACAGCCCTGCCACTACCCCTGCCTTCGAAAGCCTGGACCTATCAGTCAGTCTGTTCTGTGCTATGTGCTTGTGGTTTTTATTATTATAAGCTCACGTACTTGGAAGCCAGCTCTCTGGTAACCTCGCCCACAGGAAACAAGAACAGAGAAAGAAACCAGAAAGGACTGGAAGAAGACAGAGTTGCAAAGGCTCTAGACAAAAGCTGAAGCTCTTTACTCGGGAGGCCCATGGGCCATTTCTCGCAGTGACCATTTACTTTTTATTTGCTCGTAATTCTCAGAGAAGCTTTGTTCTCTGCTTTCCTTAAGCTACTGGAGGTTAGAATAAAACAAAGGAGAAGCTGTTTATGGAGGCGTAGGTGGTACTTTTGGAGTCAGACCTGTGGCCTGATGCCTGAAATGAAATCCAGAGACAGCACAGGCACTAAAACAAGTTCGGAATCAGGTGCCGTTTCATCTAGGGGCAAATCATTCCCCACATCAGTATGAGGTAGGACACTCTAAATGAGTCCAAATTTTGTAAATATTTTGATGTTTCAAGACAAATCCCTCTACTGAACTGTGGAAAACGTTTCAGTCCCTAGAAGGCCATTTAAGGGGGAGGGTATAGCTCAGTGGTAGAGCGTGTGCTTAGCATGTCCAAGGTCCTGGGTTCAACCCCCAGTACCTCCATTAAAATAAATAAATAAATACATGAATGAATAAACTTAATTACCTCCCCCACCCAAATAGCTTATCTTAGAATTCCGTTTAGCTGCTGCTTACTCTTACTAGTAATGCCTGTTTCTTACAGAGGGAAGGTGTAGAGACTCGGAGCACAGAAGGCAAATTTATCAGTGCTGCTGAGGAATATGTGTGCCTCCCACCTGGTGTCTTTAAGACTAGAAGAGATACCTTCTCATCAGTTATGGACAGCACAGGAGGGGCGTAACCAGACCCCTTCTGATTTAATCCCCTCTAGGTCGAGACCAACACCTCTTATTGGAATGGTCACCAGAAATGCGTATGTGATTTTAGAGATATCCTAGAAAGAGCACAGATCTAGAAGACAGAGATCTGTGTTTTCATGCTTGCTCTGCTACTGACCCAGTGTTTGACCTTGAGTGACTCTCTCTGGACCGTGGGGGTGGGCTGGAAACTGGACTGGACAAGCACGTAGTGCAGGTGTACTCCCTCTTCCTGCATTCACTGTAGACGTTGCTAATCAGTCAGTGTTTCCTGTCCCTCCCAGACATGGTTTCAGGTTCCTTCCCTTCACGGTGCCAGCAAAGACCCGAGAGTCTTCACCACCAATCACAGCAAGATTCAGCTTAAGCAGGAGCTCCTCCCTGAGTCAGCACCCTGCTCAGCTACAGTCTGGAGACATGCATGTGGCCCCAAGGCTGGGCTTGGCTCCAGCCTGGACTCCTTCAGGAGGCTTTACAGTCCAGCGAAGGGGTTCAGTAGCACTGCTCACCTCCAGGATGTGTTCGTCCTTGGTCTCTCGGTCCAGCTGCCGGGCCGTGGACAGGAGACCTGGGGGAGAGATGGTAGGAGGGTGGTTGGAGCACAGAACTCCAGGGCCATTTTACTGGGCTGTACGTTCAGGGGTTCCATTCAAAGCCTAGGTCAGAATCTTTTTGGTCTTTGGAGAGCAAGAACATGAAGGGGAAATGGAACCCTGGAGACAGAGGTGGGGAAGTGAGGAAGGGGAGAGGATGACAGAAGTGTTGGTATCAGCGGTGGTTCCCGCCTGCGTCCTACTTTCACCATTAGGAGGGTGCTGAGCACAGTATATTGTTGAGTAAAACAGGCAGCTTCTCAGGAGTTATCACAGCCATCACGGTCATTGCCTTCTATTCATGAGAAATTACAAAGGGGTGGCCCTTTACTCCTTTGTTGTTACTCTGTTATTCACCTGGCACCTAGGACCGGCTCTTCCCATGCCTGCTGGCACAGATGAGCCGGAGAAGGGCTCCTCTGGACTCCTCCCAGCTCCTCTGTGAATTAAGGAAGGTGGACTTAGTGAGCTGGAACTCTGGTTGTAATTTTCTAGGCACTATGTCTGTAAGTTGAGGCCACAAAGGAGCGAAGGTGCCAGTTCTCTACAAGCATCAGTGATGTCAAGATTGAGGTGGTCAGGGCCCCAGAGGGGCATCCAAGCCCACAGACTGAGAGGTCGTAGCCTGGTAGGGAGGTCTCTTTTAAGTGAAAGGAGAGCTATTAGCAGGGGTCAGTGGGTTGTCTAAAAACTTTCAGAATGTTTCTTGATCTTGTTTAGGCAATTAAATGATGGAGTAAGGGAATGAAGTGTGGGGATGGGGGCTCTGTGGGGGGAAGGGGGGTCTAGGGTTGGGGTGGGGCCTCCGGTGCTGGAAATGGGAGTGTGGTGTGAGGAGTGACCTCTGTCAGGGGCATGTTCTTATCTTTGTGCTATAGAGTCAAGTCATCCCAGATTTTTCTTCCCTCACTGAAGGCAGGCGTGGGAGGGATTGGACAAAAGTTCCTGGAAAGCCCCACAGCCAGAGGCCCTTCCAGTAGGAGAGGAAGGCACGCTCCTCTCGGATAGAATGAATATTGTTTCAGGTCGCCCACCCAGCCTGTCCACCGGCTGAGAGGCCTGATGGGAAAGGGCCGGCATCCGGTGCCCCCAGGACTCGCAGGGATTAGAAGGCCTTGTCAGGAAGCCTTCCTTCTGGCGCAGTCCTGCTCTCTGCCCCGCTCCTGCTCTCTCTTCATCCCCCTTCTTCTCTCCTCTCTCCCTGTTTATCCCTCATCTTCCCTTCTCTCTGCCTTCCCATGTCTTCCTCTCTCCCTCTCCATCTCTGCATCTCAGAATCTCAGTCGCTCTTCCTCCATCTCTTGTTTTTCTTTCCTCTCTCTCCTTTCTCTCACCACTGCCTCCCCCGACCTTTTCAGGGGCCCCCATCTTCTCCAGGCGTTGCCCCTGTTCTTAGCCTCATCCCCAACTCTGAAGTCGGCGTCATGACTCCCAGGAAGCGCCCCTGTAGGATGAGGACATGGCAGAACCATCCCAGGGGGCTGGTGAGGGTCCACCGAGGACCCTCCTGGCACAAGGTGGGCACAGCCATTCCGCTCTTAATCATTCCTGCCCTCCAAACCAGTGTCCCCTGTCACCCCATCTCAGGCCCTCCTCAGCCTCTTCCCTCTCGTCTCTTTCCTCATCCAGTGGTTTTCCAACTACTGTTGATTTCACTCTAATGGGTTCCAGATCCTTCTACTCTTCTCATCGTGCCCCACTGCCATCCGGGTCTTACCCCACCGACCTTCCCAACTTCCTGTCCCTCCTCTGCCCTCCCTCAGAATGAGCAGAGCCACCACTCACTGAGCTCTTCCACAGCCAGATTTCTTCAAAGCTCCTTATATATCTCTATTAACCCATTTGATCTTCTCAACCACCCAGGAGGTAGCTGTAATTGTCCCCCTTTTACTGGTAAGAAAACTCAGACATAGAGCAGTTAAGCAACTTTCCCAAGATCTTACAGTTAATAAGTGGTGGGAATGGATATGCCTTCAGAAAATGGACCTACTTGCTCTGTCTTCAACAAGACCCGGGTCTTCTTCCCTCCTGGCTATTGCTCCTGTCACTGGCCTTGCCCAGGTGCCCTCCCAGACTGCTGCTGCCTGTCACAGTTCTCCCCACCCTTCAGCCGAGCATAACCATTCCTGTTCCATGTACCTTTGCTGATCCAATACACTGAGCAGCCTTCTCTCCTCTGAACAGTCACAGCATCATACCTACACATGTTTTATGATGCTGTACTGTTTTTACACTGGTTCTTATAGTTTTTTTCTCTATCCAGATCTTCACACTCCTGATAGATTGAATTCCTGAAGGCCTGAAATTGTTTTATTTATTCTCCCATCTCTCCATAGCACACAGTTTAAATGCCCTATAAGGGCAGACACCTTTAAATGTTTGCTGAATAAATGAATCTTGGCCTTAACCAAAGATTGTGGGTGCTGTCAGAGATTTATTTGCTCATTTCCTAATTATTTATTAAAGTCATGCTATATGCCAGGCACCAGAAATATTCTAGTGGGCACAAATCAGTCAAGGTTCCTTTTCTGGAGTGCCTTTGAAGTCCAGTGAAGGACGTAGATAATTAATGGAATGTTCTGTGTGATAAGTGTTTTTTAAAAAGTAGTTGCTGCTGGGAGGTGTAGCATAGTGTCAGGAAAAACTTCTCTAAGGAAGGGACAGTTGGGCCAAGATCTGAAAGAAGAGTGGGAGTTAGCCTGAAAAAGGAGAGGAGAAGAGACTCCTGGCAGAAGGAACAGCATGTGCAAAGGCCCTGTGCCAGGAGAGAGCATGAACTGAAGCAGGGCATGTGGCTGCAACTAGGGAGTGATAGAGTGAGAGAGGCAAGATGAAGCCAGAAAGGTCAGCAGGGGCCAGGTCAGGCGCAAGTCTGTGGGACACAGCAGGGTCTGGCTTTACCTTAAGGGCATTGGGAAACCATCCAAGATACTCAGTAACGAAAGTAGGATAAGAAAGGTGGGCTAGGGGCAGGGAGCCATTGTTAACTTATTATTTTAATTTTCAAATGTTCATGCTGATAAAAATTTCTTCTCCTCAACTACAGGAAGACTAAGAACATCTCTGTCCTCTGGGGCATTTTGCTAGACCTGGTGTCAGGGAACTGTTAACAGTAAACAGGCAGGGATTTGGAAGAAGGAGAGAAGCTGTTGCCTTAGGTGAGAGATCTCTTCCCTCTCCCAAACAGGGAGGGACAGAGTGGGCCCAGGCAGAGAGCCAGCTTAGGCCTGTTTTTCAAGGGAAAAGCATCCTCCTTCCAAGGGGACTAATCCACTCTCTGAGGTCAAAGGGTAACAGGACAGGTTCCAAACAGATGTCGCAGCAGAGGCCCTCGTCTCCCCCACCCGCAGTCTGCCTCAGCACCCCCGATGGCGCATCACTCCTCCTGACTCCCTTTGTCTTCAGGATCAGGAGACTGCTGCTAGCATCTGCCTTTCCCTTTCCCCCTTTTCCCAGAGTCTGTCCTTCCAGGACAAAAGTTGTTGGAGCTGAAGGATGGGAAGTTGTGTTCGAAGGAGAGAATGTCAGCCTTCTCTGCAGTAGGGCTGTTACTGATCATCATCAAGAGGAATATGTGGCCTTGGAGAAGTACCTGCAGCAGTGGGAACTGGCTCTCAAGTTCTGCTGGGAGCCAGGCAGGTAGCATAAATGCAGGAAGCAGGCTAGGAGACATACAATAGGGAGAGAGGGGACCACTGGGGCAGAGGACATGCCTGGTCTGTATAGGGAGCTGCTGTTGGCTCCAGATGATTGTAGCCCTGCAGGATGTGGGGTCAGTGTGGCCAGATCTTCTAGCTTTTTTAAAGAACAACCAGAAATCTGGAATGTTTTGTAAAATGTCCTAATTTTTAAATGTTGGCAACAACTGGAAAAATCACTGTTTAAAGCTTGTGTGGGCCAAACAGGAACACCTTTGTGGGCCACCTCTGGTTAAGGGCTGTAAGCTGGTAACCTTTGGATTCCTCTAAACTGTCCAAGATGGCCCTAGGCTAAGGACAGATCTTTGTGAGGTGGTTGACTCCACTGAAGTGAATCTCTGTCACCACCGCTACAGGGGCAGGCTTGAGATCAGTTTGGAGCTAGAGTTAAGAGATTCAACCTGTGGCTTGTGACTCCAGGGAGGGGATCAGTTGGGAGCATTTGGAGGCCAGAAACAGTTCCAGCTTGACCACCAGATAATCTGCTTAGCTTCCCTAAGCCCCAGGGAAAGAAAGCTGACATACTCTTGTTTTCCCATAGAGACAGACTTTGTAAAGCAGTGGTTCTCAAACTCAGCACACATTAAAGTTCTCTGGATATCTTAATAAAATGCAGATTTCTGGGCCCCACCTTGGGTTCTGATTCAGCAGGACTAAGGTGGGGCCTGAGAACTTGAATTTCTAACAAGTTCATAGGTGACACTCATGATGTCGGTCTGGGACCACACTTTAAGAAGCATTGTTGTAGAGAATCCTGTTCACCCAGCATTCTGAGGTCCTTACCCGTGAGAGGATGAATAACAAAGAATCCCATATGGTTGCCACTGGTGATGTTGAAGGTCAGCTTCCCTTTGGAGCTGGAGTCCGGGTCCCAGGCATCCAGCTGGAGCACAGAGGTGTGCAAGGGTGCGTCCTCCCGGACAGAAGGGTAGAACACAGGTCTGGACATCTGGGGTGGATTGTCATTGACATCCAGAACCTCAATGTAGACTTCAGTGACAGAAGACAGGGGCACAGAACCCTTATCCACTGCCAGTACTGTCAGCCAGTAGCAGGATATGAATTCTCGGTCCAGGGGTGCCAGGGTCTGAATCATTCCTAGGGACAGGAGATCATCAAACCCAAAATATTTTAGAACTTAAAGTAGCTTTAGAAATCACTTTGCCTAACAGTCCCCAAACTGTACTGCGGAAAGGATATTAGTAAGTATTCTCTGAGAAAAGGGAACTTTGCCAACATGGAGCAGGAGCTGCTGATTTAAACATGGGGAATTCATATCCTTATTGTAGAATCTCTCAGAACCTTTCTCTACTGAAATAGGCCCATGACTGTGGCCTACGGGCTTTTGCAGGGTTTCCAGAAGATTGTGATAGTTGACCTGCTTTCTCCTGACCGCTTCAACCCAAGTCCAGTTTATTTAGTTCTCATTCTCTAAGTGGGATTTCCTTACAGTTGTCCTTAGACTGGTTCCTTTAAGCTTCAAGTCCTTATAGATATCAATTCAAGGGTTAGGGATTTGATGAATAAGTTGTTGTTCCCCTCTCCATCTTCTTCATGATTTTAGAGACTTAGTTTCATTCATTGGTTTGCTCACTCCACAAACTGCTTATTGTGGGCCAGTTTTAGAAATTGAGGATCCAGGAGTGAGCAGAAGAGGCTTGCACCCTGAGTTCTCATGGGTCACACTCAGCTGGAAGGCCCCAGGTGGAGAGGGCGAGGCCTGTGCTCCTAGCCCTAGCATCTTAGAGGTGATGGAACCTTACTTCTTTGACAAAAGGGGAAACTGGGGCCCAGAAGAAGAGCATGACTTGACCAAGATCATGTAGCAAGTAATCGCAAGAGCTGGGTCTAAAATTGACTCTCAGAATAATCTAATCTTTCTGCCACAACACCTTGCCCTTAACCCTGGAGATAAATCATCCATCAGAGTGTAAACTCCTCGAGGAGAATGACCTACGTTTATTCACTGGGATCTCCCCTCCCCCAAGGTGTCTGTCTCATGACCTCACAAGTAGAGGGTGCTCAGTAAGTGTTTGCTGAATTACACATATTTTCTATGGAGCTTAAAGGAACTAATGTGCCGCCTTTTGGGGGGACAATTTGGAAATATCTGTTAACCCTGAAAATATGCATTATCCTTTGACCTAAGAACTGCATTTTTAAGAGTTTTTCCTATAGCGACTTATGCACATGAGTAAAAGTATATGAATAAATGCAACCATTAGAAAAAAATAAAACAGATATACGTGTCTTGACACATAAGATATCCTGGTGTCACATTATGTGACAAGAGTAAATTTCAGAATTAGTGCCAATTGTATTATGTTTTCATAATAATAAAATGAAAAGTGACAATATATCAGATATAAGGAAGAAAACTTAGAAGATTATGGACCATATTATTAATAGAAATTATATCTGGGGAGAAGTGACACAGAGAAACATTCATTTTTAAATTATATATTAAAATTTTATAACCACAATGCATTACTTTTATAAGCATATATATGTAGTATATGTTTATGTGTATGTGTGTGTGTATATACATGTGTGTGAGATGGTTGATTCAACTTAAATGGATATACGTACACACATATGCACATATATATATGTGTGGGTGTATATATATGTATATATATATATAAAATGATAGATATAAATTAAAATGAAAGGGACAGGAAGGAGTATCCCTATTTATTGCTCTTCTTTTTAGCCTACAGCCTGACTTCTTTCAGGACCCCTGATTTCCCTTAGGTGCATCCCCTCTTAGCACCTGGTACTCCCAATCCTATCCCAATACCAGTACCTGTGTCTTGGTTGATGCTAAAGGCTGCAAAGCTGGTGCCAGCCCGCAAGAAGTACTGGAGCTCCCCGTCCAAGCCACTGTCATCATCGTGAGCAGCCACTACCATCACAGGGGTTCCGGAGGGGCTGTTCTCCTGCACTTGGCCCTGTTGCACAAAGGAGGTGAAGCGGGGAGGGTGGAGATTCTCATTCACATCTAGAACAATCACCTCCACGTGACAGAGGGTCCTGCGGGCCAGGGGCCTCCCACTGTCACTGGCCCACAAACTCAGATTATAACCAGCCCTCCTCTCAAAGTCCAGCTCTTTCTCCAGACTGAGTGCCCCAGTCATCAGGTTCACATGGAAGGTCCCACGGGCATCATCCAACAGGACATATCGTACTTCTCCCGCAGCACCCAGGTCAGGATCAGAGGCATCCAGAAATGTTAAGATAGTCCCTGGGGGCAGATCCTCTGGGACCTTCAGCCTGCGGAGTTCTGTAATGCACTGGGGAGAGTTGTCATTGGCATCTTCCAATGTGACTATCAGGTCAGCGACAGAGAAGAGCTGGTGCCCCTTCCTAGGCTGATCCCTGGCCTCTACTTTGAGTATATACTGAGGTTCTGATTCCCGGTCCAGATGCCCTGTGACAACCAGTTCCCCAGTGAGGGGATGGAGGGAGAACTTCTCCGTGGGGCTTAGCAGGGTGTAGCGAACCCTCCCATTGTCCTCTGAGTCAGCATCTTTTGCTTTCAGCTCTGCAATTGTGGTTCCAACTTCTGTGTCCTCCGAGATGGTTACCTGGTACCCACCAGGAGGAAATCTGGGTGCATTGTCATTCCAGTCTTTCACATTCACTGTCAGTAGCTTCCAGGAGGACTTCTGGGGAGTGCCCAGGTCATACACAGTTACATTGAGGATGTAGAAACTGGTGGCTTCATAATCCAAGGGGGCAGCTATCGTGAGCAATCCTGTCTCCAGTTCAATGTCGAAGCAGCCCTCTTCGTTGCCCTCTGCAATCACATAGACCAGTTTGCCATTAAAGCCAGTGTCAGGGTCAGTGGCTGCGAGGCGGGCCAGGAGAGTGTTGAGAGGAACACTTTCAAGGATGTCAATGGACTGTGGGAAGTGGTCCTCAAACTGTGGGGTATTATGATTGATCTGATACGCACTTAAGGAAGTGAAATCCTCATCACTGGACTCCTGGTTCTGAAGCCCAACAGAGTGCAGAATGGTCTTTGTGAAATGTGTCAATACTTCTGTTTTATCACACGTTACAGGGACCTCAAAACGAGGGTCCTTCACTACAGTAACATTCAAAGTTGTGGGTGAGGCATAGTTCTTCCCATCTGAGGCTGTAATTTTCAGGGAAAAATTGATGGGTTGATCAGTAGTATGGTTCCTAAAAGAGCGTTTAAGGGATATCACTCCAGAGAAATGATTTAAATCAAAATACTCTAGTTCATTGCCTGACACAAACTCGTATTTTAGGTTCTGAAGCTCATCTACATCTATAGCTGATACAGTCATTACTGATCTTCCTACTGGCCAGTTTTCGTGGATAGACCCAGTGCAATTGACTTCCTCAAACATAGGCTTATTGTCATTCAGGTTCTTGAGTCTAAGAGAAACAGACACTTCTTTTTCCTGGCGAAATGGGGATCCCCAATCTGATGCACGTACCCGGAAGGTGTAAATTCTATTCATGAGCTCATAGTCCATGGGTTTGGAGGTGGCGATGATCCCCAGGTAAGGGTCGATAGAAAAGGGCACAGTGTTTGGGCGAGTGATGGAGTAAGTGACATATCCATTCTCTCCATGATCCTTGTCTGTGGCAGTAACAGTCAAAACACTGGTGCCTGGAGGGATATTCTCATCAAAAGTGCCGTCATAGGAAGACTTGTTGAACATGGGGGCATGGTTGTTACAGTCCATGATGTCAATGACCACAGTGGTGGAGGCCAGGCCAGGTGAGGTTCTGATGTGTAGCTGGTAGTGGGCTCGGTCATGGAAATCCATGAACTTTGTGGTGGTGATCAGCCCTGTGCGGGCATTCAGTTTAAACCCTCCAGTCTCTGAGGATGGCTTTAGAACATACTTCAGGTTGGGGAAGGCTTGGGTTACTTTCACCATCACCACCCGGCTGCCGGGAGGGGAAAACTCACTGAGCTGCACTTTATAAATGGCCTTCTCAAATTTGAGGGAAGCCAGTTTGGAAGGGGGTAGATGAAAGCCCCTGATCTGGGAATAAAAAGAAGGTGTGTTCCTACTCCTGGCCTGCAGGCTGAGGTTGAACCCATGAGGGTGTTCCATCCAGTTGATGTCTTTGACAGAAACCAAACTGAACTCACTGCTCTGGGCATAAGACTTGATGGCTTTAAAGTTCTTTCCAGGGTCACCACCGACAATTTCCAGTGAGTCCATGTCAACACCTGAGCTCTTTGCGTCTACCACTACAGTGGCATAGGTGGTATCCTCACTGCTCCCTGGTGTAGCTAAGACCACTGAGGTGATGGCTGGAGGCTTCCTGAGGGCAGGCTCCACGTGGATGATGAGTGCAGCCAAGCTGCCAAACCCATTGCCCTCTGAGATCTTCCTCATGCGGTCCACAGCCAGTACCTGGAGCTCATACTTCCCTCGCCAGGTGACGTTGAGCTTCCCAGCCAAGGTGACCACGCCACTGGTGGGATGGATGGCAAACATCTCCGACCTTGTGTTAAAAGTGTAATAGAACTCGGCATTCTGGCCCAGGTCAGCATCCGTGGCGCTGACCTTACAGATGGGACTCTTGAGGGGCATGTCCTCAGAGATGGTGACTCGGTATGAAGGCGGGGAGAAGAGGGGCTTCAGGTCATTCTGGTCCAGGATGTGGACCACCACCCGGGTCAAAGCCTCTAATTCCAAGGTCTTTTCTGTGGCTTGGACGATGAGGGTGTAGCTGTCTCGCACCTCCCTGTTCAGAAGGGCCGTGTTGCTGCTCTTAGTCCTTATTCTCAGAAAGCAGAAGTTGCCCACCACATACTCCTCTGTTTTAAACACGTTGGCTACATCTCCAGAGATGATCCGGTACCTCACTGCCCACTGCGGGTCTGCAAGGTAGATGCCCATTTTCTCGAAGCTCTCCACATAGGTCTTGGGAGCTGAGTTTTCATAGATGGTTGCATTATAAAGGGAGTGTGTGAAGCGCCAGGCTGAGGAGGAGATGAGTCCTTCTAGAGGTTTCTCACAGCTTGTACAATGGAGCAAGAAAATGGCAAAACCCAGCAAGGCAATAATCATGATGGAAAAACTCCCAAAGCCCTGGGTGAAAAAGAGAAGAGGGGAGATTAGGAAAGAAATGGGTCCTACTGCTGTGGTTCTAAACAGGGGTGGTTTTGCCCCTCAGATGGCATTTGGCAATATCTGAAGATATTTTTGGGTACCCCAGCTTATGCAGGAGATGCTACTGGCATTTAATGGATAGAATCCAGGGCTGCTGTTAAACATCCTACAGTGCACAGGACAGCCCCCCACAGCAAAGAATGATTCGGCCCCAAATGTCAATGGTGCTGAGGTTGAGAAACCCTGTGTTTAAAGAATAACAGACTAAATTTAAGTGCTTTCTCCAGGGCATCTGGCAGATACAACACAGTCCTGACCACTTTACTCTGTTTCCCAGAACCTTCAGTGGCTCCACAGGGATGGTGGAATCAGTCCAACCAGGTACCCAGTCTGGCTCTAGGTACTTCCTATGAGACCCCTCCACCAGCGCTGAGCTCCAGTCAAGCTGAGCTGCATCTGCACAAGCAGAAGCTGCAGAAAAGCAAAGGGACCAAAATGACAGGCCTGGCATCAGGATGCCTGGCCGTCAGCCCTGGATCCATCACTTACTAGCTAGGTTACTTTCTGGGTAGATTATTTCACCTCTGTGAGCCTCAATTTCCTCTTCAGTAGAACAGGGATAAGGATATTATCTACCTTGTTGGATTGTTGTGAAAAATAAGTGAAATAACAAAGGTAAATGACCTAGCAGAGTGCCTGGCGCATAGTAAATCTTAACATAATATGAGCTATTATTACTAGGAATCTAAGTTTCATAAGGGGAAGGGACCTGCCCAGAGCCTTACAGCTAGATAGAAAGAAAGCAAGAATTAGACTTGGAGCTCCTTACATCACAGGCTGAGGCTACTTCCCCAATCCCAGGCTTACTATGCATGTCCCACCACCAGTACCTTGGATGGGGCCTGATTCTGATACATCTGGTAGCCCTGAACATGGAAAACCACTCTATTCCTGGAATGTCAGAGCTGAAATGGACCTGAAAGATGATGGAGCTCAGACTCAGTTCCTCATGGAAAGATTGGGAAATAGAGCCCCAGGCGAGGGAAGGGTCTTGCCCCAAGTCACATGGTGGGTGGCCAGGTAAGAACCAGCCCCTGGCAATTGCTGAGCTAACTGTGAGTGAATGCTTCGCCCCTCTAAGACTCGCTGTGGTCTCCATTCTTTCCCTTGATGTTCCTGCATGTTCCGTCCCCAAACTGCAGCCTAGGTCAAAATGTGAAACTCCTAAGGGTCAAGGATGGGGATGGTGGAGGGCAGAGTTTGGATGCCAGACCAGGTCTTCCAGAAGCCAAGTGCGAGGTTGGGCACATCACGCTGGTGCCCGACCTGCCCGTGGGAGTCTTGACTCTATGGAGTTCATGGCTGTCAGCCAGATGTGCAGAGCATTCCTGGGGGAAACAGGCAAGACTTGTTTTTCCAGTTGTCTTGCTCTTCAAAGACAAAGAAGAGTTAAACTTTCAGGGCAAGGGGGAAAGGAAGAGGCTTAGATCCTTTCCAGAGTCCTGAGAGAACCAAATTCAGGTTAAGACATTGCCGGTTGCATCCTAACATGGGGAGGAGGATGGAGGCAGATGGCCAAGTCACCCTAACTTGGGATCTGAGAGCCTGTGACAGAGAAGAATTAGAACATGCTCCAGCCTTTCAGCCTTTCTGCCACCGTCTCTCATTTGAGATCCTGTTGGTGACACGCCATGCCCAGCATCTCAAAAGAGAGGGGGCAGAATGGAGGCAGATTCTACACTTAGGGTCCTAAAACCAGCGACAGAAACAGATGTTGTCTATTTCCTACCTTGCTGTCCCCTCATTCTCATCCTTTGCTTACCACTGCAGCCCACGAGGGACGTGACCACAGGCAAAAGCCTTGCTCACCCCATCCCTGACAGTCCTCTGCAAGCAGGAGACAGTTGAACCCCATTCCTGCCCCCAGGATGGCATTGCTTTTGAAGTTGAAGCCCGAGGGGGAACATGAGTGCTTACCCCGGTCCCAGGTCCACTCACTCTGCGGCCCAGCGAGCCCAGGGTGCACGCAGCGTCCCAGCTCTGCCTGCCCTGCTCTGTGGAAGGCTTCCTGTTCACCAGGTCAGCACTGGTGGAAGGCAGGTTCCAACAAGACACTCTGCTCAGCAGCTACAGGGGCGCTTTTCAGAGCCTGAGTGTTAAGATGAGTGGCAGGGAATGGAGTAGGGGTGGGGTCTCTCTAGAGGGGGATAAAATGCAGAGAGAGTGCACACTTGCATGAGGGGTTGGTGCCCATGGCTGTGTTCAAGCTGTGGGACTCACAGACCTGACGAGTGGTTTACTGGGGGAAGGGCCTGTTTCTGAGGTTGTTTCTGGCACCACGCCCAGGCCAGTGAACAGGCTTGCAGGGTGTAGGGGCACATTGGGCTCCCCAGGCTATGCTCCCAGCCTGCAGCACCTCGAACCACTATTTTGAAACACCTGTGAAAATATAAATCAGTTCTTATCACTTCCTTGCTTAAAAATTTTCTAGTGGTTTCCCATAGCATTTAGATGAAAATCTAAACTCCTTACCATGGAGTAAGATAAGCCACACCATCTGGGCCCTGCCTGCTTCTCCAGTGATACCTCTCAGCACTCTCGCCATTGTCCACCAAGCTGCAGCCACACGGGCCTTCTTTCTCCTCTGTTAAACATACCAGCTGGGATCTGCCTCAGGGCCTTTGCACTTGCTGTTTCCTTCCACTTAAGATTCTCCCACCTCTGGTTCCATCTTGTTATCCAGTTCTCAGCTCATATGTCACCTCTTAACCCCTAGTTTGATGTCGCCTCCTTCCTAACACACTTCTTTTTCACCGCACCTCGTTTTCTCCGAGGTGCGTGTCACCTCTCAATATATTCTTGTTTATTTGTTTATTGTTTCGTGCACTAGATACTGGGCTCTATGAAGACAGGAGCTTTGTGTATCTTATTCATACATGAATTCCCAGTGCCTGCATCAGTGTCTGGCACATATCCAAGCTCAAAAAATACTAGTTGAAAGATGGAAGGATCTGGACTAAGGAAAATCAATGACTGGGTAGAAGCTAAGAGAACCTTTAGTGATCATTCCTTCCTTCTTGAAGCTGGAAAATAAAGTCCCTACGAAAGAAAGGGACTTGCCCAAAGTCACAGGGTGAGAACCAGAGCCAAGCATGCTGCCAGGAAGAGAAACTGGGCTCACTTGTAAATCCAACTGTTTGGGTTCAACCACAACTCCACCACTTGCTAACAGCACAACCTTGGGGAAGTTAACCTCTCTTAACCTCAGTTTCTTCATCTGTAAGATAGGGCTATTAAGAGTACTGCTTTCCTGGGGTTTTATGAAGATGAAATAAGATCATGTACATTAATATGCTTAGCACAGTGCCCAGCACATAGAAAAACACTCAATAAATACTGTTCATTGTTCATTGCAAAGCCAAGGCAGAATCAAAGCCTGAGGTTGGGGGTGAGGGTGGGGTCCACTGCACCCTCTGGAGAAGACCCAGCCTGAACTCCGGTGGAGCAGGAAGCTGCCAGTCTCTGGTCGAGTCTCAGCTTGCTGGCCCAGCCACGGGCTCTGCTGGGAAGCCGCGAGCAGGCACTTGCCTGGGGTGGGGCCTCACGCTCTTGGCTCCCCTGACACAGAGGGAAATCTGCATGTGGGTGAATGTGCACATTTGCAAGAGTGCACATACACACACACTTAAGAGGCAATTTTGAATAATTGTGTGGGTACACTAATAGTGTGCGCCTGCTTGACAGGATGAATATGAGTAAATAAGTTGGTAGCAGTGGGACTCGTGTGCACAGGTGTGAGCAAGTGCAGGTGTGGGGTCCGTGGTTGCACCCTTTTAGGATGTACATGTGACTCAAACTCTGTCTCTTTATAACTCCCAACCACATTTCATGGATGGAGAAGGTAGCAGAACGTGGTTCACAGCACACAGCTTCTGACTGTGTGACTTTGGGCAAGTGGCTTACCTTCTCTGATTCTCAGTTTCCTGCCATCATAATACCATCTCGAGAATGAAATTAATTAAAGTACATAAATGCAGAATATGGTATGTGACCCAGTGTTCAAAAAATAATGCTAAGCACTCTTACTTTGAGCAGCCAGGTCTGCTATTGACTATTGAGTTTGTGGGTAATGAGAACTCTCAGATGTATTGTCATTCCCAATCTGTTCTTGTGCCAGCCGATCTTCTGCAACTAAATGATGTAGGACTTCGATGAGACCATGATTCATTTCACCCATGTTTCTCAGAATCTTAATTCTAACATTCAGAAACTTGGTGATTGTAACATCCATGACTTTATCCAAGTCATTGAAAAGCATCTGTGAGCATGACTGGGAGGAGCAGTGCTCCGAGATCTCCCCTCATTTTCTTAGTTAATGATCCGAAGCGTAGTTCTGGAATGAGTCATTTGAGAATGTGGCAAGCTCCCCATCACTGGGGGAATCCAAGCAGGGTCTGGATGGCCACCTGTGAAGGATGTGCTACTCTAGGCGGACAGTTGCCCTTGGGGGAGACAAGGAGAGCTCTAAAGTCTTTTTCAACTCATACAAGTATGATCCTTCGGCCTGTGCAGTCTTCACTGCTTTGCATTTGAAGTAGGGGTGGAGGCCTGGGACCCTGCCAGGCTTGTCCCTCACCTCCTTGGGAAGCACAGCTTTGAAAAACGGAACTAGCTGACCTGATTGACGCCCTCCAGGTCTGACAAGCAGGGCCTCTGCTAGCCCAACGCTCTGTGTCCTGCCTGCACGTTCTAAGACGTGAGGTTGCATGTGCTGTGATTCTCACGCTCTGTGACCCGCATCCGTAATGGTCCGTGTGCAGTGACTCAGGCACTTTAGTTCTAGGAGTCTGTGACTCTGAGTAATTCTGTCCCTTCCTCAGGGAAGCAGATGTACTTGGAGGACTTCAAAGCCAAATCAAACTTACACTAAAGAAGCTCCTACCAGATTTGTTCCAGATGCGAGGCTTTATTTCTGACGATGAAATTCCTCCCCATCACCCAGGCACAGATCAGCAATGACTTTCTCCCTCCTGGCCTTTTCTTATGCATGTCACAGACATTAACTACACAGAATACTTAAGAAACACATCTGCCCCTTGACTCCCATTTCTAGGGTAAGGCAAACCCAAGGCCACCCAGGAGGGGGACGTCTGAACTGATAGCAGAGAGCTGGATTTCCCGAAGCTGGGTGCTCTGGATTTCCTAGGCTTTGGGGAGAAGCAATGAGAGAAGATATTTTTTAAAGTTTGGAGAGCTTTTCATGAAAGAAAGAGTCACTGGATTCATTCCTCTGGGTTGGAAAACATTCACCCTCCTCCTAAAAAATCTGAACATGAAGTTACATGGATTTGGGTGCTGTCAGCATTTATTCTTTGACCTCCCACCCCATTCCCTGCCTCTGCCTCAGGCGTCCAGTGTTAGGGCTGGCTCCTGTGGCTCTCAAGAAAAAATCCTTAATATGTTCTGCTTATGCCAAAAGCCGGGAGGAGGGGAAGGATGACGGCAGGGAGGGGGAATTAGGAGGGATTGTGCCTTTGAGCCAGATTAAAACCATAAGTGAAAGAATATTGACATTCCAGGTACCTGCTCATCAGGAAGTCCTTAGCTACTGAAATATTTTTTCCGCTTAGTCGTAGGGAGCCATTGAACGTTTTGGAGAAGAGACAGGACCAGAACAGAACTACACATTGGGAGGAGTAATCTAACATCAGATCAAAAGAGGGCTCTTCCCACTCAAGACTCCCACTCCAGTGTGGACTGGGCTTGAACGCCCGCTCTGTTGGTTTAAGTCAACTGGAATTCAGGAATTGGGAGGGAGGCTTGATGTGCTTTAAGAAACTTGGATGGACACTTGAGTCATGTGCTAGTCTGTAGGTGGGCACTGCTGGGTTCTCATGTAACAAAAACAAGTCAAAGAACTGGATATGAGCAGCAAAAGGATCAGTAGCTTGAATGCTAGATGAATTGTGTGACCTTGGGAAGGCCATAGAACTTCTTCTGAGCCTCAATTTACCTGTCTGTAAAATGGAGATAATAATAGCTACTCCTACCTACTTCTCAGGGCTGGAGGAAAGGCAGGTAATATGAAGGGTGAAAGCACAGGGAGGAACACCTTATTAGGACCGATAATGGCTTGGTGAATGGCAGCCGGAATGGAGAGGCTGTCCGGGAGAGCTGTCGGTAAAAGCCAGGCCTGCCCAAGCCAGGAATTAGGGGGAAGAGAAATGACTGAAAAGGAAGTCCTTGCCTACGGCATGGGTGAAAGGGACCTGGGACTTGGGGTTTCCTTCTTTATCAGTATTCTGATGATGATGATGATGATGTTTAATGACAAAAATTATACTGCCTTATATCTATATGGTAATCTACAAGTTTTTCAAAACACATCTGCCTGCATTTTCCCACTTGCTCTTTGGGGAGGTGGTACAGTTTTGGGTAGAATTAATAGTAAGAAAGTGGTCTCTGGAGTCAGATAGACCTGCTTTCAAATTTCAAGCTCTACTGCTCACCAGCTGTGTGAACTTGGGCAGTTATTTAACCTCTCTGTTCCCAGAAAAAGGGAAATGAGAGTAGCACCTATTTCACAGAGCTGTTGAGAAGGCTGCATGAGTCAATGCATGACAAATACCCAGCACAGCTTACACTCAGTAAGTAGTTGTTCTATCAACCCCCTCCTTACTGTGACACTTACCATCATCACTTTCATTTTGTAAATGAGAAACTGAGACTCAGATAATTGGACAGTTCTGCCCCAGTTCATGCATCTGGTAGGTGGTAGTTCAGAACAGGAATTTGTATTCCAAGAAGAGAGACTCAGAGAGGGCTGGAGTGGCTGGAGCCAGTTCCTTGGAGCAGCACTCTCCAACAGAACTTCCTACATCAGTGGGAATGTTCTATGACTGAGCTGTCCAGTGTTGGAGCCACTAGCCAATATATTCATCTTTATACCAATGTTGTCATTAAATATAATTTCTAATATATTTTTTCATGGAGGAAGGGGCTCACAAAAACTAAAGTGACTAAGGCCTTTGAAAGTCATAATGTGACTGTGGGGAGATAGATACCTGAAGGAAACAAAGGGCTTCTGGGCACTTGGGCTTTAAGGAAGAAAAGGGATGGAGTGGGGGATGATGAGAAGGTGTTTTGTTATTGGCCCTCCTCTGCCAAAGTCATTCATTCATTCATTTATTCATTCATTCAATACTTACTGATTGAGGGCCTACCCTGTGAGGGCATTCTAGAACTAAGAACAAGACAGATGAGGTCCCTGCTCTTGCAGGGATTAGATTCTAGTGGCAGAGAGAGAGATATTAAATTTAAAAATGCATATTATTATCAGGTGATGAAAAGTGATATGAAGGAGTATCATGCCAGGCAAGGCTAGAGAGTGATAGAGGGGGTGCTGTTTTTGACAGGACCATCAGGGAAATCTTACATGACAAGGTGACATTTGAGCAAAGAGAGGGCCACAAAGCCATCTTTGACAAATGGTTCCAGGTAGAAGAAACAGGCAGTGCAAAGGCCCTGGGGCAGGAGCAAAGAGGTCATGCAGATAGGCTAGAGGGAGCAAGGAGAGAGAGGTTCCAGCAAGGTCAGGGAGGTGGCCCAGGGCAATTCAGGCCAAAGAAAACTCTTGTAGTGAGGTGAAACATATCACAGGATTTACTTGATGGTTCTTATAGAAGAGTAGGAGAGAGGGACGTGCTGTTGGACATAAAATCTTAGAACCCTTTATGACCATCCCATGTGGCCAACTGGTAGTTTATAGGCTGTCCAGCTGCCTTTAGTTTTGTGGGCCCATAATGCATTGTTTTGTTGCTTGATGGTTTTCAACTTAATTAATTATTAACATATAAACATTGGGGAGCTTCACCCCAAAATCTAAATTCCAGCTTCTCTTTTAAAAAGTGGAGGGCACTGTCTGTGTTCTCCCATAGCACCGTGGGCTGGAGCCAAGTGGTGGGTGTCCCCTAAGACAGGGCCTGAGCACCCCAGTCCCCCCTCCCAAGCTCTACCAGACACTAAGGCTCTTCCTGCTTGTTTATCTCCAAGGTAGTTTCATAGTAGAAGAGACGCACATTTTGTACCCACGTTTCTTTCCAAACTGTGAAGAAAATACACTCCAGGATGTCTTCCTGTCTACACATTAGGTTTGCTTCACTCCTGAGCCACCCACTCTGTCCCCCACCCTCGGCTGTAGGCATTTGAGTTTGGAGACCCTGACACTCACTGAGCTCCAGAGAGAGCAAGAGATCTCTTCCTCTTGGAGTTGCCTATCTGGGTGCATGATTGGGTTGCATTTGGGGCTGAAAATTCCCTAAACCAGAGGGCGCCCCAGGATCAGAGGGCTTAGAGAGAGAGCTGATCCTGCCCTACTTCTTCCAGGGCTCCCTGGTCAGAAGGGTTTGTAAGATAAAAACCAGCTCCAGCTCAGCAGGGCATTGAACCTATTAATCAGTTGGAAGCTCCAGAAACAAAGCAGGAGGAACAGAGCACTTCCTCTGAGTTCTGTGTTTTTGCCCTGGGACCCATCAGGAAGACCAGTGGGAACCCTGGATTCTTTCCTGCTGGTAGTGGCAGCCTCTGGCCAGGCAGTGACCAGGAAGCCCCCTGTATAGGAGGGGACTATCCTGCAGGCCTGGATTTGGGGTATCTCTCTGGGAGGCTGGAGGTTGTATCCTGAAGTCAGGAGTTAGACTCCCCCCGAGGACTGGGAAGCTTCTTTCAGTGAATAGAACAGATTGCAGAGGCCAGAATGTCCCTGCTGCAAGGGCCTCATCTGGTGAGGTCCTTCCTCTTCTGTGTTCCTTGCAACTCTTTGATCCAGTGAAATCCTTTGCCTTTCCAGGAGCTATGGAGGAGTGTCCAGACATACAGATACCAAGTTCTAACAGGGGTAACCTTGGATAACTAGCTGAACTTCTAAGCCTTTGTTTTCCCTCATCTCTATAAGAGAAATACTAACTGAACCCACCTCAGATAGCTGTTCTGAAGTTTCAACTGGACGGTTCGTATTAAACAGCTAACACAGTGCATGGCACCAGCAACCACTAAATTAGTGCCAGCTGTCCTTATTTTAAAACTATCATTATGGGAGGATGGTGGGTATCACTCAGTGGTAGAGTGCATGCTTAGCATGGGCGAGGGCCTGGGTTCAATTCCTAGTACCCCCATTAAAAAAAAAATGTGAAAACTATCGTTATCATTATGTAGAATGGATTGAAACACAGCTGCTGCCCTGGGCCCCGTCCCTATTCGTTGCTGCCTTCACCTTCTGAGGCATCTCTGTGAAATTCCCAGGCCTCCCTAAGGCACAGTTTGAAAACTGCTAGGAGTCTAATCTCCATTTTGTAAAGATGGGAAAACTGTGTACCAGAAGAGAAGTCACATAGTGCTATGTACTAAGTCACCTTGCATGTTGGTGGCACACCTGGAACCAGAACCCGGGCCCCTTGTCCTAAGCAGTTGGCACTAGCCAAGTTTCTCCCCCCCAACCCAGCCCCTCTCCCAGCCTGGGGCCCCTCAGGAACCCACAGAGCCAAGATCCTACTACTCAGGGCAGTGCCGCAGAAGCAGCCAGGCTTTGGGGTCAGACTTGCCCCCAATCTTGCCTCTGCTTTCACCTGGGGACCCTTTTCCTTTATCAGAGCCTCTGTTTCCCCATTTATGAAATGGGGCTGGCAACGGTAACCTCATTGGATGATTTAATGAGCTCATGCATGCGGAGCATTTAGCATAGAGAAAGTAGCCAATGTTCTTACTGTTACTGTTACTCATATTACTATCACTACTGTAATGATAGTAATGTTATTACTTTTACAGTAGATGTTCAGAAATATGTGTGGAATCTAGGAACTAGTCTCTGTGTGTGTATGGATCCCCACCCGCACCCCGGGAGCCCCTTACAGAGGCACCATTACACACACATACACACCCTGTGGGCCTCCGTGACATTCCCTCTCCCCTTGCAAAGATTTGCAGCAAAGCTAACACAACAGCCTAAGCAGCATTCAAAGAATAAGAATCATTTCTGTTCCTGTCCCCCTTTTCCCCGCAGTGGATGCAGAGAGGTCGTATGTGTGATCTCATTCAGAGTTGGAGGGGGCAGAGGGCTGGGTGTGAGGTGGATGGAAGAGGGTGGCTGAGGATGTCACGGACATCCCACCACCACCTGCTCAGGCTCTGGAGTAAGGCGGCCTGCGGGCGAGTCCTGCCCGGCCCGCTGCTGGCTGTCTGGCCTCCAGCCAGTCACTGAACCTGACCACCCTTAGTTTCTTCATATATAAACTGGGGAAAGTAATCTTCAAGCTGCAGTGAGGGTCACTGAAGATGAAGGGCCTCCAATGAGGGTCGCAGTGCCTCACAGGTGAGCCCTCACGCACTAGCGGCTGTGATGAAGTGATTCAGGGACCGGAGCCCCCATGCCTTTGGTACCAAGGGGCCTCAGTGACAGAGAGCCCAGGAAGGGACCAAGGCAGGGACCCTGAGAAAACCCCCTCATTTCATGGGGCCTCCACTTGCCCATCTGGGAATTGGGACTAGTCCCTGCTCTCCTGCCTTCCTGAGGAACCCTCCACTGAGGACTTGTCAAATGATGCTATGAAGAAGGCGAGGTTTGGAGAATACAGAACGTTTACAGAGACAGGCACTGTCACAGCTGACGTTCACGGAACGTTTGCTGTGTGCCGGGCCTGTCATGAGCACTTGGCATGCATTATCACTTTTAAGCTGGCTTACAGCAACCCTGTAATTATCCTCACTTGCACATGGGATAAATGAGACTCAGAGAGGTTACCTCAGCTTCAAGTTCACACAGCTATTTTGCAGCCAAGGCAGGATTAAAACTCAGATCACTTGTGTGTCTAACAGTTCCCTGGCCTGCCTCTCCATGCCAGCCGAGCGGGGAAGGGAGGGGGCGGTGCCTGGAGAGAGCACTTGGAATGGGGAGGGTTTACGGTCCCTCCCCCACACCAGGGATCATATAACCATGGGTCGACTCACACCAGCAAACACAGATTCTCAGCAAAGGCTTCATCTCCAGTTGAATCACATTCCCTCTAGCCGAGCCCAGCCCAGCAGCACAGCACTGTCTGTCCTTCCAAGTCCAATCCCCTCTGAGCAGAACAGCTTAGGACAAAGCCGGCAGGTGGGCAGGCCTCGGCAGGTGAGGAGCTGCCTCCTAGCAGCGGGGCAAGACAGGCAGCTCTGCTGTCTGCGGCACCCGGTCCTGCAGTTGAGCTGGCTGAACCTGACTGCAAGGCCAGAGGCAAGAGAGGGGTTAGGGATGAATTGGAAGTGTCAGGGTGCATACTAATGAGATGCAAAGGGGCCTCTGCCCTGGACTCCAGCTTAAGCCCCGGAGTTCCACATTCAAGCCCCCTGGGCTCTGTCCACACCGATTCCTTTTACCCATGATGACTCTGCTCCACCCAAACATTGAGGCACCCAGAGCGCAACAGAGCTGCAGGTCCGGCTGGTTCTCACCGGAGAGAGCTGGCCATGGACTTGAACCAGGGGTTCCCATCATTGGGAATTCCCTAAGGGGGTAGAAGTGGAGGTTAAAAATACATATTCCAAGCCCCACCCCAGATCTACTGAATCAAAATCCTAAGGGGTGAGGTTCAAGAATAGATGTGTAACAAGTTCCCGGGGTGATTTGCATGTGGCTGGTATTTGGGATCGCTGAACATGGTACTTTTCTTTAGAATCCTGTGTCCTACCATGCCTGTTTCAAAGTTGATATCCCATATGTGACCTTCTCCAAGCCCCAGTAGAGAGGGGGCGGGGGAAGTTAGGGAAAGACTGAAATCTTCATGACTTTTTTAGGCTAGATGAATGCTTCTCAAATATCAGTGTGTTAAAAATCACAGTCTCATTCTTAAGGTTTCCTGAGGCTGTGGTGGAACTTGGAGGGCATGATTTCCCCTGCAGATGGGGAACACTGGCGCCCAGTCAAAGCAGACATGAGGTTATCTCTAAAATCAAATAGAGGAGCAGACAGGAGGGGGAAGCAACAAATCTGATTCCTGTGCCTAACTTTCACCTGGAAGTCTCTTACTCTGCAAATCTCTCTGCTTATCAGCATCTCAAACCCCAGAGACAACTGTGCGTCTTTTTGTGGTCACATCTATCTCCCAGATAGAGACTCAGCCCCGTGAATCATGTTCTTGCACTGAATAGACCTGAACTGAAAATCAAAGGGTTCTAGCCACATTCGCATACCTCATGGCCCAGCATTTTTACTCTCAGGTGTGTACACTACAGAAGTGTGTATGTATGTTCACTGAGAGTCACACGAGAATGTTCAGAGCAGCACTATTTATAATAGCCCTACATTGGAAATAACCTTAATGTCCATCAAGAGCAGATGGAGAAGTAAATTGTGGTTTGGTCATACAGTGGAATGCTATACAGCCCAGAATACGGAAGTATTGCTCTAGGCAACAATAAAGATGGATTCCACTTACATAATATGGGGTGAAAACAGTCATGTGCCAAAGAGTATACACTGTGCTCTTCCAACTATATAAAGCTTTAAAGCAGGCAAAACTCATCTATGGATTTGATTAGGATAAAGGTACCCTTGGGCAGGGGAAGAGGGGTGGTTACTGACTGGAAGGGGTACAAAGAGGGTTTCTGGAATGGTGGTAATGTTCTGTTTCTTCATCTGGGAGCTGGTCAATTTCTGAAAAGTTCCTCGAGCTGTACACTTAGAATTTGTGCATTTTTCTGTATGCATATTATACTTCAAAAGTTCTCTAAAAGTGCTAGTAAGGACTTCAAAGAAGACTTTTAATACAAGGAAAAACACTTAAATTAATAAAAGGGGACTCCAGGTGACTTCTGACTACAGCAAATTATGCAGGATTTCATAGCCATGGGATCGTGGACTCTTCCTATCCCAGGAACCAGGAAGGACATAGTTCTCAGAAACCAAGAGCTTGGGCACCACGCCAAGGCATACCAGGGCTGTGGAAAACCGATCCCTCAGCAGTTGCCTTTCCCCAACCCAGCCTGCCTTTCACAGAATCACAAGGACAATGGCAACCCGCTTTCCACTGGCTTCCAGGTTCAGCTGAGTTCCAATTCATTGGGTCTTGCTTCATGCAGTATTTTGCTATCCTCAGAGCAGTTTTCTGGTCCATTTTCTTGTTTGATTCCCTCAAAGACCCTATGAGTAGAGCCGAGTATTTCCATTTTATAGATAGGGAAGTTGAGGCTCTGAGCCGGCAGTGCGTGGGGGGAATTGGTCAAAAGACTTGCCCAAGGCTAGCAAGAGCTAGCAAGTGGCCCAGCCAAGACTCAAACACAAGGCTTCAGATGCCAAATCCAACAGTTCCTTGGCTGCACCGCAGATGGGCCCTTCCCAGTCGTAGGGGTGCTGATTATAGCACCTGTCAATTAGCGAGCACTTTCCCAGGGGATGTCTCAGAGTCCTTCAACAGCTCAAGGAGGTAGGTACTATCATCTCATCCCCATTTTCCACATGGAAAAACTGAAAGGTCAGGTAGTCCAAGTGCCTTGTCCAAGGTCAATGGCCAGTAAGTATCGAGCATGGATTGGAAGAATTGGTCTACCTGAGTTGAAACTAAGCTCTGAACCATTAGTCCAGTGGTTCCCAAACCCAGTTGGACCTCACCTGGAGTTCCCTTGGCACCTGTAAAAATCCAGATTCCCTGGCCCCACCCCCTGACCGCACATTCCAATGATATAGATAGACTTAGGATGGGGCTGAGAAAGCTGTATTTTTAAAAACAGCCCTAGGCATTTGGGATGCTCGGCTATAAACTAGGCTGCCACTGAAATATGACAGTAAAAACAAAACAATTTAAAGGTGAAGCCTAATTTAGCAACTTCTATATTAACTCACTGAACCTCTCTAATAATTAGAGTTCTCCTAACAATGGTACACAACGCCTCAAGGAGATATTTGAGAACAGCCAGGTGGGCTGGACAATAGCTATGCTTGGGGTAGAAGGCAGTGACTGACAAGGGGCATCAGGAAGGCCCTTGGGAGGCTGGTGATGTCTGCTTTTTGCTCTGGTTGCTGGTTAGCCACCGTTTGCATTCACCTTGTAAAAATTCATCAAGCAATAACTTAACAATTGTTACACCGTCTTTTTGAATGTTTACAAAAAGGGGGAAAATCAGGCTGACTGTCAGAGACACTGTAGAAGAAATCTTCACGCAGTGTTCTCCAAGAGATCCGATAGGGTTCTTCTGATTACACACTTCCAAGAGTTTGAGATTCTAGAATTAGAATTTTCCAAGATGCTGTGATTCTCTGACTTAACTCCCAAGATTTCAGGAGCCCCAACATCTGTAATAGTAGCTAACGTTTGTGAGCTCCTAGTATGTGCTAACTACTATGCTGAGAGCTTTACATGGATCAACTCACAGCAGCTCTGCGAAGTAGGCAGCGTTATCCACACCACGGCCTTCAAGGTGGCTGTTCAAGGTTACAGAGATAGAAAGTGGCAAAGCCAGGACCGGAACTAGAGGGCCCTGGCTGCAGAGCAGGTGTGCCCACCCACGGCACCATACTGGTATCAAGCTCCATCGATTCCCCAAGCCATGCATCTAAGAGTCTCAGTGATGCATTTTGTGCCATCTAGCCCTGTATTTGCTGGGAGAACCCAGAGGGAAGGGACAGATGGCAGTTCTGACCTGGGACACGTGAGCACACTCGGGCCAACGCGCACGCACATGCTGACATTACCCCACAGCTGGCAGGTACAGTCCTGCTCAGCTGGCACTGAGGCCAACTGCTGTGGGCACTGTGGCTGAATGGGAGCTGGGAACTGATGAGTTCTCTGTTGTGGGCTCTCTGTCCCCAGCCAGGGGATGGACTGCTGCTGTTTACCTGCCACTCAAGGCCGCATCACAGGGGCCCTAATGGTCTCAGGGATAGAGAAGGACTCAGGAAGGGGATAGGGGAGGCATTTCTTTCTTCTGCAGGCTCCATACTGGAAAATGCTCAAGGCATCACCTCTTTCAGGAGGCGATGGGCTTTAGGAGGTAATTTGTCAATCCAAGGGTGATGGTGGACTATCAGGCACTGTGACTAGCCAAAGGGGAGACAAGATAATTTCACCTTCTGCTCTGACCCTCTCCTTAAATTCCTGCTCTTCCCCACAGCCACACGCCCAGCCAAGGCTCTCGTTAACTTTAACCTCTTCAACATGGTCTGCCAGTATTAACAAGATAAAAATCATGCTCCTATGGATTTCCTGAAGTCCTTACGTTTTAAAGATACACATAGAAATATTTTCAGATGCAATTATATATCTGGGATTTATTGCAGAATAACCTGGTGAGGGAGGAGTTGGTGGAGTATGGAGGAAACATAATTATTAAAGCTGGGTTACGGTTTTTAAAATACTATTCTACTTACTTTGGGACATTTCTATAATTTCCCATTAATAAAAATTATATATAAATTATATATGTGAGTGTATATATATTTAAAAAGCCATGCTCCGTGGCCTGGCACACATAGCCTTCAGTGACCTGGCCCCATCCTGCCTTTTAGAGCACGTCTCCAACTGGTCCCCACCCAGCTGATAATTTCCAGCACACACATACCGTTTTCTTTTAACCCTGTGCTTTTGCGTATGCTGCTTTCTCGTTCTGAATTGCCTTTCCCACTCTTCTTTCTTTATTTAAGCTTTATTCAGTCTTCAAAACTGATGTTCAGTCCCAGCTCCTCCGAGCAGCCTTCCTTCTCTGACTCCATAACTGGGCTAACTCTGGCCCCCCTCGGCCCCCCTGCCAGCCTGAGTTTGCCTCTATTTTACCACCTTCCTCAAGGTATTAAGCCATCCAGCTATGGCCTGCCTGCACCAACTGTGAGTCTTTGGGGGGTGACATTGCAAGCGCTAAGTATCTATTGAACTAAGGATCTGTTGAGAAAACAGAAGCTGTGTGACTGAAAGGAAGTGGCTTAGCTTTTCCGAGTCTCTATTCATCTCCACACTGAAAACAACAGTAGCAACACAAAAGGAAGCCATAGAGGAGGATGATTGCTGACCTGCAGGGCAGTTGTGCAGAGGAGAAGAGAAGGTTTATGTGAGACGGTCTAACCCACTGACAGGCACATCGAGGGGCTCAGGAAGTCAGAGTTCCCCTTTCAACGTTTAAATCTCAATACTCAGTGCTGCGTATCCGCATCGACCCAGGACACCATCACACTCTGGCTACTGACTTTAGGCACATAATTTAAAATCTGTGGTTCCATCTGTAAAATGGAACCAATAATTATTGAAGGGAAACTTTGGGAAACTCCTGAGGACCTTCCAGTTGTACAGTTACAGATATCTGCTGACTTGTTGGCGATAGTGCTGGAATGGTGTGTGTGTGAGTGTCGGTGGGTTCTGGGGGAGGGGTCTGATTGATGAGGTATATGTCCCTTGTCCCCTGAAAGACATCTTACAGTTTAGGGATCAACCTTGCTGTTGATCCCAAATTGTCTCCAAGGGATGTAGGGACAACTTATTCACTGGCCTCCAAGGCTGACCACCCACATAGGAAACAGGACTCTCTCCTGAGCTGGGCAAGGCAGAGAGAGGGAGAGGAAAGTGAAAAGGCCTGGGTCGTGGTCCTGCCTTCCCCACTCACTTGCTGTGTGACCTCAGCCAAGTTGTCAGCCTCCTCTGGTGAGGCCTCAGTATCTCCACCTGTCTAATTCAATGATCTCCAGCGACCCTTCCACTCTGATCTGTGATGGGGTTCAGCTAATGCTTAGTCCCTCTGAGCGACTGTTCTCATTTCTGAATAAGAAGTGAAGATTTATTCATTCTCTCATCAGATATGCGATGAGATTCTTTTATGCTTCAGGAGCTATGCTAGACATGAGTGCCAGAGCAGTGAGCAACGCTTTGTAGGAGAGACCATATCAAACGAAATATACACAAGGAATTCATCATTATGACTGTGGGACATCTTAGGAAGGAACACTTAGAGGTGCATCTCCACTGCAGGGAAGCAGAGAGGAGCCAATTAATTGATGACTGTGAGCATCATAAATAAGGCCCTGGGCGCTACACGCATTGTCTCATTTAATTCTCACCTCAATCTCTGAGAAAAGGAATATTAATAGCCCCACTTCTTCAAACTGAGGTTTAACGAGGTTGAAGCTCAGGTCATACAACTAATAATATCCAGGATTTAGACCCACACTCTTCTTTGCAAACCTGTCTGGAAACCCCTATTATAAATGTAGGCGTTAGTACCATTAGTAATAGAAACAGTAGTACTGAGTTTCTGAGTTAGCTCAGCTTGTGCTGAGACCTAGGAAACACGGGAAGCTTCCAGAAGCTCTGCCCACTCGTTCTGCCCACTGGTTCCGGAAGGAACCCAAAAGTCAGGGCCCATCCATCAGGCACAGGAACAGGAAGGTCCCCTGTACCAACCCCATCCCGCCCCCAGCACACACTGGTTTTCTCTGAGGCTTAGCACCTGCCCTGCGTGCTCTCCTACCTGGTCCCACCTGGCCGGCAGCAGCGCCAGCACCATGGCCTGCCCTGGGGAAGGAGAAATGCCAGGTCAAGGTGAGATCAGTGGCACCGGGGAGGAGTGTAGTGGCCCAGCTCACAGAGGACTGGTGCAGAGAAGGCCTGGCAACCCCTCCCTGTAGAGCACAGGCACAGCTGACACGTAGGTGCTGGAGAATGTCAGTGTCTTGCTGGGTGTGGTTCCCTGAGTCCTTAAGGAAACCACAGAGAGTGGTGGAAACAGAGGAGAGGTCTAGGGAGACCTTGACTGTCTCCAGTTCCTCCCCCATTTTACAGATGAGGAAACTGAGGCCCTGGGAGCTTGTGGCAGAGGGGGCCTCACTGTTTCACTCCACTAGGCTGGCCAACTCCTGGACTCAGCCCCTTCCTGCCCAAAGTGTAACCTGTGCTCCATGGAGAGCCTTGGGGGAACCCGAGCTTCCTTCCTCCTACGCCAAGGGATGTCAAGTCCCAAAGCTTCCTCACCCGCAAAACGCAGTCATTCCTGCTTTGGCTACCAGCAGGCTTTTGGGGGTGAACCGATTAAGAACGGATCTTAAAAATCCAACCACCTTTATTTTAAAAGTAGGGAGATAGGCCCAGAGCAGTAGGGCACTGTTTCAGGCCACATCGCCTGTGAATTACAAGGATGTGAATAATGAAATTCTCTTTTCGCCCTGCCGGCTTTGAAAACTCAACATTTTCAAATGACCACACAGACTCACCCTAGTCCCCACATGCAGGAAGCATCCAGTTGAGTATCAGCTGTGATGTAACTGTTAGGGGTTTCTGTGTGGAGGGCACTGTTCACCTGGCCAGGTAAAAGGAGAGGAAGGATTGGAAACGCTGAGTCTTGCACCTGCTTTTCTACCTCCCTGCTCTCTCCTGAGCCCAGGTCGTGCTCCTGAGTGCTGTGTGGCTGGGGACGGAGGCAGCCTTTCGGAGCCCTCAGCAAACCTCAGCACGGCTTTCTGCTTCCATACTGGAGCAAATAGCACCCCCAAACCCCGCTCAAGTCCCCCGCTCTAGTGGAGGGCTGAACTCTGGCCTGGTGGCTCTGTTCAGTGTTCCACTCCAGTTCTCTGGCCTCCAAAGATATGCATCAGATTCCTGCTTCCCCCAAGACCTTCTCCCACTCCCCTCAACCCCCAGTGCTGCCCCTGGTGCCTCTCAGACTCGCCACATTTCCAGCCTTTGGAGACAGTGAGCACCCCCATCTGACAGTCAGGAGAGCTGAGGTTCTAATCTGGGTGCCTCTAAAGAGTCGCACAAGGGCTGGCTAGGTTATCTGACTCTCCCTTCTGCCCTCCCCTCCTCCGCCTTCTCAGGTGGCTTTGTCTGTAATAGGGACCCTGTGCCCCCATGGACACACACAAGAAGCCAGCCCCTCTTGGTCTCCTGGCCCCAGCACTTCCCCCTAAAACCACAGAGGAAATTGTTCCACATCCCCTTGAAGGTTCATCCCCAAACAGCCCCAGCAGGGAATTTCATTCTTCTAAGAAAAGGAGTCCAACTTTCCACACAAGCAAATATGACCTTGCTCCTCCAGGAGATCAAAGTTCTAGCCTTAGCCATTCCTGGGCCCCCAGCCCCAGCCCCCAGGCTCAGGCTGGCTCCATCTCTGGCTGCATTCCGTGTACCTAGGTGATCCAAGGCCCAGGTGTCCTTGCCCTCCCCCTGCCGCGCCTGCCCCGGCCATCTCCTGGTTTTGTCCCCACCTTCCAAGAGCCTTTGCTCAGGGACCAGAATGGATTAGCTTTGCACCCCTCCTCCCCCTAACCTCCCATCCTCCAGCAGCTCTTACCTGTGCCCCTCACGTCGGGGAGGGTGCCCCGGGGTGGGCTGCTGGGCTGGAGCCCCTTTCACAAGCACCAGGCTGACAGGCTCAGGAAGGAGGGAGGTGCAGAGACGCGGAGCAGGAAGGCGCGCGCTCAGAAGAGGCTGCTGAGAAAGTTGGAGTAGGTGTGTCCCAGCCCAGGAGGAGGAGGAGGGAAAAGGAGGTGGGAGAATTGAGGCGGATCATCCCCTCTTGCCAGCTCTCTGTCTCAGGGAGAGGGAGGAAAGGAGCCAACTGGTTTGTGGCCCAGAACTCACGGTGGGGAATCAAGTCATGGAAAATGACGGCTGGAGAGTTGCTGAGAAACTGAGCCCATCTCCACCTCTCTTCTCGGTTTCACAGAGGGATAAACCGAGGCCCTAGACAGGTAGTACTCACCTGAGGACACACAGAGACCATGGGGGGACTGGGGAAGGACCCGGGGCTCTCAGCTCTCTGGCCAGTGTCCTCTCCCCCCTCCTCCCACATGCTGCAAACCTGAGATCAACAACCACAACTCCTTGCCAAAGTCTGGTTCAGGGCCCTGGTACTGTCATCTACTAGCTCAATAACCTTGGATGAGTTACTGGTCTGAGCCTCAGTTTCCTTTTGGATGGAGATAATAATAACTCCTACCTCATGAGGTTGTTATGAGGATTAAATGAGATAAAGGTTGCAGGAAGGCACATAGTAGAGAAAGTATCCCATAGAAGGTAACTCTTCTTATTGTTATGAGCTGTGACTTCCTCCATTAGTGACTTAACCTCTCTGAGCTCTGGTTTCCCCAGTTGTGAAATGGGGGTAGCAGGAATTCCTGCTTCATAAGGTTATGCAGCATCATGAGACAGATAATGTGTGTAAAATGCAAAGCATCGCTTTTCCGGGCACTATACCTGGTCCTGGGGACATAGAGGTAAATGAAATTGTTCCTGCCCCACAGAGCTGATAATGGTTCACGACCATCCTATTCAACCCCCACCATTCCTCCCAGGACTCACTGCCCCTCTGCAGTGTCCCTGGCAAATAAGTCAATCTTTGCTTGCATACCTCTCATTACAGGGATCTCATTACCTCTCCTAGCAGTCAGTTCTGACTCTAAGCAATTCTATCTGATGTTCAGCTGAGCAGAAGCCCTTGAACCTGGTTAAGAAACAAGAATTCTGCATATCTTTATTATTGCTATTATTATAATTATGCGACCCAAGGCAAATGATGTCATTTTGCTAAGTCTCTGTTTCCTCATTTGTTAAATGGGCTCAACCTGCTGAGGCCACTCATCTCCTTCCTCTGCCATGTGATGAAAGCTAAAGCCTGGTTCCATGGCTAGGACTTGGTTTTGGAAGTTCAGGCTGGACCCTTTGGATAAATGGAACCATTAAGGTTCTGGTCTTGTTGCTTATGAAGGAATAATGAGGCTCTTGGCTATTTCCTAGTTTTCAGGCGATACCTATTCATGGAGTGTTTGCAGTCACTGTGGGCCGTGCCTTCAGTTATCTGTCATCGCACTGGGGATGACCACAGGTGTCAAGCAAGCTGCTGCCACATGTTGCCTAAGATGTCCAGAGGGGCCCCATACCAGGAAGAGTCTCTCAGGCATCCTTCCTATAAACTGCACGGAGGTCTCAGGGTTTACAGCATGAGGGGACTCCTGTGATCAACTCCAGTGAGAAGGCTAACCTGGGCAATTATCCACTTGGCTGATTGCCTCCCAGGTCTCCGAGACCCGGCTGATTAGGCATTAACCTGAGGAGGGTGGCGAGGCGGCCCCACGAGCCCTTTGGCTAGTCATGTGTGACTGCCTGCCTTTGGGTTCCCCATCCTGGCCAAGGCTGGCCTCCAGCCGGTCTAGCACAGGGACTGTCTGCAGCCTGGGGCTAAGGAGGGGATGAGGATTGGGATGGATGCAGAACCCCAGAATGCTACCAGCATTCGCCTTCCACTCTCCAGTTCCCCTGCCACTCGTGACCCAGGCCCTGATCCTCCTCCCTACTGGCCCCAGGACCTAACTGGGGAATCTTCTGGGCTCCAGGGAAATTACACTCCTCAGTGTCCCTCCTGTTCACAGCATCCTGGACATCTAAAATTGTACCTATCCATCTTGCCCACATGCCAGCTCCCCTCTTTGAGCTCCCCCAGACCATGGCTCTGACCTGAGTCAGAAGTAATGATAGTAATAATAATAGCTAATCTTTATGTCAGGCACTCAACTCAGCACTCTGCGGGGATTATCTCGTTTCTCTGAACACTACCACAATGGATTAAGTGCTGTTATCATTCTCTATTTTTCAGATGAAGAAACTGAAGCTCAGAAAAGCTTTAATTACTTGCCCAGGGTCACTGGTCTAGACTAAGCAAAGTCGCAAGCCCCACTCTGTCTGGACCCCTTCACCACTGGACTGCACTCCCCTTCCTCCCCACAGCCCTCTCGCTGGACCTCCCGTGTGATCCTCTGCTTTGTTCTACTTCTATGTGTGCCTCTCTTAACGTCACCTCCTGCCCCACTCTGATGTCTGGATCTCTGTCTAAACTAGTGGTTCTCAACTGAGGCTGCACATTGGCATCCCCTGGGGAATTTTCATGAACTCTGATGCCTGGACCCCAACCCAGACCAATTACATCCAACTCCCTGGAGGTGGGCCCTGGGCATCAGTGTTTCTGAGCAGTGTTAGCCACATCACAGGCATTAAAAAGAATGACATCTGATTCTGAATCCCCTGCGTGGACCTCAGTTTCCCTATCTCATTGAAGCAGGTGCTGAACTCTGATCTTTAACATCTAGCCTATTATTCTAAAGCTCTAATATTCTTGACATAGGATGTTGTAGGCTTCTAAAGAAAGACCTAGCAAATTGTCACTGTCCACCCTCCTACTTGCCTGAGGAAAGCTGTCCTCTCCCCTGTGAACCGGGTGAGCGCTTCCTCCCTCCCTCCTAGGTTTTCCTTTCTAGGGCAATCTGGCCACATTCACCATGGGGTGGAGACTATAAATGAGGGGCTTGAGCAGTGGTGAAAATTCTAACCAGATGGTAAATTTCAGGGTGTCCATGGAGTCTGTAAACACAGATAGCATTATTTGCATTTTTAACAGACTGAAGCCCTCTGTTCCTTCTGGGGCCAGCTAAAGGCTCAGGTTAATTCTGTGAAAATCATAGGCACCAATCAGGAGAGGCAGTGCATCACAGATGCGTGTGTGGGGTTCTCTGACAAACATCCTGGTTGGGGCGGGACTCGGGGGCTTCTGGGGATGTGGGACTTTCAGTGCTGTAACCAGGACAGTTTCGGGGCAATGGGGACAGTGCATCACCCTAATGGAGGGAACAGCTGCATTACTGCCCCACAGGAGTTGCCCACCCAGAGTAGGTGCCGAGTAAGGGCGGCTCACCTGGGAAGTCTGAAGAGGAGATTCAGCTCATGGGGACAGTTGGCTGATGGACTGGTTACATTGAGACAACGTGTTCAATGAACGTGAAACGCAAACTGTCATTTCCAAGGCTTCATCCCTTCTGTTGTACTGCGTTCTCCCTGGGGAGGGTCACTTAGAGCAAGATGGGAGTGGGGACAGAGACCCTGGAGGCTGGTCTGCAGGACTGTGGACAGGAAAGGCCTCCAGAGGCCTGGCTGTCAAAGGGACATGATGCCTTTAAGGGGGATGAAGTCATTGGGAGATGAGGCCACCTGGCTCCATGAGGGCTGCAGCCTGCAGCCAAGAGGAAGAAGCAGAAGGTGGAAGGCAGGTGGGCCATGGGGGCCGAGTCTGGGGTGTCAGCTCTGTGACTGACAGACGGGACCCAGCGGGAGTGGGAACCGCCAGCCCTGGCGTTGCCTGGGGTGCCTGGGAATGTAATCAAACACTCAGCAGACCTGCTGGCCATGGGCATCTGGGCACCACCAGGCCCTCCAGCTCATCCTGACCGCCAGCTGGCAGTTCTGACGGGCTCCTGCCAGGAGAAGTGTCCGGCCTTGTTGGTCAGGCTGGTGAGAATGAGCTCACCTGCCCAATCCAACCTGCAGTCGGCCCGGCCCAGGCTGGCGCTGGGGGATGGGGCTGGCGCTGAGAGCTCCTGCAGCCCGGCTGGCTGGGTCAGTGGCTTCTGTTAGATCACCCCAACAGGAATCCTGGGAGATGGGGAGCCACCCTGAGGTTGGGAAGTGGAACCTCTGATGTAATCACCCTTGCGTGCCCCTAGACTCTGACATGGCCCTGGCCCCGAGAACCAGTGTCCCCACCACGTCCCCTTCTCCACCACCACAAACCACATTTCCGGCATCATCTCCCATTTCTCCCTGTTGTATAGTAGTAACAACAATAACAACTGCGGTGAATGTGTCAATAGCTGATATTTGTTCTCATTTATTAAGTACGAGCCTAAGCATCATCTCATTTGATCCTCAAATAGATCCTTCCAATAAGTTACTGCTACTACCGTTCTCACTTTACAGAGGAAGAAACTGAGACTTAAAGTGACTTGTCCAAGGTCGTCATGCCCGTAAATGGCAGAGCCAGGATTTGAGCTAAGTTTATCTAGATCTAAAACCTGTGCTCTTAACCTCCACCCTACATTATGCTCCAATCCAATCACAGGGTTTGGATCCATGGGCGTGCCACCTGCATCCAGAAAGGCCCTGCTCTTGCTCCAATGCCCTGCTGTCTCTGTTGCAAACCTCAATAACTCCCCCTCCCCCCCCCCCGGTAACCACAAGTCTGTATTCTCTGTCTCAATAACTTTTGAATAAGGTTTCCCCGTTATCATTTTGCACTTGGCCTTGAAGGTGAGGTAGCAGGTCTGCAGATCAGCCCCTCACCCTCCACTGGTTCATGCTGGGTCTGTACCCAGATTGCCATCCAAACTGCACCTACCAGGCCCATCGGAAGGTTGCCAGGAGCATCTCTTGGCCTCCTCATGAACCACTAGGGATTCCGCACCCTTGCGGACACAGACTGCTTGGCTCTGGTCTCACAGTGAGATCAGAGCAGGAAACCACTGTGGTCCTTCTCCCCTTCGCTGTACTTGTCAGGGGAGTAGGGGGAGGCTTGGACTTGAGGGTAGACAGTTGGATTCAAACCCAGCTCTGCTATCTTGCAACTGTGTGGCCTTGGACAAATTATTAACCTCTTTGGGAAGTAGTTTCCTCATCTGAAATGGAAGTGGCAGTGGAGGTGACCAAGTGGCGTTCTTACCTTGGCAGGGCTTGTCAAGATTAAAGTGATGAATCCGTCAAACTCTAAGCAGTATGCCTGAGGCAAAAAATGGCGGTTTTCTGGATCAGTTTGGTGTCTAATTCATCTATGAATTTCCAGTAGCTCTCCAGATAGTGGTCATGGGATGTGATAGGTACAGAGGACAGGTAGATGTGAAATGGCTTTGCGAGTGCCAGAAGGCCACACGTGTGGAAAATAGGACGTGATTCTGGATGAAGAGACTGAGGCCCAGAGAGATTCCCCACCACCCTCCCTTCTTCATTTGCTTGGGTGCTTGGGTCCTGCCCGGTCACCTCGAGGCCAGCAGGGCAGAGGCCCTCCGGGGCAGGAGTCTGCTCCCTGCCGCCTGAATTCCAAAGGCAGCTCTGGCAGCCCGACCAGCCCTGTCTCTCTCTCAGCAGCCACATTCCAGACATTCTGCCCAGGCGAGGAAGAGGCCGGCCCTGAGGGAGGAAATCCGGAACCAGGGGGCTGCAAGGAGAGAGGTCTCCTGGGGGCAGGATTGCCGGGTGCTCTGACCCTACAGGCCAGACCTCAGGCTGCCCGAGGCCCAAGGCTCAGGGAGGGTTGCTCAGGGGGAAAAGACTGGTATGGTAGTGCAGTGGTTTTCTAATGTAAGACTTTCTATGAATCATGGAGGGAAAGACAAATGAGTTTGTGAAAAAATGCATGTTCCAGCCCACCTTCCCCCTCACTGCCTTTACAGAGGGGCCCAGCATTCGGCAGCATTTTTAAATGAGCCTCCAAGAGGGTGCAAAGCTAGGTTTGGGAGCCTCTGATTCAGTCCACTGTGGAGGTGACAGATGAAGAACCTGCAGTCAAGAGAGGGAAGAGAATTGCCCAAGGTTACCCTGTCCGAACAGGGGCCACTGCCCCTTCTGGAAACAGGAGGGCGTCAGCGGCAGGCTGCACAAGGGCAGGGAAATCCAGAAAGGGAGAGGGGCTGAGAACACAGTGGCTCAAAGAAAAGTTAGAAAGATGGGCAATATTTCCTCCTCTCGCCCCACCACCATCCCGGTACCCCTCTCCCTTAAAAAGGCTGCTCACTGGCCCAGCGCAGTGGTACACGGAGCCTCCACCACTCACATTCAGCCTCTGGACGTCCATGGGCCCCTCCACCTCCACTCTCCTAGTTGATTTCCTTCTCACGTCACCATGTACGAGAGAGCACGATGGAGTTAATCATCCTGGGTTCAAGGCCCAACTTAGTCACTACCATGCTGTGTGGTCTTGGGCGAATTCCTGACCCTCTCTGACTCTCATCTTATTCATCTGTACAATGATGGGACTGGGTCAGCTTTTCTCAAAGTGCAGTTCATGGATCAGCTCCATAGAAGCACTGAAACTTTGCTAAAATGCATTCTCAGACTTTGAAACAGAGAAAATGGGTGAAAAAAAAATTGGAGAAATCTTTAAGTATAGCATGTATACAAATAATACATGGTATATTTTCCTTCTGAAATAATAAAACATTACATTAAAGGCTGAAACCCTCTTTCCAGCACCACCAATACCTTCTCCAGAAACAAACAATATAACCATTCAAGTGTATACTCTTTCTAGATACTTACATTCACATATAAATGTACCAGTAGGAAATATGTAGCATTTGGGGTTTTTGTTTGTTTCAAGAGGGTGGGGATGGGGCTTAAAACAATAAGTTGTGAGTCACTCTGTAGCTTTTTCACTCAACATGTCTTGGGGGCTTTTCATGGAGTACAATACTCATCACTCCATCCCATGCTCGGAGCTCATTCTGGGGCTCACTCAAGTTTGAGAACCTCTGAACTCTTACATAAACTCTGACATCACATCTTATGAGTGATTTTAACATAGGTAGGCGCGGGGAGAACAGGATATTCCAGGAAAGTCCAGCCTAATGAGAGTGTCCTTGGCACTTGGAGCTGGAATCCATTGCCCAGATATCCTGTATCAAGGGTGTGGTACTCTGGGATGGAGCTAGGGTCCCCTATTTCCCTTCCCTTCCCTTGGCCTCAGGGCTCCCTCCTCCCTCCCTGGCCAGCAGGTCACCCTGATGTTATCTGTATAGGCACTGCTGACTCAGGCTCTCCCTGCCACCAGAAGGTAGCTCCCCATGGCTCTTGATGGAGCCTGACTGGTCTGACCTGGTGAAGCAGCCCAGGGTTTCCCCACACCTCCTCTCTGGGGACCTTCAAGCGCACACCATCTAGCTCTGTGGGACACTCGGGAGCTGTCTCGGTCCAGAGTAGTGACGTTCTCTTCACTGTCCTCAAGGTTCTGCCATAGCCGTGGGACCTTGAATCTAGAGCAAGGCCCCGTCCTTCACAGGGCTTCCTTCCCCTGATCTGTAAGTAAAATTGTACTCATTCATCTCTATGCCTGGCAAGAGCATCTAGCAAGAAAAACTGCAAGATTTGTTGAATGAATAATAGTTGAAAAATTCCTTCCAATTCCCAAGGACTGTGAATTCCAGGCAACCAGTGTGAACAAATTGCATAACATGTGCACAGCCCTAGACTGGGTACTGAGGGGGATGGAACGTTGGAAAAGACATGATCTTTGCTCTCCAGCTGCAAACAGCCCAGCTAGGAGTCCAGTCATCAAGTGAATCAATATTTCTGTGGAGTCTATCATGGAGAGGAATGGGGCCAGGTTGGGGCAGTCATGGAAGGACAAGAGGTCTGCTCCCAAGTGATCAGGGAAGAGTGTGGGTTAGGAGACAGTCAAGTGGAGATCGTGGCCACACAGACTGAGGGTCTTGCAAAGAGATCAGAGGAGAAAGCATTTGGAGGGAAGATGGGTATCTGGAGAGCAGAAACAGGCAATACAAAGTAGGGAGAGTGTGACACACGGCAGGCTCCGCAAATGTTTGCAATAAACAGATGGCCATAGACACCAAATCGTGTTAAATGGATACATAGACATAGATGAGTATTTTAAATAGATGACAGAAATAAGCAGATGAAAGTAAGCTAGCAATGCATGGTTGGATGGACATGTGTATTGATGGACACGTGGATGGATGATAAAGGATGATGGAGAAATGGATGAGCAAGCAGAGAGGCAGAAGGATAATCTTGGTCTAGGATCATTGGATGACATAGGGTCTGATGTCCAGCTTTGGATTTGGGCCCTTCTGCTTACTGACTCTTACTGGCCACATGACCATGAGAGTTTTGTGCTGAAAAAGAGGGATGATAAGTCAGTCCAGCCTGCCACCTCCCCCAGGAAATTATGAGAATTATCTAAAATAGATGAGAGGGAGCACTGGATAAACTGCATGTAAGTGTCAGAGGCCAGTGGTCATGAGCAAAGCTAAAGGGCTTCTCGGTCCTAGATACACACTGAGGACAATGCAAGAGACTCAGAACTGGTACATAATGAGTGACCAGTAGAGGAATAGATGTGGAGCTGGAATTTGTATCACACAGCAGTAGGTCCTACTCCATCAAGTACTCGTTGAGCAAAGTAAGGTCCCGATGTTTGGGGACTGCTCGATGTCTGTGTCTGGGTTTACTCACTTTGTCTCACCATTCAAAACACACCGCTCCTCCCCGACACAGCACCTTCTGCTGTGATGCTCAAGTCTGCTTCCCTCTTGAGAATCACCTTGATTACTCAGCCTTAGACTCAGTATCCAGAGCCTACCAATATCAGAATTGCTTGGATGCCCGTGGACAAATGCAGACCCTCAGGTCCCACCTCTCTCCTGTACATCAGAGTTCTTTGATGTGTCCAGACTGAGGATACCCACTTGGTGTCTTGCACACAGTGATTCTTCAATAAAGATCTGTTCGTTTTGCAACTGGTGCTGTTTGCCTAGGTTCACTGGTTGATGTCCCAGTGGCAGGACTGAGACTTGACCCAGCTCTCCTGCTGCCTATTCCAGGCCCCATCAGTGCCTCCTGCCCAGAGGCAAGGAAATGGCCCAAATGAACTCCCCATGGCCCTTGGCTCTGGGATTGCAGACTCCTCGGCAGCTCCCAGACACAAGCCTCTCCAGTTGCCTGAGGATTTCGAACTAAGCCCTCAGGCTTTCACCAGGCTGCTGCTGGGATCCTTGAAAACCCGGGGATAAGGGAGGCCCAAGAAGTTCTTGTTTCTCCTCCTATCTGCCTTCTGCCCAGATGGGGGCCTTTCCAGTGCTGATACTCGAAGTCCCAAGTGTAGAGCCACGGGGCATTGCAGGGGAAGTGGAGCTACTAATTACCCACAGAAATCCCGAGTTGTTTAGAACAGTTGTTCTCGGCCCTTGCTTCTCACTGAAATCACCTGTGGAGCTTTACAAACTCTTGCCATGGAAGCCCACCCTCGGAGATTCTGAATGTCTGTGAGCCCGGGCGCCGGATTGTTCAGTCTCCATAGTTAATGCCAGCGTGGAAGCAAGGCTGAGAAGCAATGCTTAGAAGTATCCCTCACCCAGGGACCTGCTGTGTTTTCCAGCTGGAGTGCTAAGCATGGAGTTCCCATTTTCCAGATGGAGAAAAGGAGGGTTAGAAACATCAGGCAACTTGCTCTCGAGCATATAGTGTGTTCCTTACAAGTCACAGAAACCAACCCTTTACTTATACAGAAGGGGAGTTTAGTGCACGGTTATGAGTGACGCAGAGAATGACAGTGTAGGGTTCACAGTTAGACCTCCCCAAAGGCAAGAATTAGGAGTGGATGGGCAATTCACTCAGGCCTTCATCACCAGAAGGATGCCCCTCCTCTCCATGAGTTGGCCCTCTCAAGATCTAGACTGCTGTCTGGGGTTGAGGGGTCAGTGGGGTGGTGGGTGCTGACTGAATTTGGACCCCCTGGAGGGCTGGGCTGAGGACAAAGATGACCTGACACTTGTCTGACCCTGAGAGTGAGTGCCTCCTGAAATTTTGCACCCTAGGTACCTTAGACACCTGACTCCCTTCACCCTAGTGCTGAGCCTGAACCTTGGCCCAGGGTGGAGGGTACCCGGAGTGACAGCCCACTAAGACTGTATCAGATAGCCACGGACAGCTAGCATGCTGTTAGCAAAAGGAGAGGAATGGACACTGGGCTGGTGAAAATACAGCTGCCTACCTCCAGGCTTTAAAGCAGAGCAATTAAAAACATGAGTCTGGAGTTGGATGAATCTGGATTTGAACCCAAGGTCTCCCCTTAACATCTGCCTGACCTCCAACAAATCAGCTTGCTTCTCTGAGCCTCTGTGTTTACCTGCAAAATGATGCTAATAATGTACCATCTATTGGCTTCCGTCTTCTGGTTCTTCATTCCACGCTCTTGCTCCTACACCAATGTTCTCAAGTTTTCCAATGGTGGCACCTAACTGCAAAGGATAGAGGGCTTGGGCCCCTGAGGGCCTGGGGGCAGAGTCTAAAACCACTCAAAGCAAGCACATCCTTCTTCTGAGACACACATCAGCCAGACCGCCAGCAAGTCCACTTTGGGCACATACCACAGGGAAGCGAGTGCTTATGTCCACAAAAGGCTCACGCAGCAGAAATTGTCATAGCCCTGTCATTCATAGACTCCAAAAATTGGACATAAGCCAAATATCTATTAACAGTAAAATAAGTGGACTGAGCAATAATGCATGACCACAAAACATAGCAGACCACTGCTACATGTAATGCCATGGAGGAATCTCAGACAACATGTCAAGAGAAGCAAGCCAGGCCCCAAATACCATGTACGTCAAGTTCAGGAACAGGCAAAACTAATTCATTGAGCTGTACTATTAAGATCAGTGAACTTTATGTTATGTAATGCCAATCAAAATTTTTTTCATTAATTAAAAAAAAGGAAAAAGATGTAAGTTTTGTAATCTATCCAAATATGTTTGCACTTTAACAATGATTTCCTCCAAAATATTTCAGGAAAATGGACTCTTTGGGAATATAGGCCTTGTTTATCCAGTGGACTTCAGTCCCCTCCTCCCAATGTCCACCTGTCCTGAGAGGCACACTCCCCCAGTCTAGAAGCTTTCCTCCTCACTCTGGTTTGAATGATCTCCAGACATATCCTAAGCCAAGAGTCATGAGACAGTCATCCCTCTTCACATTCTGTTTGACCCACTCTATGTTTTTAAGTTTTTAATTTCAAAAAACATCCAGGCTTGTCTAGCACAGGGAACTATATTCAGTACTTTGTAATAGTCTATAATGAAAAAATTGAAAAGGACTGTATGTATATAATACATATATAAAACTGAATCACTATGCTGTACACCAGAAATTAACACAATATTGTAAACCAACTATACTTTATTTTTTATTGTTGTTGTTGTTGTTGTTGCGAAAAGCTTTATTGTTTCCATTTGGTCCAAGGCTTGGGAGAGGGCTCCAGGATGGTTAAAAGCTGATTGGTGACTGCAGAGAGGCTTCAGGCAGAAGCCCTGACACCAGAGGGGCTCCATAAAGGCTGCTGGGTTGCAGAGGCTCCTAGTCGTGCTTGAGGGTGAGCCATTCGAAGAGATACTCACCCAGCCCAGCCTGGGGAACAGACAGCCTGCGGAGGTCAGTCAGGTGGTCGCACATCTTCTTGTTGAGTTTCACCTCCTCATCCAGGAAGTCGTTCTCCAGGAAGTCACAGAGATGTGGGTCTGCGCGGGCAGAACCCAGGGCATGCAGATCCAAAAGGGCCTGGTTCAGGTTCTTCTCCAGGACAATAGCAGCTTCCATAGTGTCCTGGGTTTTACCCCACTCATCTTGAGATGGCTTCTGCACATCCTGGAAGAGGGCACGGCCCCCGCGCTGGTTTTGCGTTTTCAAGAGACGCTCCGCACACTCGCGCTTCTCCTCAGCCAATTCGTGGAAAAAGTAGCCAACGTCCTCCAGAGCCACATCGTCGCGGTCAAAATAGAAGCCCAGAGAGAGGTAGGTATAGGAGGCCCGCAGATGCATGTTGACCAGGTGGTTGACAGAGGCCTCAACCTCGCTGGAATAATTCTGACAAATCTGGGAGCTCATGGTTGATCCGAAATAAGGAGTTAAGCTCACAAAACAGTGTTGGTTGGTCCCAGAGGCTGAAGATAGCACAGTGGCTGGTTCTGAAGGATGCAACTGGAAAAAAGGTTGAAGGGTGGTTTGAGGCTGGAACAAGGGGCATCCCTGGGTCTGTTCCGTCCAAACACTGTTGAAGCAAGAAACAGATCCGCGGGACTGCCAAATGCACTGCTATACTTTTTTTTTTTAATTCAGGCTTCTCTTAAAATTTTCAATGGTCTGAAAAATGGGCATGTTGGCCGCAAAGCACCGGAGCTTAGATGCTGCAGAGTTTAAATGGGACACAAGTGTGCGAGTTCCCTCAGCTCCTCCCGGCCGGCCTCTCTCACTCCCTAGGTCTCCCTGGCCTCTGCTAGCCTTTGAGTTTGTGCCCCTGCTAGCTCACCTCGGACTCAAATCTCCACTGCTCCCTGGTCCACATCCTTCCGTGCCTCTGTGTCCCTTCTCCAGAAAGCCCCCAGGTAGGCTGCCTAACACCTATCCTCTCCCTTCTAGGTCAGGGGCCAGTAAACTGTGGCCCATGGGTCATTCCAGCCCATCACCTATTTTTGTACTGCCTGCAAGCTAAGAATGAGTGTTAGATTTTTAAACAGTTGAAAAAAAAATCAAAGCAAGCATAATATTTTGTGACACATGAAAATTAAATGAAATTCAAATCTCCATACGTGGTTTAATTGGAGCACAGCCCTGCTCACTCATTTAGGTAATGTCTGTGGCTGCTCTCATGATACAGTGACAGAGGTGAGTAGTTGCAACAGAGACAGTATGGCCCACAAAGCCTAAAATATTCACTGTCCAGCTCTTTGTAGAAAAAGTGTGGCAACCTCTGTCTAGCCCCACCACCCCAGTCCACAGGATTGTTGCTCTATCACCTTTACACAGTGTGCTGTTTGGGTAATGTGATAATTTGCCCTCTTTAAGGCAGTTGTGACATATGCCACCTTTGTACCACTCCCTCCATGGTCTTACCTCCAGTGGGGCAGATAGTTCTCTGCCTTAGGGGTGGGGGGAGCAGGAATGGCCCGAACTCCTGGAAGTGGCTCTGGGAAGACTGAGGGGGACATCCAAGCTAAACCACCAAAGGAAGCAAAGACTTGGAAACCTACTTCCTCTTTTAATTGCCCCTGCTTACAGGAACCCTAGAACCCTAAGTCACTAGGCCTGAACTTCTGAGAGCCTTCTATTCATTCATTCATTCATTCACATCAGTCACTCACTGTTAGCACTGCTATACGTTCAGCACTGTGCTAGCTTAGATTGGAGAGTAAAACTTGGTCTCTGCTCCCAAGGAACATAGAGCTTAGTGGGTGGAACAGATGTCTAGAGACAAAACTATATTTCAGTGTGAAAATCCTTACAGGGAGATGTGAGCACACAGCCGAAAGAGATGCTAATTCTGGTTCTTTAATTTTGCAATTGAAGAAAATGAGGTTAAACAGAGAGTAAGCAGCTTGCCCAAGGTCCCTCTGTAAGTTAGTGACAGACATGAAGTAGAATCCTTTCCCAGCTCCCACTTCTTTGCACTTTGCTCTCCCATTTTCTCCCCTTCTCATTCATTTAACAAATGTTGCAGAGCCCCTACCAGATGCCAATCTCTGCTCTAAGTGCCAGGCACACAGCAAGTGAGAGACAGACACACATCCTGCCCGCCAGAGATTCCACTGTGGGGAGGAGACAGAATACACACATCAGCAGATCAATCAGTTGAATGATTGGAGCAAGCTGTGGGGCCCCAAATGAAGTAAAGCAGAGAAAGGGCCAGAGTAGCTTGGCAGCGCTCAGGTAGGGCGTCCAGGGAAGACCACTCTGAGCAGATGACCCATGAGGGGACCCGGAGTGAGGATCCAGCCTCACAGACTGGAGAGGAAGATTCCAGGCAGAAGGAAGAGCAACAGTCAGGCCATGTTCTGTGCTTCCTCCAAGACCCACCTCCTCCCTCCGCTCTGAACCAGAGAACTGCACGCTGGAAGGTAGCGTGAGACTATTTATGTTTTGTGGTTTTGTTCTGGGTTTTGCTTGGTTGGTGCCGCCTGCTGCACTAGATGGAAGTGTCCTGAAAGGAGGTGCTGTCGGGGGTCTCGTTCGCATGTCCCCATTGCCCAGCCGGGTGCTGCTATCAATTGAAGGGGAAAGGGTGGGGAGGAACTTCTCGCAAAGATGTGGAAAGTGAGACAGTTTCTTTCTAAGCACTCAACTGGCAGTAAATGAGACTCTGTAAGATGCCAGTTGGTTACCAAAAAGTAACACAACCTCCCTCTCAGCCCCATAATTGCTGCACTTAATTCTTTAAAGGATTATCCCTGAGACGGGGGAAGGGAGGGAGCCCAACCTGGGAGTTCTGGCAGCCACACAACCTCCCCTGAGGCAGCAAGGAAGACCTGAGGACCCCAAGTGCCTCAGCAACAACTGAGTTGGGAGCCTGAAAGCCTGTGTTGTAGTCCTATCTCTGCCCTTGAGTGACTGTGTGACCTTGGGTGGGTATCCTGCCCTCTCTGGGCCTCAGTTCTCTCATCTGTGCAGTGAATGAGAATGGACTAAGAAGAGTGGTTTCAAACTCTTCTTCAGGGAGCCCTAGAGTCCCAGAGATGGGTTCTTAGGGCTGCCTTGTGGGAAGGGGCAGAAGATAGGACAGTTAGAGTGGAGCTTCCACTCTTTTCAACCAGAACAGCCCTTCTTTAATTTGTTTCACACTGAGTTTCTTCATGAGGAGGTGCTGTGTAGTAATAATGAAAATAAACACTGAGCCCTCACACAACGTTGGGTGGATTACATGCGCTTGTGTGTGCAAAGCTCTTAGTGCAGTAACCCTGCATGGTATTTGTATCATGAGGATGTACATTTTATAGATGAGGAGAATAAAGCACTGAGCTGTTAAGTAACCTGTCTAGGATCTGAACTAGGATGCAAACGCTTGTGGTCAGGTCCCTTTTAACTGTCCCTTGATTCAGAGGACAGATGTTTTGCATTAAACTAACAAACTCTTGATTTGAGGGTTCTGCTACTTTCTAACACTGTGGCCTTGGGTACCTGGAGGGTTATTGAAGGAGATAGTGCACGTGAGATGCTGAACCTGGTACTTGGCTTATGATAAAGGCTCAATAGTCGTTGTCTATGATCATGGTTACTAGTATTTTAATTTCATGTGAAACTGATTCCACTCCTAAAATGTGTTTGAAAAGGACTGGAGTAAATGATCCCTAAAGATCTTGCAGCCCTGGCAGTCTCCCTCTCAAAGGGAGGGATGTGGCACCTGGCTGCTCGGGGGGTTGAGGGAGATGCTGGCTGGTATAGAAGCTTCCATCAGTTTTTACAAAATGAGAAAAAGAAGGACAAGCCAGTGAGATTTTAAAAAAAAAATTCACTTTATTTCATTTAAAGGACTGTACTTGACTCAGAAATGAAAACTTATCTAAAAACAAAAATGCCTGGCAATTATTGAACCCTGGCTGTGTCCTGGACGACTGACAAAGATGTTCCTGTTTAATCCTCACAACACCCCCCAATAGTTGAGAAAATTGAGGCTTAGCACAGTCAACTCATTTGTCTGAGGTCTCACTGCTGAAAAGTGGCAGAGCTAAGATACACAGAGGCCTCAGAACACAGAGCTTTGCCCTCTCAACCAATATACTGTCTGCCCACTTTTATGTTTAATGGCTTTAGTTTGCATGCGACAAGATTCACCCATTTAAAGTGTAGAAGTCAATGGGGGAGGGTATAGCTCAAGTGGTTGAGTGCATGCCTATCATGCACAAGCTCCTGGGTTCAATCCCTACCTAGTACTTCCTCCAAAAATAAATAAACCTAATTACCTCCCCACCCCTGCCAAAATAAAATAATTGAATAATACAATAATAAATAAATTAAATATTAAAAAATTAAGTGTACAAGTCAATGGCTTTCAGTTTATTTACAGAGTTATGCAATGATTGCCCTCATATAGTTTTAGAACATTTTTAGCACCCTGCCCCACCTGCCAATTTCATACCCACCAGCAGTCTCTCCCCAGTCCCCATCCTTCACCACCAGCCCTTGCCAACCTCTAATCTGCTCTCTGGTTCTATAGACTTGCCTCTACGGGACATTTCAAATAAATGGAATCATACACTATGAGTTCTTTTGTTCCTGGCTTATTTCACTGAGCATAATGTTTCTGAGGTTCATTCATGTGGTTGCATGTATTATATTAGTGCTTCATTCCTTTCTGTGGCTTACTGATAATTCCATTGAATGGGTGTACCCCACTTTGTTATCCCTTCATCAGTTGATGGACTTTAGAGCTTTTTCTACATTTATAGCTATTAGGAATAATGCTGCTATGAACATTTGTGTATGAGGGGTTTTTTTTTTTTGACATGTTTTCATTTCTCTTGGGTAGAACAGCTGGGTCATATGGTAACTCTAGCCTTAGCGTTTTGAAGAACTGTCAAAATGTTTCCCAAAGCGGCCTTTTTGCATTCCCACCAGCAGCGTATGAGGTTTCCAGTTTCTTTACATCCTTGCCAACACTTGTTATTATTCGCCTTCTTGATTATAGCCATCTAGCAGGTGTGAAAGGATCCGGCCCTGGGGTTTTGATTTGCATTTCCCTAATGACTAAAGATTTTGAGCGTGAGCAGCTTTTCATGTGCTTATTGACCACTTTTTTTGAAGAACTGTCTATGCAAATCCTTTGCTCATTTTTTTAAATTGAAGTGTAATTGATTTGCAATGTTGTATTAGTTTCAGGTGCACAGCAAAGTGATTCAGTTATACAGATATATATGTATTCTTCTTCAGATTCTTTTCCATTACAGGTTATAACAAGATATTAAATATTGTTCCCTGTGCTATACAGTAGGTCCTGATTGGTTATCTATTTTGTATATAGTAGTGTGTATATGTTAATTCCAAACTCTGAATTTATCCCTACCCCACCCCTTCCCCTTTGGTAACCGTAAGTTTATTTTCTATGCTTGTGCATCTAATTCTGTTTTCATTTGTATCATTTTTTTAGATTCCACATATACGTGACATCATATGATATTTGTCTGTCTCTGTCTAATGTACTTCACTTGGTATAATAATCTCTAGGTCCAGCCATGTTGCTGGAAATGGTGCCTGTTTTTAAATTAGATTGTATGTCTTTATATTGTTGAGTTGTAAGAGTTCTTTATATATTCTGGATCCAAGTCCCTTACTAGATATACAGTTTACAAATATTTTGCCCATTCTGTGCATTGTCTTTTCACTTGTTTGATAGTATCATTTAAAACACAGAAGTTTTTAATTTTGATGTCTTGTTTATCAATTTTTTTCTTTTATTGCTTTTGCTTTCAGTGTTATATCTAGGAAATCATTTACATAATCCACAGTCACAAAGATTCACCCCTATATTTTCTAAGAGTTTATAGCCCCTTAATTTAGGTCTATATTCCATATTGAACTGTTTTGTATACGATGAGGGTCCGAATTTGTTCTTTTGTATTTGTGTATCCAATTGTCCCAGCACAATTTGTTGAAAAGATTATTATTTCCACAATGAATTATCTTAGCGCCCTTATCAAAATCAATTGACCATAAGTGTAAGAGTTTATCTCTGGACTCTCAATTTTCTTCCACTGACCCGCGTGTCTAGCCTTAGGCCAGTACCACATGGTCTTGATTACTGTAGCTTTGTAGTAAGTTTTGAAATGGAGAAATATGAGTCCTTCAACTGTGCTCTTCTTTTTCAAGGTGATTTTGGCTTATCTGGGTCCCTGGCATTTCCATTTCCATATGAATTCTAGAACTAGCTTGTCAAATTCTGAAGAAAAAAAAAGGTCCCGTTTTTAGAAGTGTTCTTTCTCTCATGAAATAAGGTGGTAGAAGACAGTGATTGAATTTTTAAATGATTTTACTTAACCAAAAAAAAAAAAGAAAGAAAGAAAGAAAGTAAAGCCATCTTGTTTTGGGCCCCTAAAATTGAGGCATTTTAACAATATGTGAAATCCAGAAGTGACTTAGAAAGTTCTGGAGGAGTCAGATTTGGGGGTAAGTTGGAGAGAGTGAACTTCTGGTGCGGAGGAGGAAGATGAGGAACAGAGATGGCATCAAGCAGGACGCTGTTGTAACGGGTACATCTTGGAGTGTCTGAAGCACTGAGAGGTGGGACGTGGAAGCCTCTATTTGCATGAAAGTCCCAAGAGACTCCTGGGAAAATAGTTACCCTCTGCCAAGGGACCTAGATCTTGGCACCAGGAAGCCACCCCTTGTCAAGATGAGGGAAAGGAGTGACTTGGGGTACAGCTGAATGTCTGATACTCAGATACAGATAATACTGACTGAGTGCTTACCCTGAACTAAGCACTTTAGATGCACCTCATTTGATGCTTACCACAATCTTGTAAATTCACATCATATTATTTAATTGACTAATACAGCACTGTCCAATAGAAATGCCATGTAAGCCACAATGTGAAGTTAAATTTCCAGAAGCCACATTTAGAAAGTAAAAAGAAACAGAAAAAGAAAGAAACAGTACAAAGAAACAGAAAAAGAAATTCATTTTGGTAGTGTATTTTTATTTAATTCAATATATCCAAAATGTTACCCTCTCCAACATGTAATCAATATTTAGATATTTATTAGGATATTTTCCATTCTTTTCTTCTCACTAACACTTTAAAAGCCAACGTGTTTTTGTACGTGTCCAGCACGTCTTGACTCAAATGCTAGAATTTTCATCAGCGATATCTGATCTGTGTTTAGAGCTCACAAAATTGACAGTTGAAAAAGTAGCTTCACATTCCTGAGTTATTTCCAGCATACTTAAAGGTGAACCAAGGATGTGCTGTTAAATTTCAAATAATAAAAATGATATAAAATTTAAAATTCAGTCCCTCCATCACAGTACTCGGATTTCAAGTGCTCTGTAGCCATGAATGGTTAGTGGCTATTGCTTTGGACACACAGCCCAACACTCCTGTCACACTGTGTCAGGAGGGCAGGGAGGGGTCAGCCTGTTGACCCTGTATCCCCTGCATTGTGTGGGCACTTAGTAGGTATTTCATAGACATTTCTTGAATCGTGCATTAGTGGATGCACTGACAAGCAAATTGAGCTAATGGACATATGAAATAACTAGTAAACCAACAACTAAACTAAACTAGGCCAAATGCCTACAGCTTGTAAATGACAAGGAGGGAATTCAAAGCCAGGTCTGACTCATTCCAAAATCTACTGGCTGCAAAGAACATATGTGAGTATAGGGGGAAAAAAGACAGAAAACTGACCATCAAGCCAAGGACCTTCAGGGTGTCTGCAATGCCCTGCCAGCCCTCCGTAGGCCCCTCTCGCCCACCTACCCTCCCTGACCTGCTGTACCACCTTCCCTTGGCCAAGCTCCGGGAGTGCTCCAGGAGCCCAGAGGCCTAAAGGCTGGTAGGAGCAGGTGACACTGTGGACGTGGTGACAGCCGGCCACGCGAAGCACAAGAGTGAAACCCTGGGCACAGGAAATGGGCACCAGCTGTGCAGACAGAGCCCTCGTTTGTCTTGAAATCTGTAAAACTGACCTCATATCTGGTCACAAGTCCTGGAGCTGGCCCAAACAGGAACGAGAAGCCAAGGGAAGACTTCAGTTTCAGTCACAGGACTTCAGAACTGGAAAGAGTTGGAGGGATCAGCTTATCCAAAATATTCATTTTGTAGATCAGGAAACTGAGGCCCAGAAAAGGCAAAGGCAAGGGCCCACGCATCGTGACACAATGGTCTCTTTAAAAGGGAAGGTCACATCTTAGTTTTCCTATTACTGATGATAATACTACTTCTTCTCTCTAAAACAGTACCAGGTCCAGGTTCTCTTCCAGCCCCTGCTAATGCTTCTGTTACCCCCTCAATGCTGGACCCCAGTGTTCTTAGGGGAGTAGCCACATTGCCGGGAATTTCAGCTGGTCCTGCCTTGAGCTTTGACTGGCTGTTCTCTCTGCCAGAAAGGCCTTTCCGCTCGTGCTCTTTTCTACTCCACCTCTCACAGTCTCAGCCTTGCTAGAAACACCCACCCTTCAAGGCCAAGGTCAAATGTCACTCTTTCAGTGAAGTTTCCCCTATTCCCCTGAACTTGTGTATCTCTTCCTGCCCTTCTTCCTGGCTTTCCAGGGGAGCCACTGGGTGATGGAGAAACCCAAGTGGTCTCAGGGGACCATAGGAAGGCCACTGTGGCTGATCCCCAAGGTAGAGGGGAGGTTGTGGAAAGAAAGCTCGGGGCTGGATGGGAGAAGAGGGAAGGCTGTAAACAGTTGAGAAGTGAGGACATGGAGGACCTGCTGGCTCTGCCTGGAGTGGAAGCTGGGAAACCTGGTCCTGTAACAAGGACATTTCTTTGGGGCTCCCACTTGATCCCATGTTCACAAAGAGATGGAAAACATTGCTGAAGACATGATCCCTGGCCTCCCAGAACTTCAGCTCCAACAGAGGAGAATCTTTTATTCATTCATTCACCCAACCAGTGCTCACTGAGAATTTTACCTTGTGCCAGGCACTGTCATAGGCACGAAAGATAAAAGCCGGTTTGTGAGTGTGAAAGTGAGTGTGTGTTTGGAGAGGGGAGAGGGTAAGCATGTAGCTATTAATTCTTTCAATGTGCTAAGCACTGTCCCGTATGCTAGGCATACAACTGTGCAGGAGGCAAGTATGTTCCTGCCTCAGGAAGTCCCTGTTCTGGTGAGAGAAGACAGACATTGAATAAGTCATGACAAGTTTGACAAGTGCAGGGCATTTTATGAAAGGAGAGTAAGAAGCACTACGGGAACATGCAGCAGGAAAGCCCACCTTGATCTGGGGCCTCCGTGATGAGGTGACATTTCATCCACTCCTTAAAGATGAAATGCAAAGATTTCAAAGATGAAAGGTGAAGTAGAAAGCGCTGGGAGCATAGCAGCAGGGCACAAAATGTCTACGGGGTTTTAAGGAAGGCCTCTTGGAGGAAGTAGCATCCAATATCACCTACATAGGTGTATAGTTAAACATGGAAATAGAGACGAGAAACAATGAGAACCTGTAACAGAGGGTCTGAACATTCTTGAGGAAGTGATATTTGATCTGAGGTCTGAAACCTAAGTGGAAGTTAACTGGTGAGAAGTGAAAGATGTGTTCCCAGCAAATGGACGAGCATGTGCAAAGGCCCTGGGGTGGGGAGTATGGTTCTCTGAGAACCACATTCCTCTCCAAGCCCTTCGATGAGGATTCATAGGTTCAAACCATCAATGAGAGCAGAGAGCTGGTGCTGGAGACCATCCAGCGTGCTGCTATGCTCCCTGGGACCTAATCGTGGACCAAGAGCTTCTGAAGGAACTTTAGAGATCATTGAATTTAGCATCATTCACCCCCCACCCCCACCCCACCCTTTCCTGAAAGAATTGAGACTCAAAGAAAGCAAGGGACTTTATCAAGGTCACAGATAATCATGCTAATTAATCACTTAATAGGACCACCGTGCTAAGCACTTGGCTAATCACCACGAGGCAGAGACAATTATTGGTCTCCTGTGACAAAGGAGGAAGCTGAGGCTCCTGGAGGGGATCTTGACTAGGGTCACATAGCTACAAATTTCCAGAGATTTGAAACTGAGGTAACTGACCCCAGAGCCTACACTCCTATCCAGCGGTACTCTTGGCCTCAATCTGGCAGAACTTGGCCAGAACCCAGGTTCTCTGACATTCAGCCTCATACTTCTGTCTTTAGAATAGAAATTCAGCCTGGCCTCTCAGGAGGTCTCTCCACCTCTGAGCCAGAACTGACCAACTGCAGGTGGGTCCACCACTAACTTGCAAGTTACCAAGCCAGGTACAGGTGCAGGGGCCCATGGCTCTGGCCACCTGCCTTCCCTTCCCATCCCTTCCCTTCCCACAAGGAAAGTGTTTCCACTTCCCAGCCCAAGCTCCATCCACAGCACCCTAACTCCTGCCCAGCAAACAGCACCAACTTGGCCTCCCTTAGACACACCTAGGGATGCACTGCCAGCCTTTGGAGGAAGACAGCTGGCAGAGACCTGCTGCACAGGCCTAGGAAGCTATGTGGGGCTTTTGAGCAATGAAAAACAAGATCCCCAGAGTGTGATGGGGAAGTAGGGGTTACAGGCTTAGGGTGAGCTGTCCCTTTGGCTCCACAGACTCTTGGCCCTGTGGGGAGAATGCAGCTGGAGGAGGGGCAGGGTGGGGCCTCATAGCTCCAGCCTGAGGTGTATCCTAACTGCAGGCAATCCTGGAGTTACTGCTAAGTCCCCCTCTCTGTCCCCATGAGCCGGCTTTCGAGCAGGACTGCCTAGTAGTATATTCCTAGTACCCTTGCAATACACACAGCCTGCACCTCTACCTCCTCCTGAGCCCTTACCTACTGATGACCCCCAGCCCCCACCAAAATCACACCATCCCCACCTTGGGTCGTGCCCCAACTTGTGCAAACCACAGGCCTGTGTACTGTGCTGAGGCAGGATGAGTCAGGGGCAGAACTCAAAGTGCTGAGCCCTGGGAAGCTGCTCTGATCAGGGAAGAGGAAGCTCCTCGGCCCAAGAGGAGTGAATCAGGCAGGAGTGGCTTGGATCCTGGTTTCTGGCCTCTACCTGGCAAATACCTGTAGCAGGACAGGAGGTGAGGAGGCTGGGACCTGGCACCCCTGGTCTTGGATCAGGCAGCATTGAAGTCCATTTTTCCAGGAAAATATGTAGATATCATCTCCAGAGTGGCTGGTTCTGCAGTTTGCTTATGGGGAGGCATGTAAGAAGGCTATGTGTGTGTGTTTACGTATGTGTTCATATGTGTGCGCATTCATGTGTTGTGTGTGATAGGTATGTGTGTCTCTGATGGGCACACCTGTCTATACATACATCTGTGTTTGTGTCTCTGAGTATGCAATGTCTACATCTGTGTGTGAATGTGTAGGTCACTCTGCCTGTGTCTCTGTGGCTCTTGTGTGGTCTGTATGTCTGTCTTTCCCTCTGTAACTTGTCTAAGCACAGCAAACAAGAGGCCCCAAGCTTGGCCTTGCCATATGATTCCAGAATATGTCATCTCAACCACTACATGTGACTGTTAGTCCCATGAGGACAGGCACCACTTCCCATTTTTCTCACTGTTGTGAGAACATAGTAGATACTCAGTACATACCTGTTGAATCAGTATCTCAGAGAGGCCCCCCACCTGGCCCAGATGTCCCAAAGAGGAGGCCCAAGGTAGGAGAGGAAATTCAACCAGGTTGATCCCATTCCTAGCTCAGGACACAAGTCTCAGCGACCTCTCTAACCCTCAGACTTTTGTTCAGTGTGCCCCTCTGCCTTGGTCAAAAGTCAGAAAGAAAGCTCTGAGCTCTGCTGTACCCTTGCTGTGTGACCTTGAGTAGGTCCCTTTCCCTCTCTGGACCTCAGTTTTCCGATCTGTTAAAAGAGCAAGTTGAGTTTACGGACAGCAAGGGCCACATCCAATCTCAGCCTGGTGTGGTTTTGCTTTCAAGCCCTTTGCTCAGTGAGCCCTACCCATCCAGACATTGGATTGATTTAATTGCCTCTGTCGGATTCTTCTCCCACTCCTTGTACAGTGTTCCCTGATCCCAGCTCAGGCTGTGAGCAGAGGTCCCAACCGAGTCCTGCTCTTCAAGTCATCTCGCTGTTGCTGTGAGTGCCCATTGGTAACCCCCAGGCATTATAATTAAGATCCCCTTTGCTAGAAACCCTTTGGTTGACATTTATAGGCTTGGGAAGGAAACATCTTGGGGAAATGGTGATGAAAAATGCAGTCCTCTACCACCTTGGCCTCTGGGCCTCTGGGAGTGGGAGCATTCTACCAGCTGATTTTTCCAGAGAGAACTGGGCTGAGGGGAGGGGTGGGGCAGAAAGGTATTGCTGATGAACATGCTAAAATTTTAAGTATTTCAGGTGGGAAACTTCCCTAGATGTATTACTGCTTCCCTGCCTTCCCAAACAAGAGGCTAAGCATGACTTCATCTCTACTTGATGACTCAGGGCCATTATAAAACATTAATGATTGAGTTGAGTCTTAATGCTGAGGGGGTCCTCAAGGGCCGTGAAAGTATGTTAGACTGTTTGCTCCTGCTCCGAAAGAGCCAGGCTTTTCTTTTTCATATTTTTTCTTTGCTCATTGGCAGAGTGTCAGCTGTCACTTGCTTCAGAGACCCTTCTCTCTCTCTTCTGTACAGCAGTGATTCTGTGAGATAAATCCATGTCTACACTGTGTAGAAAATGTGTACATATACCATCTCAGCAAGGAGCTTTCCTCTGAGTGAAATACGTGGTAGAATTCATTTTGGCTACTCTGAAGCCTTTTTTTCTCCAGCATTTTTTAGCCCTGTGACCCTAAAAAATATCTTTCTGTGGCTCTGATCTATAAAATGGAACAAATAATAGTATCTGCCTCGTTAGACTATTGCAACTAAACATGAGGTTATATGCGACTTAAGCACTTAATGTGTTGCCTGGCAATAGTAGCTAACCAATACATGTTATTTGTTTTATTCTTAGTATTCTTGTCTGAGTTTTGGGTCAATGATATTGCTGGATAGCTACTTGAATTCTGCATGACTAAGATGACTCATTCCTAAAGAATGCTTTGAGTTGCAAATAACAGAAAATCCAGCTAACAGTATCCTAAACAAATAAGTATTTGTTTTTATAATATTATAAGAAACACACAGGCAGACAACTGATGACATTAGTTCAGTGCTCAATGATGTCAAAATTGGTGTCACTGCAATTCTTTTGGCCCCTGCTTCATGGTCACAATGTGGCTGCTGTAATCCCAGTCATCACATCCTCTTTCAATGCAGGAAAAGGGAGATAGGGTGTCCTGGCTATGTCTGTTTTCGAAGATGTCTCTTATGTTTCCTTTTCCAGCAGATTTCTCCTTGTTTCATGGTTTAGAACTAGGTCACATGACCACTGTCAATGTAAGGAATTCTGAAGAACATGAAACAGAGGCGTCATGATTAGCTTAAACCAAACATCACATCTCTCTTGAGACTTCCCACACTACTTCCTGCCATCATCCTCCAACCACGATTCTATTAGTGAAGAGGAGGAAAAAAGGATATTGAGTCAGCAGCTAACATTGTTTATCCCAGTAACTATTATCATTTTTTTTTTTTTGGTCTCAATTAGGAAATTTTGATGGAAAGTAACAGAAACCCAAATTAGATTGGCTTAAGCAAAAATAAATAAATGGATAGACAGAGAAATTAATAGAAAGAAAGAAGGAAGGGAAATAATAAAAATAATTGATTCCTGATAAGTTCAGGAATAGTTTGGCTTTAGGTAAATCTGGGGCCAGGTGTGCAAACAACATTGACAGAAGAGTGCCCTTCTCCACCTTTTGTCTGTTTTCCTTTGCACTTGCTTAATTATCAGGTAGATTCTCCTCACCCGATGGTGCCTAGAAGCTCCAAGCTCTCATTCACCCCAGCTCTTGTCAGGCAGGAAAGAGAATGAGTCATTTCTCCCTATCACTACAGGTAGAAGTTCCAGGATGAAAGCTGGTTGGCTGTGATTGTCTCCCAGGCCCATCGCCTAACCAATCATGGTGACCATAGGGAATTCAAGGCTCTAATTGGCAAGGCCAGGTCTCAGCCCCAACCCTGGAGCCTAGGTTGGGTCAGCTGTCCCCAAACCACTGGTTAAAATTGAAGGTTAGAGTGGACTGGACCCCTCATGAAAATCAGATGTGGAACCAGAGGAAGGGGGAATGGATGCAGAGCAGGCATAGAGCTTTGCAGTTTCACCATAGACCTATGAATTAGGGAAAGCAGGGATTCTGGCTTTCTGGTGTTTCCCCTACACCACATCCTCAGCTGACCAACAACTGGTCCATCGAGGAATTGTCCAGAGCCACGGAGCCATGGGACAAACTAGCTAGAGGGACCGCCAAGAGAAACCACTGGTTCCACATCATACTTATAAAGCTCCTTTATTTCCATTGTCTTGTTAGAGCTTTACACTGCCCTGTGAGGAGGGCAGGCCTAGAAATACGTTCATTTTACTGGAAGAGACGAGGAGGAAGCTAAGGAGTGATAATAGCTGCTGTCATCTCTCCAGTGCTTACTTTATGCCCAGCCCTGCATTGTCTCACTCATCTCTCAACAACGCTGTGAAGAGAGAACTATTAGCACTACCATTCTTCAGACAGGTAGCTCAGAATCAGAAGAGTTAAACAACTTGCCCAAGGTCACACAGCTAATAAGAAAAGAAGCTGGGGCTTGTGGCAGGGTCTCTTGACAAAACTGGGCCCTACACAAAGGAACCTGCATCTAAACTGGGTTCTTAGTAAAAACAGACCTGCCCACTGCAATTGGAGGATCAGAGGATCAGAGGGGTAGACATTTCTGGTGCCTGGAGCAAGCTGGTAGAGGCAGGGATGAATGTCAGGAAGGCAGCTCCAAGAAGCATCACCAAAGAGTCAGGCCCTTTTTCCTGCTTTCATGACACCTGGAATCATGCCCCCTCTGCTTATTTCCTGCCTTCCCCCAACCTCAACGTTATCTCTTCCTGAGAGCTTCAGCCCAGAGGACTGTCCCCAAACTCCAGAAATCAGCCCAGGAGAAAAGATTTGGCCTGGGATTCTGGGAACCTACATTTAGTCTCTATCTCTAATTCTATGGGTGAACCTAAGAAAAGCCCCCTTTCTGGGCCTCAGTTTCCCCATCTGCAAAAGGAGTTAGTTGGACTCATAAACTCTAAAGCCTCTTCTGGCTCCAGCTAGAATCACTGTGTCAGGTTCCAAGATTTCTCCACCCCTTACCTTAGCTTCAGATTTCTTGCCTAGGGGAAGAGCTAAGGCAAGTCACTACAGCTCTGCTCTCTCACACAGCAGAGAGGCAGAGGGGCATGTCTCCCAGCCCAGCAAGGGAGCTTACCTAACCTCAGCAAGCTGAGAAAATCCCTGAGAACAAAAAGAGGAGAGGACCTGAAGAGGGAGGAGATTGAGTGAGTCTCTCCCTGCCTGGCTGAGCCAACTTTAACTCCTTCCATGCCTCCCTCAGAAGCAGAAGGGCCAGCAGGGTTTCAGGGCAGGGCATGCCTGTGCATCTAGGAATTGCTCTGCCTCCAAAGCCAACTTTCCGTAAGGCCTCCCATGGAGCAGCTGCAGCTGGAGATGCCATTTGTCATTCATAGACCCAGACATGAGACCTCAGAGCTGGGAAGAGTCTCACTGTATCATTTGCAAGTCAGGAGGCTGAGGCCCAGAGATGGGGAGGAACTTGCCCCGAATCACACAGCTTTAGACTCGCAGGAAAGAGCCTGGACTAGCACAGTGCCAGACACATAGACTAATAGAATTTTTTGAACAGTAGGAACCTCGACCTCCTTGTCTACACCGTATTTTCTCTTGGGATTCTTGAACCAAAGTTTCTATCCCCAAATTAGAAGCAGATTGTTGAGGCCTGCCCATAAATTCCTCACTTGAACCTGGAGTGACTAATTCTCCCAGGAGTGTGGGATCAAACCCACTGTGGCTATTAAAATTTTACTATAAAGCCCAGTGCCTTGGGGCTGTGCTTTCTTATTAGCTCTGGAACAGGGCGAAGCCTGCAGAGTCAGATTGAGCCAAGAATGCAAGGGTTGGAGTCCCTTCCCCGAGAAGCTCTCTGGGGCAGCCCTCGTCCCGCTAGAGGCATCCTGGGGGGCGCCTTCTGAAAAAGGAAGTTGTTTTTCCTGTACCAACCAGTCATAGACAGAGTGGGGATCCCTTTAGCCAAAAGAAGCCTGGACTAATAGAGATTATCCCCTCCCCAAAGTACCCGTACCTCTAACATTTCCCCCGTACAGTGGAAATTCCACCCTTAGTATGAAACACATTCCTGGGTCTCCCAACAGCCTCTGTGAATGTGCACGTGACCCTCAGAGGAAGAAGGGGTTGGAGATCCAGACTTTTGGTAAATTTTAAGCAGTGGGCATATTTTTGGGCTGGAAAAACAGCCAGACTACGTCAAAATTGAGAGCCTGCGACAGGAGGAGGACTCTGGGTGATCTGCATTTGGTAGTGGGGATGCAGCAGAGTTGATTGGTTAATGAAGGGACCAATAGGACTATGAGGTAGCATGTGTATTGAGAGCCTTGGCCCAGCCTCCCAGCCTCCCCGTAAGGTGCCTGGGGACATACAATCTCCAGAAAGCATTTGTAACTGTTGTAAGTGTCATTCTGTGCCTGGCATTGTGCAAAGCACCAGGGGTAAAGGGACAAAACCCACCTGGTTCCTGCTCCTGAGGACAAGGACAAGTGGGAAATACAAAGATCATCCTGTTATCATTTCAGATGTGCCTAAATCCCAATGCTGAGCCCTTTGGCAAACTAGCACCCTGCAGGGATCACGGAGCCTTGTTTTTACTCATCAAACATGTGTTAACGATATCCCACATGCCTCTCCCTCTCTCATGAGCACATCCAATCCATCAGCCCCAAAACTGCTCTTGACCCAGATGCTGCCTGTTATCCCCTGGATGTTTCCTCCCCTACCTCCTCTCTTGACTCCCTGTAATCTGTTCTCAAAGCAGCTAAATTATTTGCTGTGATATATAAATCACTCTTCTCCTAAAACCCTCCATGGACATTCCATGGCCCTTAGTGTGAAACCCACACAATGTACCATGACCCCTGGACAAGACCTTCATACTCTGCCTCCTGCCTGCTGCTCATCTTTCCCCTTCTTCCTTCTCTTAGAAGATGGCACCCTCGTTCCTTTTTCTGGACCCCTGCAATTGCTGCTTCTTGGAGTGTTCATCCAGCTTGCTATTGTCCAGGTCTCAATTCAAAAATCACCTCCTCAGAGAGGCCCTCCTTGACTGCTCTAACCACAGCCCCTCCACCATCGCTCACTCTCCATCACATTCTTTTATTTTTATCATCCTACAGCACTTACAGTAACTGAAATTATTTATTTGTTTCTATGTTTATTGTCTGTCGATGTCTTCCCACTAGAATGTACTCCCCTGGAGAGCAGTATTTCTTCCTTCTTTTATCACCACTATTTACCTTGCCCACTTGGACCCAGTGCCCAGTAAGGTCTCAAAAAAATTTTGTGGCCTCATTCAATGATGAGCACAGTGCTCAGACATACGTTTTGGAGAGGAAAGTAGACCCTGAATCCATCTACCCATTTCTCAGCTGGAGAAATGGAGATTCAGAGGGAGACCAGGATTTGCCCAAAGTCATGCAATCCGTCCAGTCATTCATATAAGCTGATAGATGGATAAGAAGAGGTAGCCACATGAGGATATAAGGGAACAGCTAGTGTAAAGGGCTTGAGGCAGGATCTGTAGAGAAAAGCAAGCAGGAGTTGAGTGAGGAGAAACATTACGAGGTGAGGTGGTCAGGCAAGTAGAAGGCAGGCCATGGATATGGGGCTTGGATTTTACTCTTACTGAAGCAGGGATGTGAATTACTCTGCCTGTCTGAGTAGGATACTCAGAGAGCATGGAACCCTGGAGACAATCAGGCACCTGAAGGAAGCCCAGAGTGAGATGCCGGGGCTCGGCAAGTCCCACTGGGTGTGTTTGCCAAGATATCAAAGGTGCCGTGGGCAGCAGTAGCCACCCGTCTGAGCCCCATTACTGCATGAGAATTGCACCCAGAGCCCTGTTAGTGCAAGCGCAGCCCTCGCTGTGTAATCACCCTGCCGCTACTGGCTCGCCACATGCCATGTTGTTGCTGCACAGTTAGTTACTCATACTGCGGGCTTTGGACCAATTAAGTGAGCAAAGAGAGTGGTTAATAAGGAGTAAACAATCCAAATGCTCATAATTATACTGAGGATTTGCTCTAATACATCTAAGCCAAGAGGTGGGAGTTGGGGCAGGAAGGAACATGGGGCCTCCTCTTTGTTCTGTATGGTCTGCCCTGCCGAAGTCTTTTCCACTCCACCCACCCTGTTTTGTACTCTGATATGCCTGTCTGCTGATTTTCTTATTATTATTATTTTGGTGGAGGAGAGCATGCATGCTAGGTTCTATGCTTTAGGATTATAGCAGAATAAAGCAAAACCCCTGCTCTCTTGAAACTGACATTTTAGTCAGATAATCAACAGATAAATAGCTATAAAATGCGTACGTGCTCTGAAGAACGTGGATGTGGTGTAAGGGGAATTGAGAGCTCCTGGGGGTTGGATGTTAGTTCACATAGTGCATCAGGAGAAGGCCTTTCTGACAAAGTGACATTTGAACCGAGACCTGAAGGAAATCAAGGAGTTGGCTGTGCAGTCCCTGAGGGAAGAGCATTTCATGCATAGGGCATGGCAGCTGCAAAGGTCCTGAGACAGGCTTGCAGGGCAGGCCAGCATGGCTGGAGCAGAGCAAGCCATAGGTTAGGACTGCAGGGCAGGGTCGGAGCTGCTTCCAGATAGGGAGCAAAGCATGTGTGAAGGCCTCAGAAGAGAGACAAGGGCTTTCTGTTTTTTAAAGTCTTTTACCTCATTTGATCCTCAGAACAAAGCTGGAAGGGTAGATTTCTTTTTCCATTTGACAGCTTAGTTGCTGAAGCTCTAGAATGTCTAACAATTTAGCCAGAATCACACAGGAATATCCTGATTCAGGAACAGAAATCTGTGGTCGGCACTATTTTTTCAGGTCAGATGGGAAGCTCATTCCTTTTGGCACCGTGCCATCCATCGTGAGTTTCCAAAACCAGATCAGCTCCTGGGAAAGCCTCTGCATGGGTTACAAAGTTCAAAGCAGAGCCAGGTGAAGCCAATTTGCCAGACATGGTAGAGAATGCTCTGGGGTGTGTCTGTACAGAGAACAAACACACTGCGCGCAACTGTAGAATTTCAAACCAAGATGGCTAAAAACTTAGCTCTCGTCTTTTGGAGAAACACTAAGTTAGAATCCTGTTCTTGTCAGATTATAACTTAATATTTCTGGAATGAAATTCCTCTCCAATAGATGTCCTTTGGAATTCCTCCAAGAAGCTCCTGTAGAGTTCCAGATCAAGAGAATATTCTAAAAGACAGTATCAAGATTGCCATCCAGAAGACGAGATCCCCCCTCAAGGAGCACATACAGATTTTGTGAAAGTTTTCACAGAATTTTCCTCAGGTCTGCCATGGTTTGGCATTTGTCTCCAGGCCATTAACATTGACCGAATTCCTGCTATCACTGTTACCCTCCTTTTAAATTATTCAGTTTTGATTTGTCACTGTATCAAATGAAAGCAGCTGGATGGATTGTCACCAAATTTGGCAGGAATGTTTGTGAACATTTTATGTGACATGCAGGCTGTGTAGGAAACAAGATTTATTTTGCAGAACTCAAGTCAGGGGGAGGGCATCTTAAAGAGTGGGGAAGTCACCTTAGACACTGGAGGGGTGGCTGATCAACATACAGAAGGCATAGTCCTCAGGAAGCTATAGAAAGAGAAACACAATTAGGAGTTTAAAATTTAACTCCCATATTGCAAGACACAAGGGCGGATGCTCTGAATCACAGACACTGATTTGTGATGGGGCTGGTTCTCCATGTAGCATGGTCCAGGGATCTGTCTCTTCATCGTGCTAATGATACCAGCAAGCAACACACGGACCACACCTCCACCAGTCCTCTCCTGGAGCATTATGCCCGCGTTACGATGACGGGGGCTTTTTGGTCTCCAAACCCCTTTACATTCTTACCTTTTTAGAAATTAACACTGAGAAAAACATTCTCAATCCTGATGGGGCAATTTATTATAAAAGTAACAATAAACCCATCACATAGTCATAAAGTATCCTTATGAAAAAGATTTTCAAAATAAAAAAAAAACAGTGAGGAGAGTGGCATTATTTTACATTTTTGCACATCTCTGCATAAGACATTGGGGTTCTCCTCACTGCTTGTTGTGATATCATAAACCATGAAGCTTCTGAAAAACTCCACTGTGCATTCATGAGAAGATGAGAGTGAAAAAGGCAAGCAAGTTCTTAGTCACGAGGAAAATTACTTTGACCTTTTGGACCACATGCAAAGGTCTCTGGGACCCTCACGGTTCCCCGGGCCACTCCTGAGAACCACTGGTGTAGTGATTGCAGGTAAACTACTGGGAACATTGGGCAAGTCATTCAGCCTGTCTGTGCATCAGCTTCCTCGCCTATAAAATGTGGAAGAATAAGAACTGTCACCATAAGACTCTTTCAACGATAAAATGACTTAATATGGATAAAGTACCTGAAACATAGTAACACGCAATAACTCCTGGCTGTTATTATCAGCCTCTCAAGAGCCCAGCCCATGGGTTCGCCATCCCTCCAGTACAGAGCACAGAGTAGGCGCTCAAGGGATCTTTTGAGAATAAATGAAGGCACACATGAACAATTCTCTCATGTCAGAAGTCTCTGCAGCCCTTCCTGGGACCAAGGGAAGTCAGTTTTCTTGCTCCTATTAAATAAGCTAAGCAGATCAGGGAGGCCTGGTGACTCATCAGAGTCACTTACCATATCCCGCTTGCAGCCACTGTCTACCGAGCAGCCCTCCTCCACCCTGACACTCCCTTCACCTACAGGCCCCTAAGCACCCTGGGAATGGAGATCCTGTGATATCTGATTTTGCCCAGTGTGAGATGCACCCCATCTGTGAAGGACCTCAGCCTACAATATCTGAGCCCTCTCTTGCCTCTACCGTACCATCCAGAGGGTAGTTCCAAGTTATAATCACATATTAACTTACTCAATTATTCCCTGCCTCCCCACCTAGGTCAGGGACCCTCCTGATCTTTTTTTGCTTTGATGGCTGCTGGGCCTGGGATGTGGTAGGGGCTTTATAAATATTTGAATGTTTATTGAAGGAAAGAAGAAATAAAATTATGTCTTTTCATTGACAAAAAAAGACAAGTTGGACAGTTTCTAGATAATCAGGTGTTAGGGATAGAGGAAAGAGTGGTAAAATGTTAAAACAAAGAGTCAAGCAAAGACATTGGGTCTCAAGAGTTAGGGGATTGTCCACATGTCTGTTGACAGATGACTGGATAAAGAGGCTGTGGTATATTTATACAATGGAATACTACTCAGCCATAAAAAAGAATAAAATAATGCCATTTGCAGCAACATGGATGGACCTGGAGATTGTCATTCTGAGTGAAGTAAGCCAGAAAGAGAAAGAAAAATGCCATATGATATCACTCATATGTGGAATCTAAGTAAAAAAGAAAGGACACAAAGGAAATTATCTATAAAACAGAAACAGACTCATAGATATAGAGAACAAACTTACGGTTACCAGGGGGTAAAGGGGGTGGGAAGCGATAAATTGGGAATTCAAAAATTGCACCTCTTGGGGAGTGATGAAAATGTTAGCTGTCTTGATTGTGGTGGTGGTTTCATGGGTGTCTACATCTCTCAAAACTCATCAAATTGTACATCTGACATATGTGTAGTTTACTGTACAGGAACCATACCACAATAAAGGTGTTTTTAAAAAAAGAGTTAGGAGACTGTCTACCCAGATCCCTGGTTCTGCTAGCAATGATAATCACAAGAGGGGCTCACAGTTGTTGAGTTTATCGTGTGCCTGACACCGTGCTGAGGACCCTGCTTGTGTATCATCTTACTGAACGCTCACAACAACTCTAGGCAGTGGATAATGATGTTATTTCCATTTACCCATGGGAACTCTGAATCCCTGCAGACCCACAGCCAGCAAGTAGTGCAGTGTCGTGGTGGTATGTCATTGTCTTGTGAGACCTGGGAATGGAATGCAAGCTGGAGATGGTGGAAGGAGGCTGGGAAGTGACGGTGGCAAGTTGGGGCACCAAGCAGCAGAGGTGCAGGAGCTAGAGCTCAAGGTCTCCGGATCTGGGCACAGGTGAGCCAAAGGAAAATGCTGCTGACTTTTTAATTCTGGGAACTGACACTGACTCAGGGCATCAGGTACAGAGCCTGAGAACGCCTTGTTTTACCAAAAGGAACAGTGAGGCTCAGAGAGGGCAAAGGCCTTTCCAAAAGTCACACAGCCCAGTCCCTGACCCCAGCCCAGTGATTTTGGTACTCTGCCAAGTGCCCTTCTTCTAACAGATTCACACACTTCCGCCAGCCACGGTCTGGCTCTCCTGAGTCCCCTGGCTCCCTGCAGAGAGGGTGGCGTGGGAAGGAACCAAGCATGGCCTTCACTCCGGGCTTCCCCTCCCAGGGCAGGAAGGAGAGGGCGGTAGGGGCATGACCAGGCCTGCAGTGGACGCCTGGGGTTCTCCACTACCCCCACCCCCCGCGCCAACCAGAACAAAGCTCGGTTAATGAGAGCAAATTACAAAGGCTCTAAGATTGGAAGGGGCCCTTTGATGGCCACAGGGTGAGGGTTGGGATGGGACAGGGAGGGCCCTTCTCTGTCCTCTTGGGTAACCCCCTTTGCCAAGGAACAAGCTGGCACAGGATGGTGCTCCGAGAAGCGTCCATCACTGTGGTGGACAATGGGGTTTTGGATTGGGCTCCTACCCCCTTAGTTCTCCACCCCCAGCTGCCATAAAAGTGAAGATTTCTGATGGCCAGGCAGCTCAGCAGAGTTCCCTAGCCATTCAAAGACCTGAGGCTTAAAGGAGATTTGGGGGAGAAACTCCAGCACACCCCAAACCTCCAGCCTAGATCAGGACTCTGAGGATCGCTGTGCAGCTTCCTTGTCTCTGGCTTTCCTTTTCTCTCTGTGGTGAGGGGGCAGGTATGGTAATAATTGCTAAGATTGTATTCAGTTCTTCGTCTGGTGCTAGCGCAGTGCTCAAGGGCTACATCCCCACAATAAACCTATGAGATGGGAATGATCGGATTCCCCACTTTAGAGGTGTAGAGCAGTGGTTCTCAAAGTGTGATCCCTGCACCAGCAGCATTGGCATCACCTGGAAATTTGTTAGAAATGCGAATTTCTGGGCCCCACTGCCTTGGAGTAAGACACGGGTGCAAGGCACAGAGCAGTGGACTCAGACGCTGTCCTGACCTCTCTGGGGCTCACATGTCGAACCTCTGGCCTGTGCTGCCTGTGTCCTGTGGTCCCCATGTGGTCTCTTCCCTCCGGGTGATGGTGGCTGAGGGAAGCTGAACAGAATTTCAGAAGGACAGCATATTCTCTGCATCACCCTTTCTAACTGGGGAAGATTGGAAACAGCCTAAACATCCCCCTCACACATCGGTTAGATAAACTGTGGGACATCCACATAATGGAGTGTGGTGCAGCTTTTTATAGAAGATGAGTGGAATGGCTTTTTATATATACTATGGAATGGCCTCTTTATTATAGTATTAAGTAGTGAAAAGCAGAGTGCAGAATAATGAATGAATATATATATATATATATATATATAAAGCTACCGTTTGTGTGAAAAAGGAGAGACTATGTAAACAAATTCAAAACACACAGAGGGTCTATAGGAAGAGATTTTTCACATAGGCTTTTGTATGAATTACCTACTCATATGATACATCGAATACAATTAAAATTTAAAAGAAGAAAGAGGGTGAGTTGGGGACTGTGAGAAGGGAGAAGAGATAAAGACCAGGAAGCGTGGGGACTTACAAAATGCCAGGCCCTGAAAGGAATTCTTTTCATGCCATGTCTCATTTAATCTCCTCAAAAACCCTGTGAAGTTGCCAATTATTATCCCCATTTTTTTCAACATTTTTTATTGAGTTATAATCATTTTAAAATGTTGTGTCAAATTCCAGTGTAAAGCACAACTTTTCAGTTATACGTGAACATATATATATTCATTGTCACATTTTTTTCTCCGTGAGCTACCATAAGATCTTGTGTATATGTCCCTGTGCTATCCAGTATAATCTTGTTTATAGCCCCATTTTGTTAGCCTGAAACCAGAGTCACATAAGTGACTCTCTAAGTCACAGAGCTGGCTAGTGGCAGAGCTGGGATTTGTGTGACTACGTCTGTGTAAAAACTCCACAGCCCAAGCTCTAAATCATCATATTATTTTATATTTATATACTATTTATATTTTTATTTATTTTATATATATTTATATATATAATAAATCATAACTTCCCCCAAAGGGAGTTGAGTATTTAACAACAAGTATATGGAACATGTATATGGAGGAAGTTATGATTTTCCCCTTTATAAATAAGGAAATCAAGGCCCAGAGAGGTTAAGTTATTTGCCTAAGGTCACATAGCCGAAGTACAGCCAACCAGAAAGAGGATCCCTAGAAAGGATGAATGAATGTTGTGGCTCCAAGTTCCCAGTAGAAGAGCTTCCTCTTCAATAAGCTAGAGGTGAAAGGCTATAATTTCCACGTTTATAAAGGCAGGGACCATATCCATCATGCTGGCTGTTAAGTAAAGGGAGCCAGTGGGTATAAAAGCAAAAAGCTCAAAAGGAGGCAGCTGAAATACAAATGAAAGGCCAGAGATTAAAAATCAGGAGATCTGGAGGGAAGGGTGATAACTCAGAGGTAGAGTGCATGCTTAGCATGCAAGAGGTGCTGGGCCCAATTCCCAGTACCTCCATTTAAAATAAATAAATAAATAAAATAAAATGGCATTAATATTAAAAAAAATCAGGAGACTTGGGTTCTAGTCTTAGCTCTGCCTCTTACTGGCTGTGTACTGTGGGCAGTTCACTTCATCTCTCTGACCCTCAGTGTTTTCATCTATAAACAGCAGGCTTATTGTAGGACCCAAATGAGAATGTATAAGAAAGCCTGCAGCAAAAAATAAATAAATAAATAAAGCCAAATGTTACTATGGGGAGTTATTAAGAACACACAACCATGCTGGTAACAAACAGTACATGCTGGATAACTTGCTGGTCACCAACAGCTATTCTTTAATTCCAAATATAGCGTAAAGTTGAATCCTCCTTACTTATTAAAGTAGAATTAACTTTCCCATCTCCTTGTGAGGACTTTGCTGAGGACCTGTCTTCCCCCAGGGCAGCACTTAACCACATTCCTTGCTTAGTTATCTGCCTCCTTGACTAACAGCTAATTGAGGATGGTGACCAAGCAGTATTTCTTACTGAATCTTTAAACATAAGACATAGTGGTAGTAATGAATAGATGGATGGGTGGATGGATGGATGAATGAATGGATGGATGGACAGTTAAATATTTTCAGAACCCAGAGGAACGATAATTCTGATTCTAAGATAACACTTCTTAGAGAAGATACCTTTGGCCTGAGTGTTAAAATTTCATCAGGGTAAGAACAAAAGGTTAGAGGGGAGGAAGGTGTCTAGGGGAACTGAGGACAAACTGAGCTAAGGCATGAGGCAGGAGAGTTCAAGGTGCTTGGTGATAGTTGTAAGTGGTCTGGGGGTTGATGGAGCGCAAAGAAAGCTATGACCTAAGATGCAGCTGAAGAAGTAGAACCCAGGTAAACAAGATTATACTGTATAGCACAGGGAAATATATACAAGATCTTATGGTAGCTCACAGAGAAAAAAATGTGACAATGAATATATGTATGTTCATGTATAACTGAAAAATTGTGCTCTACACTGGAATTTGACACAACATTATAAAATGATTATAAATCAATAAAAAATTTAAAAAAAAAAAAAAAGAAGTAGAACCCAGGTATGGCAGGCCTTGGACGCTGGGCAGAAATGTCTGGACTCTTCCATCCTGCAGGCCCTGGGGCACCCTGGACGGTTTTGTAAGGAAGGAGAGACCTGCTGTGCCCTGTGCTTGCTGGCGGCATATGAAAGAACAGGAACCAGGCCAGGGCCAGCTCTGGGAGGAGGTCTGACCATTTCCTGCCATCTGCCAGGCCTTCCGGAAGAGCTGCCCAGGACGGAGGAAGAAGGGTTCCCATCCAGGCTGCACAGCTGCACACGGGCGCCTCTGCCTCCCGGTTGTGCTCTGGGTGAGATGTAGGAGGCTGTGGGTCTTCCTGCAGGAAAGGCTTTCCCCCTAAGGGATGGCTGGAATGGACACCAAGCCTCTGGGGCAGATGCCCATCCAAGACTTAAGTCTCCCCATTCTCCAAAATGCACCCACAGGGCCCCCCTGACTGTCAGGAAAGGCCTTGGCTCTAGGCTCAAGAGCTGGCCCTCCTAGTCCTTGTGCCTTGGGATAGTCCCTGCCTCTCTCTCATTGCACAACTCCAGGAAATAACATTCACATGGAATACAATGAAATGAGGCCCCTGGAGTTGTGCAACCCAGTGGCCCTGCCTCCCATCTCTGCCTTCTCAGCCGTGCGAAAAGTGAGGACGGAGTGGGTGTAGATCATCTCTGAGGGTGATTCCAAGTCTCATCTGGCAGCAGTGTGAGTAGAGTTGGGGCTTCGGGGAGGGTGAGGGTGGACCCTTTGCCCAGTGCCAGAGATGGCAACAAAGAAGGTGTACGAATTGAATGATAGCCAATCCCCAAAAGTAATGGTGACTCCTCCTCCCAGAGCCTGACCTGGATTTGCATCTCTTACTCCATCCCCATTACTCTTTCTAACCGTGTGTAATCTAACCTTTCTAGCCAGGTTTTCCACAACACGAAACCAGGGAGAAGAAAATGTATACCTCATAAGGCTGTTGTGAGCATTAAAAGAAGTGATGCATGTCAAGCACTTAGCAGAGTGCCTATCTCAAAATAACAGCTCCATAAACATTCGATTCATCATAATTTTTGTTTTATTTTGTAAAACAACTTAAATGTATCTGCCCTCAGGCATTCTGAATTTGACCTACCTCAAGATCATAGTAAACCCCATCCAGGGATGGCCCCAGAGCAGAGCTCAGATGTGCACTTGAGAAAGGCATGAAAATGTTTCTGGGAAGTGAGAAAAAGTAAAGCAGGATACCTCATCTCCCCACAAATAGAATAAATTTCTGATGAATTCTAGAGGTGGGCATGGCTATCCAAGGAATTCGGCCAACGCTTAAGGTAAAGGAATGAAGCACTAACTGTGAAATTTCAGGTAAAACAATGCACAGTTGATTTATCTTTCTGACCCTCCAAAGCCAGGCTCTGTGAGTGGCATATACAACACCTAGTCCAAGGACTAGCCCTAGCCCAACTTACCAAGGAGGAATGCAAAGGAATCATCAGGAACAGTTCATGGCCTGGGTATTTTACTGACTGTCAGCTGGAATCCATTAATACCCTGCTGAGGAATGGAGTCCAGCCCTGCCCAGCCCTGCCCTGCTCTACCCTGCCCTACCCTGCCCTGTCCAGGCTACTGGATGAAAGAAGGGCCAGGTATGGGGCCCAAAGTCAGAGGGGAATGTACCATCTGGAATCTAGAGATTCTTAGAGCAGGAAAGCTATTAAGTAAATCTATCAGATATAGCTCCTCAGATTTTTCCATGTTTTCAAATGTTTTATATTTCCTACATAATTAGAAAAAATAACATTACATATTAAAAACCAGGTTTGGACTGGTCTGAAATTCACAGCACATAGTCTCTAATCCCAGCCCTGCCACCAGGGGATATCTATGGGATATTGAGCAAGTCACTCCCCACCTCAGAGCCTCAGTTTCCCCAGCAGCACAGCAAGTGGGAATTCCCTCCAATTCTAACAGCCTGTACCTGTCAGATGGGTGCCAACATTAGGGTAGTGGGATTAGAGAGGCCCTGGCTGTTTGCTTGTCATTTCCCTTTTTTCCATACTTATAAGTTTTCTGCTACTTTGAGAGAAAAGCAACCAGTGGAAAATCATCACCTCTCCTCTCCTCCTTCCCAGCTGGAAGCAAACCCCACACCCCAGGCGATTTGATCAAAATGAGAAGTTTAAGATAGAGGGACCCCACACCCGTCAGTGACCCTGTGGGTCACCTGAGTAATCCTGTGATTCCACAAACCCAGAGCCTTAAGTTTACAGAAAGCCAAAGCTAATCTGTCTCACAAAGACCATCTGGTGTCCAGTTTTCTCCCCTGCAAAGTAGAACCTTAGGACCAAAGAGAGATGGGAAGGTGCCCAAGACCACTTTGTTCCCCAGCGTCAGAGTAGAAACATCTGAAACCCAGGCAGGTCTCCGGCACTGTTATGTTCTGTGACTTTGTACCTTGTTATAATTTTTAACTTACTTGACAAAAGTTGAAAGAATAGTACAGGGAACTCCCAGAAACCCTTTACCCAGATTCACCATTTGTTCACCTCTTGCCCCATTTTCTTTACCCCTCTCTTCTTTCCACAAATACACACACACACACCTCCACCCCTATTTTTATCTGGACCATTTGAGATTAAGTCAAATATAGCATCCCTCAGTGCTTTAGTGAGTATTTCCCTTTCATAACCATAGTTTAATGATCAAAATCAGAAACTTTAACTTTGCTACAGTAACATTATTTAATATACAGTCCATATTCAAATTTCCTCAGTCATTCCTCCCCACCCCAACCCAGTTATTTTCACTCATTACCCCTGTGGCCAGATGCCCCTCCTTTTCACCTGGGCAATGGGAATAAGGTCTTTAATCCTTTCTCTCCACCCGCCACCTCCCACTTAGCGCCCCTTGCCCTTGCCCCCTCCGCTGAGACATGCCCAGACCAGATGGAACAGGAGGCGCTGCTGTGAGGAGCCCGTAAGCTCTCCTCCCCTCTGAGCTGGGAGCGTGGGACACCTAAGCCCAGGGAGGGCAGGGGCTGCAGGTCCCACCGGGCACACTCCCAGACCTCAGCAGTGCCCACTGGCCTGCCCTGTCCCCAAGGGCAAGAGGGGCACAGCACAAAGAGGGGCTGTGCTGAGGAGCCCCAGTTCTGCCTAGTTCTAGAGACAAAACCCACTCCAGTGAAAAATCCACATTCTCCAAAATGTGTTTCCGTTAAGAGGGATCTGTGACCGGGAAAGGGCAGGAAGGAACTTTCTGGGGTTCTGGACGCATTCTATATGTAAGTGCTGGTTCCAAGGATGCGTGCATGTGGAAAAGTTCGTTGAGCTGTGCTTGTAACGTGTCAGCCCCTCACTTGATGTACTTGTCAATAAACAATCATATCTATATGAACGTGTGTGTTCGCAGAGTCAAGAATCTGCGAGTTGAAACACAGTGCAGTGGAGAATTGCTCTGAGCTCCAAGAGGAAGAGACAGCCTGGTTTTGTCCAACCCACCTGGGATAGCTCACCTGTCACTTTCTAGACACCAAATAAACTGTTGAATAAACCAATTAATTTGAGGCTGTGACCGTATTTCCCAATGTGGAAGGATGTTCAGGATATCTTGCTAAATGCAATAAACAGGTTATAGAATACTGTGTGAGAATGATCTCATTTTGTAAATATTTATGTTTGTATATTTTTATGTATAGTCTAGGTAACATATCAACTTCCTATTAAGGGTTCTTTCTAAATGAAAAGGTAAAGACAATTTCTTTTTTATTCTTTTTTTTTTGTCTTTATACTTAAAGTTTTTCTTTGCATAGCAAATATGAATTGTTTGTAAAAAAGCAAATACTTTAAAAAAATTATTCATAAGAAGCATCAGGGAAGCAAGGCAAGTCCTCAGCCTGATGGGGCTGATTTGTGAATTTCTAAAGAAGGGTTGTAGGCTGCAGTGTGTCCCAAATTTATCGGACCAAAGAACCTTTGGACAAATGCTACTCTAAGTAGAAAAAGAATAATTCTGGGTCCCTGGTAATTTCATGACGCCATCAAATCAACCAGAACTGCTCGTCAAACTTCTTTCTTTTTAAAATTGAAGTATAGTTGATTTACAATGTTGTGTTAGTTTCTGGTGTACAGCATAGTGATTCAGTTATATATGTGTATATATATATTCTTTTTCATTATAGGTTATTACAAACTATAGAATATAGTTCGTTGTGCTATACAGTAGAACCTTGTTTATCCATTTTGTATATAGTAGTTTGTATCTGCTAGTCTCAAACTTCTAATTTAACCCTCCCCCTCTTTCCCCTTTGGTAGCCATAAGTTTGTTTTCTATGTCTGTGGGTATCTTTTTGTTTTGTGAATAAGTTCATTTGTATCATTTTTTTAGATTCTACATTTAAGTGGTATCATATGATATTTGTCTTTCTCTGCCTGACTAACCTCGCTTAATATAATAATCTCTAGGTCCATCCATGTTGCTGCAAATGGCATTATTTCATTGTTTTTTACGGCTGAGTAGTATTTGAGATATATATAGTATATGTGAGATAAATATATATATATATATATATATATATATATATATGTATACACACACACATACACACACACACACCACATATATACCACAACTTCTTTATCCAGTCATCAATGAACATTTAGGTCGATTCCATGTCTTGGCTATTGTAAATAGTGTTTCTGTGAACATTAGGGTGCATGTATCTTTTCAAATTAGAGTTTTCTCTGGATATATGCCCAGGAGTTGGATTACTGGATCATATGGTAACTCTATTCTTAGTTTTTTTAAGGAATCTCCATACTGTTTTCCATAGTGGCTGCACAAAATTACATTCCCACCAACAGTGTAAAAGGGTTCTTTTTTTTCCCACACTGTCTCCAGCATTTATTGTTTATGGATTTTTTTAATGATGGCCATTCAGACTGGTGTGAGGTAATACCTCATTGTAGTTTTGATTTACATTTCTCTGATAATTAGCAATATTGAACATCTTTTCATGTGCCTATTGGCTATCTGTATGTCTTCACTGGATAAATGTCTGTTTAGGTCTTCTGACCATTTTTTGACTGGATTGCTTGTGGGTTTTTGTTATTAAGTTATATGAGCTATTTGTATATTTTGGAAATTAAGCCTTTGTAAAATTGCATAATCTGCAAATATATTCTCCATTCCGTAGGTTGTCTTTTCGTTTTGATTATGGTTTCTTTTGCTGTGCAAAAACTTGTAAGTTTAATTAGGCCCTATTTGTTTGTTTTTGCTCTTATTTCATTGACTTGGTAGACTGCCCTAGCAAAAGATTGCTGTGGTTTATGTCAGAGAATGTTTTGCCTATGTTCTCTTCTAGGAGATGTACAATGAGTCTTAATGTTAATGAGTCTTAATGTTTAAGTCTTTAAGCCGTATTGAGTTTATATTTGTGTATGGTGTGAGGGAGTGTTCTAATTTCATTGATTTACATGCAGGTGTGCAGCTTTCCTAATACCACTTGCTAAAGCGGCTGTCTTTTCTCCGTTGTATGTTCTTGCCTCTGTCGAAGATTAATTGACCAGAAATCTGTGGGTTTATCTCTGGGCTCTCTATTGTGTTCCAGTGGTAGTATATCTGTTTTTGTGCCAATACAACACTGTTTTAATTACTGTAGCTCTGTAGTATTGCCTGAAGTCTGGGAGGCTTGTTCTTCTAGCTTCATTCTTTTTCTTCAGTATTGCTTTGGTGATTCTGGGTCTTTTGTGATTCCATATAAATTTTAGGATTATTTGTTCTAGTTCTGTGAAAAATGTCCTGGATAACTTGACAGAGATCATGTTAAATCTGTAGATTGCTTTGGGTAGTACTGTCATTTTAACAACATTAATTCTTTTAATCCAGGAGCTTGGGATATCTTTCCATTTCTTTAAATCATCTTTAATTTTCTTTATCAATGTTTTATAGTTCTCAACATATAAGTCTTTCACCTCCTTGGTCAGATTTATTTTATCTTTTTTTGATGTGATTTTGAAAGGTTTTTTTTTAACTTTCCTTTTCTGATATTTCATTGTTAGTGTAAAGAAATGCAATAGATTTCTGTATGTTATTCTTGTAACCTGCTACCTTGCTGGATTCATTTATCAGCACTAGCAGTTTTTGTGTGGAGTCTTTTGGGTTTTCTCTATATAGTATTATGTCATCTGCATATAGTCACAGTTCTGCCTCTTCCCTTCCAATGTGGATCCCTTTTATTTCTTTTTCTTGTCTGATTGCTGTGCTAGGACTTCCAATACTTATGTTGAAAAGAAGCACTGAGAGTGGGCATCCTTGTCTTGGTCCAGATTTTAGCAGTAAGGCTTCCAACTTTTCACCCTTGAGTATTATGTTAGCTGTGGGTTTGTCATAAACAGCTTTTATTATGTTGAGATATGTTCCCTCTATTCCCACTTCGGTGAGTTTTTATCCTGAATGGATGTTGAATTTTATCAAATGTTTTTTATGCATTTATTGAGATGATCATGTGGTTTTTGTCCTTTCTTTTGCTGATGTGGTATATAACACATTGATTGACCTGCATGTATCAAACCATCCTTGTGACCCTGGGATGAATCTCACTTGATCATAGTGTATGATCTTTTTTTGTGTGATGTGAATTCGGTTTGCTAATATTTTGTTGAGAATTTTCCCATCTACATGCATCAACATTCATCAAAGATGTTGGCTTATAATTTTCTTTTTTGATAATGCTTTTGTTTGGTTTAGTATCAGGGTACTGATGGCTTCATAGAATGAGTTTGGAAGTGTTCTCTCCTCTTTAATCTTTCTGGAAGCATTTGAGAAAGAATTGGTGAAAGTTTTTCTTTGGATGTTTGGTAGAATTTCCAAGTGAAGCCATCTGGCTCTGGACTTTTGTTTGCAGGGAGGATTTTTTTTATTTTTACAGATTCTATTATTCTATTTCACTTCCAGTGATTAATCTGTTTATCTGTTTCTTCTTGATTCTGTTTTGGTGGACTGTTTGTTTCTAGAAACTTGTACATTTCTTCTAGATCGTCCAATTTGTCGGCATATAATTGTTCATAGTATTCTCTTATGGTTTTGTGTATTTCTATGATATTGGTTGTACTTTCTCCTCTTTGGTTTCTTGTTTTGTTTTTTTTAAGTCCTCTCTCTTTCCTTCTTGGTGAGCCTAGCCAGAGGTTTGTCAATTTTGTTTACTCTTTCAAAAAAACTAGCTCTTGATTTTATTGATATCTTCTGTTGTTTTCAAACTTCTTTTACACCTAGGAAAAACAAAACTTTTATCTATAAACTATGATTATTTGGGGTTTTTTGCTGTGCAGATGAGCTGGATTCTAGTTGATACCAGAATTCACACAGTGCCACTCACTTAGGAAATGGTCAAAAACTGTTAATGTTATTATTTTCAGCTCTCCAGGGGGTGCTGGGATCTTATCCCCAAGACAGAAGCTACTTTCCCAAGCCTTCCATGCAGGATTCCTGAGGTGGTTACTGAACACACACCAGTTCCTCCATTCTCTAATCTGTAGCTGAACAAGTTGGAGATGGAGTCAAGCTCTTGGGCAGCAAACACACAGCCTGGAAGAAATCCCAGGCCGAGGAGGTCAGAACCAAATGTGTGTGGACTTGGTGGCTCCTGGAGAGTTTCTGAAACCATGGCGGCCCAACTCACATGGGGAAGGCTCCCTGTAAGGGGTGAGAACCAGTGGCTCCTGAAGCAAGAAGAGCCCTTAAGAGGCTACGTCCTGCTGAATACATGTCCCTCCATGGCATCCCCTCTGAGTGGTCTTCTGCTCTGCCTGAGTACCTTCGCGATGGTTGCTCACCATCTCTCCAGGAGGCCTGGACTTTCTTCCAAGACTCCAGAGAAAGTTCTTCCTTATGCTTTACTGTGGCTTCCACCCTTTGGCCCTGGTTCTGCCCTCCAGGACCGCACAAAGCAAGTTGTCCCTTGAAAATCTTTCATGCTTTGAAGGTGTTTCTCCTTAATTAAAATAATAATAGTAGCTACCATTTATATGGTATTTACTATGTGCTGGACACTCTACTGAGCACATTACAGGCCTGATGGCCTGCACTCCTCACGGTGATCTCACGAGGCAGGGATTACTCTTGTCCATATTTTACAGATGAGGAGTCTGAGTCTTAGGAGAGATGGAGAACTTTGTATAAGGCTGCTCAGCGAGGAAGTAGCAGAGCTGAGATAAGGAGCCCAGACTCTTCAGAGCTTCACTGCTGCACTCTGCTACCTTCTATGCACATACATACACACACACACACACCCATACACACACATATACACACATACATGCTCACCCCAACATACACCCCCCCACATACACACACATGCCACATACACACATACACATACACACACATACCCCACATACACATAACCACACACATACACACACACCCATACACCCCCCAATACAGACACCCCCCCATAAACATACACACCCTACACACACACACACACACACGCACCCTAAAACTTCTCTTCCAGCAATATCCACACTGGCAACTCTGCAATGTAGCAACAGAATTTTCCACATGGCTCTAAAGGGCCCAGAACCTTCCAGGTAATTCTATCACCCCCTTCTGGTTCCCTCACCTCCCCTACCATCAGCAGCGCCTAATCCAGCCTTTGGTTTCAGCTCCTCACATCACTCTCCAGATAATCCCAGCTCTAGGGCATGTGTGTTGTTATGTATCTGTCCAGCAGGCTTTCCTCTCTCCGTTTAAGTGACTCTGAAGGTCCATTGCTCACTGTGTCCCCATCCAAACTGCCACCACAGGCAGGTAAGCCAGGCTGGGCCAGCTTTCTTACTCCCTGTTCAGGGACCAGTGATTGGTGCCACAAGAGACAGTCCTGTGACCTGATTGTGGCCAAAGAGAATCTTCCTCTGGGAGTCCCACGGGGACTTTGGGAGAAAGAAACTTCCCCACCCCTATGGACTACTGGGTTATCGCATGAGAAGATTTAAACCTGGAGAAGTCAGTCCATTGTGTCAGTTTCCTAGTACTGTGGTAGTAAAGTACCACAAACTTAGTGGCTTAAAAGAACACAAATCTACTATCTTATCATTCTGGAGATCACAAGTGCAGAAGTTAAGCTGTCAGCTGGTCACATTCCTTCTGGACACTCTGGGGAAGGCTCCATCTCCTTGACCTTTGTGGCTTCCGGATGCCATCTCTGTTCCTTGGTTCATGGCTCTTTCCTGTGTCTTCAAGTCAAGCAAGGGAGCATCTTCAAAACTTTCTTTCTCTTTCTGACCTCATCTGTCATCACATCTCCTTCTACTCTGACCCTCCTGCCCCCTCTTATAATAAAGGACTCTTGTGGTTTCATTGAGCTCATCTGGATAATCCATGATAATCTCCTCATCTCAAGATCCTTACCTTGGTCACATATTACTTTTTACACAAATCGGGTATTAGGACATAGACATCTTTGGGGCCATTATTCAGCCCACCACACCCATTCATGTAGAGGAAGCTCAGCAGTAGCAAAAAGGAGAAGCCAGCAGGCAGAGCGAGCAGAGCTGAGAGATGGAGGGAAGGGAGCCCTTGATCTAGCCATGCCTGAAGTCTCCACTTACTCGTTGCATGAACCAATGAATTCTCTTTTTGCTTAACGTCATGTGATCTCTGTTTTTGTCACTTGCAACCTAGTTATTTCTGATGGCTGCACATGCTTACCAGCCAGAATTTCCCTAGCCAACTCATGTTGTGTCAAATTCCAGTGTACAGTACAATTTTTCAGTTATATATGAACATACATATGTTCATTGTTGCATTTTTTTTCGCTGTGAGCTACCACAAGATCTTGTATATATTTCCCTGTGCTATACAGTATAGTCTTGTTTATCTATTCTACATATGCCTGTCAGTGTCTACAAGTTTTGAAATCCCAGTCTGTCCCTTCCCACCCCCTGCCCCCTTGGCAGCCGCAAGTTTGTATTCTATGTCTATGAATCTGTTTCTGTTTTGTATTAATGTTCTTTTTTTTTTTAAGCAAACCCTAAGATGATTGGATCTCTTAGGATCTTCCTGGCACAATCTTGTTAAGTTTCTTGGGAGTCTGCGGTCAGGAGAGAGGTCCGTACAAACCCCTGGGAACAGCCAGGATGTAGAAACTTCCCCAGAAAGGGCAGGTGCAGACCATGCCCTGACTTGAGCATCCTCAGGCATAGGGCATTAGGTACCTTGCATGTTCTGCTCCATAAATGCTTGTGGCTGCACCCCAGAGGGAAGTGTTCTGTGTGGGACTCATTGCACCTCTTAAGTCTATAAAGTAATAGCAGTGCTTTGAAATTTGTCATCTTGGGGCAGCCATTCCCCTTGTTGGGTCTTAGTTTTCTCCTCTGCAGACTGAAAACATTGGACCAGAATTCAGTTAGTGTCTTCCAGGAGACACAAGGGGACTTCTGGAGAGCTGGCAATGTCCTGTTTCTTGGGCACTGATTACACGGATGGATACAATTTGTGAAAATCTGTTGAGTTGTACAATTATAGTGTGTGCACTTTTCTGGGTGTGTATTTTGCTTCAATAAAAGTTTACATAATCTATAAACAAGATGTGGGAGTGGGTGTGAGTAGAGACAGGACAGAATTGGATGTGAATTGATCATTGCTGAAGTGAGGGTATAGGTCTCGGGGGTTCATTATGGCATCTTGTGTACTTTTGTATGTGTTTGAAATGTCCCATAGGGAAAGTTATGAGAAGAGCTCTTCTTTCTCTAAAATGCTCTTCTTTGAGGAGCTCCCAGTATTGTGTAAGAATAAAGGCAAGTCACAGGTCCCCAGTTCCAGAGTCAAAGAAGAGAAGGACCCCTACCCAACATGGCCAAAACAGGGCGACTGTGGCAGCAGGGAGGCACACTGTGCCTCTAGGACAGAGTTATTTGTTTTGTTTGGTCCTAGTTTCAGATACTGTTTGGTATACTCACATGTGATAGAGCAGGTTAAGTGAGAGTGCTCAGAGACATGGCTGTTTGATTAAATTCCCCGTACGAATGCTGGCGCGGCCTGGCGCAGGCTGGGTTCTGGGCTGTCACAGCCCACGCGCGGTTGCTGCCTCGCCCTGGCACAAGCTGTGCCCGTTCAGCTGGTGGCAGGAAGCAGGTGAAAAGGCAAGTCCCACGAGGACCCTCAGCGGTTTGGCTTGACCTTCAAACAGTGATTGCAGTATCATCATCACACTTAAAGGGTCATGAATAAAATATCATAGCAAAGTAGCCAGGGTTCCCTTGTTCCCTACACATGTGCCCACCCCCTGCTCCATGCCAGGCACAATTCTGGAGTGAGGGATACAGCACAAAACAGACAAAAATCGCTGCCCACGGAACTCTCATGATTCATTAAGTCACATAGTAGCTTTAAAGACTTCTTCAAAAAAATTTTTATAATTATGTTAAAATAGACATAACATAACATTTACCATTTGGGGGTGGGGAAGGTATAGCTCAGTGGTAGAATGTGTGCCTAGCATGCACAAGTCCCGGGTTCAACCCCCAGTAGAAAAATAATAAAATAAAATAGATAGATAGATAGATAGATAGACAGACAGACAGATAGATAGACAGACCTAATTACTTTCCTTCGCCCACCACAAAAAAACTGAAAAAAAATTCACCATTTTTTGAGTGTATATTTCAGCAGTGCTAATTTACGTTGTTGTGCAGCCAGTCTCTAGAACTTTTTCATTTTGCAGAACTGACATTCTATACCCATTAAACAATAGTTCTCCTTTGTCTACCTCGCCCCCAGCCCCATGGCAGCCAGCACTCTACTTTATTTATCAGTTGACTTCTCTAGGTACCTCATGTAAATGGAATCATATAGCATTTGTCTTTTTGTGACTGGCCTATTTTACTTAGCATAATGTCTTCAAGGTTCATGCATGTTGTAGTGTGGTTCAGAATTCCTTTCCTATTCATGGCTGAATAATATTCCATCGTAGTATACACCATATTTTCTTCATTCACCCACAGATGGACATTTGGGTTGCTTCCACCTTTCGGTTGTCATAAATAGTGCTACTACACGTATGGGTGTGTAGATCTCTCTTTTGAGATACCTCTTTGAGACTTTGCTTTTAATTCTTTGGAGTATGGTAGTTCCAGTTTTAAGTGTTTGAGGAACAGTCATACTGTTTTCCACACTGTCTGCACTATTTTACATTTCTACCAACAGTGCACAAGGGTTCCAATTTCTCCACATCCTCGCTAACACTTGTTCTTTCCTGTTTTGTTTTGGTTTGGTTTGTCTTGTTTCAGTGATGGCCATCCTAATGGGCATGAAATAAAGACTATTTTTTGAAAGACTTAATTATAGAACAAATGGGCTAAGTTAAGTCAGCTGGAAAGACATGTGAAGGAAGCACAGCTCAAACTATCATTTACAGATGAGTAAACTGAATAGCGATACAAGCCTACCTCGGGAAACAAGAACAGTCTCAAATAAACAACCTACACTCACACCGAAGGCAGAGAAAGAAGAACATACAAACCCAAAGTCATTAGAAGAAAAGAAATCATAAAGCTTAGAGTAGAAATAAATGAAATAGAGACCAAAAAAAAAAAAAAGAAAAGATCAATGAAACTAAAAGCTGGTTCTTTGAAAAGACAAACAAAATTGATAAAAATTTAGCCAGACTCATCAAGAATAAAAGGGAGAGGGCTCAAATTAATAAAATCAGAAATAAAAAAGGAGAAGTTACAACCAACATCACAGAAATGCAAGGGATCATAAGAGGCTACTATGAGCCAACAAAAAGGACAACCTAGAAGAAATGGATAATTTCTTAGAAAGGTACAATTTGCCAAGTCTGAACCAAGAAGAAATAGAAGATATGAATAGACCAATTACTAGTACTGATCATTGATTTTTTTTTGACTTTTTTAATTGAAATACAGTCAGTTATAATGTGTCAATTTCTGGTGTACAGCACAATGTCCCATCTGTTTTTATATATAGTAGTTAATATTTGCAAATCTCGAACTCCCAAATGTATCCCTTCCTATCCCCTTTCCCCCGCCCCGGTAACCATAACATTGTTTACTACGTCTGCTAGTCTGTTTCTGTTTTGTAGATGAATTCATTAGTGTCTTCTGTTTTCTTTAGATCATTGACTTTTAAGGAATAATATCCTATATAATTTCCTTAACCACAATGCCCCCAAAGAGCTAAAATAGGATTTGATTCCATAAAATGCAGTTTATCCAGAAGTTGAGGGACATCTCAGATTCATCCGTTGAAGTTCAGCTTTCCAGGCCTGCCAATGCGGACACACCACAGGGAACATCATTATCCTTGTTTCTCAGTTCAGCGAATACCCCAGCCCTCACCAGCTGTCCATTGTGCAAGCCCCTTGCCCTCACTGGGCCTCAGTTTCTCCATCTGTAACATGAAGGAGGTGCACAATCATGGTGACTCAGGTTCCATCCAGCTCTAGGCTTTTATCAGGGTCTCCTCCTGTGTGCCCAGCACTGTGCCTTCAACGAGCGTGAGGATGAACTGGGGAGAGATGTCAGGCACTGATAAGCAGTGCTGACATGGAGCTGCCTGTGCAAGGTGCCACGTGAAGAAAACAGCCATTAGAGCTCAGAGCGAAGAGAGCTGCTATGGTCTGGAAAGGACTTGAGCAGGGCCATTACAAACAGATAGGTTTTGAATAGGGAGAGAAGGAAAATTTATATGCACTTTGAAGGCCCACTCAGCAGCCCTCAAAGTAAACTCAGGCGGCAGGTTCTGGCTTCATTTCCCTTCCTGGAGCAACAGAGGATGAATAGAACGGACCAGGGGACACTCAGGTCCACTTCTACTGATGACATCATTTGTTCCATTGAGTTTCTTGTGTTTCTAGTTGTTGACTGCGGGGAGCAGGGCGTGGACAGTTCTGAGCCTTTTAGCTAGAATATCAAAGTCTTGCTGAACTTGCTGGTTTTCTGCCCGATCCAGCTGTCCAAGCAGTATAGACAGCCCCCTGGGTCCTCCCCACCCACCTGCCAGTTGGGGAGGATGAATGAAGAGGGACTCAGATTGTGTGGTCCAGGCCCCCAGGAGGTACCTCCGATGCAGACTGTTCCCGCGCCGCAGGAGTGATGGGCAGGGTGGCACAGGGAGGCGGAGGATGGCCCTCTCTCGCCTCAGCTTTCTGAACCCCATCTGCTCCAAAACCCAAGCCTTGCTTTCCGCTACACCCAAACCACCTGTGGGACTGGTTCTCCCCAGCACAAATAGCTCTTTGTTGGCTGCTTGTGTTTGTTTGTTGGCCTTTGAACAGTTCTCTGTGGTTCACTCTGAGGCCAGCCTGAGGCAAAAGGAGATTGGCAGAGGTTGGCGTGGGTGCCACACCTCTCTTCCATTCTCCTGCCCCCATGTCCAGACCCTAAACTCTTCTTCACAACAGACACCACCACCACCTTTGGAATTTCCTCCTCCCTCTGGTTCTCATTCTTTGCTTTCTCACATTTGCTTATCTAAGAAACAAATCTCAAACCCTTAGAAGGGTTGAGATTTTGATAAAGTATTTCTGTTTTAATAGGAATCTTCTGGAGACTAAATGCCCAGCCATTGTGACAGGTTTCTCGGGCAGATCAAGCTGCCTCTCAAGTACGGTTCCCTCTATGTTTTTTGTCTGTACAATGGACACTGGGGCGCGCTGTCCCAGGAGTAAGGGGACCTGAGCTCTTCGTCTCAGCTCAACTATTTTTAAAAAGTTTTTATTTTTAATTGAAGTATCGGTTTATAATGTGTTAATTTCTGATGTACAGCATAGCAATCCAGTTATACATATATATATTCCTTTTCATATTCTTTTTCATTCTAGTCTGTTACAAGATATTGAATGTAGTTCCCTGTGCTATACAGTAGGACCTTATTGATTATCTACTTTACATGTAGTAGTTAGTATCTGCAAATCCTGAACTCCCAGTTTATCCCTCCTCCATTTCTTCCCTAGTAACCATAAGTTTGTTTTCTATGTCTGTGATTCTGTCTCTGTTTTGTAAATAAGTTCATTTGTATACTTTTTTTTTGATTCCACATATAAGTAATATCATAGGATATTTTTATTTCTCTTTCTGGCTTATTTCACTTAGAATGATGATCTCCAGGTCCACCCATGTTGCTGCAAATGGCATTATTTTATTCTTTTTATGGCTGAGTAGTATTCCATTGTATAAATATACCACAACGTCTTTATCCAATCATCTGATGATGGACATTTGGGTTGCTTGCATGTCTTGGCTATTGTAAACAGTTCAGCTCAGCTGTTAATATCTGTGTTTTCAGGCCCTCTGGGAGAGCCTCACTTTCCACATTATTACTGTAAAGGGGTTGGACAGAATTACCCCACCATTTATAAGCCTGTGCAAGTGAAGGTAGGGGAGAAAATGATGTGCTGACCTCGCCCCCTCCCCCCTAGAAAAAAAGTTCTCAGCTTTTTAGGAGCTGTTCCTGAAACTCAGGGACACCAAGTTTCCTCTGACTCTAACACTCATTGCTCTTCTACTACTTGGGATGTTTTTTCACTGAGGTATAGCACTTTACAGTTTTCAAGGTGCTGTCACTGCCCTGACTCAATTCACTGCTTGTTCTGTAAAAAATTAATAAACAGAAACCTCAATTAAATAGACTTGGGAGACCAGAAAGGGGAGCTTTCACACCCTACGATGATAGCAGAGCCCAGGAAGAAGGAAGGCCCTTTTTCTTTCCTGGCAACAGCTCAGCCAATGAAAAGCCATGGACTCTCTTTAGCCCTTCCAACATCCTTTTCCCCTCTATAAAAGAGATCCCCTAGGGGTGGGCATAGCTCAGTGGTAGAGTGTGTTTAGCATGCATAGGGTCCTGGGTTCAATCCCCCGTACCTCCATTTAAAAATAAATAAATAAATAATTTTTAAAAAAGAAGTCTCCTGCTCTTGTTGTTGTGGGGACTTTCATGTTGGCTTGCCATGGTTGCAGGTCCCAAACTGCAATGCTTTGTTCATCACAAATAAAATCATTTTTGCTGGGGAAATATCCGGCAGTCTTTTTATTTTAGGTCAACAGCTCAATAAATAATTTTGAGCATCTATAAGGTGTCAGGCATTGTCCTGGCTCTGTGGATATATGCATAAATGAGATGAGTGGCTTGGAAATAATGTGGTAGGGAAAAGGAAGAGCACACTGAGAAGGAGCATGGCTCCTTGTGGGTAGAACTTTGTAAGATGGGAGTGAATAGTAACAGCCCATGTCAGAAAGCAAAATGAGCGTTCGGTAACAAGCAGCAGCCAACCTTGGGGAGGTCCAGAGGCAGCTTACGCAAAGGCCCTGAGTCAGGAACTGAGTAAGCCACTGAACCTGTTTGGGGTCAGAAAGAAGGCCAATGTGATCGGAACTTAGGGAGCCAGGGTGATGGTAGGACATGTGGTTGGAGAGGAAAATGGGGCTGGATTGTGCAGAGAGGTTTGTGGATTTTATTTCGAGTATAGCAAGAAATTGTTAGGGTTTTTTAACTTTAAAAAGAAAAGTCTTGCTGGCTGCTGTATTATTGTCATCACCACTTTTACCTCTCCTGGGCACCATTCACTGTAGAGTCTGTGTACAGAGCCCCCTGGAGTTGTGCAAGGTGAAGCAGCCCTGATCGTCCCCTCTAACCCCAGTCCCCATGAGACTTCAGGCTCTGAGGATCCTGATGCTAAGTGACTTTGGAGTGGAAGGAGTCAGAGTCTTCCTCAGGGGCTTTGATGATGTCGATCCTCTGTCATCTTTGAGAAACCTGAGGGAAACTCTGGCCCCTCTAGGGTGCCTACACTGATCCCTGTAAACACTCCTTTCTCCCAAACTCTTTCATCTGAGAGGTCGAGCCAAGTGGCAGCAGACGCTCCCTCACTCTCTCCTCCTTTCAAGCTGACACTCTCTAAGCCTTTAAGCAGCTTGTAACTCCATCATCTCAGCGCCCCTTGGAAGGGAGCAGCCAGCAGATTAAGCTATTCTGGGATCCAGGCCCTGAGGAATTTGGGGCCTCTCAGGTTTCTTGGCAGGAGCTCCTAGTACATGCAGAGACTCTTCTTCAGAACAAGTGAAAATAATTCCTTCCAGGGGCAGAAAAAGGCATGCTTTTGGCAAAGGACTTCATAAGATGTTATCTCAAGAGACCCGCATGGGAGCCCTGGGAGGGAAGGCAGAAGTTACAAAACCAGGTGGGGAAATGGACAGACAGAGGGGAGAGATTTACAGGGTTCCCACAGCAATTCAGGAACTGGGTCTGCTAACTGGCGGCCACCTGCATTTTCCACTCTCCTGGGACTGGAAGGGAAGTGGGAAAGACAGGGAGAGGAGAGGAGCAGAGATCTGCTAAAGTTGGAGGCTCAGTCCCACTCCCCAAGCTGGACATCTTGGAGGAAAAAAAAAAAAGGCAGATTTAGAAAGTTAGGGCTGCAACGGACCCTGAGTATCATGCAGTCCAAACTTTTATTCCGTGGATGAAAAGATGGAGACCCCAAAGGTGAGAACTTCCCCTGGTTGTTCAGCTGGGGAGGTGACCTTTTCCTAGGCCAGAAGAGGACACTTTGGCAACACCTGTCAGTGTTTTAAACACACATATATTCTTGGACCCAGCAATTCCATGTCTACAAGTTCACCTGACAGAAATCCTTGCACACGTGCACAGAGCTGTATGCACCAGGTTCGCTGTAGCAGCTTTGTCAGTGCAGGAACCTCAAGAGACTGCACAGGGCATGGGTACTGGTAGGTGCAGCACAAAACTGTGGCAGATTCATATTATGGAATACCGTGCAGGCCCTGGGAGGAGGAAGCAGGCAAATACACATCCTCGCTATGGAAAGATTACTGGTGATATTTTAAATGAAAAATAAAGCACATGATAAAACGTATGGTGTGACCCAATTTGTGTAACAGAAAGCATGTATACATAAATATATACACACAAGTTTTCTTATATACTATTAACATATTTCCAGAAAGATATGTGAAGAATATTAACAGTTAAAAGAAATGGGAGTCAAGGAGGAGAGCTTTTAACTTCATTTTATGCTCTTCTGTGCACTTTGGAGTTTGATGTTGGGTAGGTGTTGACCATGCGCGTAACACTTCATTCATTACAGGGCGCAGCAATGATGACATGGCAGGGCTTTGGGATTCTGCTTCTTGAATTCCCGTTCGGACTGCACAGCTAAGAGTAGATATGGAGCAAATCGCAAGTCCTTTCTCCTCTCTGAGGCTGTTTCCCCATCTGTAACCTGGTGTGTGCAAGTGGCAGGAAGTGCGGTGGAGAAGGTGATCCCTCAGCGTCTTGGGGCAGAAGGAGCCAGTCAGCTGAGGTCTGGAGTTGGGGCCGGCAAGGACCGAGAGTTTCCATTTCTTGCATTAGGGCTCCCCCTGCTGGTCTTTCAGGAAGCTTACAAGAAAGAGATTCTCAAGGATGGCTGTACCTCCCTTTGGGCGTCCTTTGGAGATGTGTGGAGTTGTTTGGAGCTGTGTGGGCCCAGCTGGCATTTAACAGGCCAGGGCTGAGAGACCCTAGACTTCGTCCAAAGCATGAGACAGTCCTGCATGGTAAAGAATTGTCTCATATCCTGAATGGCTTTTGAATGAGCCAATGAGAAAATGCTGTTCATAATTATCTGAGCCTGGAATCTAACTCTCCTTTACAAACATTAACAAAGTCGTTTGGGTTTTTGTTTGTTGATTTGGTTTTGCACTGTTTTAAGATCTACTGAATTGCAGTGACCCTGCAGATCGATGGGTGCTTGTGCTTTGCTTTGTCTAGAACTTTACCAAGAGTCATTCACCATCTCATAAAATCACATCACCAGTAGCACTTGTGTGGTCGTCATTTCCACCCACTCTTATCCGCCTGCATTTGTAGCCATATCCCTTGGCAAATATGTAACCAAAGAGATCTGAGACTTCTTTTAACAGATGGAGAGCTAAATACTACTAAATTATCACACATGTATGAAATGCAGGAATTTGGGGGGTTTTTTTAGTCTTTAATTTTTTCCAGCTTTATTGAGATATTATAGATATATAACGTGTAAGTTTAAGGTGTAAATGTCATTTGGTACACATGTGTATTACAAAGTGCTTACCACAGAGAGGTTAGTTAACACCTCCACCCTCTCATAAAATTACCTTTTGTGTGTGTGTGGTGATAACATTTAAGATCTCTCTTAACAACTTTGAAGTATATAACACGGTATTGTTGATTATAGTCACCATGTTGTGGATTAGATTCCCAGAATTTATTCATCTGACAGCTGGAAGTGTGTACTATTTGACCAACATCTTCCCATTTGCTTCACCCTCCAGTCCTTGGCAACCACTATTATACTGTCTATAAGTTCAGCTTTTTTACATTCCAGATAGACATGAGAACGTACAGAGTTTGTCTTTCTCTGTCGGATTTATTTCACTTAGCGTAATGCCCTCAGGGTCCTTTCATGATATCACAAAATGCAAGATTTCCTCCTTTTATTTCTTTCCATTTGTATGTGTGTGTTTTCTTTTTTTTTTTTCCTTTTATTGAAGTCTAGCTGATTTACAATGTTGTGTTGATTTCAGGTGTTCAGCAAAGTAATTCAGTATATATATGTTTTTTCAGATTATTTTTCATTATAGGTGATTACAAGCTGTTGGATAGAGTTCCTATGCTATACACTAAATCTTTGTTGCTTCTCTATTTTGTATATAGTTGTATCTGTTAACCCCATACTCCTAATTTATCCCTCCCAGCTCCTTTCCCCTTTAGTAACCATAAATTTGTTTTCTATGTTTGTGAATCTGTTTCTGTTTTGTAAAGAAGTTCATTTGTATCATTTTTTAGATTGCACATATAAGTGATATAATGTAATATTTGTCTTTCTCTGTCTGATTTACTTCATTTAGTATGATAATGTCTAGGTCCATCCATGTTGCTGCAAATGGCATTATTTCATTCTTTTTTATGGCTGAGTAGTATTCAGTTGTGTGTGTGTGTGTGTGTGTGTGTGTGTGTGTACTACAACTTCTTAAATCAACAATCTGTTGATGGGCGCTTGGGTTGTTTCTGTGTCTTGGCTATTGTAAATAGTGCTTCTGTGAACATTGTGGTTCATTTAACTTTTTAAACTAGGGTTTTCATCTTTTCTGGATATATGCCCAAGAGTGGGATTGCTGGATCATATGGTATTTCTATTTTTACTTTGTTTTAAGGAATCTCCATACCGCTTTCCATAGTGGCTGCTCCAATTTACATTCCCACCAACAGTGTAGGAGGGTTCCCTTTTCTCCACACCCTCTCCAGCGTTTATTATTTGTAGATTTTTTTTGATGTTAGCATTCTGACCAGTGTGAGGTGATTCTTCATTGTGGTTTTGGTTTGCATTTCTCTGATAATTAGCGATGTTGAGCATCTGTTCATGTCATTATTGGCCATCTGTATGTCCTCTTTGGATAAATATCTGTTGAGGTCTTCTGCTCACTTTTTTGATTGGGTTGTTTGTTTTTTCTATATTGAGTTGTATGAGCTGTTTGTATATTTTGGATATTAACCCCCTGTTGGTCACATTGTTTGCAAACATATTCTCCCATCAGTAGGTTGTCTTTTTATTTTGTTGATGGCTTCCTTTCTTTCTCTGATCTTTATTACTTCTTTCTTTATGCTAACTTTAGGTTTTGTTTGTTATTCTTTTTCTAATTCTTTTAGGTGATTAGTTAGGTTATTTATTTGAGAGTTTTCTTGTTTCTTGAGGAAAGCCTGTATCACTATGAACTTCCCTCTTAGAATTGCTTTTGTTGCATCCCGTAGATTTTGTAAGGTTGTGTTCTCAATGTCGTTTGTCTTGAGATATTTTCTAATTTCCTCTTTGATTTCATCGTTGACTTATTGGTTATTTAGTAGCATGTTGTTTAGTCTCCATATAATCATTTTTGTCTACATTTTCTTTATTCATCCATCTGTTCATGAACCTTTAGGTTGTTTCCATGTCTTGTTAATCATGCTGCAGTGAACATGGGAGTACAGATATCTCTTCAAGATAATGTTTTCATTTCTTTGGATATATACCCTGAAGTGAGATTGCTGGGTCATACAGTATTCTATGTTTAGTGTTTTTGAGGAACCCCTCATACTGTTTTCCACAGTGGCTGCACCAATTTACATTCCCACCGCTAGTGCACAAGTGTTCCCTTTTATCCACACCCTCACCAACACTCATTATCCTAGTCTTTTTGCTGACAACCATTCTAACGTGAGGTAAGATCCCATTGTGGTTTTGATTTGCATTTTCCTGATGGTTAGTGACGCTGAGCACCTTTTCATGTATCTGTAGGCTATTTGAATATCTTTTGAGGGGAAAATATCTATTCAAGGGGATGGGCAGTATAGCTCAATGGTAGAATGTGTGCTTGGCATGCATGAGGTCCTGGGTTCAATCCCCACTGCTTCTGTTAAAGGAAAAAAAATTTTTTTAATTAAATTTTAAAACTTAAAAAAAAGAAAATATCTATTCAAGTTCTCTGCCCATATTTTAATCAGATTATTTGTTTGTTTGTTTGTTTGTTTTTGCTGTTGAGTTGTATGAGTTCATGACATACTTTAGATGTTAACCTTTTATCAGATAGATGGTTTGCAAATATTTTCTCCCACTCTGCAGATTACCTTTTCATTTTGCTGATTGTTTCTTTTGCTATGCAGAAGCCTTTTAGTTAGATGTAGTCCCACATGTTTATTTTCGCTTTTGTTGTTTGCACTTTTAGTGTCATATCTAAAACATTTTAGCCAAGAGCAATGTCAAAGAATTTTTCCCTATTTTCTCAGATCCCAATATCCGCCTGCCCTACCTCTCATTGACCTAATTATTTAATTATCTTAACAAATATTGACTAAGTACTGAACATGTTCCAAGAAATGTGCTTGGGGTTCTTGGCACAGCAGTAAGCAAAAGAGAATAAACAAGATCATAGTTACAGATTGTGATCATTGATATGAAAGAGAGAAAGGGGAATAAGAGTAAGACCCCAAAGACCACCCTGAGGAGGTGACATTTGAACTGAGTCCTGATAGTGGTGAAGAGACAATATTTTCATTACTAATGAAAGTGTTTTAGTATGCCTACTAAAGAAAAGCTGAGGAAAGAGTGTAGTTCCAACAGAGGGACAGCAAGTGCAAAGGCCCTGAGGCAGGGCAGACCTTGGCATGTTTCAGGAACACAAAGAAAGCCACTTTAGCTGAGTGTAGTGACTGAGAGGAGTGTGCTAGGAGACAAGGCTGGAGAGGTCATTTACTAGACAACAGCCATGAATAAGACATAACCTTGTCTCCTCGACTTATTTTCCCCTCTGCTCAGACTGCTTGCTCCCTGACCATGATACTTCTCTCTACTTCTCTGACTCTTCTCCACCTTTCAAGACCTGTCCTCAAGATATGGTCTTCAAACCACTTGCACCACAGTCCCCTAAAATGTTCCTAAGTTTTAAAAGTGTTTTTAGTGAAATGTTTAAGTTATAGCAAATAGAATAATATATTTATATAATCACTATCTGCTTTTAAGAACTTTACCATTCATCTGTATTAGCTTCAGTTTTGTTTTTGTTTTTAAGGATTAAAACAGATACAAATATCCAAGACCCTAGCCTGGATCTACTCAATCGGGTTCTGAGAATGTGCATTTTTAACAAGCCATACTCCTTCACGCACTGCAATTCCTATGCATAGTTTGACAATTACTCATATACACCAATTAAAATCTGCCCCATCCAAGCAGTTTCCTGTCCTTATAGCTAACCCAGGGGGGTCTCCATCTTTGCTCCTCATCCAAGTCACCTGGGGAACTTTCAGATATGCAGATATCTGGACTCCTCCCTAAATTTGTAAGTCAGATTGGGGCAGGGATGTTAGGCACTCTATGACCAAAACCTCAAGATGGGTTTTTGATGGTTGCTGGTGTGGGGATTTGGGGGGAAGGTGGTGTGAGGAATGGGGTGGACCCATCTCCCTTGCTCTATTTGAAACACTCCTGGGATCATCAGAGTCAGGATTCAGATATCCTTCCACTTACTGTCTCCCAGAATAATGTCAACAAGCATTTCCCACATCCCTGAGTGCTCGGCAGAGCTGCTAGCAAAAGACATAGGTCCAGTGTGATGGGAAAGAAACCGTGACTCATGTCTGGGCCCCTGTCAAATCTCAACCCTGAACTCAGTGGGTGATCTGGAGATAGAGTTGCCAGATTTAGCAAAAAGATAGTATATCTGGGTAATCTTGAATTTCAGATACCTACCGAATAATTTTCTAAGAGAAGTATGTTCTAAACATTGCATGGGACATACTTACATATATCTATTTATACACACACACATATACATACCTACGTACATACATACATATATATACATTATATATAAACAACATTTATATATATCTGAAATTCAAATTTAGCTGGAAGCCCTCTGTTTTGGCAGTCCTACCTGAGGGAGTATCTTCTGCTCCTGCAAACCTCAGTTTCCCTATTTTGTGGGAACTTCTGTGGGTTCTTACGGCTTGGATGCGATTCAGACACATCCCACGGCCTGGGAGCCCTTCTCCCCTGCTCCACCAGAGGGTGCCCTGGCTCTCCGCAGCGTTGTGCAGGCCTGTGGCTCAGGGAGCAGTCAGCTTGGTCCTTCTGGCTCTGGGGGGCCATGTGGAAACCAGGTTAGGAGGCCTCGATGGCCCCAGGTCCTTACTCCTCCCTAGGACAGCTTATTCAGATGGAAAGAAGAGGAGATGTCATAGAGTCTCTGAAGATGGGACCATCTCATCCAGCTCCCCCTCCACCATTATTTAGAAGGGGAGACGGGACTCCAGAGGGGAAGGCACTTGTCCAGGCTCACACCACTGTCCTGGAAACAAGACTTCTGACTCCCTGTCCGTGGCCCCTTTACGTCCTTAGGGTGCCCTTATTTCTGCTTCCTGCTGAACGTATTTTAACCCTTTGCAGTCCTAAAGCCAAAACCAGTGCAGACACCAGGCTGCCCAGCAGAGCCTAACAAGTGTGATGTGTCTGAGCCCCTTCACGAAGGGGATGTGGCCTTGAAACCTTACTACTGAGAGAGGGCCAGGCATAAAGGGCCAGGCTAGGCAGTGGGGAGACAGCAGGCCTCTCCCAGTTACGTGGGGAGTCGTTAGCATCATTGTCATCGTCGGCTTCCTCATGCCCAGTACAGTGACCTGTGCGGCAGGGACCACCGTTGTCAGGATTTTGCAGATGAGGAGACAAGCTCAGTGTTTGGTCGTTGGACTAAGTGAGGCTTAGTTTCATTCTGCAGCAGATGTTGGAGGGTGGGAGGGAGGAAAAGAGGGAGGCTTGTGTTTCCGGGACCTCGGTGATCCCTAGAGGACCCACGCCCCCTTCAAGGAAAAGAGGAGAGATACCCACCACTTTGGAGCAAGAGATGATTTTAGGAGAGTATCAGATTTGGCATGAAGTGACATTGAATTAGGTATAATTCAGTTCTCTTTTAGACCATTTGATTATCAAAGAGAAAGTCTCTTAGATGCCTTCTTTTAACAAAAAGCAGAGCACTTTTCAAGCACAAAGAACATTCATAATTACATAACATTTTTCCCCACTGTATTTATTTTCTTACTGTATTTCTCTTTAAGGTTTATCTCTATTTATGGTAAATGATAGTGGTTTTCCACCCACGGTAATGAGATCATTTCTTTGAAATGTTAAGTTTTTTGTTTTTTTTTTTAAGAGTTTTGACTTAAAGGGAGGGGAAAGCACAAATAGAAGGAAAGTATGAAAACACTGCCTTTAAGGATTCTGGATTCTGAGGACCGCTGTCCACTCAGCTGATCAGTGTCAGGGCAGCCGGCAGGCCCTGCAGCCCCACCCATCCTCCCAGGGCTCTGGGCTGATGCACATTCCTTGCCGCTCTTTCATGCTACCTTTCCCTTGAAAACTCTGAGGTGCTCCCTATGGCAAGGCATCTAGTTATGGAGGAGAAAGCTCTGGGTGCCAGTTCTCCCATGATTCACCACCTTATCACTCAGCCTCCCTGAACCTGAACGCCATCTGTGAATAAGCTGACGGCAGAGCTGTTGTAATAGTAGGTGCTGTGCGTTACACGGGTGATCTGCCCCAGACTGGCCAAGGCACAGAGACTGCATCCTGCAGTCTCAGGCAGAATGTCACATCTCCCTCCCTACCTGGAGGAACAACCCATCCAAGCCTTGTTCCATCAGAGCTCTGTGCTTTGTTTCCTTTACAGCACACGTTTCTGCCTCAGACGGTCTTACTTGTGCATTGCCTGCCTAGCCAGCACGAAAGCTCCAGGACACAGGGACCGTGCCCGCTTCACTCATGAGAACGTAGAACAAGCCGAGCACGCTGAGGCCATCTGGTAAACGTCATCGAGTGAATGAATGAGCCAGTACTGAAATTCACCCCATCAGTTTCTGCCGTGATCCTTAGCGATTGTGAGACTAGTGCTAGTCTTGCATTCCTCAGATGGCAGAGACCAAACTGGCCAGTCTCTCCCTCCCATTGTGTAAAAACAGAGCACCCCAACACAGTTTAATTTTTTTCTGAGTTTGTATTATTTTAGTCATTTGAAAAGAATCTAAAATAGAAGGGGAAAAAAGCCAACTCTGGGCTCAGCACCTGATGACCCACCTCTGTGGCCAGGGCAGCGGCACCCACTTCTAGGATCTGTTTCTCTGTCTTGAAGGGGAGTCTCAGAAGCCCAGCCTGAAATATCACACCAGCATCATAGGCATGCCTGAGCTTCAAAAAGTGCTCTCTGAACTTAGAATGCTGTTGTCTTTCCAGAACCAGAGTGTTCTTTTTAAACCAAATCCAATCTTGTCTCTTTCTCTTTCTCTGGTTTAAAACCCTCCAACAACTTCCCACTGCACAAAAATCTAAAATCCAAACTCCTTGCCATGGCCCACCTCTTCTGCCTCCTCCAGTGTGACCCACCCTTCTTTGGTGAACCAGCCACGCTGGCCTGAAACACATCATGCTACCTTTGCGGGTGCTGTTCCCCCTGGAATGCTCTTCCCCTGACCCTCTCTCCTTCCCCCTGTCTCACCTCTGCCCCTCCAAACAATTCCTTCTTTCCCTTTGTGACTCAGCTCATTTTCCCAAGGAAGCCCTAGAATAGCCCTGTCCAATAGAACGTTCTGTGATGATGAGAATGTTCTGGACCTGCCCTGTCCAATACGGTCAGCAGTAGCCACGTTTTGCTCTTAGCACTTGAAAAGTTTCTAGAGTGACTGAGAGACTAAATATTTCATTTTAATTAATTTAAGTTGAAATCTAAATAGCCACGTGTGAGTAGTGGCTACCATATGGGACAGTGTGACTCTAGTCCTCCTGTGACACACACTCCTGGCTTCTTACACTCTTCCTTCAGTGCTCCTGTTACATCTTGTAATTTGTATTTAGTTGTGCACTTGTTGAATCGATTCCTTGCTAGACTCTAAGTTCCGGAAGAACACACATTTTGCCTGCTTTGCCACAGTTGTGTCTCCATCACCTGGAGTGGGACGTGTCCATAGTAGGTACATCAGAAACATTTATGGAATGAATGAGTGAGTGAGTGAGTGAGTGAGTGAGTGAATGGTTACTGAAAGGAGAGCGTTGCTTAGCCTGGTGCGCTGATCATGAAATGCAGCCCACAGGTCATAAAATTAAAAGCAAGTTAACTCCGTGCTTATGGGAACCATCCCTGTGTATAAATCAACCTGTGTGAGTGTGCACGTGTGTGTACAGAAGCAGGAGTGTGCAAAGCTGCTCACTTGTGCGGTCATGTGCGGACATGTCTGTCCGCGGGTCCACGGGTCAGGGAAATGAGGTCGCTGAGACACGTGCAGAATCACTCGGGAAGGCCATTTCTAAGTCAGTAAGTACTTTTTATTTTGAAAGATTTGTCAAACTCCTCGCGTCATGGCGAGAGTTTGCATGATTAATAAGAAGCAGCTTTTTCATGAAATGCTTGGAGGTGAACGAGTTCTCAGCCTGTGAGATCCGACCATCCCAATGACTTTGAAGTTTCTCTTGATTAACAGAAGGAAAAGGGGGGGGGAGGAACATGCTAGAAACCAAAGGAAAGCTCCCTCATGACAGCCATCCAAATGTGAAAAAAAGAGAAAAAAACAAACAAACGAAAAAACAAAACCAATTCACCAACTGCACTTTTTCTATTGTGCCACTTTCTGCGCCTCACTCTTGATTTTGGCTTTCCTGGCTGAAGCAGCCTCCCAGTCCTGCAACTCCGAGAGACATCTGTGGGGGAGTAGCCCTGTAGGATGTGGGGGTCCACCCCCCAGAGGTGAGGTGGATTCCAGAGGCTCCCCAAAGTTTGAACAAACAGCCTACTGTGAAAAGAAATGCCACTGAAAGGGGAGGGGGAAACGGCGAGGAGGCGGGTTTTTGTGAGAGCTTATATGTTTCCATAACACAGCCCCAGGCAAATGAGATTAGATATCTGCAGTTCTGGCTGGTGGGTTGTGCAGGGCTCCCCCACCACTGATCCTCTAGCCCTGGAAACATCCTTGCCAACGTCACGTGTCTGTTACTTCCCTTTGCCCACCTTCTGGCCACGTAGGGGTGACCCCCCTGGCAGCCAATACCCTAAAATAAAATTAACACAAAGCCTGACTCTGCGAGTATTAGTTTCAAAGAGAAAAGTAGAAAATCTGAAGATGCAACATGTGTTGAAGGCAGACTTGAGCAGATGGAAGCATCCACCCATGTGCCCCTAAGACAATGGGCAGAGCTGCAAATGGCAAGAGAAAAATGGGACTGTTAGTGGGTGAGCAAGAGGCCGTGATAGCTGAGGAGTAACAAGGATGTCATGACTTGGGTTAAAATTTCCATGTTTAGCACCGTTAATGTGTTCATTGAAATCTATATTAGCACCTTGTCCCCAGGCAGAACAACAAACCATCCAAACATTTTAAACATTGGGGAAAACAGGAGGGGGAAGGTTAAAGAGAGAGAATCTGGTTCTGCAGGAGGAGGCGTGGGTTTAAATCACGAGGTCCTTGTCGATGTCCTCTGCAAAGCAAGAAGGAGCAGTTAGACTCGAAGGCCAGTGTTGGTGAAGACGTGCTTCCCAGGGGGTCAGAGGATCCCACCCATCCCCAGGACCAGGGGCCGGGTGACCCGTCCAAGGTCACCCAGGAAGTCAATGCCTGAGAGCTTTGGTCTCCCGGTCCCTGGCCTGTCCTTGTCACTTACACATGCTGCCAAGTTACACTTCCTGTTGCCTCCCTGGGTGCCTGAGAGTTCCCAAAGCAGTGCTAGGCACAGAGCAAGCGGAGGAAGGGAAAGAGAAAGACACCATCTCTGAGTGAGCAAGCGAGGCCCAGAGTTAACCAGGCACAGAGAGCAGAGATGGGCAGAGAGGAGGGAGGGAGAGGACGGCAGACCCTCTGCTCAGACACTCACTCTCCTTGATGCCGAAGCAGCCGGCCCACTCATCCAGGGCGATGTACTTGTCATTGTCCAGGTCACAGGTCTCAAAAAAGCGGGTGGTGCAGTGCTCCATGGGGATGAGGGGTGCACGCAGTGGGGCCAGTTCGGTGTGGGACAGGTACCTGCGGGGGATGAGGTGGGGAGAGCCTGAGGCATGAGAAAGCCCCACACCCCCGAGTGGGGAGACAGGGGAAGCGAGCCTGCCCCCCTCTCCCAGGGTGGAAGGAAAGGATGCTCAGTGCAGAACAGGAAGCCAGGGTCCTGGTCTACCCCCAGCTCCGCCGCTGATCTGCTGTGAGACTTAGGGCACAGCACTGCCCCACCCTGAGCCTCAGTTTCCCCCTCCATCAAAGGGGCTGGAGTAGACCATAAAGTCTGAGGGCTCTTCCAGTTCTGAGGTCCATGGGTTCATAACACAGGTCTCTGGGTGCATTTCATTGTTTCCTGATTGGCTATGAGTTGGGGGCACAGACATTTAAAATGAAAATATTCAGCACTTCTGTGAGTGGAAGGTCAAAATCTGGTATGAAACAGTAAGGCATGTTTTCTGCAGACACATACTTATACAAATGCACAGCAAAAAGGCTAAAAGAGAAGGATCAAAATGATGATGGTGCTGACTTTTGGGGAGGAGCGTGGGAAGGGACTGGGATTAGTGGGAGGGTCAAAGGGAGCTCATAGCTTCATGGAACTTTAATCTTTTGTACACCGTGTAATGTGTCAGAGGGAGCCTTCTGATTTCTCTCCCACTGTCCTCCATTCCTATTCTCCCAGCTGGTCTGGACTCCAGAGCACTGTCTGATTTTTTTCCCTTGTTCCCCAGAGCCTTCAATTCATTGTCCTCAAAACCCTCTTCCCCTGGGGGCCGCAATGTGACTCCAATTTTCTCTCCAATCCCCAGGCCTTCCTGCTCCTCCCAACTCGTGGAAGGAATCTCACAATGGTTGAACTTGAAGGAAGCCCCCATCCCCTTTCATTGTGAGAAACGGAGTCCCAGAGAGGGGCAGGGTCTCAGTCAAGGTCACCGTGCAGCTCTGGGACAACAGGGGGAGGATGGATCTCCTGACCCAGCTGGAGCGCTTTCCCAGACACACAGTCCTTGCAGTCCCATCTGGAAGCCTCCCTCCTGGCCCTTCCTTGCTCAGCCTGAGCACCAGATGTTCCCTCCACAGGGTGACTCAGTTGGCTCCAGCCACAGAAAGAGCCTGGGAGAGGAGCAGCAGGGATTTTCCCAGCTCCCCAGGATTGCAGACTGGGTGGTCAGGCTCCAGACAATGGCTGGACCAGGAGGGCGCAGTAAGCCTCCTGGAGAGGGGCGCCCTCGGGCACAGTGTGAGAGCAGGGGGCCCTCCTTTCTGTGCTCCTCTTAGAACACACGGCAGAAAAAGGCCAGAAGGTGAGGGTAACAACCCCTGCTCGCCTGCAGATACGCCAGCCACCATCTGCAATTTGTGGGAATCTTCTTTACTGTTTCCTTCAATTGTGAGAAGCAGATCATCACCCAGAGTGTGAGCTCCATGGGCGCAAGGGCCGTGTCAGTTCTGACTGCTGTTAAATCCCCTGCCTAGAATCATGCTGGGCACATCATAGACACTCAGTAAGTGTTCACTGACAGCTCCCTGCCTGTCCTGCAGGGCAGTCACACAGCACTTCCTAACTCATTTTGACAAGAGCCGTGAGAGCCATCAAGCCAAGGGCTTGCCATGGGGGCAGGACTGGCTCTGTGAACTTCTTAAGAACTTCTGGGGCCAGGTTGCCCTGTTGGGGCTGAGTCTCAGGGTCTTGCTGAAGGACTGTGAGCGTGCAGGCTGCCCCACCTCAGCCCAGCTACCCTGCAAAGTCAGGTTCTCTTTCCTAAGCGTTAATGGATACCCAAGGCTGGCACTCGCAGGGTTAAGGAGGGGTTTTCAGTTCTGATGCAGTCTGCCTCTTCTGGCAGGGGGGTAGTGTCTCATGGCTTTCTTCCTCCTGGCTCTGCATCCCTTCTCCTACACCTGTCCCTGCCTACCCCAGCCCTTAGGCTCCAGGGCTGGGAGCAGCTGAGTCCGCTGGGAGGTCTTCCAGCCATGTCTAGTGCGCCTGGCAGCCCTGACCCACGACTGTCCTCCCCTGGGCCAGGCCAGAGCAGCCCCCGTGCTCCTGAGGGCCTGGGTCTTACCCATCAATGGGGTGCTGGTCCAGCTGGCCGAACTGCCAGTGCACAGGGAAGATGTACATGTTGTAGTTCTTCTCGAAGTCCCGCGCCAGCAGCTCCACGGGGTGGTCTCCGGCCTCCAGGCGCTTCTCATTCTCGTGGATTTTCTTCACCTGGGGGAGCAGGGACACCATGTGACAAGGGTCCAGGGAGACTGTCCAGGCCAGTGAAGGCCCCTCCCACCTCTGACGGGAGACCAGAGCAGGCTAAGACCAGCCAAGGCCAAGGTTCAAAATGAGGGAAGGAAGTGGCGCAGATGGGAACCAGCATCTCATCCACAAGAGTGGAGCCCCGGGGTGATCTCAGAGGGCTCTCTGTCGAGATGACTGGGGCATATGTTAAAATGCAGCTTCACGGCCTTGCTTCACAGAGAGGCTAATTCAGCAGGCCTGAGGTGGGGCCCAGGGAGCTGCATTTTAACAGTACTCCAAGCACTTGAGATGTCCATTAGAGTTTAAGATCCACAGACTCAGAAGGAAAAAGGAATAGAGTTGTTTATGTCTCTTGTTTAACACCGAGCCAAACAAAGTGAGCAGGTCTTTTCAGTACAGGACTTCTCAGAGCCTTTAAGATGTGAATGTGCCCTGTGAGCCTCCCAAGGCAGCGAGGAGGATGCTGTGCCCTGGTGCCCAGGATGAAAGCATTTGTCAGAGCAGGGATGTGGACTTAGATCTGGGAATGGGACTGTGGGTCTGAGCCAGCCCGGGGCCAAGGTGGGTCCACTGCAGGGCCAGGCAGGCGCCCTGGCACAGGCTGGAAAGAGACCACTTACTCGCAGCTTCTGCTTCTCGGTCAGCAGGTTGTTGTCCTCGTCCCTCTCGTACAGTGTGACCAGGACGTTCTTGAGCCAGTCCCGCATGCGCAGGGGGAATTCCGTCAGCTCGGAGTCCAGGCAGGGGGGAATGTCTAGGGCCCAAAACACAGGGGTGGTCAGCACAGACCCCACTCTCCCTGCCTGATGGCCATCATGCTGGCCGGGCCTCTCTCCCCACCCTGTGCCCTCCTCCTGCAGCCACTTCAATCAGCCATCTTGGCACCGTAGCTCAGCCTCTCTGGGCCACAATTTCTTCCCACCTTTTGAACAAAGGAGATTGTGTGTGGGGAAGAATGCTCTGCAAATGGAAACGTGCAAAGGCACGTCTGCTATTCCCTCGGCCTTGATCTGATCTGCTGAGGGAAATGGTTCGCTCCAATGGCTGCTGCACTTTTCTGGGTGTTGGGCCCTGAAAACAGAGGCCAGGACCCATGACGTGGGTATCAGCCATTGGGAGGTATTTGAAGCTGGGAGGCTGAGGAGTAGTATCCATCCACAGGCCCTGCTGAGCGAGGGTGGGAGGGTCAGGAATGCTTAATCACCAGAACATCCTTAGCAATACGATTCCATCCTGGTCTTTGGAACTTAGAATTCCAAAATGTTGGACCTGGAGATGACATCCAGGTCCACCCTCTTATTAGATTTATTAGAGGTCTGGAGAGAAGGGGTTTGCTTAAGGCCACATTGTCAGAGCCTCATTCAGGACCAGGGCATGTGGGTGCCTGGGGGCCTAGGGGTCTGTCCTTCCCCTATCCTTGGCCTGTGGAAAGCCCCGTCTGGGGTTAGGACCACTAAGTTCTTCGCCAGCAGCTGGGGGGTGGGAGAGGACGTCTGGGATGGAGGAGCAGGAGCTGGAGTAAGGGATGCGCCCTAGAGGACGGAAGAGCTGCTTGGCACACATGTCAGTCTCACTGCCCAAGAATTCCTACCAACGTTCCTCCCCCGCCTCCCTCTCCAGGCCTGTGCCTTTTCATTTCACACCATCAGCGCAGGGCTGGTCCCAGGAGAACCTGATTCTCCCCTCCTGTACCTTTCTGCACTCTGCACACCTGAGGCAGGTGAGTGGCTCTCCCATGTCATCTGGTGCCAGAATGTACCAAATGCACCATGTGGATGTTGGCTTGGAGAGGGAGCAGAGGTAGCCTTGGCTATTTCACATGACAGAGAGGCAGCCAACACTGAAGCAGGCACCTGGGCCAGCTGAATCTGCACCTGGCATCACTAACAAAAGGCCAGACAACACCCTGGTGTCCCTTCTCCCAAACACCTGGCTCCCAAGTTTATAGAAGAGGGTGGTTAATCATATGTCTTATGCAGGCAGATAGGAATGTAATGGAGCAAAAGGGCCAAGGATATGACAGTATAGAGTAACAGGGCCTGAGGGGAACTGACAGGCTTGCCCCAATTTTAAGGCATTCAAATTCACATATTTTTAAAACACTTTTTCGGCCCAGATAGAACATCATTTTTGTTTTACAGTGTTGAAGCAGGAAAGATTGTGGTTAGCCCTAAAGAAGGACTTCCTCATCATTACAGAAAAGAAATGAGCTGTCTTGGATGCTAGTGAGAGGCTCCAGAAATCCTCCCTGATCGTGTGCTCCCACACCTGCTCAGTCCTTCCCCCAAGGCGTCCTGAATGCAGAGCTGAGAGGAACCTACTTGTAGACAGGAACTTTGAGGCTCAGAGAGGGGAAGAGACTTGCCCAAGATCACACAGCACAGGGGTGGCAGCGCCAGCATCACTGACAGTTCACTGCCTTCTCCCTGAGATGGGAGGCTTGGCAGGGCCCAAGGGGAGACTCACACTTGCAAGGCCCGATGTAGTCCAGGTGAAGTTTGTGGCCCTTCTTGGTGCCCTCCAGTGTGCACTTGGTGGCGAAGAAGTGGCAGGAAGAGTCGAAGGTCTTGTTATCATTGCTGCACACCTGTTGGCAAAGCACAGAGTTCCTCACCCTCATTCCCAAGGCCCTTCACTGGTACTGACATCCTTGCCCATTTCAGAGATGGGGACACTGAGGGTCAGGCAAGGAGCGTGATTGGGGTCACACAGTGAGGTAGTGGTGGGGCCACAGCAAGAACCCGCTCTTTGGACTCCCGAGCTGAGTTCAGCCCATGCTGAGAGCCACTCCTGCTCTCTGAGCAGAGTCAGGGCTGATATATGGGCAAACAAACCTGGAAGGTATGAAGAGGATGAATTAAAGGTGGGATGGGGCAAGGGCAAGGTGTACAGAAAAGAGTTAATACAGTAGGCCTGGGATTGTTACCTTAGAAAGACCTGCTTAAAAGGTTGGCCCTTGACTGGCATCTGGGAAGTTGGCTAGTCATCAGTTAGAAGACTTTACTGTTAGAAAACTTCCCACAAGCCATGCAGGTGGCTCACTATGCCTAGTCGGCTTGTACAAACAATGTAGTTTATGCTGAACCTCTGTTTTCCTGCTCGGAGTCTGGAGTTTGGGTACATGCTAGGCAGAAGGTGCCCACGTGACCCTCAACTAAATGCTGAGTGCTGAGTCTGTAATGGGCTTTCCCAGGCAGAAACATTGCTCATCTGTGGCTACATCTCATCTTGGTAGCTGGGGAAAGAGTGCATTCTCTGAGACCCCTCGCAGCGGGGAGAGAGTTAGCACAATGTCTGTGCGTGGATTCGTCCAGACTCCGCCTGTGTCTTGTTCCCTCATCATCCAGCTACGTATCCTTAAGTCTCAGCTGTGAGTACAACTGTATGCTGAGTTACGTTGGTCGTCCTAGCAAGTCTCTGTACATGGGGGTGGCTGAGCAGAGATGCTGTGGGTTGAACAAGGGCAGTGGCAGTAAATTGCTGTGTCAGGAGGAGGGGAGCTTTGCGGGGAATATCCTGTAAATACTTATTGCTTATATATCGCTGCAGAGGGAGACTTGATGGGCATGGGTAACCGTGGGATTAGGGGGTGAAGGAGTGAGGAGGAGGGAAGAGTTGACAAGGATGCTAAAATTTGGAGCCCAGAGGATAAGTTGTACTGGGGAGAGACTGAAGATGGAGGAGACAGGTGGGAGGCCGTGGGAATGATGCTGGTACCAGATTCGCTGCCCTGAGCTGAATTACCACTAGCACAATGGTTGACGTGCATGTGTGCTCAATAAATATTTACTTGGATGGATGGATGGATGGATGAGTCCTATTGGAGGTAGAATGGACAAGTTTGAAAGATTTTTTAAAATAGCACATAGCGAATACTTACTAAGTACCAGGCAGTATCTGACAAATCCCCCCAATAGCTCTATGAGATAAAGTCTATTTCTGTCCCACTTTTAGAGGTGAGAAAACTTGAGAAGTTCCCATAGCTAAGATCTCACTCTAACAAGTGATGGAGATTGGGTTTGATGTCAACCTTCAGTCTGACCTAGAACCCACATTGTTGGACCTGATACTCTGCTAAGCCACTTCCACATGGAGCAAGCCCCTCTCTCAGTGGCCGGTGTTGATGTGTTCTCTCCTGGGTCCGGCATAGAGGTGGAACCTCCTGGTGCTGAATACACTCCTCCTGGTTCCTGGAGAGATTCAGTGACAGGAGGAGCCTCCCCGTAACTCACCTCCACTCTCTTGCCGTGACTAGATCTAGTGAGGGGACTTCTGAGACAGGGGCTGCCGCTTGGGACCACCAAGCCACCAGTTTTCTGGGCAGACACTCTGTGTTTGGAGAGCCCCAGCCCCCTGCCCCTCGTCCATCAGTCCTCACCTTCTCAAACTCGCCGATGGGGGCAGGGCAGCTGGTGGGGTCCTGGCACACACACATGGGGGCGTTGTTCTCGTCCAGCTCGCACACCTTGCCGTGTTTGCAGTGGTGGTTCTGGCAGGGGTCTGGTAGAGCACAAGGGCATGCAGTGAGCACCCCCAAGACTGGCCCGTCCACCCTATCCCAGTCCAGATGGATTTGGACGGAGATCCTCGGCTGCGGCCCTAACTCAGGCTTTGGCCAACCCTGCGTCCTCCCTTCCCTCTGCTGAACCCAGCAGTCGGCACTTAGGGGAGCAGGTGCCTTGGTCTGGGGATCAGAGATTCAGTCTGAGGTCAGGGCAAGGCACGCTTGGGGGGCTGGAGGCTCAGTTTGGGACCTAGGAGCACTGGATGCCAGGTAGCTCCCCCCAGGATTGAAGCATTGTGAGATTCTAAGCTATCCAGTCAATCAATCATAGTGAGACATTTCTGGATTCTAGGATAGACTTTCTGGAATGACGTGGAAAGTCAGCTGTTGACTGGGGAGCCGTGAGGCCCAACAAAACGGACTCAAGTGGCTGTGGCGGAAAAGGGCCCCAAGGCCCACGCTGAACAATAGAGCCTGGCTCTGTCCGGTAAACACCGGATAGGGGGTGTGCCGGGGGAAGGAACACGACTCAGTAGACAGCCCCCTGCTCCACCGAAAACTCTGTGCTTCAGGATGACAGCTCATCCAGCCTTTTCCTCCTGATGCTCGATCGGGGGTGTTGTCGACATCCTTTGTCGGATGCCTGCTCCGCCAGGCACTGGGCCAACGGCACTTATGCTTTATTTCCTAATCCTCCGACCTTCCTGGAGTGAAGGTCTAGCGTCTTCACCATTCATTCCCCATGTCAGGCAGGAGGACACTGAGGCTGAGAAAAGCTTAGCAGGTTGCCAGAGGGCGTCACAGAGGGAGTCGGCAGCCTTAGCTGGTTTGCCTCCGGAGTCCATCCTGTTAACCCCTAGTACAATGCCCCCATGGGATGGAGATGCCCTCATGGTGGGTGGAGCCAGGGGCCCAAGGTCATCTCTCTCGCTCTGGATCTGACCCCATGGGTAGCCTTATATGAGTTGTGTCAGGTTTCCAGGCCTTATTTCCTCATGGCTTTGCGGAAATCAAGGAAGCTCCTGAGTGTGAAAGCTTCCAGGCAGAGCCCTCGAGGAGCTCAGGGACCAGGTGTGACTGGGGACTTCATCCGGAATAGGAGACCCCACTTGGATTCAGAGTGAAGAGCTGTGAGGGGAGAGGGCCATTTCCAACTTGTGAACTTCCCTTCCTGACACTCACAGCGGCCTGGCTATAAATAGATCTTTCCAGATTCCTGAAAATATTCCCAACCTTGAAGTCCAGGCAGTTTCTCCTCCACAGCCCAGCCTGTAGGGAGGACCCCGCCCTGCGTTTCCTTGGGGAGGAACCGCACATAGGATGGGCCCATGCCCCAGGCCCAGGTGGCAGAGGGCAAAGGCTGGATGTGACAGCACTCGGGCAAGAGACCTACTTTCAGCCGCCACCTCCTCCTCGGCTTCCTCGGTGCCGTCATCAAATTCTCCTACTTCTACCTGGACGGGGTTGGCTCCCACAGGTGCCTGGGGTGGAGGGAGAAGAATGAGTCAAAGGTCCCCTAGTCCACACTTGAAAGAGAGAGGTCAGGGCTGGAGAGGACTTGCCTAGAGCCTCAGGGACCCACAAGGGGATGGTGAGAGATGAGACTGGAAAGCTGCGCTGGGCCCAAGCCACTAAAAGCACAAATGCCAGGTCCAGAATGGAGATTTAATATGATGGACCCACTGTGCTTGGAGTGCCCCAGAGTGCTATGGGAATGCCTCAGAGGCCACCAGGGGTGTCAGGGCCAGAAGGGGTGCCAAGCCCTGTAGCCCTGCCAGCAACACCAGAGCCCCCCTTCATCTGGTTGACATACAGGAAGACAATGGGTGATCATCTGAGAAAAAAATGTCCTATGGCTTAAAAAATTGAAAAAATTAAAAATCAGAGCTCCCAACTGTAAGTTTCCATGGAAGGTTTGGGGAGCATTCAGGAGTGTGTCTGGATCGGGGGTACACAGGATTACACCCGTGCTGCGCGTGCACACGGGAAGGGACGAACGGCCCGCTAGCACCTGTCTGGTCTCCCCAAGGAGCAGATACAGGCAGAGAGGGGCCGGGGGTCCCGGGTCACCACCCACTTACCTCGGCCACCTCAGCCACGGTTTCCTCCACCACCTCCGTCTCATCGGGCAGGGCTTCCTGTTGCTGTTAGGAAGTGAAAATGGAGTTGGAGAGGCCAGGGCCAAGGCCAGCTTCACCGCTGAAGTGTCCTGGCCTGGATCACTAGAACTGGGAGCTGTGCCTTGGGGACCACAATGGGTGGGCGATGAGGGCACAAGAGGGGCCAAACGTGGGGGCCCGGTGGAGCTCCAGAGCACCTCACTTAATATATTCACGTCTGGGGTGTCTAGCAGGATTTGGCTTAGAAAGGCATTTCTGTTGCTGAGACTCCCATAAAGTGTGAAAACCACTGATACAGACCACTCCCCTCCATCTTACAGACGGGAAACTGAGACCCTGAGGGCATGCACACTGAATTTCAAAAGATGTCATTACCTTTCCCACAAGTGTGATGTTACTATTACTACTATTATTTGGCAGTTCTTTCTTGTTATCAACTTGGGGTAGGAAGAAGCAAGATAACATATGACTTCGAGGTGCCTGGTTGCCTGGAGCTGCTTCTTCTTTTTCTTTTTTAATGGAGGCATTAGTGGTTGGACTCAGGACCTTGTAGGTGCTAAGCACGCCCTCTACCACTGAGCTCTGCCCTTCCCCTTGCGGCTACTTCTAAAAGTAATGCTAACCTTGCCAAATCTTTTGCCTAAATCTCCCTGCCTGCTCAAGATTGCCAGAGTCTACCATCCTCACCCCTCCTAGTGAAGAGAGAGTGAGGGGAATCACAGTTTGAAAGAAACTGACCTTTTTGCCCCCTTCACTTTTCTTCCTCCCTTTTCTGGTCATTGGCTTCCAGGGTAGCGCTGTATGACCACAACTGGCCCTCTGCCTGCGATCCTTGGAGGGCCTGTCTATCTGTCAAGGTGCCTCCCACTCCCCTGGCCAAGAAGCAGGCCCAGGACCCAAGCTCAACTAGATCTACTCTCCTTGAATTTTTTCAATCTTCTTGGCACATTCTCTCGAGATGAGAGAACTATTAGCGTAGATACATTCAGATGGCACCGTCTCTGTGACTGTCCATTAGACTTCACCTCCCAGATCCCAGAGCTGCCCTTTCCCAGGCCTCCCCCAGGCCTTTGACTATAATCTACCCCTATATCCTTTGCCCCACTAATTTAGTCAGATTGGAGTCTGTGGCTTGCAACCCAACAGCCCCCACTGATGCAGAAACTCACCCAGCCCTCTCTCTGTGGCTTGACCTTCTTCTAACATCATCCCCAACAGTACTTCCCCCTCTGCTAGAATTCCTCATGGGACAATAAGGTCACCTCTAAAGCAATTCTAGTCCATCTCTGGGAAGCTCTGATTGCTAAGAAGTTCATCTTCACATTACTTAGAAATCTCTCATCTCTGGACTCTCCACCCAATGGTCATTTAATTTTTCTTCTGAGCTTGTTAGTTTAAGAAAAAAAATCTTTTTAAAAAATAAGACAATCAACTCAGGATGGGGAAGTCCTCATCCCCTCCAAGTATCCAGGGCTGGCAGATTGGATGCCCTTGAGCTGGTGGTAGGAGGTAAGACAGGCTGATAGGATCTTTAGGTACTTACAGGGGCTGCCAAGGCCCTCCCGGCCAGGCAAAGGAGGAAGAAAATCCAGGCCCTCATGGTGCTGGGAACCCTGTAGGGGGAGAGAGGTTGAGCGCTCAGTGATGGAGAGGTCCTTCTGATGCTGAATTCCTGTGCTATGCAAGAACATTTCAGCTGGTACATGTTGAATGGTTGTGAAAGACAAGGGAGAAAGTTGCTTCTTCTTGGTTGTCTTTCAGTCCTGATTATAAAAGAAAGTCTCAGTTTGGTGCTAACCTGTCTTTAACCCCTCTCTAACCCTCCTCCACCTCCCTTTTGAACAGAGAGCAGGTCTCTGGCTCAGAGCCTCCACAGGAAACTACATCCAGCTGGAATTCAGTAAAGTTGTTTTGTCTCCTTTGTGTTCGGTTTTACAGTTTCCTTCTATTTGTGACAGAGGTGCATGGGTTTTTCCATTTATGGTGATGCTATTAAATATCCTTTCTCAGCACATCTAGTTAATTTTTTAAAAGCTGAGTCGCCAAAGGTGATTGGCTAATCAGTCAAGTTTGGGCGATGCTGAACCAGATCATGTGCAAGGGCCCTTCCAGCCCGGATGTCCTAGGGTTCTTTTCCGTCCCTCCTCCTCCTCCTTCCTACCCCTTTCTGACAGAAGAAGTTAGTAGGCAGCATCCCCTTGCTAATCTGAGTCAATGCGCTCTACATTCTTAAAGAAAAATAGTCCTGGAGGGTGGCCATGGAAACTTGTCGGTGGCCACATTTTCCTCCATTGTACCAGGATAGACGGCACTTCTCTGGACCCTGTGTGGAAACTATCCAAACGCTTAGACATGTGCTGCATGTTACGTGCCCTCTCCCTTCACAGCTCAAGGATGTCAGCTGAGTTCTAGAGATTTCTCCTGTCCTGGTCACTGCTTAGACCTTCCCCTAGAGGCTGAGCTCTCGATTCTAACAGTCTGGTGACTGGAAGGCATCTTGGACCAGCATCTCCTCTGATAACTCCCTGCCAAAGTATCATCCCTGACCGAGGAACTGTGATGGGGACATTCTGTTTCTAGTTCTAACTCAAGGAACTTCCATTTCCAAATGGCTTTAGAAAGTTCTTATACTGTTAAATTTGCCTCCCTCAAGCTTCTCCTGGTCTATTCTGATTGTCCTTCTGTGGTCACACACAGCAGGCATGCTCGCTCTAACCCCCAGGCAGCTTTTAGTCAAGGGGAGCAGTGGCCATGTCTTCCCTCGTTTGTCCCCCAAACTTCCATGTCAGGCTTATCATCCCTAGTTCCTTCCAAGACTCCTCAACGGACCAGGCACCTTGGTGGGAGGTACCCTAGCATCATGGAAGAAACACTTGACTTGAAACTAAATGCCCAGCATACTGGTTCTATCTCGATACTAACTTGGTGTATTGGTTAAACCCTTCATCCTCTCTGGACCTGGTTCCCCCTTCCATTAACTGAGAGGATTAGACAAGGTGACCTTTGAGGTGGTAGGCTGGGCCCTAAAAATGTCCCAGCACATGCTGGTCTTGGCACACATCATCATGTCCCACTGCCCCCATCCTCACTTGGGTTATAGTATTTAGATAGCAGAAACAGGCAGAGGAAGAGCAGATTTCAAAGAGGTCCTTTGTTGGATTAAAATAGCCACCAAACCTCACTATGTCACGGAATGTACAAGAAGTAAAACTAACAGAAGTTTAAAGAAATCAGCCTGGGAGCTTGGCTTTGCTTCACCATGTCCCTAACTCCCAGAGGAGTCCAGGCTTCCCTTTCCAGGCAGTTTTGGGAATGTCCCTCCCATCACACAGTTGTATGCTTGTCCCCCTCCCTGCACCCCCAGCCCCCAGCCTAGAGATGGAAAAATCTCCCTTCTTACTTCCACATTTGGGAGACCCAAGCAAAACCCCTGTTTGTGGCTTTGGACGAGACAGGAGAGAAAGCATCAGTGAAGGACATATCTGAGATGATTTGAAGGTGAAGAGTCAAAATGAAGACTGGTAGCTGGAACAAAAAAAGTTACCTTCTCTGGGCTCCAATGACAGAGAGCCCATGTCGTTGGAGAAACAGCCCGGTTAGGACTGGAAATGCAATAAGCTTCAGGTTGGAGAGCCAGGAAGACTGACGTCTCCAGAACCAGTGTCCTGCATCTGAGCAGAGGAACTGCCCCCCACTCCTTGACCAGGGAAGGGTTTGTTGGTCGGCTCTTCCGTCTGTCCTGCGCACCACCTGCACTTTCTCAGCAGTGCACTGACCCCTTCTGCCACCCCCATACCTGGTGCTGCAGCAGGAAGAGAAAAATAATTCTAGATCTTACAGTACTTTATGGTTTCTGAAGGCCTCACATACAGCTCTGTCTCCTTGGAGCCCCTGACCCCCTGGCAGGCAGGCGGGCAGGCACGGGGGAGCTCTGAGTCCCACTGTCCCTATGCGGAGTCTGAGGTTGAGACGGAGGAAGTCACGCAACATTCAGACCCTGCCAAGTTGACAAACTCCCTCCTTGTGGAGTTGGGCTGGGCCTCATAGGGATTGTGCTCAGAGACTGGGGTTGGGGCAGGGGGAGAAACGCAGAAAAGGAGAGTATTAAGGACAGAAAATCTTGGAGGAGGAGTTATTTTCCAAGTTTTGGGTTTTGCCCAGTGCTCCGTCACCAGTCCCAGCACCCTTTCCCTCCAGATGATGGATGGGGGGAAGGGGGCGGCTGGATGGCTCTTGGGTGCTTGGCCGGACTCCCCGTACCCATGAGCTCCCTCTCTGAGGTTCTCTAAACCACCACTGGCCGAAGAGATCAAGTGCGCATCCTGCAAGGCCAAGGGGGTGCATCGTTAAGCCCAGTAAGGTCAGAGCACAGGCTCAAACCCCAGCTTCCGGAAACTATCCGCTGTGCACATATCCTTTGCCAGTCAATCCTAGGCCTGGTATGCCCAGTGAAAAGAGAAACACCATTGTATAAAGGACCAGTATTAAATGAAAACTCCCTCCTTTGCATCTCTTTAGTTTGTGTTGTGGCCTGTGTTTATCCTTTTCAAAGGACATGTTTCCATAAGCTAGCATCCCACTGAGAGTTCAAGGTATGTCTTTCTGCCCTTCGGTACAGGAGAGAAGGCTGAGGCCCAGTGAAGGGAAAAAAACCTGCCCAGAGCCCCAGGGAGCAAGTGTCAGGGCTGAATGAGGACCCAGGCTGCCCCACCCCCAACCCGAGCCCTGGCAAGCCCTCCAGCTCGCAGGCTATTTCCCTTGGCGGCCGTTCTCTCTCAGCTGCTCACCTGAAGGGGGCTCAGTTGGGCTGTGAACTGGCCTGAGGTTCAGGGAAGGAAATTAGCCTGGGCCGGGGGAGGGGGGGACAGGAGGTGTATTTCCCTTGGCTCAGTGGTCATCAGATGCAGACACCACTCACTCCCACCCCACCGCCTCCTGTTCCGTACATCAAGTCCCTTCCTTTCGCCCTTATTTGCTCTGGAGATGTCTGAAAACCCGTCCTTGGCTGCCAGCAGGACCCGAAGCTGAGGTCACTTCTCCCTCTTTAGAAAGACTCCTAGGGATGGAAAAGTACAGCCAGCCCCCTCCCAGTTTATCTCCTTCAGAACATAAAGGGCCTCCTTTGGGCTCTCACTGGATATTGAAAATTTGCTGAATATCAGAACTGGGAGAAATCTCAGAATCATACAATTTTAGAATGTGGGTCTTGGAATCATAGACTCTGGAGAACATGAAACACAGAATCTGAGATGCAATCATCAGATCTGATTTGAGTCAAAGAGTTTGTAGAGTAATGTTGGATAATAGAACTTTCTGAGATGACAAAAATACTCTACATCTGCATTGTTTCAATATGGTAGCTCCTGGCCACATGGGGTTATTGAATACTTGAATGTTCCTATGCACACGTGCAAATGAAGGACTGAGTGTTTCATTGTATTTCATTTCAATTAATTTGAATTTGCATAGCCGTACGTTAGTCATATGGTAGCTAGTGGCTACCATATTAGAGTGTTTATCAACTCTTATAGAGGCAGTATGGCAGAAATGTAAGCCCACAGGCTCTGGACACAGAATATGCAGGTTTAAGTCCTGGCTCTGCCACTTAGCAGTTGTGTGACTTTTCAGAAAGTGACTCTCCTTCTCTGGGCTTCAATTCATCTCTCCATCTGTAAAATGGAAATAAGACATCTACCTTGAAAGGCTCAGGGTGATTTACATGAGAGAATACAAGAGGTAAGCATTGGAAGAGTATCTTAAAATCCAAGGATCCCAGAATCTCCGTCCCCCTCAAAAATCCAAAGCAAGAACTCCAGCTCTTTGCCTGTGGCCCAGGGAGAAAAGGTGTTGGGGTGGAACAAAGGAGACATTGCTGCTCTTGGTCTCGGGCACACCAGCCTGGCTCCCAGAGGACACAGTGACAAAGGCTGGGCCCTAGGCTGCCCTCTCACTTGGGCTGCTGACGCAAACCAGGCATCTTGCTTCCACTGTTTGGCTTGGAAACAAGGGTTCCAAAAACACACATTGCTGGTAAACAAGCCCAAAGAGAGGAAAACAAGCCTAGAGGCTAATAAAGGAGCTCATGTGCCAGGCCCCCCAGGGAGCCAGGACTCGGAAGGAGGGCCGAGCCAGGCCAGAGAGGCGCCATCTTGGCCCGTGTGGCCACTCTGGCTCTCACATCCCCGGGAGCAGACACAGCCACTCTGAGGTGACGTGGAAGTCAGGAGTCCAGGGATTGAGCCTTGGCGATGTGGCTCCCAGCTCACCGTGCTAATTAAAGCAGACTTCTCTACTCCCAGCACCCTACCTAGTGCCCCTGGTCTGCACAATTAGGAGGTTGTTTTAGATCAGTGGTGTTCAAAAGTCTACAGGCCAGGGAGCCCTTTCTCTCAATGAAGTCTTCTGCAGAAGTCCGAGTTGAAAACAGCTAAAAGCCTTTTGCATTTGTTGAAGCATGTGACTATATTATTATCTATTTACTAAATCAGCTTGAAATTGAAAAAAAAGAAAGCCAGGTGAAAGTGGTGTTGAGATGGAGGCTGGGACACCCCTGGGACACCTTGGAATGTCTCTCGGTTTTCCTATGAATAGAGTTGAAAACCCTGAAGCAAGGTGGTCGCTAAGGTTCCTTTCAGCCTTTATGTTCTGAGTCAACTCCAGCAGAAGCCTTCCAGAATAACACCTCTCCCAACTTGCCCCTGAATTCTCTGCTTCCACTTCTAACATTTCTTGCTGGAAGGGAAGAAATTAAGGGAAATTTTTAAGGTACTATGGATGCTTAAGCTGAGGTTTGAAGAGGTTCAGGGGCAACTCAGAAATAGCCCCAGAGTTTGAGACTAGAATCAGCCTGACTGAGATTCCATACACACATCTAAGATGCCACGTTTCTCGGTGGTCAGGAGAGGCTCCAGGGCGGGGCTTCGGACTCTCCTCCTTGGCTCCCCCTAGAGGCCAGTGCTGCATCCGGTGACCACAAATGGAGTGGCTGAGAAATAACATCAAAGTGTCCAGGCTGTCACATCCCAAAGATAGCAAATCCATGGCATATATGCCTCCACCTACCCATCCTGTGCCTGTGGCAGACATTACTGATCAGTCATATGACCTTTGGCCTCTGAAGTCCGTAGTGGCATTCAATTCCTGAGCACAGTTCTGGCAGCTGCTACCAATGGACTGGTGTTGTCAAGTCATAGGAAACCTCTCTGCCGTACTTCTGATTTTAGAGCTAGGAAAATTGAGAATCAGAGATGCAAGATACTTCACTTGAAGTCATATGGCAAGCTGGTACCTGAGCCAAACTTCCAGATGTTCAGGAACATCCAGATGCTTACCTTGGTTTTGGGGGGTTTTTTGTTTGTTTGTTTTTATTGATCAGTTTGTTTTCATCTAAGGCCATGACTAACACAAGGTGGCCCAGAAGGATCCCCAGATGAGATGTGTTACTACCAAGTTTCTGAAAGAACCCACTCTGGAGAGAGTTGGTATCATCATTCCTATCTTCATCAAGCTCTATGGCTTGACGAGTGAGGGCAGAGTTAATTCTAATACATCTCCTGGTTGAGAAGGAGGCTGGTTTTCTAATAGTGCTGTCAAGTCACTGGTCACTGGCCCCGGCCCTATACAGCCCAGCTGTCCCTGAGTTCAGGATTGGGGTCAGGACCCAGGCTCTGTGCTGTAGGGAAAAGGTAACTTCATTAATCTCCGGGGCTGGCTGAAAACTCAGCTCCAGGCTGCCCTTCTGTCCTTTAAAGGAGATTAGAGAGGGAGCCAGCAGGAAGCAAGTGAGTAACCGCCTCTTAACCATGTCCTGCCGCCCTGCAGACAAAGCCACGTGGGCGGGGTTAGGCCATGGCAGGCCAGCAAAGGAGAGAGGAGTACTGCTCATCACTTATTGTACACAGGGCTTGTTTCCTATAGAGGGAAGTGTAGGCAGGATGCCAAACCGATCAGATGAAACAGACCAAAAAAGCAAGATGAACACGTGGATGTTTCCGAACGTCTGACAATGTGGCTCAGACATTAAGTGAGTTATTTTCCCTTTCTGAGTCTTGATTTCTGTCTGTCATGTGTAACAGGTGGCCACGGGTCTGTCTCCCTGCCATGACCTGTAGTTAGGCCTGGCTGTGCACATCTCTGCGTGGCTACAAATGGCACTTGTGTGTCTGTATACGTGACTTATGGCCTTGAGGACCTGCATGAAGCTGTGTCTGTGAGTCTGAGTATGTCTACCTGACTCGGCATCCGTCAGTGTCAGCCTGTACAGATGAGGGTCAGAGTCTGCCTGTGCATCAAGATGCACACCTGGACCTTGTCTGAGAGTCAGGGTATTGTTCGGGGAGAGCTCTGTGAGTGCATGACCTTCTATGTCTGCTCATGTATTGAGACATTTATTCTTAGCTGTTGCCAGTGGGTACCTGTTGGTGAAATCAGTGTTTATATACTCGGCATCCTCGTGGGTTTGTGTCTGTCCTTGTCTATCTCTGCACACATAGCTACCTATCTAAATATCGTCCAAAACCAAACACTCTCCTGTTTACCTCACATCCTCAGCCCTTTCCTTTCCTCCACCATCCTTTTCTATTTATAGCTCATTCTCAGCAAGGAAAACTACTCTTGTGAATAGCAAACCCCAGCCATGCTGTTGGTTGACAAGTCTCTACTGATGGATAAAGATTTTAACAGACTGCTATGCAACCCAAGGTCCCCCAGTCCCTTCTCTCTTGTTTCCTTTTCAACTAGGGGGCCAGTGGGTGTTTAAAATATAGACTGGCTCTTTCTCTAATGAAAGCCACCCCTGGCATTTAGGTTCACAGGACTTCAGAGCTGGAAGGGCATCTGGAGACCATCTAGGGTAGATTACCCATTTAACAGATTGGGAAACTGAGGCCCAGAGAGGGGAAGAGCCCTTTCCAATGTCACTCACTGTGAATTAGGACCCTCCTCTGCCATTGCCTTGGCCAACACTCTTTCCACATGGGAGGGTCCAACATTCTTGGGAAGTGCTTAAGAAAATGCCCAAATCAGGAGAATTTGAACAGTGTTTATTTTGTTTAGCACTTTTTAGGAAAGGGAAGTTATATCCAAACCCCAAGATGATGAAAGTGCCAGACAAAAAGGTTGGAAATGATCTCACCAACTCTTTGGATGCCGTCAGTTCTAATAGGTAGGGGGCCACAGTTTCTAAACTTTATAAAGTGCTTCACTTTCTAAAGTGCTTCACTGTGCCTCATCCCATTTTGGACACACCATATCCCTTTGAGGTGACTGCTTTTTAACCTTTTAACCAAGGAAGAAGCTGGGGCTCGGAACGGAGAAGCCAATAGTTCAAGGTCAACTGGCACCTTTGAGGCAGATGTGGAATGAAAACTCAGGTCTTCAAGTAACCTGTCCAGGAAGCAGGTCACAGCCCCACAGTTGCCCCAGGTTCCAGGAGATCAGAGGGGCAGAGCCTACAGTAAGTCCTGGTGTTTGGGGACAGAGTAGAGTAGGGGACCTTCAGACTGTGCCTGATGTTCTGACTGTTTCTAGTGTCCCCTCCCAGCCAGCAGGCAGAGACCCTGAAAAAAAGGTTACCGTGGCAACTCGCATTCCTCCTAGAGTGAGTCACGGCAGAGAAGAGCCTTGGGGTGGGTGGGACTTGGAGAAAGTTTCAAAAGTTGATTCCTTCTCCAGGCACCCCCCTCCTACCCCTCCCTCCCTCTGCTCCAGGCTTTGTCGATGTGGCAGCTGATGGCTGCAAGTTAACTCTCTCTTTCCCCAGCCACTCCCATGTCAAAGCTTTTCATCCTCTTGAAAATATACCTTTGCTTCCAATCCCCACCCACTCCATCTCCCACGTCATGCCCTCTGGCTATCTGGAGGGTCAGGCATCTGTTGGAGACTATCTTAAGACTGAAGGCTGTGAACACCCTCTTGTGCACCGCTGTCTCTGTTCCCACACACACACACACACACTGCGGTATACACAGTTTTAAGGGGCTTGCAGGCACTTTGGAGCCTATTCAAAGGCTAGTCTGTGGATTCTGCTTTACGAGACCTTCCTTTGAAAGTTTCAGGGGACGTCAGGCACCCCAAAGGCCATCAAGTCCACCCCTCTTAACTTTACACACAAGGAAACTAAGTCCAGAGGAGACACGTACCCAAGGTCACCCATGAAAGTGTGTGATCTTGGGGTGCCTTAAGTCTGTCACCCTGCCTCTGATGTTCTTCTCACCCTGCCATCAATGCTTGGGGTGTGTAGAAATTTAACCCCAGAGAATCGCTGGTGAAAATACTTTCTCTATGTGTTCTACATAGGATAGAATTTTCTGGGGGAAAACGTGTGTCTGTCTGTTCCCTTTTGGGCAGACGGGCTTCCTGGAAGACATGCCTCATCCCAGTGCCCTCTTTTCCTTTGCTGCCCTTTAGGGCTCTGGACGTTCCCTCATCAACCAGCCAAGGAACCAAAGACAGGAAGGAGTTTCCCTGAAGAAGCCCTAATACCCTAAAAGGCTACACAGCAGCCTTGTGTAGGGTTTGAGCTGCTCAAAACAAGTCATGAGAAGGTTGCCGTGGAGCCCCCTCTGTCTTGCCTTCCCCCTTCCACTTTTTACAGCATGTCCCCCGCACACCCAGCCTCCCATCGGACCCAGTGCCTCGGCTGGACCATATCAGATGTCTGGGGTCTTCAGATCTAGACACGGAGGGCTACTGCTGGCAAGTTCCTGTTTACACCCCGGGGAGCCAGGGGTGGGAACAATGCCTAACCCAAGACTGACTATCTGATAGGGCTATTTCAGGCAGAATGGCACCGGAATCACTGTGTGTTTGTGTGCGTGTGTGCGCATGTGTGTGTGGGTGTGTTGGCGGAGGGGATTTGAGAGGACAGAATTCTAGGAGCCTTCCAAGAGGTGCTGATTAAAGTTGAAGACTTCCCCTTAGCCTTCCAGGGTTCAATTTATCATTCTTGCAAAATCCCTTTTAGAAAACAGAGTCCCGATCAAGAACCAAGTCTAGGAAGTTGCTTCTCCTGGAATGGGGAGCAGAGCAGGCTCTGGCTGCTGGCCGGTCCCCCGTTGCAGCTGTGACCAGATCGGATTCCCCGGAAAGGAGGAGGCTGCTACATTTGTAAAGGGAGCAAAGGGGCCAGGCAGGCAGCCTCTGAAACCAGAGAGACAAAGAGAGACAGAGAGAAAATACTCCCTCAAAGACAGTCAGATTATTTTCTGCAAACCTAAAGGGGAGACCAGGTGATCCTGATTTCACCCGAAAAGCAACAGGCAGCAAGTCTGTGGCCCCTGCCCGTAAAGGGAGCAGAGGTGGAGCCCAGAGAAGATGCACATCCCCGTCCCTGATCCCGGAGACCTCCCAGCGCAGCTTCCCCTCCCTCATACACAGACTGGAGGAGTGAACCGGAGTGTCGGGGTTATGGGACTGGAGAAGGGACAGGCAGGGCAGGGGTCGTGCGTACCTCAGTGGCAGGCAGGCAGCAGGCAGGCGGTGCACTCCGGACAGTCTGAAGGTCTGCAGGAATGTGGAGGGGTTTAGAGCCTGGCAACAGGAAACCACTCAGAGCTCTGGGCTGGGTCTGTCTCCCCCTCCACCGCGCGGTCCCTCCTCCTCCTCTGTCTCCTCCTTCCCTCCCCTCCCCCTCCCCCTTCTCCCCGCAGCCAAAGCTGTCTCTCTCTTCCATTTTTTCTCCCTCTCCTTGCGGTGGGCTGTCTTGACCAGCCTTTCCAACCCCGCCTGCCACATGGGTTCTGGGGCTGTTGCCTAAACAGCCTGACGGAGCAGAGCACCCAAGGGCTGGAAGGGCCGGCAGGAATCACCTAGAACAACCTCCTCCTTGTTCAGAGGCAAACTGAGGCCTGGAGCGAGCAAGGGATTACCCAAGGGCTCCCAGGGGCAGAGCCAGGCCCATGTGTCTTGATTTTTATGACCAGTGATCTTTACAAGAGCCTCCCTAACATTAGGCAATGCTGAGGAGGGCAAAGCAATTCAAGGGGGTTGTATCTGTGACAAAGGCAAGGCCAGGACTCGCCTCTGCACAGGCTGGGGAAGCCGCCACTGATGGCATCATCGCTGACGATTCAGGACATGGTCTAAAAATAACCGCTCAGACTCTAGTCGTGCCACCAATAGACACATTAGGGATTAGCTTTCTAGCTGGGGGATCTGTGTCATCAGTATAGGACAGATAAAGTGATTGATGATATTGATTACATTCCCAGAGGTAACAAAGGTTAAGGTTTACTGAGGACTTAGAATTTTCACAGCAAACCTTTGACTTAGGTATTGTTATCATGCCCATTTTACTAACAAAGAAATAGAGGCTCATAGAGACTACATCACCTGCCCAAGACCACCTGGCTAGAAGTGGATAGGCAGGCTGATTCTACATTCAACTTGATTCGCTCTTACGCAGTGTGAACGTCTCGGTGCAACAGGTCTTGGTTGAATATTTATGAGCATATTGATGGGTGTATGAGTATTTATGAGTGCACGCCTCGCACAAGAATTAATATCTGGTCCTTGTCCTCGAGGAGCTTTGGATCTTGCTAAGAGTGCATTTCCTATGCATACACCCACTCACATGAGTGGGACAGACTCTGAGGTTTATCCCAGGGGTTCAGAGTGGCGGGATCTCGGATCTCTGAGTTGGAGCAGGTGGAGAAGGCTTCCTGGAATAGGTGGCTCCTGCAACATGGATTGGGTTTGAATAACACGGAAAGGGAGAAGGCAGAGAACATTCTCATAAATTTCCACACGGTGTGACCTCTGCCTCCTTTGGCATCCTTTCCTCCTACCACTCTCCTCTCTTTTCACTCTGCTTCAGCCACACTGGCTTCCTCTCACTTCCTCAACACCCCCAGGATCCTTGCACTGGCTCTTACCTCTGCCAGCTACATTCTGCCGTTTGATTTTCCTGTGCCTGTAGATTCTTCGTCCTTCAGGTTCCTGCTCTCTAACGTCGTCTCCTAAGAGAAGCCCTCCCTGACCCCCTCTCTCACAGGAATAGTTCAACACCTCCCACTCTCTTATTTCCTTCCTGGCACTTGTGATGATCAGAAGCTCCTTGTCACCCATACTAGACAGACACTGCAGACACTTGTTCACTGCAGTGCTCCAAGTGTCTACAACAGTGGCCAACACAAAGCTCGCTCTCAGTCAATGCAGGAGTTCCTATTCCTTTTAATAGGAATAGTGCCCAACACTGGTCATCAGGAGATCCTCAAACCTGCCAAAGTCTGAGCATCTGTGCATATTTCTTCCGTGGCTTCCTTCAGGGTTTCAAAGGGACTAGTCAGGAATCCAAGAAACGATCTCTGCTCCAGTTGACCCCCAAGGCCTCTCCTTGGTCCAGAAGCCAAGAGTGGATGTTCTGCCTCAGCTGTTCGATACAGGGTGCTGGCAGACTCCTCCGATATCTGCAATCTGGACAGATGGTTGTTTTTATAGGACTGGTTGCTATAGCTCCCAGGGATCATGGGACTAAAATTAACTTAAACTTTGTGTTTTCCTTCATAAACTAAGATAATGACTCTGATGAGAATGAGCCAAGGGAACTATCCCCAGCATTTGGCTGGAGTTGCCACGTGGCCTTTGGTTCGGGAACTGGAAAGCTGTTTGGGGCTAGGCTAAGGTTCTGGGACAGAGACTCCCATCTGAGGGCCACCCCCAAGCCCCTGTGGGTGCACCCTGAGCCAGAACACCCTCAGAGGAAAGCTTGGTAGGTTTCATATCTAGGGGTAAGAGCACCCTGGGGGAAACAGGGGCCCCTGAAGCAAGATGCCTTTGAGCTAGGGAGGGAGACCGCTAGGACCAAAGCTGGTCCTCCTGCCACCACCACCAAGGGCATTACAGAAAGGGAGAGACGTGCAACTGAGCCAGGTGTGCTAGACCTGGGTGCCCGTCCCCGCTCTGCCACTGAGTTGCTGAGGGACACAGGGCTCATCCCTGTTCCAGTCTGAGCTACACATTTTCTGTCAACAAGTAGATTGGACAGCATAATAGTAATAAGAGCCAGTGTGTATTAAACACCCATTATATGCCGAGCACTGAACTAAGTGCTTGGCACATATTTTCTGACCTAATCTTTATAACATGGGAACTATTATTATCCCCATTTTAGAGATGTGGAAAGTGAATTTCAGCTCAATAATTTTCCCAGGCTCATGCACCAAGTATGTGGCAGAGGTTCAAATCCATGTTTAAGGGACTTCAGAGCCCAAGTGCTTAACCACTATGCCCTACCCCCTCCTAAGTTCCCCTGCAGCTCTGGCATCTATGGACTCTAGACTACACAGCCACTGGGTGCCTGTCTCCCTAGTTCAGTGTGTTGCAGACCCAACATCAGATTGGGTCAGCTTTTCCACCTCCAGAATGAGAAGTCAGTACCTTGGGGTCCCAGCCACCTGCCCGGAACCCCACCAGCCACTCACCAGCTGTGCTTCTCTAGGCACTGCCCACACTACCTTGATCCTGTCCTTCCTGACCTAGCACCCAGCACAGCCTGAGAACTCCAGGGCAGTGCCCACAGGTGCACGGCATCCATGCTCCCCACACCTCCTGGAACATCAGCTGCCTCCGTCATTCATTGGTTGACTCCATTGCACTGAGGCTACAGCAATCAACAGAACCAAGACAGTCTTCCTGCCCTTTACATTCTAATAGCTGGATGCAGGTGATAAACGAGTTTCTGGTCATGATCAATGCAATGAATGAACTAAACAGAATGACATGAGAAAGTAATAGGGGGACTATTTAGGTAGGGTAGTCAGGGTGGTCCTTTTGGAGGAGATCGATTTTGAGGGGAAAAAAAATTGAATGATGAGTCAGTGAGAAGGGCTGGGGGAGGAGTATTCCAGGCAAGGAGAGAATAAGTGCCAAGACCCTGAGTGGGGAGAGCTTGGATTCTTCAAGTGAATGGAAGTGTGGCTAGAATCACTGATCAGAGATTTCCCTACTCCTCCTGGCCTTCCTCTTCCTTTTCTCCTTCCTCTTTCCCTGCTTCATTCCTATTATTTTTACACTCTTTTGGCCATTCCAAAGTACTTCGTTGTCTGCTTTCTCAGCGAATGACAGAGCCGTCCTGTGAGGGAGTCTGAGTAGAGCTTAGCACCGATATTGCAGACATGGGAAAACTGAGGCCCTTATCACCCCATGGAGCTGGGACTCAAAACCAGGTCTCCTGAGCTCTGGCTCAAAGGCAGGGTCTCAGCCCCACCAAGAACCTGCTTGTCTTTCTGCTCATAAGTTCAGAGTCCCTGTCACCTGAACCACCCGATGGACCATCTCTGGGAGCTGGACTGGGGCCAGGTGGGCAGAAATACCTGGACAGGAAGCAAGAGGTCTGAACTCTGGAAATAGATTGAGGAGAGTCTGTTGATTTGGCTTCTAGCAAGAAGGAAAGTAACCAAGCAGAAAGTTAAATAAATAAAAGCAGTGCCAAGATGTATCCCCTAAGGCCTCACATTGGAAACAGTGTCAGCATCTCAGTGGTTCAAATCTTCAGGCTATAAATCATGAGTAGGCCTTGCAGGTAAAACACTTGATGAATTTTGCATGTAGGAACTTGAGGGCCTGTGGGGACCAGGTCCTGCTGGAACGATTATGAGTAAACTGGGAAGAGAGATAATAATATCCAATATTTCTGAGCAGACACTGGACAAAACACTATGTCCATTATCTCATTTAATCTTCACTTAAGGTACACACTTAGGTAGGATATTAATTCCTCATTATTGCTATAATAAATTACCACGAACTTGGTGACTTAAAACACACATTTATTACTTTACATTTCTGGAGGTCAGAAGTCCTAAATTTAAAGAGACAGCAGGGCTGTGTTCCTTCTGGAGGCTTGAGGGAAGAATCTGTGTCCTTGCCTTTTTCAGCTTCTAGAGGCCACTGCATTCCTTGGCTTGTGGCCCATCCTCCTCCCGACCAAGCACATCACTCCAGCCTCTGCTCCCATTATTACAGCTCCTTCTTCTGACTTTGACCCTCTTGCCTCCCTCTTATAGAGACTCTTATGATTATACTGGGCCCTCCTGGATAACCTAGGGTAATCTTCCCACCTCAAAAGCCTTAACTTCATCTGCAAAGTCAGTCCCCGTTGCTATGTGAAGTAGCATATTTACAGTTTCAGGGATTAGGACATGGACATCTTGGCAGGGGGCTACTATTTTGTCTACCGTAAGTGGGTCCCATTACCATTCCCATTCCAAAGATGAGGAAACAAAGGTTCAGAAAACTAAATAACTTGCTCAAAGTCCCACAGTGGTGAAGCCAGGAATCCACACGAGTAGCTTAATTCCATACCCCAGCTCTCTATCACTCCCCTAATCACCGCTCCACGTAGGCCATTCTCTTGGTGAGGCTGCCTCTCTTCCCTGATCTGCCCCAAACCCACCCATCCTTCAAGCTCAGGCTGTATTTCCCCTAGTCTTTCAAAGCTTAGAGTTGACAGGGCCCTTTGGCCCCATCCAACCCTCCACCTCCTTGTATGGCTGAGGAAAGTGAGAATCGTAGAGCCCAAATTCACAGTGCAGACAGGGAGGCTTGGAGCCTTGGTCTCCCAACTCCAGACCCAGGCAGGGGCCAGCTCTGGCTGCTCCACGTCTCTGGAGGCTGGGACTCGACTGGCTGATTCCTTTGGGCTGAAGATTATGTATCAAAACTCTGCGATGTACCCTTTGTGTGTCTGGCTCAAGGATAAGTCTGCCAAGCTAAGACGGGCTGGGCGCATAGAGCCTGACTCAGCCTGTCGTCCTGTTACTGTATCTTTCCCCAGGCCAGCCCTCCCATTGGCTGAAGGGCACAAAGACTCCATTGTCATTTGGCCCTTGGTCCCCGGGCAGAGTGGCCTCCGACCAGGGCAAGGCCAAAGGGAGAGGAGGATGAAATTTCACGTCAGCACCCCTCCCCACGCACAGCACTCCCACTGGGCAAACTCAGATTTTCCCTCAGCCCTTTACAGTTCACAAAGGACTTTTGTACCCATAACCATGTGGAGCGGCACAGTCTCTCAGGTAGAAAAGCCAGGATTCTCCAAGCATATTTGGGGCTGAGCAGACAGAATGGCCCTCGGGGTCTTGCTCATGGTCACCTGGGTGGCCTGTGTGGAGCTGAAATGACACTTGGTCCGAGGCTCTTTCCACTAGGCAGCCGCTTCTACCTGGGGTCCAGAGAGAGCCTGCACAGGCATCTCCTCACAGCCGCCTCCTCCACTGATGGTTCACAGTGTGTTGGCTGCGCTTCCTCACATCGACAAAAACCCACCCAAGGAGATGGATTCGTTTGCGTTCCGGTTAAGTTCAGCCCTTAGCAGGACGTGTGCCCTCTGGCCCTGCCTCTCATCTGTCCTTAAGTGGCCCACCCTTCCTCTCTACCTTGGTTTTTTTGTCTGTAAAATGGGCATGATTATTATATCTAACCCTCCTGGGAGCAAAGTCAGTGTAAGATTCAAGAGAGCGTGAGTCTTAAGAGAGCCAGTAAATGAAAGCGAAGTTAAAAGGCCCAGCTTTGGATCTCTGGGCTTGGATCCTGTGGCAAGTGACTTAATTCTAACACTAGGGGCATTGTTATTTCACCTCCACCCTTATTTTTCTCCAGTGTAACGTGTAACCACTCTTTTGTCAGGATCTTGTGAGGATGCAGTTACATAGACCATCTATGTAATGCATTTGGCTCACTGTTTCATAGCCTATGCTATCAAATGTTAGCTATCTTATCATTAGATCATTAAACATTTCTCAAAGTGTGTCCACAAAATATTAGTCTGCAGCAAAAAAGGAGGACCCTGGGCTCAAGTGAACTCAGGAAATGTGGCATCTGCCACCTTCCTCATGGTTATTCCCGAGGCACATTAGAACATTAAAGCCTCTGATAAGGTCTGCAGAAAAAGAAATCTGTTTAACTCCATTTAACTGTTACAGGTTCCTCTTTTCCATGAACTTCTGAATGCATCCCACACAACTCGTGTTCCCTGAAAGAGTCTTTGGGGAATGTCTATTTGATCTAATGCCCTTGTCCAAAGAAGAAACTGAAGTCCAAGAAGGTGAAGTGGCTTTTCGTGGGTCATGTGGCCAGTAAATGGCAAAGCTAGGACTTAACCCAAGCTAACGAATTCTCTGGCCTATTGCTCTATTAAAGCATGCTGAGGAAACGCCTTCTGCTGCTGTTTGACAAACACTCTCTAAATGTCAAAGATTCTTATACTGCTTTCATAGCCCTTTTTTCTTTCTGTATCCATAACTGAGGATGCTGGATTCCCTCTGGCCTGGGCTGGGTTGGAGAAGCTCGGGGATGGATTGGTTCTGCCTCCTTCCTTCCCTGGCTCTGTAATATTGCAGCTGCTGGTCCAGCTCCAGGGAACACTAACACGCAGGCACCAATTTTCTCCTGAACCCTCACATGCCTGGAAATCTTTTCTAAAGGAGGGAGAAAGCCCAATAACCTAACCCGACAACGTGGCAGCTCTTACGTGTTCCCTGACGTGGCCCACAAACCAAGCCTCTCTTCAGTGTTAGCAGCTGTGGACCCAGGAGTAATGACAGCCCACCAGCCTAGCGACGTGGCGGCCAGTGCTGTGACTCAGCTGACCTGGGGGGCAGCCCGGAGCCTCCAGGGTCTTCTCCAGGTCCCAGGGCTGGGGAGACCGGGGACACAGAAGGGAGATCTGGATTAGGCATTTGAGCCCCTAACCCCTTCTCCAACACAAGTCTTTTTTTCCTCCACCGTTGCCTGGGTAAGGCAGGCCACATCACCCTCTTCTGAGGCTGATCCAACACTGCCCCAGTATGTCATCTCCTCAGAGTCCTGGCTTCTGTTCTCAGACGGGAGTGTCTTGTAACAAATCTTCGAAACTTTCCATGCCAGTGGTATTCAAACCTCCTTCTGTAGGAGCTCCATGCAGGAGCCTTAAGGGGGCAGAAAGAAGGCCAAAGGAACAGGTCTCCAGGCCCCTAGCCCATTCCTGGTTCAACCAGAGTAGAACTGCTTTTAACTGTCTGACTTATCGGGCTTCTACCTAAGATTTTATTTCTTAAAATGGTTTTACTACTTAAAAAAAAATTGAAACGCACGAATTTCTTTTCAGCCCCCTGGTTTTATAATGCAAGAAAAAATGAGCTTGGAGGAAGAGGGTACACTGTCCCAGGACACACTGTATTACAAACTCACAAACTGTCCCAGGCCCCATGGGAAAGGGGAGGGTTCCAGGAGCCAAATGTGAGCCCCAGAGGATGTCAGACCCACTCCCTGGGAGCTTGCAGTCTGCTCACCCGGGGCAGGCAGCCACGAGCCCCTACTTCCTCCTAGAAGCTGGAGGGAGAGGCTCCATCCATCAGCCTGGTGCATCCCTGGAGGAGAACCAGGGTTACCAGGTTACCAGGGTGGCAAACTCTGCATCTTCAGGGGCAGAGAGGTGAGAATTGTGGGCAGCCCCTCTGAGCAATGCACCAGGACTGGCAGGGCCTTTGTCAGCCTGGAGAGAACATGCCCCACATCCCTTCCCCACTTTTAAAATGTTTTCTTCCCCAAACAGTTTCTGTCTGCTGGAGAAATCTCTTCGTTGGCCACCAGTTTGGCACCTTCACTGATAGGGGCTGGTTCATGACACTTAAAGAACCATTCTTCTGTGAGAAAGGCAAAGATCTTACTTTCTGATTTTGAAAACTTTAAAGAGGCCCAGCTTCTTGCCTCCTTCTCTCTCCTAATCTGTTCCTCTTCCCCCTCCATCTTCTCATTTATCTTCTCTCCTCCCTTTTTGCCTGGGCCCTTCCTCTTTCTGTCATTCTCATCCTTTTGAAAAGAGCACTGGACAAAGAGTCAAGGGATCTGGGTTCCTCACCCCCTCCATTGGTGTCTTGGGCAAGTTGTCTCCCCTCTCTGAGCTGTTAGTTCATTTGTAAAATGAAGCTGTCAGGTTAGGTCATAATTTCCAAATTGGGGGTGATGAGGACCAAGGTGAGGGGGTTCAGTTTCCCTCCTTGGAAACCCCCAGAGGCACCTGTTTGGCTGTTTTAATAGGGTTCTGTAGCTTAAGAACTCTTAAAGGTCACTAAGTCATTTAACTCAAAGCCTTCCAGCCTTTCAGATCAATGCTTCCTCTTCTCCTACTCTGTCTCCTGCTTCTCTCTCCCCCTCCCATCCTCCCTCAGATCCGTGGGTTTGCTGGCAGAGCTTTTGTGATTCTGCAGGGTTGCAACCTCTTCCTTTGAGAGCCCAGGCTCTGCGCACTCATTTGCAAGATGCAAGAAGAAATCGTGTCTTTCCTGAAATCCCAGAACAGTGATGGACCCCCCGGGGCCATGATGAACCGTGGCCAGCCACCCATCTTGGCCTTTGGTCCCAACCCTGCGGACTCCACTCCTGCCCTCCCCCACTAAACGGCCCGCTTCCCAGCCTTATCCCAAGTTGGATTATTCTCCTGATTCAGACATTTTTGTGGTGTGAAATCATCTCCGCCCAGCCAGCTGAAGCCCGGAGCGGAGCTCGCTACAGCCCCAGCAGCTGGCCCGCCCTCCCTTCCCCTGCCACGTCCCACACCCTCAGCGCCTCTCCTCCAAGTGCTCAGAATTTCCATTTGATTTCCTTCCAATGCTGAGAAGAAATTCAGACAGGATGGCCGGGGCATGTCAGATTCAGCTCTGTCCTTTCCCTGTGGCTCCTGTGCAGGTCCTGGCACATGGGGACTCCCAGGTGAAGGTGACTAAAATGAGCTTGTGAACCCAAGATAGAGAGATTAAGTCGGAAGAAGAGAGACAGGTTCAGACAGAGGAAGAGAGAGAGAGACACTGACAGAGTCTGTCATGATCCAGAGAGGGACAGAGGTGAGGAGAGAGAGGAAGAGACCGATGCAGAGAAACGGACGTGGAAGAAACTTGCCCCAAACTTAGCATATCCTCTGATGTTCCACTGAAGCGGTGCCAACAAGCCCATCAAGGATCTTCTCTAGGAGATCTATTGTTGTTTGACTTGCTAGAAGGAACCCCCGGGGTTACAGTTTTAACGCCTTGTAGGACATTAACCAGTCTTGTATATGACCTAGCAGACTTTTTCCAGCCTCCCTTCAGTGCCTGTGTAGACGTGATCTCTCCTTGAATTTTCCGGAAATCAGCTTTACCATCCTGCAAATTCCCTCATTAACAGGTTAAATGAATCATTGACACATGTCCATTTTTCATTTGTAGGACTGTCATGTTTTTAACTTTTAAATACATTTATGTTGATAAGAGAGACAAAAGTAGAATGAGACAGATGAAGAAAGAGTGAGAAGCAGAGACAGAAAGGGAAAGAGAGACATGGAGAGAGATCAAGGCTTTTTCTGAGGCCTCTCTTCTTCAGTTGTAAATAGCCGTCTTCTCCCTGTCTTCACATGATCATCCCTCAGTGTGTGTCTGTGTCCAGATTCCATCTTTTTCTAAGGACACCAGTCATATGGCACTAGGGCCCACCCTAATGACCTCATTTTAACTTAAGCACATCTTTAAAGATCCTATCTCCATCACATTCTGAGGTCCTGGGGGCTAGGACTTCACCATATGAATTTTAGGGGACACAATTCAGCCTGTTACATACGGTATATGAATTATCTCTCAATACAGCTATTAAAGAGAAAGAGAGAGAAAGGAAGGAAGGAAGGAAGGAAGGAAGGAAGGAAGGAAGGAAGGAAGGAAGGAGAGAAGGAAGGAAAGGGGAGGGAAGGAAGGAAGGAAAGAAGGGATAGAGGGAGGAATTCATCTAGAGCAGAGGCACCACATGCTGAGGGATTCAAGAAGGACAACCTGCTAGGGAATCAGAATAAGGAGGAAAATGTGGAGGTACATTTGAGAGCTACCTCTAAGGCAGCATGAAGAGTCTCTTGAACACAAATCTGACAATGTCACTTCCCTGCCTAAACACTTCACTCCCCACAGAACATCCTTCAAGCTCCTTAAGGCAGCTTCAGTCCCTTCATAGCCAGGCCCCTTCCTACCCCTTCAGCCTCATCTCCCAACACCTCCCATCGGTTGCCCCTTACTCCCCTCTACCACCCAAACACAAACATTCTAATAAACTGACTGACTTGTTTTTTGTTTGTTTGTTTGTTTATTCGAAGAACCTTCAGTTACAATGTATCAAATTCTGGTGTACAGCATAATGTTCCAGTTATATATATACACACACACACACACACACACACACACATACACACACACATATTCATTTTCATATTCTTTTTCATTAAAGGTTATTACAAGATATTGAATATAGTTTCCTGTGCTATACAGTAGAAATGTATTTTTAATCTATTTTTAGATATAGTGGTTAATATTTGCAAATCTTGAACTCCCAAATTTATCCCTTCCCACCCCCTTTCCCCTGTAACCGTAAGATTGTTTACTATGTCTATGAGTCTGTTTCTCTTTTGTAGATGAGTTCATTAGGGTCCTTTTTTCTTTTCTTTTTTAATTCTGTATATAAGTGATATATGATATTCTTCTTTCTCTTTCTGGCTTATTTCACTAAGAATGATAATCTCCAGGTCCACCCATGTTGCTACAAATGGCATTATACCACAATTTCTTTGTCCAGTCATCTGTCGATGGACATTTAGATTTCTTCCATGTCTTGCCTATTGTATATCGTGCTGCTATGAGCATGGACATGTATGTATCTTTTCAAATTAGAGCTCCCTCCGAATATATACCCAGGAGTGCTGGATCATATGGCTAGTCTATTTTCAGTCTTTTGAAGGATCTTCATACTGTTTTCCATAATGGCTGCACCAAACTACATTCCCACCAGCAGTGTGGAAGGGTTCCCTTTTCTCCACACCCTCTCCAACATTTATCATTTGTGGACTTTTGAATGATGGCCATTCAGACCAGTGTGAGGTGATACCTCATTGCAGTTTTGATTTGCATTTCTCTGATAATTCATGATATTGAGCATTTTTTCATGTGCCTATTGGCCATTTGTATGTCTTTACTGGAGAATTGTTTGTTTAGGTCTTCTGCCCATTTTTGGATTGGGTTGTTTGTTTTTGTTATTAGGTTGTATGAGCTGTTTATATATTCTGGAAATTAAGCCTTTGTCAGTCAAATCATTTGCAAATATTTTCTCCCATTCCATAGGTTGTTGTTTTGTTTTGCTTATGGTTTCCTTTGCTGTACAAAAGGTTATAAGTTTAATTAGGTCCCATTTGTTTATTTTTGCTTTTATTTCCATTGCCTGCTCTAGGAGAACGTTCCTAAGATTTATGTCAGAGTGTTTTGCCTACGTTTTCTTCTAGGAGGTTTATAGTGTCTTGTCTTACATTTAAGTCTTTAAGCCATTTTGAGTTTATTTTTGTGTATGGTGTGAGGGAGTGTTCTAACTTCATTGATTTACATGCGACTGTCAACCATTTGCTGAAGAGACTGTTTTTTCTCCATTGTATATTCCTGCCTCCTTTGTAAACTGACCTACTTGTCACAACAGAATCCCTTGAACGTGTAGCTGCTTTTGTATATCCTGTTCCCCCTGCCTAGGAGAATTTCCCTATGGACTTAAACTGCTTATTCCTACCCTCCTTCAGTGCTCAGCCTAGACAACACTTCCTTTAAAAAGCCTCTGTGATTCCCAAGGGCTGGGTTAGGTACCTCCTCTGGAGGTACCTGCAGATCTAGTTACTCATCTGTTTTCCCCACTGGACTGAGGAGTAGTTTTGTGAGTGCTCCATCATGTCCCTAGCATCTGCACAGTGCCAGCCCAGAGGAGGGGCTCAATCACTCAGTTGAGTCGATGAGAGTATACCTAGAGGTGAGATGCAAAGAAAAGGCAGGAGGGATGCCTCCGTTCAGAACAATCTCTTTTATCCCTCCTACCCCCGAATTGCACACTTTCTGGCTCCCTCAGTCCTTGGAGAGAACTTCTCTTAGGTCCTCACTCCCAGCCAGCCATGGGCTTGGACTGAATACAGGCCGGGGACCCTTCCACCCCTTAAGGCCCATCTCTGGTTTCCAGCCCTGAGTTCCAGCCCCAAGGACAGGCAGTGTCTGCCTTCCCTCAGCCGCTCATCTGGTGACGGAGTAAGAAAGAGGGCCCTGTGCTCCCTGGGAGAGCGGCCAAGGGGGTGGGGGGAGCAGGGCAACGGAAGGCCCCGGACGGCCCCAGACAGCAGGGGTCCATTTCAGAGCCTCTCAAGCCCCTTCACCCAGCGACCTTCTAGGGCCTCTCTTCTCTCTCCAATTAAAAATATAATTTCCCTCCTGTTTCTGAGCAACTCTTGGAGGTCCCGAGGAAAGGCAGCCAGGGAGGGGCCAGGAGGGAGAGGAGGCCGTCACCTAAAGTACAAGGGGCTGCGTGTGGTCCTGGGCGGGGCTTCCTAGATGCCGTCACTGGGCAGCGCTTGCACCGTTCTTGCTTTATCCTCACATCACCTGTCATCATATTTGCTTTATTTCAGCTTATTTTTTAAAACCTAAGTATGTTTCATTTCAAGGAGAGCTCGTATCATTAATATGAGAGAAAGAGTATCCCCGTCCTTGCTGCATGCGTCCTGCTTGCCCCTGGCTCCACTCCCCGCCCTACCCACTTGGGATTGGCCGGTGGGGAACATCAACAGGAGACTGGGAAGAGGAGAGAGAAGAGGGAGTCCGGATTCCCCCGGCTCCTTCCCTGGGGGATGACAGCGGACTGGCTGCGTCCCTCAGCCCAGGAGCCCAGCTCCTGCTCCCGCCCCTCTCTGGTCCCAGTAACCGCCTCTCCCCTTGCCCCTCAGGCCCCTGCCGTTGCTGGCTCTGGGGAACTGGGCCATCCCTGTGGTTTACCTACCTGGGGCCACATCTCTATAAATGGTCCCATGATTAAATTCTCAGGTTACCCATTTTCAAAGTTTCCTGCCAGGAACCTGACTGATAAACTTGTCAAAATAGAAAGTAATTGACGCAGTGCTAATAAAATGATGGTATTAAATTCTAATTCAGTGTAAAAAGGCATGAGGAAGAATTTCTATCTAATGCTATAAGATGATCTCTAGGACATATTAGATGAAAAACAAACAAGCAACAACATCAAAAAAGCAAGGTGCCGAACAATGTTTAAAGTGCAAGGGAGGGAGAAATAAAAATGTGTATATGCAATGGAATACTACTCAGCCATAAAAAATAATAAAATAATGCCATTTGCAGCAACGTGGATGGACCTGGAGATTGTCATACTAATTGAAGTAAGCCAGAAAGAGAAAGAAAAATACCATATGATATCATTTATATGTGGAATCTAAAAAAATGAGATAAATGAATTTATTTACAAAACAGAAACAGACTCACAGACATAGGAAACAAACTTGTTGTTATTGGGGGTTGGGAAGAAGAGGATAGAGGGATAAATTAGGAGTTTGGGATTTGCAGATACTAACTACTATATATAAAATAGATAAACAACAAGGTTCTCTCTATAGCACTATAGAATATAGGGAACTATATTCAATATCTTGTGCTGATAAAGAAATAATAGAAAAATATGAAAAGGAATAAATATGTATAAATGAATCACTATGCTGTACAACAGAAATTAACACAACATTGTAAACTGACTATACTTCAACAAATAAATAATATGTGTATGTATTTGCTTATGTTTTCAGACAGAAACAATTGAAAGATAAGCCAAAAATTAATAGAAATGTTTACCTTAGGGACAGAGAAGAAGATGGTTGATAAAAGATAGCTTTCTGATACCACAGCCTGAGCTAAATTCTATGAGACACGGCTTCTAAGCAAAGCTCGTGGGTGGGCCAGGTTGGTGGGTGCTCAGATGGCCTCTCTTTGAGGGTGTAATATGGATGTGTTGTACCCAACAGCAGCAAAGGAATGGTTGCAGAAAAAGAAGCTTTCTGAACATATCGTGTTATATATAATTCTAACTTTGGAACTCTTAAATGTTTTATAAAATTAAAAATACTAAATTATATCAAAGACATAAAGTAAATTCTAAAAATAAAAAATACAAGAGCAAATGAGCCTAGTTGTGTAACAAGTTGGTGCGGTAACCATCCTGAGACTCATTATTTCAAATAAATTTAATAGTATTTTAGGCATTCATCCTTAATGAGATGTATACCTAGGGGGAAAAAGAACATTTCATAGTCTTATTTTTAGTATTAACATTAGCATCTGGAAACAATAAGATTAGGAAATAAATGAGATATATGGTAAAGGCAATGAATTATACTGATATCATTAGCAGCCAACATTTACAGTCTAAGGGATAAATTTTTAAATTAAAAAGATTACATAAAAAGCCTATAATCATTGAATCTGGGAATTTAAAGCCCTGAGCTTGTCATTTTTTTCCCTTGCCTGCGCTGCAGTCTTAGAAGCAACCAACCAGCTGCATCATACTCCTTAATTTCACTAAGATAGATGTTCTGTGACTGCAAATACTTGGTCACTCAGAGTCTTGGCTTCTCCAGGTACTTGATTACAGGAATCTATGGATAATGATTTGAATTATTGTTTTACCACAACCTGCCATGGACTGCAAGTGTCCCCTTAGCACTGAAAATAAGGTCATGAATAGTCAGAGAACCAATCCAGAAAACTCATCTTTAAGATTCTGCTCCTCAGGGACCACTTTCAGAACCAATCTGAATCTGAATCTAATTACCAGTGAGCAGAAAAGAAAGGGATGGAGGAACATACTTAAAAATACCACATGAATCCAACCAGCCAAATATAGAATGTGAGAAATTCTGCAGGACAGATAAGATTGTTTCTTCAGTAAGTGGTTTGAAAAAAGGTGGGGAGGGGGAGGAACGCCAAGATTAAATGGGACTTAAGAATAGTGTAGGGTATGGGTTTCTTGATTCAAATCAGCCAAACAGAAGTAAAGATTTCTAAGATAATCTGGAAAATTTGAACACAGACTCTGTATTGAATGATATAAAGAAATAACTTTTAATTGTGTTAGGTGAGATGGTAGAATTGTGGCTTCAATGAAAAGAAAGCTCTTATCTGTTAGCTGTACACACTGAGATATTTATGGGAATGAGGATATAATGTAAAAGATTTGTTTTGAAATACTCCTGAAAAAAAAAAAAGTGAGATGGGGCTGGGTATGAAGATAAGCTTGGTAAAACTGTGATAGTCATTGGAGCTGGGTGATGAGTACATGGGAGGTTAATAGTATCCTCTTTGCTTTGAATTATGCTTGAAAATTTCCACGAAACATCAAGATAACAATATTAAATTAAATTATTTTTGTTTCGTGTGAAGGCTCTGAGCCTAACATGGGTACCCTTCTTGTTAAAAAAAAGGAAAATTAGCAAGTAAGAGGTGTTAGCAATTTAATAGCTCCAAATCAAGACTTTCTCCTCCATGTGATGAGAAGGCTTGGAATGATATCTACAAGGAAATAATTTACTTATTCTGTGGATTCAATGTAACTTCATGTGAGAAATAATCTTCAGAACAAAAAGTGGTCAGTATCCCACCATGGGGAACTCTGGTATTAGAAGGTGAACCCAGGACTGGGGGCAGGAGGCCTGGAATCTAATTCTACTCTTTGGAAGTCCCCTTGCCTTGGTTGCCTCCTCTGTAAAATACAAGAAGTCAGGCTAAAAGATCTCCAGGATCCCTCTAATTATGTCAAGTTGTGATTCAGTAAATGATTGATGTGTCTAACAACTTATTCAATCAATCAACGATCATTTATTCAACACCTACTACTGACCGTGCTTGGTGCTGGGATGCACCTGGACGTAGTCCTTGCTTTCATAGACTTTAGGGTCTAGCTGTAATATATTGTTTCCAAGAGAATGTCAGCCTTTCTGAAAAAGACACTAGCATAGTGGAATATTTTGGAAGGAGTAGGAAGCAGTTTTCTCCCAGGCCTCCTGCCTTCTCAAATCCTGACTCTTCCTCCCCAGACCGCCTGCACTTCAGAACAGTTGTTGCCTCTCTGAGACCAGAGGATGCAATTCTCTGAATGGCTAGACTGGGCGGCATTCTTATCTTAAAGCAGGGTGTAGAGGCTTCCCACCCCACACAGATGCTAAGAGTGGGAGGAGGAATGGGTTGGTACAGGGGAAAACTCAGGTGCTGTAACTGAAGAAAAGGTCAATGGATGCTGAGCGACAAAAGGTACCAGCCCACTGCCTTTCTTATCTCACCCTGAGTGCTAGAATACACATACCAAACCCTCCCATTCCTTGTGGAGAGACAACATAAGGAAATTTGACTTTACTGCTTTTTAACTAACCCCATCAATAGGAATCTGTCCAGAGAATTGTAACCTCTCTCAGTTTTGTCCTCTGTAGGAAAGGGATAATGGTGCCTATCGGCATATAGCAGTTGAGAAGCTCCAGGGAGATCCTGCATGTAAAGGGCTTATTTACACAATGTCTGGACCATAAAAAAGGCTCAGAAAATGGCAGTTCTTTTATTGCCTCTTGTCTGCTCAATCCATTCACCAGACCCAGAACGAAACTCCCTGGCTTGCCCAGGCTGTCACCTTCTTGCTGATTATCTGTGATCCCTGCTCTCTTGGCTACCACCTGCCCCTCCCACCATAGGACCCAGCAGACTCAGCCTTGGCCCTGGGCATTCAATTTATGGCCTCTGAGTCATTCTCTAGGATGAATGGCCCAAGCAGATTTGCTTGGAACTCTCAAGGAACCAATCAAATTCTTGTTTATTGAGTGTTCTTTGGAATACTAATGACCGTAAAAAACAGCTGGGATGCTAGGATGGATGGCTCTGACCCATTGTTTTTCTTGAAGACTTTCCCAAATTCCCTTGGCAGACACACCAGTCTCTCCATTATTACTAACCCCAGGCCATTGTATTTGTCTTGTTTTAACCTGACCTAATCTCATCTCCGAAACAGATTATTTTACCTTTGGTTTTAAAGAGGCACTTCCTAGGACCTCCCTAACAATTCTAAACTCTTTAAAATTTAACATCCAGTAGTTTTCCCGTCTCCCACATGGTCAAGGCCAGAAATCTCAGCTCACCTTCAAGGCTCTCCAGCATCTAACCTCAACGAACACCATGGTCTTTTATGCAACTTGTGTTTAATTCATAGTTTAGTGATTATTCTCTATAAGAGTGTTCACCCACCTTCTTGGTTTTTCCCAAGTTCAGCAAATAATTGTTGGACTTTAAAAAAGTCCTTTCCCTCTCTATAATCTGGCAGAAATTGTGGGTGCCTCCAGGAGTCAGGCAAATGTTAAGATTTGGTGAAATAGCCCAGTTTAACACAAGAGAGTGGAAGGGAGTCTGTAGTGAACTTGAGAGTACCTGGCCTGTATAAAGACATTCAAATTTAAAATGCTTATGAACCAAGTGATAGCCAGATGAAACACACCTGGCCTGGGACCTTCAGAAAGCCATTGCTATCGACTCTAATAATACAACTCCAATTCCAAATGAAACTGTATACTGACTCTCATTCTATTAATAAATAAAAGTAGTGTTTTATCAACACAAATTTATTTTCTGATTTTAAACATTGTTTTATGTATATGTTAAAACAAGTCAGAGAATAGGCACTTAATATCACAAAAACTTGAATCTGAGACAGGTTTGGATGACGATTATAGTCTTGAATCAACCTGAGCAGCCAATTCATTGAACAGTATTTTTATGCCACAATATTGAGAGAATACCAACTTACAGATATGTAGTTGAAAATGGGCACAGTTTTTAAACCGCTGACTTTGAAACAGTTATTTTGCAATTAAACAAAGAATGAAGGAGATTTATTCTAAGATCTGTACAAAAAACTTAAGCCTGATAGTTAACCGCTGACATCTTATATACTTTTCTTTCTCAGAAATAGAAACTGATTTTTAACCAGGTGTGTGACAAAGAAAATTTTTAAGACTGAATTTCCCATATTCCTTGGCACATAAGTATGGCCACATAACTACGTTCTGGCCAAAAGAATATACATTGTGGTGCCATATGACAGAATGCAGTTCGGAGGGGTCGAGCTCAAGCAGCCATTTTAGAACACGAAGTTTAAACCCCATGTTGACTGTGGCAGAGCAGCAAAATAGAGTGAATCCAGGTCTCTGAGGATAATGAAGCCACAATCCCAGCCCTTGATAACTTGTCTCCAAATTTTGTTGATATGAGACCAAAACAAATTTCTGTGGTGTTTAAGACATTGCTACTTTTGGCTTTCTGATACTTACAATAGAATCTGACTAATATAAAAAACTACACTGATGATGGCCTTGAAAGGGTTAAAATTTTGTTATGTAACACTTATGAGTGTGCCTATTATTCCTCATGTAAGATTTTCAAGTGAACCTAAAATCTAACACAGCTGGAAGGTATCAGAATATGCCATTCCAAAATATGCCAACATGGCCTGAGTGGAATATTCTGCCACCCTTCATGATGGTTCTCAAACTTTTGGTCTCAGGACCCCTTTATTGTCTTAAAAATTACTGTGACTTCAAAGACCTTTTATTTAGTTAATAATATCTATTAATATTCTCTGTGTTAGAAATTAACACTAAGATCTTTCAAAACACAGGAACATACAAGCAAAAATCCCATTAGTTATCAGAGCAATGACAATGTTATATATTATATGTCATGTAACTTCTGGAAAAGTTCACTGGACACTTGGGAGAGAAAGAGAGTCAAAAAGGCAAATAACATCTTAGTGTATTTAATGAATATATTTTGGACCTTGTGAACCCTTAAAAGGATCCCTGGGGATCCCAGACCACATTTTGAGAACCACTGATCTAAAACGTGTAATTTTTAAAGTTTTATTAACTTTATTATTTTAAAATTTATTTTTTAAAATTGAAATATAGTCAGTTTACAATGTTGTGTTAATTTCTGGTATACAGCACAGTGATTCATTTATACATATATATATTCCTTTTCATATTCTTTTTCATTATAGGCCATTACAAGGTATTGAATATAGTTCCCTGTGTTATACAGTAGGATCTGTTATTTATCTATTTCACATATAGCAGCTAGTATCTACAAGTCTCAAACTCCCATTTTATCCCTTCCTACCCCCTTTTCCCCCAGTAACCATGTTTGTTTTCTATGTCTGTGAGTTTGTCTCTGTTTTGTAAATAAGTTCATTTGTGTGATTTTTTTTTTTAGATTCCACATATAAATGATATCATATGGTATTCTTTCTCTTTCTGGCTAACTTCACTTAGAATGATGAGCTCCAGGTCCATCCATGTTGCTGCAAATAGCATTATTTTATTATTTTTATGCCTGAGTAGTATTCCATTGTATAAATATACCACGACTTCTTTATCCAGCCATCTGCTGATGGACATTACAGTTGCTTCCATGTCTGGCTATTGTAGGCTATTGTAATAGTGCTGCTGTGAACATTGGGGTGCATGTATCTTTCCAAATTAGAGTTTCTTCCAGATATATCCCCAGGAATGGGCTTGCTGGATCATAGGACAAATCTATTTTCAGTAACACATGTAATTTTAATCAAATATTTGGGGAATCTCTGACACACTTTCAGTGATTTAAGACTCTCTGAACATGATGATGCCTAAGATTCAGCAGTAGATACTTGTTTATGATTTGTTGGGTTTGTTTGGGGCCACCAGCACACATTCCCCTTCTTCAGGAACCATGCCTTGATTTCCCTCTTAGGCAATACCCTCTCCTGCTTAGAAGATACTCCCAGCCCAGCTTAGAGAAAGAAGCTCTGACTAGACGAGCCACCCCATGCTCCATGGCCACAGTGACCCTCCAGGGAGAGCATGAGGTGGAATGCAGGCCTGCAGCAAAGGCTCTGGCCTTTTCCTCCTGGGCTGGACCAGGAGTGGATGTGAGACCTGGAGCAGCAGCAGCCTTCCTGAGATCACATGAGGAGGCCTGCGAGAGCATGAAGCCAACATGAGAGACAAAGAGACAGAGACAGAGCTCAGTCCTGGGACATTGGTCAGAGCCCCTCCACAAGCCTGGAGCAGACCTGCTATTTGTCTGCTCTTCTGCTTAATCCACAGACCCTCAGTTCTGCTCAGAGAGCTCTCTGTCCACATCCAGCCCCAACATACCGAGCTTCCTAGACTTCCATGCAGCGCAGGGAGGCCATGTGACATGGCGCTGGTTGATGACTTGTAGGCAGAAGTCGGTGCCTGGAAGATTCTGGGGATGCTTGTGAAAGGAGGCAGCCTTTGCTGTTTGTTCCTTTCTCCGATTGCAGGCACAAAACCAGGTGTGAGGCAGCACGGGGGAGAGGGGCAGGGTGGGCACCAGGGAAGACTGACAGAGGAACTGGGTGGCTTTGCAGAGTGAGGTAAACATTTTTGGAATCAAGCTTCTATGACAGTCAGCAGCATGCAATCTCTGTGTGATATACAGCCCTACTCCTGGCCTTTTTGTTTACAGGAGCCAATTGAGTGCCTTTGGGGCATATGCTGGCTTGGTTTGGGTGTTCTGTCAGTTTCAGGAGAAGAAATCAGATTTCTGGCTGAGGAGATTCTGTGTTCGCTCAGAAGGTGTTTAGCCCTTTCTCCTGTCTCTGAGACAAGGTTAGCCCCAGGCATAGCTTTAAGGGAAAGATGACATTCATTACATAGCAGAGGAGAGTCGCCCTATGACTTCAGAGAAACAGCAAAGCAGGAGCGAGGAAAGAGGAAGAAAGTCACAGAAGGGGGCAAAGAGCAGCCTTAGGGTGAGCAGAAAATGTGTTCTAGCTTTGGCAAGGAGCCGAAACGGTGTCTGGGGCTGCTGTCTGGGTCACAGGCGCAAGTGATGACTCTACAGCCAAGCTATGTAGGGGAGGCTCCTCCAGATTTCAGCAGACAGCAGTTGGCCCTTGCGTTTCTGAGGCGTGTGAAGAACTGCATTCTTTTGGGGGCTGGGCCTCTCTCTTCTGGACTTTTCCTCTTTCCTGGAGGAGAGGGTCAGGGAGAAGATGGAGAATAAGAATTCATGTGAGCGCACACACATATGGAGTCAGAAAATCTGAGTCGAAGTCCTGATTCTGCACCCCACTGCTGGGGATCTTGAGCAAAGCATTTCATTTCTCTGGGACTCAGTTTTTTCCTCTGTAAAATGGTGATAGGAATAGTCATCTCAAAGAGTTGTTGCAAGGATTAGATGAGCTATTAAAGTATAATAGGAAAGAGGGAAGGGTATAGCTCTATGGTAGAGTGCAGTGCTTAGCATGCATGAGGCCCTGAGTTCAATTCCCGGTAACTCCATTTAAAATAATAATAATAATAAATACACCTAATTACCTCTCCCCCAAAAGCTTTTTTAAAAAGTAGATGAACAGCAAATTTCTTCTGTATAGCACACAGAACTATATTCAGTATCTTGTAGCAACCTATAATGAAAAAGAATATGAAAGCAAATATATGTATGTACAAGTATGACTGAAACATGCTGTGCACCAGAAATTGACACCACTGTAAACTTACTACTTCAATAAAAGATTTTAAGAAATTAAAAAAAAAATTTCCCTATCTCCCCCACCGCCGCCCCACCGCCCCACACACAAAAGTAATAGAAAAGAATTATATAAGAGGTAACCCTTGGGGGAACCTGGTAGAGGGTACTTGGGATCTCTGAGTAATGCTGCTACCTTTTCAGCTTCTTGTGAAACTTTAATTATTTCAAAATAAAAAGTTATTTTAAAAGTTTTTTTTTAATTAATAGGAAGGAAGGAAAACACAAAAATCCACAGGTCCTGAATGTAGGTTTTATAGAGTTTCTGAGCAGTTGGGCAGTAGGAGTCAAGAGATGAATTTGATGGGGACAGGAATGGATTAATTACTTAGATTCATTAATTAGGTCCCTTTTAATGCTCTTAGGTCTATAAAAGTAAAGATGATAGAGCTTTTAAATGACTGGTGATGGTGGGGACTTTTTTCCTTCGACTGTGGCTCTGCCCAGACCAGCTGCACGAAGCTGTGGGATTTTCCGGGGTTACGCTCTCACAGAGGCAGGTCAGCTATGCTGATCCCCTTTCACTGCTGCTACCCTGCTACTCTCCCAGCAGGCTGCCCCGCAGGCCCAGCCCCCACCATCATTGCTCCCAGAAATGTGGTCAGAATCAAGACAAAAACAATAGCTCAGCCCCTGGGTCTTTCTAGAATCTTCTCTAAGATACCAAGTCTCACAGGCCCATTGACCTCATCCCATCCCTCCTCCGCCTCTGGAGTGGATTAAAAGCCTCTGGTGCTAGAGGACAAGGAGGAACCTCAAGAGCGGGGGGTGAGCTCAACCAAGCACAGCTCCGGTGACCACAGGGCTGCTCATCCCGATGTCCGTTAGGCTGGGCGTTTCCTCAGCTCCTTTCCCCGGGGGGAAAAGTGAGTGACAGCAGGAGGGAAACCCCTGCCACTCCAATGATGCCACCGTGTGTACAGCACAGACAGTGGCCTGAGCAGGAGGCCTGCTGCGGGCTGCTGGGGCAAGGCCCACAGATGGCACCACCTTTGGGGAGATCATGGTCCCTGCATCTCGGGTCAGAACCTTTGCGGGTTTTGAAGCCCCGTTGGATCATTTTGTGGTATCAGAGGACCGCCTCAGAGACACAGTGAGACAGATGCTCGTGGTAAATACCAGCACATCCACTGCCTCCGGGGATGGGCTTCTGCACTGGTGGAAAGTTTTGAATCCTCACCTTGGGGCATATAATTCCCTGTGGCAAGCTGCTGAATTAGACATCAGGATGTTGACGAAGGAGCATAAAATTGGGGCAGAGGGTGATCTGAAGGGATGTGACATCCAAGTGGTCCTGGTTCCTACTTAACTCTGTCCTCCTCACACAAAGAGCAGCAGCAGGAGGCAGCAGCCCTGAGCATAGAGGTTGAAATGCAGGCTCTGCAGTTGCACTGCCTGGGCTCAAATTCTGATCCACACCAAGCAACGATGCAGCTTTGGGCAAATCTAGGTTGCTGTATCCTCATCTGTAAAATGACAAGAAAAAAAATTTTTAGTTTACCTACCTCTTAGAGTCGTTGTGAGGATTAAATGAGATCATTCACGCATGTGACGGGCTAAGCTCAGAGCCTGGCACATAGAAAGTGTACGTTCAGTTCAAGCTGTTAGAGTTCATGGGGGTGTAGAGCAACAGGACAGGTCAGTACGTGGCCCAGCCCTGCTGTGAGTTGCTGGTGACTTCCAATAAATCTCTCAGCCTCTCTGGATCAGTTCTTTCACCTCTGAAAAACTGAAAGAGTTGAACCAAAGATAGGCCCCTCTAGTCTAACGATCTCTGAAACTCTATAGGGATAGTCTGAGCCACTCCCTGCTAAGAAGCTGCCCTGACGTTGAAACACTGAGTTTTCAGTTCCTCACTAAACTACCCCTCCTCTGGGGAGCTCCCAGTCCCAGGGGGAAGGCTGCTAAATGACAGAGAGCTTTTCAAGATATTTGGCCGAGGCTGTGTCGACTTAGAAGAAACAATGAGTACAGTTCTCAGTCCTGAAGGTGACAAGAAGTCCCCTGCCAATCCCTGCAAGGGATTGAGAGAAAGCCCTGCAAGGTCATGGAATGGGGCGGGGCTTTCATAGAATTCTAGAATGCCAGCGCTGGAAAACCTCTTAGGGAGTTTCTGATCCAGGGGTTTTTAAGCCACATTCTGTGAATGCTTCTGCAGTTCTACAAACTTTTCTTTCTTTACTTTTTTTTTCAGTTGAAGTGTAGTCAGTTTCCAATGTTGTGTCAATTTCTGGTGTGCAGCACAGTGCTTCAGTCATACATGAATATGCATATATTCATTTTCATATTCTTTTTCACTGTGAGCTACTACAAGACATCGAATATAGTTCCTTGTGCTATACAGTATAAGCTTGTTTATCTATTTTATATGCATTAGTCAGTATCTGCAAATCTCAAACTCCCAATTTATCCCTTCCCATCCCCTTCCCCTCTGGTAACCATAAGTTTGTTTTCTATGTCTATGAGTCTGTTTCTGTTTTATAAATAAGTTCATACTATTAATATTCATCTTTTTGTATACCTCAAGCTATATTTAAAACTGTGAAAAACAGCAAAGACACCAACATCGGCCACCCATTAAATTTCAACACATTCAAAACGAAAATCCATTAGTATGTTGTGGTAGATTGTGCTGGTTGTCCCCTAAATGTACCCTTCCCTCTTCCTTTTGTTGTGGAAACAACAGTTGGGGTGGGTCCGTGGCCACCCAGATTAAAGACTACATTTCCCAGCCTCCCTTGCAGCTAGGTAGGGACATGTAAGGAAGTTTTGGTCAGTAGGATGTGAGAAAATGTTGTGAGTGCTTCTTCTGGAGGTTTCCTTAAAATGTGGGGGTATGTTCTTCTCATCCCTCCTCTTGCTGGCTCTCATGTGGACATGATGGAGGCCACCTTGGCCTTTGGAATGGAGGTCTCATGTCAAAGATGGTGGACAAAAAGAGAGATGGAACCTTGGGTCTCTGATTATCACTGAGTTCTTACTTGCATTGAGTGACTGGACTGTTTACCTCCAGACTTCATTTACATGAAAGCGACATAAACCTCTATCTTATTTGTCGCTTTTATTTTAGAGTTTCTGACTTTTGCAGCTAAGCCTGACACATTTGTGTTCTCATTGATTGACTTTATAATGCATTAGTAATGTAATATTCATATAGTTTAAATGATTCTAAGGAAAACACCAGTTTTAACTATTACTGAGGTCAAGAACCAGAATTTTGCAGCCACACTGAAGTCCTCGATGTGCCTTAATTCAGTCACAACTCTTCCCTTCTAAAAGCACCTCTCTCCTGACTTTTATAATAAAAACTTCCAATGTTGTAATGATGTAATATTACCTTAAAAACGTTTTGAGTTAAAAACCACTTTGGGCAGGGGAGGTTATAGCTCAGTGGTAGAATATGTGCTTAGCATGCACAAGGTCCTGGGTTCAATCCCTAGTACCTCCTTTAAAAAAACCAAACCAAACAAAATACTTTTATCTGTTGTCTGTGGGATAAAGTTTAAGACTTTGACCAAAGCCTTCCTCTGGTCAAAAGTTAGAAAATAACTGAAATAGTTTGACCACCTCATTTTACAGAGGGAGAATGTGAGGCTCAGAGAAGGGAAGGGACTTTCTTATATCAATCGGCAAATTAGCAGCAGGGTAAACCAAGACTCAAGCTTCTCTGATGCCTTAGCATTTCATTTTCCAGTTCTTTCTATGGGTAGGGACCCTCAGTACAAGGTACCATCCTTACCCAATGACTCAAGGATGGAAAAGATTTGCAAATACAGCCTCTGTCTAGTACCGGACATTCCATCCTCCACCAGCACCAAGCCTGGCTCTTTCTACATAGATCCCAAGACAGAGAGGCTGCCAACAGTTCTCCCCATGCAAAGATGGCTTTGCGTTTTAACCTAAAAGGATGCGTCAGCAGCAAAGATGGAGTCATAGACACAGAGCCACAACATGAGGATACTAATTGGATGAAGGGATCTTTTCAGAGTTCCTTGGAAGCCAGCCAGGGGACATCTCTCCCATGGTACCATGTTCACCAAGCCTGACACCCAGAGGCCCTCAGAAAGCACTGTGGTTAAGTATGATGCTGACTCTTTGGGACCAAGGGAAGTGAGGTGCAGAGATGCAGGCCCAAGCTCTTTTGCCATATTCACTCAACTGTTGTGACCGGCATGGGGCTCCTCCCAACTCGGAGTTCCAGGAGAGTCCCTCATACTCATGAAAGTCACTTATATTATATTGTGAGAGCTGCCCACTGTGCTTTTGTGTCAGACATAGCAGCGTCCAAGGTCTCACACTGGCAGCCTCCATAGCTCTCTCTCCTTGATTCTTGGACGTTTAAGGGTAAACCTGTTGGCTTCTGCCTTATCCTATGGATTAAAATTAGTAATCAACACTTAGCAAAGATGTTATTATGTATTCCGTGGTTGGGGGTAGGGTTGTATTCTGAGGACTCAAAGTTTGGGAAACAATGCGCACTTTATCTCCTTTTTGAAGATTCATGAAGTACAGTTTTAGCATATTGAGGGCTCTGAGAATTCCCACACTAGAGAATTCTGCTTGATTTTGACTGACCTGGCATTTCCCAAACTTTCTTGACTTTTGGGTCTTGTGTTTCACTAACACCATTCTGCCTAGAGCAGCTTGGTGAGTGATGCTGCAGCCCTTTGACGGATAAAGGATGCATTAATAACGTGTATCACATATGCAACGTGACTAGAAAACCACCTTTCTGGCCCAGGGCACCCATCTTTCTGGAAAAGTACTGACTTACCCCATACTCTGTAAAAATCCATTCCTAAGATCCCCAAGAAGCAACTGCAGAACTGACCTAAAGCTGCCCAGTCTGGGGTGGGTTCCCGGGGAAGAGCTGGCTGGGCCCCAGAGCCTGGCCCTGGGCTTGTTGTACCAAGAGCCCTGGCCAGCCGGCAGCCACCCAGTGTGTGTCTGGGCTTGTTTTTCCTTCCTCTCCCTGCTCTTTTTAGAACACAGCTGAATGGCTCCAGTCTCTCAGCCCTGCTCCCAGCCAACACTGGACCCCTCAAAGTCTGGCCAACTCCTCTCCCACCCGCCTTGATTAACACCCCCTCCAAGCTGGGAACCGCAGCCCTGAGCTGTTTTTCTCTCTCTTGCGCCCCAGGAAGCCTCCCCTTTGCCTGGGCTTCCTTCCCAGGGCCTTGGCTGCCAACCCATTTTAAACTCATCCTCAGCCCAGTCACCTGAAGAAAAAGAGACCCACAGAAAGCAAGCACAAGTTGAAAGAGTCTTTAATCCTCTGGCTTTTCGAGTTTTGCTTTTAGCAGGAAAACCTTATTTTCAAAACAAATTATTGTGAAGAATTTACCAGTTGATAGAACAGATAAATAAGGACATTTATGGCAGACTTGTTTATTCCACCAAAACACCAAAATATTCATTTGGAAAGAAATGAAATGACCATTGGTAGGGAATGGGTTTAATAAATATGGTGAAGTCATACAATGGAATATTATGCAGCCACCTAAAAGCATGAGGCAATTCCCAACAATAATAACAAAAGCCTGAGGGAAAATCCTTCTTTTATATGGAAAATATTTGCTTAATATAATTTTAGGTGAAAATGAAGATTATTACTCCCGGTGTTGTCATGTACCTACTCAAATGTGTCTGCTATTTTTATGGTACTTAAATATGGTGAGCAAACATCCCAGTTCACCTAGAACTGAGGGTTTCCTGGGACACAGGACTTTACTTAGCACAAATTAAGACTTCATTTTAGAAAGAATAAGATTATTACTAATTTTAGCCCCCAGTATATTCACAACGGAAACTGAACCAGTATTTATACTAAAAACAAAAGGGCCAAACTGTGTGAACTGCTATGAACCATGGACCCATCTCAAGATACGGTGGTAAACATGGAAAAAAAGGTAAAGGACAGAACATTGTGCTAAGTACGCTCCCATTTTGAAGTTTTCTTTCTTTTGTTTTCCCTGAAGGTGAGGGCAGGTGGGCAGTCAGGGATTTATCCATATAATAAAACAAAGTTTGTGATTTCTTATCTGTTTGTGCGTTCCAGCATAAGAAAATGGCTGGACTGATTCTCACCAAATTTTGCAAATATATTTAAGCTTAACATATAGGTTGTTTGGCATACGAAAATTTCATTCTAGGTTTCCTAGAGAGGACACTTCATAGAGATAAGCAGTCATTCTCCAGAGAAGCTGACTTTAATTTAACAAGAGAGGCCCACATGGTTACCAATTGGAAAGGACACATCAGATGGATCCAGGTCAACTGACAGAGAAAACCAAGAGTGGTTTCTAGTGAACATCCAAAATAAGGAATCACAAGGTAGACTGTCCAAATGGAAGGCCCCAACCTGCAGGCCTGCCTCCCACATGGGTGAGTGGGATCAGACATCCACGTGGTAAGGATGCTTAAAGTTTCTTCTGAATGGCGCTGCTCTTTTGGATCTTACAGCTTGCATTTGCAGGCTGTTCCTGAATGATGCATGTGAAATTATTAATAAGCAGGATCTCTGAGGAGGAGGACCATGGATCTGAAAGGAACAGGATGTTTATTTTTCATTATATGTCCTTTTGAACTGTTGGCAGTATTTTCCATGTTTATATATCCACTCTTTTTTCTTTCAATTTATGAACTATTTAAGCCTACAAATAAAGGACAGAGGATAAGAAAGTTAATATCCTTGCATCTACCTGCTAGCTTTGACAAATCTTAATGTTTTACTGTATATGGTTGTATTGAGAAATCTACAGTTCTCTTCCTGTGTCTTTCTCCTCTGCTTTCATACAAAACACTTTGGACATTTCTGGTCACCAAATGTGTGTGTGTGTGTATTTTTCCCACACCAAGCAATTCTGTGACACCAACTGCATGTCCTACAATTTAACTCAGTTCTGACATTACCTACGTGGCAATAGCGTCAGATCCCACAGGTCAAGGGCTCAATCCCACGAGACCCCCTACTCAGATGCCAGTTGCAAGTAGTAGGTCCCCAGGTCACCTACAAATTCTGTCTCTCTCGGCTATAAATTGGAGAGTCCCATGACCTCCTCCTCTTTGGATTTGATTATTTGCCAGAACAGCTCACAGAACTCAGAGAAACACTTACTTATGTTTACTAGGTTATTAAAGGAAATGATAAAAGATACCCTGGAACAGCCAGACGAAGAGATCCATAGGGTGATGTCTGGAGAGTTCCAGAAGGGTTCCAGGTTCAAGAGTTTCTGTCCCCATGGAATTGAGGTGCACCACCAACCTGGAAACTCTCTGAACCCCAGTTCTTTTAGGTCTTCTACACAGACGAACATGTCATCTGCAAACAAAGACAGTTTTATTTCTTCCTTCACAAGCTGTATACCTTTCATTTTCTTTTCTCGCCTTATTGCATGACAAGGACTTCCAGTACAATGTTGACAACAGTGGTGAGGGGGGACGTATCTGCATTGTGTTCACATTGTGTTCCCGTGGTCTCAGTGGGGAAGCTTCAGGTTTCTCACCACTGAGTATGATGTTTGCTGTAGGTTTTTTGTAGATATTCTTTATCAAGTGAGGCTACTGAGAGTTTTTGTCATGAATGGGTGTTGGATTTTGTCAAATGTGTTTTCTGTACCTATCAATATGATCGTGTGATTTTTCTTTTTAGCCTATTGATGTGATAGATTACATGAATTGATTCTCGAATGTTGAACTAGCGTTGCATACCTACAGTGGTGTATAATTCTTTTCATACATTGTTGGATTTGACGTGCTAATATTTTGTTGAGGAGTTTTGTGTCTATGTTCATAAGAGATACTGGCCTCTAGTTTTGTTTTCTGGTAATGTCTTTGTCTGGTTTAGGTATTAGGGTAAAGCTGGCCTCATAGTATGAATTAGGAAGTATTCCCCCTGCGTCTATCCCTGAGAGAGATTGTAGAGAATTGGTATAGTTTCTCCCTTATACTTAGTAGAACAAATAGTTAATCTTAGCAAATAGGAGGATCAGTCTTGATAGACAAGTACTGGGGATCCAGAGCCCCACCACCTACTCCTCTTTCCCCTGAGGTACCTGTGTGGACCCTTAGGTTTCCATAGAATACGGTTTGAAATTACTGATCTAGACCATGGATTGATAAAATTCTCTGTAAAGGGCAAGGTGGTAAATAGTTTAGGCTTTGTGGGTCATAGGGCCCCTGTTACAGCTATTCAGCTCAGCCAATGCAGGGCAGAAGCAGCCACAGATAATACATACATTTGAGATGAAAATGTGTCCATGAACTATTTAGTGAAAGAGGCAGCTTACAGAGCATCAGAGCTTTGCTTAAGCGCTCACTGAGTGTCTACTCCACACCAGTCACTGTGCTGAATGATGTATATGGATTATCTTGTTTAATACTCAGAACCACCCTACGTTGTAAAGGCAATGGCCTCCAATTGACTGATGGGGAAACAGTGACCCAAGTGGATTAAATAACTTGCCAGTCAGACGTGGAGCTGGGATTTAAACCCACACCGCCGAACTCCAGAGCTTGAGCTTTTGAGGCACCACGGTGTATTGCCGGTTATGTTTACTTACGTATGTTTACATAAGCCTAAAAAGGATCTGGAAGGACAGACACCAAAAAGTGAAGAGGACTTTCTTTGTCAGGTGGAGATTATGATGGCGGGGGAGCGGATAGAAATAAGATTATTTTAATTGTTTGTAATTATTCTGTATCATCATCATAAGTTAGAGACTTCCATTAGTAATATAATAACACCAACAAATGAGGCAGTAGGACTTTTTATTTCCAAAGATCTGTCCAATTCTAATCTTCGAGAATCCCTCCCGGCCCCTGCCATTTCTGGAGGCATTTGGTCTGAGGAAGAGGCGGAGGCCTGAGGTGATGGTGGGAGGGTCTGAGGCGCTGGTCTCTTTGCCCTGGAGGGGCACTTGAAGCTCTTAGGGACTCCAGGCTGCTCCCCCAACCTTAGTCTTTGACCTCTCTGTCCATCCCTCCCTACCATCTTAATGGCTTTTCTGGCATCTCTAATTACCAGGAACATAGAGGGAACCACGGCTCCTGTTTAGACCAAAAAAAGGAGTCAGATACCCACAAACGGCTGCCTCAGGGAGGGTGATTTCCAAATTGGACCCTGGGAGGGGCAGTGACTGAGCAGGGTAGGGGCCAGATCTGATGTGGGATGTGGCCTGAGCGGCCAGGCTCAGTCTTTTTACGGAGCTGTAGGATTCAGGGACGTGGTCCCCAAAGTGTAGAATGGAGTACCAGCATTGACTGAGCACCTGCCACATGCTGGGTGCTTTCTGAGCATCACCTGTGCGGTAGGTGCCACCTGGGGTGGAGCCACTGTTCCCAGATGAGCAGAGATTGCTAACCTGCCCAGGTTCCCCTGTGTGATGACCACCTGCTCTCTGGCCGCAGTCCAGCTCCCTCCACATGGAGCCAGGAACCCAGGCAGTGGGCACAGGAGCAGTGGGGGCCAGGACTGCTTGGCCTTTTCCTGTTCTCTTGGCTTCCACTATCAAAAGGGCATCAACGAAGAGGCTAGTGACCAAGTGGTCTGAGAGCTCCAGCTCTGTCCCTGAGGGGTGGGTTGGGTGCTTTGGGATCTTCCTTGAGGGTTGGACCAGGGAGGCTGGTAGGGATGGGAGAGGGAGAGCGCGTTCTGCCTCTGAGGGGCCGCCAAGCAGAAGGGCTAGACCGATGCCCTGTGTGTCAGGACAAACCCAGCCCTGGGTCGTGAGAAGTAGCAAGGGAGGTCAGGGTGGGCTCGACACCACAACTCGCCCTCACTGAGCTTTCCAGAGTGGAGCCAGCTGCCCGGGGTGCTCCCTCTTAGGGGTGGTGTGCAGGCCAAGGCTGGGGGCCACCATCAGAGGAAGGGGATGTGGACACGGGGCAAGATGACCAGCCAGGTCTTCTTCCCCAAGATTCTGCAGTGATGATAACAGTAACCACAGTGAGCCCCCTCTGTGTGTATGCAACATCTAATTTCACTCCGAGAAGAAGGTGTGGTTATTATTCCTGTTTTACAGATGAGAAAACTGAGATCCTGGACAGTGAAGCAACCTGCCCAAATTCCCGCAGCTGGGAAACAGCCTGGTTCAGGCTGGCACTGAACCCATCTATCTGTTTGTCTGCAGAGCCTGCATTCTTCTCTAAGATCCAGCCTGCTTCTAGCTATCTGGGGATTTATGATTCCAGAAGGATTAGGAAGCTAGGAGCCCATGAAAAAGCAGACCAGAGAGAGAGAGAGAGACAGAGAGAGAGAGAGAGAGAGAGAGCGAGAGAGAGAGAGAGAGAGAGAGAGCGAGAGAGCGAGAGAGCGAGAGAGAGAGAGAGAGAGAGAGAGCATCCTTATTTCCAGAGGCTTCAGTATTTTCTTTCAAGGCTCCAGCTGGTAATCATGAGATTTGCAGACCTTTTCCTTCTTAGGAAGCAGATTAGGAAGCTTGTCCACTTAAACTAAGTGGCCACAGTCCCTAAAGACATAGAAATCTAAAAGCAGCCCTGCAGGACACTCCCCAGAAATTACAGACTCGGGTTTTTTCAGAGACTGGTACTAATTAAAGGAGAATGCCACAGAGAGGGCCGTGACCGGAGCAAACACCCGCTCGCCTCCCACACAGTGCAGTGCTTGAAGGTCCATTTTTACTTCTTGTCTACAGGGTTGAAAGGCCCTACAGCTGCAGATTTTCAGATTCCAGCTGTCAAACTTCAAATTGTATCACTGTGAAAATTTGTTCAAAAAGCTTTATGTGTTGGGGGTGGGGGGAGGGTATAGCTCTGTGGTAGAGTGCATGCCTAACATGCACAAGGTCCTGGGTTCAATCCCCAGTACCTCCATGAAAAGTAAATAAAAATCTAATTACCTCCCCCTACTACACCCCCCGAAAGAGCCTTATGTATGGAATTGTTATCCAGTCCAAACTCGTTCTGCTCACTGCACGACATGACAATAAATCAGGAGATGAGGTATTGGGGCAAGGAATAGCGACTTTATTCAGAAAGCCAGCAGACCAAGAAGATGGCAGACTGATGTCCTGGAGAATTATCATCCCCAAGTCAGAATTCAGGCTCCTTTTATACGAAAAAGTGATTTGTTGTTGCAAACTTCTTAGTGTCAAAATCCTTCGTTCTTGCAGCTGTCCATGTAGGTCAGGTCATGATGTTCCTGTTAACCTCCAAAAAGACAAATGTTATTCTCTGTTCTGCAACATTTTGTCTCTTTATGAATGGGAAAGTGTTATACCCTTAAAGGTCAAAGCTTGAAAATGAGCTATCCTGTCTATTTCAGGCTATAGGAACATTCTTTTACAGAAGGTGCAGAACCAGCATGACTAAGCACAGGAAACAGCACCGGTTTAGAGCTAAAGGAACTGATCTAATATGGAGTCAGATTTGTTCTTCTCCATCCAGCATTAGGCGTGTGATGATCTTAAGTCTCACAGTAACCAGTAGGTATGTTACCACAGTAACCAGTAGGTATGTTACAATCCCCATGGTACAGATGAGGAAACTGAGTTGCACAGAAGAATCAGTTACTTTCCTCAGGCCATGTGGTTATTAAGTGGTGGAGGTGGACTTTGAATCCAGATCTGCTGAAGTCCAGAGCGTGGCTTAATACCTCTGGGCTGTAGGAAGAAGCCTGGTAGGTAAAACTATACGTTGAGCTGCCTTGGTTTGGCACGTGAGCCTGTGCCGTCTGGAGCCCTCGGGGAACTTGGCCAGCACCAGAGAGCAGTTTAAAAAATTGGCAAGCAAGTCCAGTGTCCACCAACAGTCAAATGAATGACACTTGTGGTACAACCGTACAATGGGATACTACTCAGTGAGAGGAAGAAACAAACTACTGATTCCTTTATAACATGGGTGAATTTCAAGGTAATTGTGCTGAGTGGAAAAAAACGACAAAAGTGAGTACTTTCTGTATGACTGTACTTATGTAAAAGTCTAGGAACTGCAAACTAATTGATACTGACAGAAAGCAGATCCATGGTTGCTTGGGGGTGGAGGGAGGGGTGGGAAGGATTATCAAGGGTCCCAAAGAAAGTTTTCGAGGTGATAAATGTCACCACTCTCTTGATTGTGGTGATGGTTTCATGAGTGTGTATGTGCATGTTTTAAAACTACATATATGCTTACATTGTGTGCCATTTATTGAATGAAATTATACCTCAATAAAGCTGTTTAAAAAAACACTCAAAAATCAAAAACTTGTATTTAACAGGAGGCAGAGACAGGAGGTGACTTGCTCAAGCTCACGCAGAGTGGAGAGGCTCCCTTCACGGTCCACACAGTCACAGTGATGGACCCTCTCCCAAGTCCAGTCGCCAGGCTCTGCCTCCAGCTCCCTGGGGACCAGTGTGGCTTCTCTCCAGCTGTGGGGATGTCAGCACCAGACAAGGTAAGGCTTTGGCCATGGGGTGGGGCGGTCAACAGAGGCAAAGGTGGTGGGAGGTTCACCCCAGCAGTCCCAAGAACAATGAGACCCAGGGTTGGCTCCAGGCTGCTCACACCAGGGACCTTTGAAAAAACGTAAACCTGCTAAAAGGATCAGACAAGGTGATCTCCTCTGTATGATTAACTCAATAAACACCTGCACACCTGCCAGGTATCTGGGTCTGTCCTGGTCTACAGGGACCGGATGAAGGTGAATGACATTAGTGCAAGGGCAGGATGCACAATGAACAACCCCCAAGTGGCTGCCATTACACAGCCATCAGATAGCCCCTCAGTGCCCGTTCTGTGTGGCCTGATTCTTGAGGACAGGACAGACACGTGGACAGGAAGCTCTGCCTCAAGACTGAAGCTAGTGGGATAAATGCTGTGAAGCCAAGAGAAATAAATTACTTCCAGTTGTGGAGAGGTTCCATGGAGGCTGTGGTATGCAAGGGAGGGAAAGGAATTTGTACAGGGAGACGAGGTGGTGGGGAGGCAGGCAGAGATCATTCCACTTATGGGGGCAGCAGGAACAAAAGCATGGCACCTGGGAGACCCAGGAGGCGCGGCTGGCTGAGGGGAGGGCGGGAGAGGCTGGGAAGGTGGGCTGGGTCAGGTACTGGGGAAAGCACCATGGTACCTTGTGGACACAACTGCTCCCCACTCCCACACCGTGCTGTGTGATCTCATTCGCTCCATCAGCTGGGCTGCTGGTGGGTGCGGGAGCTTCCTCAGCTCCTTGGGGGTCTCAAAGGACAGAACCCAGGACCTCGCCTGGAAACCTGGATTCCAGCAGGGCTGGGGGAGTAGGGGTACGGAGAAGAGCCAAAGGAAAGGAACTCCTTCAAGGACCACTCGCCCTAAGAGGAACCAGCATCTCCACCCTGGGGCATTCCCAGTGGGCCAGCCAGCCTGAACCAGGTCTCTTGGGAAGCTTGAAAATGGAAAAACTCAAGTTCAGACTCCCAGAGCCCACAGAAACGGTCTTCACCGGCTACGCGGACGGTCAGATCCAAAGGACACTGCCATCTTGTGGCCAAGAAGCCCAGATACCAGGAGGGTTGGGAGAGTCCCTGTGCCCCGAAGGGACCACAGAGGTAGAAATGGCTGAGACTTGTTTTAACACTCTCATATCGGGACCCAAATTTTGCCAGCACACAGCTTAGAGTGGAAACAAAATCTTCCTTAAGGCCCCTGAGGTGCAAGCGTTGTGCATTGTACGTATGAGGAAACCACCTCTGGAAAAGATGAGGTGACTGGTCCCTGAGGTCACAGGTGGCCAAGGCCAGGGTCAGGTCTCATCCCAGCTCCAGCAGGGCTTGTCCCCAGTCACTGCCCAGCAGATGGTCAGAGCAGCAATTCTCAACGTGTGGTCCCTGAGACCTTTCAGAAGGTACACGACGTCAAAACTTTTCCTGTAAGATGCCTTTTTCTTTCCCTTACAATCATGCAGTGAAGTTTCCAGAATCTAAATGCTGCACAATGACCTCATCTCGTCCTGATGGCTACTGGGATATGTGCTTGTGTATTCTTGTGTTTCAAAAATTCCTGTTTTAATTTCTAATATGGCATAACCCACATAACCATAAGCTCTTGGAGATACTCAGTAATTCTTTAAGAGTAGAAAAGGATCCTAAAGTGAAAAAGTTTGAGAGCCACTGGTTTAAAGGAGTATTTTTTAAACAAAAAGCTACACAAACTAAAACATTCCTGCTGTTCTGATATAACTGAATCAACTCTGTGAGACACTGACTTTTAGGCTGAGTGGAACTCTGCCATTTCTACAGATCTTTGATTAATTAAATACACACACAAAATATACGTGAATAGCGAATGTCCACTGGGTGGTGTCTAACTGGCCGGCACTGCTCTGAGTGATTTACCTGTGCCGCCTCATGCAGTCCCCACCATTTGCTGGTACAACTTCTATGCCCGTGGACACGGAGCAGTCAAGTGGACAGCTTTGCAGTATGGAGCTTGGACTCTATCCCAGGCAGTCTGCCTTCACTGCCTCTTCCTTGTGTTCTAACTGCCTTAAGATTTTACATCCCTTAAATGCAATTCACTTGACAGAAGAAAGTTTTCCAAAATGTAGAGTCCAAGAAAATAGTGAAAAGAAAAAGGATCACCAATCTGACCCAACACCTTTACTTTATAGATGAGGAAAAGTGAGGCCCAGAGAGGGGAAGTGACTTGCAAAAGATCAGACAGCAAAGAGTCAGAATCCACCGGGCCTCTAACGCCCAATTCGGAGCTCTTAGAACTCCAACCTAAAAAAGCATTGAAATTATCTCCCTCACAGCAACATGTGAGCACAGCAAATAAACCAGTGACAATAAGAACACGCAAGGGACATCTCCAGTGAAAGCAGCTTGACTTTATTGCAGGGGAACTACAGAGCAGCAGGGTGAGGGAGGGTCTCTGCAGGAACTCCCATCGCTGAGCAGGACTGCCAGATCCTGGATCTGTCTGGAAGGCAGGAGAGGGTCAGCGTCCTGAAAGAGGTGGAACATAGGCGCCATCTGCTGTGCACATGGAGACATTACAAGAGCAGTAAAGGTTCACTAGTAGGGGTGAGGTGGGAAAGCTCGGTGCTGGAGCAGGATGAGAACCCCACGTCCAGCCCAGCACGCTGCTCCAGCCAAGACTATTATATCAGTTTGCCCGGGTCCCCTTGGCCTTGCTAAGCCGATGACCGCCGAGGCCCTCTTCTGGGAAACTCCCAGGGCTGCTGGGACAGCTGCCCTGGTCTGTTTCAATTTATACTGGGAAGGGAGCGAACAAAATCACGAGTAAACATCTCTGCCCAGAGCCAGATGATCAAGAGTTCATAACCAGTAAACGTTCTATCTTTGGTGCCCAAACCTGGCTTCAAATCAGTCATCAAAATCAGGGAAGCCTCATAAAACAGACTCAGAGACAGGCTGCCTGGTGTGCAGGGTAAAGCTTGTTTGATCAGCGAGTGAGTCTCACCCAGTGCAGAGTATCTGCATCTCTGGGAGCCTTTCCGTACTACGCACGGTTACTGACAGATGCACACATGAAATTCTGTGACGCTGCAATCTGCTGTGAAGTTACAGGGGGTGGGGACAGCAGGCCATAGAGGAAATGATGGCAGTGACTTGATGACAGTTGGATGTGGGTGGTGGGTACATGGAGATTCATTTTACTACCCTACTTGCATAGGTTTGAAACTGCCTATAACAAAAAAAGCTAAAATATGTCGGTTCTATGAGAACTACCCAGCTATAGAAAGGAATGAAGTGCTGATACATGTTAAGTTTGGGTGAATCTTGAAAACATTATGCTGAGTGAAAGAAGCCAGGCACCAAAGGTCACACAATGATTCCTTTTATGTGAGACATCCGGAATAGGTGAGTCCAGAGGGGGCAGAAAGCAGATTAGTGATGGCCAGGGGATGGAGAGAGGGGGCAGTGGGAGTGACTGCTTAAATGTATACAGAAAGTTTTTCTAGGGTGATGAGAAGTTTTGCAACTAGAGAGAAGTAGTAATTGTACAACACTGAATACACGAAGTGCCAATGAATGGTACACTTTAAAATGGTTAACTGCATGTTATGTGAATTTCATCTCAATTAAAAAAACACACTATGAGCAAAACACACATTAAGCTATGCATGGTTTGCAACTGGCAGGTTATTACTGTTTCAGTTCAACAAAATTCACATGCTAAGGCCAGGAGTTTCCAATTCAGGGTGTCCACACTGGGGGTCCCCTATGTGTGGAGCCAGCTGAGGAAGTTTTTCCTCTTCCCTCCCTCCACCCTCCTTGTCACAGAGACCTTTATAAACATAATATTATTGCATGGAGGCCCAATATAAAACAGAGCTACTTGGGACAGATGGAAGGGCCCAGAGTCCCTCCCACCCACCCCCCCCCCCCAAAAACCTAGGGATGCAGGAACCATGTGATGAACACCGGTATGGTGGAAACATTATTCTCCCTTTAAGGGTAATCCTTCATCTTCAGAGGGATTTCACAGTCACCCCCACAAGGCAGGAAAGCAGGGTAGAGGCTGTAGCTCCATTTTACAGATGGGAGGACTGAGTCTCAGGAATAAAAGTGTCCAAAGTCACAGTCTGAAATGAGGGCAGAGCTAAAATTAGAATCCTAGCATACTGCTTATTCATCCCAGGATCATTCCCAAACATGGTTGTATCCATGGGCAGAAAGGGGACCAGGGAGCCAGACATACCTGACATCTCATGATTTGCACATGATGTCACCAGATACATAGGACACTCCCACAGCTCAGATTCGAATGCACATCTTTAGGAAAGAGGCTGTACCTGCAGGTCATTGTCAGTTGTAGCAGGCCTCTGCCTGGGGAGCTGAGGACCATGCACAGGGACAATGCTACCAGCCACTATAGAGCTCCAATTCAAGAGGCCGGACTCTCACCCTGCCCCTGCTATTCATCTGTGTGGGGCTTTGGTCCAGACACTGTCTCTCTCCGGGCCTCCTTTCTCTCAATTACGGTGAGAGTACTGAATAGCATCAGAGATGTGGCGATTGTAATTCATGCATGAAACGCACTATATGGGGTAGGAGGGCTGTGCTGTGGAGGATCCTGAGGCTGTGGCTGGGCACAGAGGGAAGGAATACTGGATGGGTGAGTCAAGTCTGCCCTGCTTCCACAGTGAAGGGTGCTGGCACAGTGCCACTGACTTGCCTTTCCGGATTGTGTAAAATCCAAGGGAACATCCAGCTAAACCCGCTGCTGTTTTTTCCTCTTTGTTTTTGTTGTTTTTCACTTTTAACAGCTTTATTGGAGGTGTAACTGACATGCTATACACAGATACATTTTAAGTGTGATAATTTGCAACTTATGAAATGAATATATCCACATACCATCACCCCACTCGAGATAATGAACATATCCAACCCAAAAGTTTCCTCCTGCCCCTTCGTAATCCTTCTCTCCAGCCTCTCCTTGCCACCCCACATCATCAGGCAGTCACGGATCTGCTTTGGTTGCAATAGATAACTTTGCATCTTTTTAGAATTTTATTCATACAGTATAGTCTCTTTTTTTCCTGGCTTCTTTCACTCACTAGAAGTGAGATGCATGGATGATGGTGTTCAGCTGTATGGCTGTACCACAATTTGTTTATTCACCTGGTGATGGACACTGGGTTGTTTTCAGTTTTTGGCTATTACAAGCAAAGCTGCTATCAGTATTTACGTACAGGTCTTCACATGGACACGTGCTTTCCATTTCTCTTGGGTAAATACCTCGCAGAGGAATGGCTGGCTTTTGAGAAACTACCAAATTGAGCACACTGTTGCTTTTGCACCAGTCTGGGCAGAGGGCATGCTCAAGAAGTGGATAATGGTTCCAGGTGGGGACAGAGGCCAAGGAGAAATAACCTACCTGGTCACTGCACAGGACCACAAGACCCAGGGCGTGTCACCTCTGATGGGACAGTTAACTTGGCACAGCAAAAGCCACACTGCTCAAGGCCATATGCTCTAAACTTAAACCCTGCTGCTGATGAAATGTACCCCCAAGTCATAGAGGGGTCCCTGGGAGACATCATGCAGTGCTCCGTCTACTCAGAGCGGGGCTGGAAGGAGCCCCTGAGCTTGTCATTTGCGTTTGGTAATGACATACCTCGTTGAGGTGCCGGGGCCTCACCCACCTGCCGCTTTGGTCCATCCTGCAAGCCAGGGGCCTGGGCCTTCACTACTTGGGGCCGAGGTAGGAAACAGCCTTTCCTGTTTTCCCTAGGGTCTCCAGCAGAGTGTCCACGCTGTGCTCGGAGTCGACGCAGACCTTCTTGTTGGGCAGGTCAATGTCAAACTGAACTCCTGCGGGAAGAGCACGTGGGGGTGGGGAGGGGGGAGATGCTCCCAGTCAGGCTCCTGAATTATTCACAACCACCCTCCTCTTCCCTCTAGACCAGGGATCAGCAAACTTCTCCTGAAAAGGACCAGAGAGCGTATGTTCTAGGCACGGTGGGCTGCACGAACTCTGCTGCATAGTCTTCTGTGTGTTGTCTTTACAACCGTATAAAAATGTAAGAGACCACTCTCCGCTGCCCAAAAACAGGCTGTGGGCTAGACTGGGCCCAGGAGCTGTAGTTTGCCCATCCCTGCTCTAGACCAGGGCTTCTGTTAAGTTTCTTTCTTAGTTGCAGAAGTAATACAGACATACCATTTAAAAAAGGGGGGGAGCAAACATTTCTGAATAAAATTTAAAACTGTAAGGGGCCCCCTACTATTTCCTACCTCTCAGGATCACTGTGAACAGCAGGGCCCCTGCCCAGTCTTTCTCTGATGGACAAATGGGAAGTAATTTCCCGAGTGGCATCATACTGTGTAGACGGGTCTTACTGTACTTCACTTTCCAATGTCCAGGATGTCCTGCCATCTCAGTACATATAGACTTACTTCATTCTTTTTTTTAACAGCTACCCCATATTCCCCACTGTGGATGACCCACACATCTCAATCTCCCACTGAAGGGTACTGAGATTGCTTCCGATTTCTCACTATTATCACAACAGCGCTATAGTAAACATATTTGAACGCATCTTAGGAAACTTGTGAAAATATGCCTATACCATGAATTCATAGGATGAAAACTGTGGGGCAACAGATTGGCATGTTTCAAATGTAGCATAGATTTTGCAAAACTGCACCCCTAAAGGGCCGTGCCCTTTTAAAGCCCCCTAGTGGCACACAGGAATATGTGGAATGGGTCTCGCTGAGACAACAGAATACAGACAGGAGGCCCCTGACAGGTCTCAGGCCTGGCTTCACCACGGACTGGCTGGGTCCTGCCCATCACAGGCCTCGGTTTCCCCATCGGTTACATGAAGGAGTTGGGGTCGGCCAGCCCTCATGGGCTTTCCAGTTCAAGTATGCCCGGCGCTGCCTATCTGTGGCCCCCAATCAGCTCAGACAACCCTTCTGAACTTTCTCAGGATGCCATCCAAGTGGAGAGAAGAGTGGAAGATGGGTAGAAACTCACCCGAGCTCAAAGGCAAATCCTCCAGCACTAGCAAAGGGGCCTCAAGAAGCACAGGGCACAGGACTTAGTCCTGCCCTCGGACTCTGTACCAAACGGATACTGGGGATGGGGGAGTACAGTGGATCCTGGCTGTACTCTGGGCTCTGTCTTTTGGTTTACATGTGTCTCCCTCCTCTTTGGAATAAATATTTGAGTGGCATCAGAGAGCCGCAAGACCCTCTGGGATCATACGACCCAGTGGATTTCAAGCTGTGTGCCCTGAAGCCCGCAAGTGTCCTGGAGCCGGCAAGAGCGAAAGCAGGCCTGCCCTCCCTTCACCCAGAGCAGCCACTTGCATAGCAGAGTTCCATGCTGAAAGCATCCACAGCAAAGCTGAGAGACGGACGTTCCCAGAGCGCAGCTGGGGAAGGCCGGCCCCGGGGAGAGGAGGCCACGGTCACACGGCGGGTGGGCAGCCAGGTACTTCCCACTGTTTCAGATTCTTTCAAGTTCAGATCTCAGTTACGGTCTAAAACCAGCCATGGACTCACTCCCTGTGGGACTGTGAGCAAGTTACTTCCCCTCCCAGGCCCTGGAGTCAACATCCTCCATTCCTCAGGCAGCAAGTACGGCTCATAGGACTGCAGTGAGTGCTAATGAGATGACATCACGTGACAGCCCGTGGCAAATTGGGTGTTATTATTATCTAGGGTTTTAAAAATGAACATCTTAAAAGACTGACTGCTCTAGCACCACCAGAATCTGATCACAGGTCTGTCATGGAACCCCAGGACCAGACCCCAGCCTGAGAACTGAGGGGGCTGGAGGACAATAATGGTTTTCTGTGTCCAAAAGAGGGACTTCAGGAGTTCTGCACATGACTGATCCAATATTTCTTACAGTGTTAAAGCTTTGAAAATCTTAATTGAAAATGACAGACAAACATTTCCATAACAAAAGTTACCACACTGCAGATGAGCGGGACTGCCAACATATTAACTAGTACTGCCGGGGTTCTGCTGTGGCCAAATTCTAGCTCTGCCACTTGTTGGCTGTGTGATCGCGTTAAGTTAGTTAACCTCTCTGAACTTCAGTTCCCTCCTGCTTGAAATGAAGGCACTCAAAGAAGCTCCCTGAAATGTTTGTGGTGAGGATTAAATGACGTGCTCCACAGAAGCCACTGAGCAGAGTACTTGGCACATGCTCAATATTCAATATATTTTGGTTTTATTATTATCAGCCCTGTCTGCATGCATTTGAACAAGATATAAGTGTATGGGTGTCCCTGCCCCGCCCCTCACCACGGGCCACTCACTCACCTCCCAGCTTGTTGAGGACCCGAGTGACTGCATTAGAGCAGCCTTCGCAGGTCATGTCCACAGAGAACTCGTGCTTCTGAAACAAAAGGGACCATGAGCCAAGTCCTGCAGAGGAGCCCCCACACCCCACTCACAGGCAAAGACAGAGGGCAGAGAGTCAGCAGGATCGGCTGTGGGCAGCCTCTCCCGTAGGCTGTTTCTGAGCCCCACTCTCTTCAGCTGCACAGTGGAGTAACTGAGAGCTTCTGTATCTCGCAGGCTGTGTGTTAAAGGAGAGAATCCCTACAAATCTTCCAGTGGTGTCTAGCGCACAGCGAGGAGAATCACCTGGGGAGTTAACTTAAGATGTTGGTTTCTAGTCTCACCTTCAAAATCCTGATTCTCCAGCTAGGGGGTTGTCTCAGGATCACTAATAACTGATGTGGGTGGGCCCCATACTCTGAGCAATGCTGATCTGCCGTCTTATTTATGCATCAGAAGATCATTTTCTGCATTAGAATCACCTGGGAGTTTGCAACAATGATAGGTTCTGATCAGCAAGCCTGCGCGGGGGCCTTTTAATGGCCAGTAAGCTGCCCTGGTGAGTCTGAAATACTGAGACCACTGCCCGAGCAGCTCAGAGGCAGCACCTGAGTCCTGGGAAGGGAAAGGATTTGCCTGCACGCCCAGCGAGCTGCAGCTGGGCCGGTCAGGGAACCCAGGCTCCCGGACTCTCCATGTGGCCCAACATCCTACAGTCTCCAGGATAGCCAACCAACCTGACGGCAAGCTCCCAGATGATGAGGCTTTGTTCAGTTCACTGCTGCACCCTCAATACTGGGAATACTGCCTGGCACAGAGTAGGTGCTTAACACATTTTGTTGAGTGAATAGATGATTAATACAGCTGGTGGAAGACTTCTGGGTCCTTCCTTTGCTTTCAAAGATGACTTATACTAATACTTCCTTTATGTTAAATCTCTGGAACAAGACCCGGCTTCAGATCCCAGCTCTGGTGGCACTTAGTGGCTGTGTGACCATGAGTAAGTTACTTAACTCCTCTGTGCCTTGGTTTCTGTAGCTGCAAAAATGGGATTAGAGTCCCTCCCCAGGTTGGTGAATGGGGTGAACATAGGATTTTAAGCATGGTAAGCAGCATGTAAGATGGCCCAGCGATCTCAGACTCCTGGTTATTTATGCCCTTGAACAGTCCCATTCTACAATGTCTCATGGTTGGCCTGTGTGTCCAGTAGAATATGGCTGAAGTGACGTTAAATGCCCTCTGAGGGTAAGTCAGAAAAAACACTGTGGCTTCTGCCTTACTCTCTCTCTGGGGTCATTCACTCTGGAGGAAGCTGACTTCCCTCACGCAACCCTACGGAGAGGTGCACGTGGTGAGGAATGAGTCCTCCAGCCAACAGCCGTGTGACAGCACCACCTTGGAAGCAGAGCCTCCTTCAAATGACCACAGCCCTGGACACATCTTCACTGCAGCTTCATGAGAGACCCTGAGCCAGAACACCAGCTAAGCAGCTTCCAGACTGCTGACTCTCAGAAACTGTGAGTTAAATTTGTTGTTTTAAACCACTAAGTTTCGGGGTAATTACTCAGAAACAATAGATAATTAATGTTAGGAAAAGAGACTGGAGCCTAGTAGTAGGTTCTGGGGTAAAAAGTTAGCTGTTGGATTATCATTATTAGTTTGTTCTACTTCCTGCTTTTCTGTCCCTTTAAAAAAGCTTGGCTACATTTTTCATGGAGCATTTCAAATCTATTACTTCAACTGGAATTCGGGGCACAGCACTGTATCTGATTGGAAGACCTCAGGCAAAATCCCTGCCCTTAAGGGCCCCAGTCCCCTTTTCCATACAAAAAAGCCATTAGCCAATTCAGTTTTCTCAGCCCCGGTGCACATAAGAATCATGGGGAGACTTGGGGACCGTGCAGCCCTGCAGGCAGCTGCCTCAGTCGGCTCTGTGGCTCTGGGTGGGCCCAGGACTCTCCATTTTTAACCCCCTGAGGTGAGACAGGGAGGCAAAACCACACACCTGAGAAAAACTGGTCTAAGTGGCGCTCTTTCCAAGTCTCGAAACATCTTTGGGTCTGGATTATTATCATGCTGTACAGGAGAAACTGAGGCCAAGAGTTAAGCAGCTTGGTTTTCTAGTGCTGAATTACCTAACCATCAAGACCAGGAACCCCGGGGGCGGGGTATAGCTCAGTGATAGAGCGCATGCTTAGCATGCGTGAGATCCTGGGTTTAATCTCCAGTTCTTTCCCCACCCCCCTCTACACACACACACACACACACACACACACACACACACACACACACACACACACACACACACACACACACACACACACACACACACACACACACACACACACACACACACACACACACACACACACACACACACACACACACTATAAATAAATAAACCTAATAACCCCCCCCCCAAAAGATCAGTAGACCATTACTTTATTCAGGCCAAATCTGCAAAATCTGCTTTAAGAAAATGGTTTCTAGCGAGGATTCCAAAGTCTTGTCCTTAACGTGTGGTATCTCAGATGAACGGTATCAGCATCACCTGGGAGCTTGCAGAAATGCAGAATCTCAGATCCCACCCCAGGTCTCCTGAAGCAAAATCCTCATTTTTAACAAGACACCCAGTTTATTCCTGCCCACGTTATACTTTGACATTCTATTCTAGAACACAAATTGGCAGATTCCAGCTTGCCTGTGACCTGATTTTATATAGTTTTACTGGAACATAACTGAGTTATTCGTTTACTTTCACACCACAATGGCAGAGTTGAGTGGTTGGAACAGACCATATGGTTTCAACCTTAGGTATTTACTATCTGGCCTTTAAAGAAAAAGTTTGCTGACTCCTGCTCTAGAATAACCTTATCATCTGTCTGGTGGGGAGGGTATAGCTCAGTGGTAGATTGCACGCCTAGCATGTACAAAGTCCTAGGTTCAATTCCGAGTACCTCCATTGAAAAATAAATAAGAAAATAAACCTGATTACCTCCCCATGATAAAAATTTAAAAATTAAAAAACAAACAAAAAGAATAACCTTATCTTCAGTGTGTTGCACCTGTACACGCATCCAAAGCTTTAACGGTTTGCAAGGCCAATGTAAAACCCAAATCTACTGAATGCTCACTATGTGCAATGCTCTTTATATAGTATCTAAGTCAGCCCTCACCCAGCCTAGAAAGGGAGCTAATCACCCTAATATATTCAGGAGAAAACTGAGGTTTCAAGGGTTAATGCAGCTGCCCAGTCATGTGCTGAGGCTACCGTGTGAACCCAGGCTTTCCTGGGTCCAAGGACCCCCTGCTGGTTTTGGACCAGCAGATAGGGCTGCCACACACCATAACTATGACTCTTAGCAGAGTCCTGAGATGGGAACGGCTTGTGAAGTTTTTGCTTCCCAAGGACCTAACGTCAACAGAGCTCTAGAGCTCTCTGTTGTAGGCTACAGAGAGCAGGTCTCCTTTCATCCTTCAGGGTACAGAGGTCAGAGGCTTCCAGGGTGGCAGCTGTTACAATTCAGTGCTTTCTCCACTGCTGGGTTGCAAAAAGTAAATGGACAGAGTAATCCTTTACAGAGAATCCCCAAACCAGCCCCACTTTTTACTCTGCACAAACCCAGCCACTCAGAGCCTCTGCTCTGTCGCTTATAAAACAGGTCCCATAAAGTAGATGAAAGGGCCCAGTTGTCTGCACAGTTCTTTAAAAGAATCTCAGAACTGGAAGGGCAGAAATAGAATGGGTCACATTGCCCAGCCTCCCTCCCCTCTTTACGAAATTCTTTCTCCAATAACCAGGACATTCAGTCTTTGAACACCCTGATGGTTGGGAATATGGGAACATAGTAATGTGAGAGTACCTACTATGTACCAGGCATTATCCATGAATTATCTTGTTTAATCATCACAACAACTTCATGAGGTAGGCATTATTATTATCCTCTATTTTCCCCAAATTTTGTGGGGGGGGGGATTAGGTTTATTTATTTATTTAATTTTTTTTTTTAATGGAGGTACTGGGGATTGAACCCAGGACCTTGTGCGTGCTAAGCACATGCTCTACTACTGAGCTCCTTTACAGATGAGGTTAGGTCGCTCGCTCAGGGTGACACAGCTGGTTAGTGAGTAGCAGGGCCTACACTGGATATAGTGCCCGAAGCCTAAAATCTCACCCACTGTGGTCCTTGTTAAAATTGGGTTGAAACCTGCCTGCCTACAGTTCTACCCTACTTGTCCTAGGTATACACAGAGCTACCATTTCTTGGGGACTAGCTACGTCAGTGGCTGGTGCTATGTATTTTACTGGCATTTTTCCAGTTAATATTAACGACAGTCCTGTGAGGTCAGTTTTTATCCCCATTTTACAGGTGAGGAAATCAAGGCACCACAGGTATAGCAGCTTGCCTGAGCACCCAGTTGGCAAGCTGGGGCACAGATTTTTCAAAGAGGTTTCTGAGATTCCTAGTGTTTGTCTGAGAAACCTCTCCAGAGACACACTCTTCCTCTTCCAGTTTCGGTGACAGTCACTTGACTAATACCCTTTCACCTTCAGCTGTTCATCTCGTGATATGGTGCCGAGTGCCCTCTTCATTCTGATCATCCAATCTGGTGGGTCTTTTACTTGTCAGAATCTCCAGAAGTGAATGCAGACTTGAGCGACCCTCAAGCTGGCCTTCCCCTCACTGCCATCTCCCGCAAAAACCCAGTAGCCTCCACCATCCTGGTCCCAGGGTGATAAATGCTGTCCTCTAACATTGCCACAGGCAGATTTGTTCAACTGGGAGGGCTGATGTCAGGTTCTTTGTCCAAACTTTGTGTTGTCTGAGGATTTGTCTCAAGGCACCTGGCAAGACCCAAGGGAAGTGACACCTGAGATGTTTGTGGCCTGACCCAGGGGGCCTCTGGCTCACCTGTCTGCTTCCCCAAGCTAGGCTGCTAAGACACAGGGCACCTGCAGGACACCTCTGGGTACCTAGTTGGAGCAAAGCCATAAAACTAGGCACCCCGGGGGGATGTCATGTGCTAAACACATGAGTCCATTCAGGATCTCCAAGATGCACCTGAGACCAGAGCTTCCTCCTAAACCGGTATGACTAGTTTGTTGGGCATCTGGCTTGTGCTCAGGCCAGGAGAGACAGGAGCCTGAAGATAAGGGGCTTAATCCTGGCCACACCCAACTCCCAAGCTACCTGAATAAAAGACTGGGCTTTTAATTTTTTTAATCTGCAAAAGGCCTTAGTTTTTTTTACCTACAAAATGAGGCCATGAGCAACCGTGCATAATTGACCATAAGACTGAGTGAGCTGCTAAGGTGGGCTAAGACCTGCTCATTCCTTCCCCAAACTCTGCCACTGAGCAACTGGTGACTTTGGGCAGGTCCCTGAACCTCTCTGGAGCTCATGGGTTCAGGTTCATAATGTGACATAGGAAAGGTTAAAAGCACTGTCTCCACTCAGTGTCGCCCAATGCTGACCTGAAAGAGTGGGCAGGGGAACGGAAGAAAAACGCGGATTTCTTAGCACTTGCCCTGTCCGAGAGACAATGGCCACCCCATCCCCCTCTTTCAGGCCAGCTCCCCGGGAAGGGATCTTCAGGTGAAAGGCGCAGGGACCAGGCATCCCAGTTCTGACTCGCCACCAACTCCCTGTGTGATCTCGGGTGACTCTCTGCCCCTCTCTAGGTCTCAGTTACCCCGTCTATGCATGGAAGGTTTGGCCTTGTACTCGCTTGGAGGCCTTGCACCTTCGATGTTCTGAAGCCTGACTCTGAGATAAAACGCCCTTTGGACCCGATTCTGCAAGGGGTAGAAGAAGCTGGAGGCTGAGTGGAGAAGGGTGAGAAGAGGGACAACAGCTCCGGCCGCGTCCTGAGCGCTTGAAGAGCGACCTCTGGCCAAGCGGCGGTGCAGGCGAGGCGCCAGCCGGAGGCCCCGGGTCCGCGCGGGGCGGGGGCGGGGGCGGCGCGACCACTTACCGGCATGACTGAGGTGGTGGCGGCGGTGGCGGCGGCGACGCCTTCCCCCGCTGTGAGCGCTGGCGCGACTGTGCTTCCGGGTGTGCGCGCCTGCAGGAGCGGCCCTCCGCTCCCGGCCCCGCCCCTCCGGCCTCTCGGGCGGGCAGCTGCCTGAAGGCGATTGGCGTGTCTGCCTCCTTCCGGCCGGGGCGGGGCCTCTGGACACCAGCCACGTCGGAGGGAGGCGGTGGGAGGGACGCTGGGCTGGCCTGCCTTGCCTGTTGGCCGCGTTTAGGACGGCTGCTCCATGCCAGGCTTAGACAAGGCGCTGGGAATACGGGAACCTGTGGTGAACTGGACAGACCCCGTCCCTCCCTAAAGGGACAATCTCATTTATTCACTCAGTCAATATTTATTGATTACCAGCCATGGGCCGGCACTGTACTAGGGATCCAGGGTGCAGTAGTGGAAAGATACAGACTAGTAGGGAGCCAGGGACGCAGGCAATGATAATGCAGTGTTAAAAGAGCTGTGTCATGAGAACATAGAAAGGATCTCTAACTCAGAACGGAGGGAGTGGGGCCGTTCATGAAGAGAGGAGGAAATTAAAGGGGGAAAGTACTCATTCATCTGAAGACGGAATAGGGGCTATTTGGGAAGGAGGGAGGCAGAAGGAATAGCATGCAAGAGTTGAAAGACACGAGAGGGTATTGCTGGGGAGGCAGAGATATTAAGACTGAGAGGCAGGCACAGAGAGAGATGCAGAGATGAAGCTACACTTGAGACCCACGGCCATGAGTGAAGGCAAAAGGAGGCCGAGATGCTCTAGGACACTTAGAGAAACAGGCATACCAAGATGCAGAACTTCAGACACACACACACACACACATACACACACATACACACACACACACACAGTACCAGGATGGTTCTGTCCTTGGAATATCCAAGGACTCTTTTTATGGGGGGGTGGGAGGGTCCGTCTTAGTAGTTTGAAAAGTCTTTCGTCAAAGAAAAGAAAAAAAATCTCTCATTAATAGAACTACTTGGGAAGCGTACTAAAAACTCAGATTTCTAGCTTCTCCCTAGATGCGCTGTCCCCTAATATCCAGGTATACTTTTAGTCCCCCTCCTCCTCCTAGTTTGGAGAACCACTCATTGAAGAAAGCTATAGTCTTAATACATGGAATCCTTTTGAGGAAGTGTGCTGGTTGTTGATATACTGTCTCTTAGCTCCAATTCATCCTTTGTGCCTGTTTGTGAAAATCTTGACCTTTGAAACAATGTTTTACCTTTGCCTGATGGCAGGATGGTAAACTTTGCCAGTAAAGGCTCTGGAGAGACACTGGAAGAGGAAAGGTTTTCCTTTAGGATTCCAGCATGCTCACCCTCCCGGCTCTTGCAGTACCTGTGATTGGCCTCTGCGCCCTTCTGAGGACAGCTTCCCTGACACGAGGCCAGGTATACAGGGAGCAGCACCCAGCACCGTCCCCCAATACCTGCCCAGCTTACGTGCTTTCATAGCACAGTAACTCCAGTGAGATGATTCTCTGTGAGCAGCTTTCTCCAGCATCCTAGAGGGCAGTTTTCCAGCCTAGAGGATGACTTTCTAGCAAGTTCCACCTGCATGGCACCATAGCCACTCCCCTGCCATTCAGTAAGCCACAAGGCTTGGATCTTGGCCTGGGTGTATGAGGTGCAGGATTCTTCTTTGGGCACTCCATTTTACTATTTAACGCTGTCAGCAGTGGTTGCTCCCCGTATCTGCTGCTCCTATATTCTTGAGTTCTCTTTACTTCATACTAATCCCTCATTAGTATAACCCCATTACAGCCTTTAAATTCTCCTTATTCAAATTATGGTGTGGTTTCTCTCTCCTGTTTGGACCCAGACTGATTCAGGAAGTGACGAGTTGCCTACTTCAGTTTAGAGAAGAGGATCGTGACTCCACTGTTGGCTCAAGTTCAAGGAAAACAAAATAGAAGGGTTAAGTCTAGGTGTGGACCAGTCGCGGACTCACACTGGCCCTGGATGACTAGGCCCACCAGCATGGTGAGTGGAAGGGGCATGGATATTACAGCCCATCTCTATCTGCACAGGCTGCCATGAGAAAGTATCATTGACTGGGTGACTTAAGCAACAGAAAGTTATTTCTCACATTTCTCATGGTTCTAGAGACTAGAGAGTCAAAGATCACGGTGCCAGCTGATTTGGTTTCTGGTGAGAGTTCTCTTCCTGGCTGGCAGATAGCTGCCTTCTTGCTGTGTTCTCCCAGGGTAGAGCCAGCTAGCTCTGGTATCTCCTTCTCCTCTTATAAAGGGCACCAGCTCTATCGAATTAGAGCCCCATTCTTAAGACCTCATTTAACCATTATCACTTCTTCATAGGCCCTGTCTCCAAATGCAGTCACATTGGGGGTTTAGGGTGTCAACCATGAATTTTGGGGGAAACACATTTCAGTCCACAGCAGAGCCGTGTAGACCGAGTTTGAATCTTAGCCCTATCATTTGCCAGCTGTATAACCTTGGACAAATTACTTTACCTCTCTAAGCCTCTACAGCCTCACTTATAAAAGGGGATAGATAAGATAACTGTACAGTTTTTTATCTGAACCTTTAGAGGGTGAAAGGGGATGCCATTAATAATGATGCCAAGACAATGGGCATATACCATGACTGTTCCAGGGCTTAGAGTTCCCTCAAAGAAACCCACTTTGAAGTATTGTTTGGAGGAATAAATAAGGTAACATATGCAAACTCCCTAGCATATTGCTTGGCACAAGGTAGGCATCAAAAAATATTAGAAGTCTTCTAATTTGCTAGGATCTCTGCTGGCCCCCTGGCACTGGGTCTTCCCCTACTGGCAAAATGCACACGTTAACCCTCCACCCCATCCCTACCTGCCAGGCACTTTCTAAATTAGGGAGGCACAGAGGGAGAGAGAGAGACCAGTGAAGGTAGCACTGGAAACATCTGTACACTGGAGCTGGGGAAAGCAAGATCACTGCGGGGGGCAGAGGAGGAGTAAAGGAAAGGCAGAGGAAGAGAGACTAGCTCAGAGAATTGAGGAGGAGTGGATTAAGCAGATAGAGTGCACTTTTAACGAGAAGTAGCATTATGAAAACTCATTAGAGATAACAAATGAGTACCTATCAAAGAAGAGAGGGAAATGTACAGGATTATAGTTCCTATATATGAATGTATACATCGATTCCATTTATTGACATAAAAATAAGCCTGAAATGAACTACAGCAAATGTTACTAGAAGTTATCTTGGTGGGTTGCAGGATTACAGGCAAAATCCCAACATATTGTTTTTAAAATTTCAAATAGCACAGAAGGATACACAGGGAAAAAGTCAGTCTCCATCCTACCCTAATCCCCTTTTTTAAACAAAAGACATACTATACACAGTTTTGCACCCTGCTTTTCTCACTTTACAAAATATCTTAGAGATTATTCTTTAGTAGTACAGATCAATCACCTTCATTCTTTTTGTTTTTTAATCTATTTTTTAATTGAAGTAGAGTTGATTTACAATATTGTTAGTTTCAGGTATACAGCAAAGTGATTCAGGTATGTATATATCCTAATACATATGTTCCTTGTTTTAGTCTTTTCCATTCTAGTTTATTATAAGATACTGACTACAGTTCCCTGTGCTATACAGTAAATCCTCATTGTTTATCTATTTTATATGTGGTAGTGGGCATCCATTAATCCCATACTCCCGGTTTATCCCTCCCCCACCTTCATTCTTTTTAGCACTACGTTGTGTTCTATTATTCAGTTGTACTTATTTATAACTTATTTAACCAGTCCCTATGGCAGAAACCTTTGGTTGGTTGATCCAGGACTCATTTCCAGTCTTTTTACTCTAGTTACTGTAGAGGCTGGAATCCCTGAATACTTGCTTTCCCATCTTCTCTTGCAGCCAAATACGCCCATACGATATGACTTAGGCCAATAAATCAAAAGCAGGAGTCCGCTGGGAGGCTTCTCGAAAGGCTCTCGCTTTCCTTATAAAGGGAACAGATATTACTCCTTTCCCCTCCCCGCCTAGAATGCTGGTATGATGTCTAGAGGAACCAGGAGGGAAATGCCAAGAGCATCACAGAGATGCTGGTTCTGATTGTGTGCTTGCTGAACCGGTGCCACCCTCAGCTTGCCTCCAGACTTGTCAGGTCAGAAATGTAAGCCCACCTTTTATTTCAGCTACTGCTACTCAGACTTCCTGTTTGTTACTTGCCGCTGACACATTCCTGATACAGTTTCCCACCAATGGACTTATAGGTTGCTTCCAATCTGTTAATGCTGAAAACGATGATGTACAGCCAATCCATACACACACATCTTTGCTTAACATTTTGTGTAGAATAAATTCCTACATGTGGGATGGGTGTTCATTTTAAATTTTGATATAGCCAGATTGCCTCTCAGAGAAGTTTTATCAGCTACACTTTCCTCTCTCCAGGCCTCTGTGTATTATTCTTACTTGCTCCAATATTTAGGTGAGTTTTGTTTTCTTTTTAAACCTTTTCTTTGTCATGCCTTCTATAAAGAATATGTATGAAAAGAATCATGGGGAAACATTTTTAAAAAGCAGAGTGCAGGAATTCCAAGTTCCAGACTGTCCAGCAGTCTCATTACCAGCCTTGACAGCCTGGGTAAGTGATTTCATCACTAAACTAGTGGGCCTGGGAAATGGGCCCTTTCTGGCTGTTGTTACGAGGATAGGATTGTAAAGACTATGGTCATGTGTAGTGGAGGGTTCTCAGACAGTGCCTGGTGCCTTCCTCCAGGGATACCATACCTCTGGTGGATGCTGGGGTTAAGCTTTGCAAAGAAAGTCCTTTATAGCTGCTGCCTACTCCCGCCGGGAGACCAAGTGTCTATTTTCTGTGTTATAATCCAGGTATGCAGTAGCTGATTCACTGCTTTATCCACTGAGGAACACTTAGCCTAGGATCAAAGGTTCTGAGCTTAAAGGACCTTCAGAGAAACCCAGGCATGAGAAGAGAGGGCTGCAAAGCCAAGGGAGCTTGGGCTGCAGGCTTGGGAGAGGAAGCAGAGCATCCAGCAGAGTTGCAAATTGGTGAATCTGGCCTATAGACATACCTTATTCAGGACCTAAAGGGTTCAAAATATTTTTGGAGTAGGTAACCACATGTAAGAGTGCTGAGTGTGGTTGTGCAACACTGTGAATGTACTTTGTGCCACTGAATTGTGTACTTCACAATGGTTAGAGTGGTAAATTTTATGCTCTGTATATTTTACCACAATTAAAAAAAAATCTCTTTGTAGAATGGCATGTAAAATTTGTTGCTTCTTTTTTTACAAGAACTAAGAAAAGCATTTAAAAAAATTAAAATTCCAAATAAAGTTGACAAAAGGAATGAACTCAGTTATAGTCCACTTAGAAAGAATACTTCATTGCATTTTTTTAAGTGGGAGCAAAACATTTTTATATCGTTAATAAAATGTTTAAAAAAAAACACTGAGTGATGTCATATGATGACCCTGGTTTTGATTATCTCCTGAAAAACTGGAAGATCTGGAAACCCATCTGTAATTGGCAGGATAGGCCAGGTAATGCTGTGGTAACAAATAGTCCCCAGGCCTAAATGGCTTCAAACAACAGGTTTCTGCCTCCCTCATGCCATATGCCCAGGTTGGCCATCTTGGAGGAATGGCTCTGTGCAAACTGTTTTTGTCCAGGGATCCAGGTCAAGGGAGATTATCCATAGGGGGCAACAGTGAATTTTGGGGGTGGGGTGGGGAGGGAAGACCTCAGCAAATAATCACCAGCTCCAAAGACTGCCTGGAGATCTGTGTCACTTCTGCTCATGTCGTTTTGGTCAAAGCAGAGCACATGGTCATGTGTATCTTTAAAGGAGGTAGAAAGATATAACCCTGCCAGGCACCTGGAGGAGGACAAACAGCAATGTCAGAAAACAACACTAGTGACTGCCTGGGACTCTTTAGACAAGGCGTGAGCTCTTTGGGCCACCACAGTCCCAGCCCACCTTAGCGGACTCCCAGCACTGCATCAAAAAGTCAGAGGATGTCTGTCCATCCTCTTGCTCCTTTATTCTCTACCAGACAACTGTAGGCTTCCGAGATTTAAAGCTGTGTTCAGTGAGACAGTCCAGACAAACCTGTGTTCAATTCTTGACTGTTCTGGACAGTTAACCTCTCCAAACCTCAGTTTCTTTCCCTGTAAAATAAAGATAATAATTAGACCTACCTTCATAGTGCTGTTGTGAGAAATAAGACAAGGCTCACAAAATACTCAGGTCAGTGTCTGGTACTTAAAAGCACTCAGAAGCTACTCTGAGGGTTCCGACAAGTTATTTTTTAAATCATGTAATAAATGAAAAGTTTCTTAATGTAACAAGAACTTTAAAATAATACAAAGTAAAAGTCTCCTTCAAACCCTTATGTCACTGTCTTCCACGGAGGTAGTAATTACTGTCAGATTGCTGTCCATCTTTCCAGATGCTTTCCTATGCATTTACAAACACTGATAAACACATGCAAATAATAGGTGTTGGTATTTTTTAAGCATATATGACATACTGTAGATAATTTGCAACACGTTTTTTAAAATTAATATGCTTTGGGTATTTATACTATATAATATTATAATGTATACTTTAAAAATGTGAACATATGTGTATATAAATACACACATATATACACATATAAACTAGCTTAAGCTTTAAAATTACTACATAAAATGCTCTAGTATGGATATACTATTGTAAATTTAGATATTCTTTTATTAATGCTTAGATTACTCTTCAGTATTACAAACAATGCTATAAAGAACCTCTTTGCTCACTGTATGCATGTGGGAGTGTTTCTTCAGAGTGGATATAAAAAAGTAGAATTTCTGGGTCATAGGGTGTATGGATTTTAATTTTAACAGATGCTTTCAAATAGCCCTCAGAATGGCTATGCCATCTTATATTCTCTACTAGTAGTATATGAGAATAACTATTTTTCCACACCACTGTCTCTCTCTCTCTCTCTCTCTCTCTCTCTCTCTCTCTCTATATATATATATATATATATATATATATATTTTTTTTTTTTTTACAGAAGGGTACGGTGGTTGCTGCATAGGCCAGGAATCGAACCTGAGGCCTCCCAGGTGGCAGATGAGATTCTACCATTGAACCACCCGTGCACCAACATTTGATTTTAGCAAATTATCATTTTCACAATTTGATGAATGAACAGTTATTTAACTTCTTTTTGCCTTGGTCTCCCTGTGTTGAAATGAGCAGTTTGAGGATTAGATGCCCTATCATACATATTTTATTACTGTTCCTTTCTTCCTTATTTGCTTTGGGTTTAGAATGGTATTAATCTGAATTTGAATACCAGCTATGCCACTTTTAAGCTTCATGACCTTGGGCCAGTCATTTAACCTTTCTGAGCCATGGTTTCTACTGCTGTAAAACTGAGTTAATACTTTGCAGAGTTTGTGTGAAGAGGGACTCACACACTTTGCATAGAGCACCATGCCTATCACGTAGTAGGTGCTTGGTACTTGCAATGTGATTTGAACTTCAAGTTTCTGTCCCTCTTCTAAGCCACAGGAAGGGAGGACGCCGAGGTCTGTAGGTAGTACCAGAGTGTGCTCTTTTCGCAAAGAGCTTTGGCTGCAGATTACCAGGACTTGCTATGGATTCCAGAACTCTGGAACCGCCTGGAAAGCTGTCTATGCAGCAATACCTAGTGCCATGCCTGAGAAAAGGAAAGAAAATCCCAGCCTTTCAGGTTTTCTGAGGAGGGCGTCCGTGCCCTTTTCTCTGCTTGGGCTGTACTGTCTTTCCCTGGGCAGTACTGATGAGTGGGTAAAAGAACATAGACTGGAAGTGAGAGAGTCCTAGTTTCTAGCCCTCACTGTGTGACCTTGGACAAGTTGCTTAACATCTCTGAGCCTGTTTCTGAGACATGGGGAATAGTGTTGTTGTGAATGTTAAATGAGATGATCTTTGTAGAGAACGTTAGCAAGGTTCCTGCCTTATGATCAGAGTATGAAGAGGTGATGTGTTTGCAGACAGTCAATGCCGCAGGAGGGAGGGATCCAATTAGGCATGCATTTCTAAGCCAGAAAAAGGTCTCTTTGGATCTTTGTATGATTTTTGTAAGGTAAAGAGCTAAAGAAAAGAGGTTAGCAGTCTTGGAGGGAGGCAGATTAAAACTCTGATGCCTCATTTTTAAAACCCCTCGTAAAGGAGTAATGTGTATTCCATCCTGTTTGTTTTCAGATCAAAGTTTCCATGTGCATGGTTCCTCATATCACTATTAAAAGCTATACTTGACATTAAATTTTTGAAAAATACATGCACATATTTAAAGAAATTATACACTACTAAAGGGTAATGTGAATGAATGAAAACTAAGCCTTTCTCCTACCCTGGCCCAATTTCACGTCCCTGTTAGCAGTCATTAACAGCAATCATTAATAGTTTCTCCTTCCAAATATAACCTGTGCTTATACAGCAGAACCATACAGGAATGTGCATACATAACTATAACAATACATATATCTTAATAGAAATAATCTCCCTATGATGTCCCTCCTTTTTCATTTTTCCCATCTTCATTTATTGATATCCCTTGGAGATCTTTATAACCATACACATAGATCCACCTCATTTTCTCTACGGTTGCATGACAGTCCATTGTAAGAGTGTCCTGTATGGTAGCATTGTAATCACCCAGTCCTATAGCTGGACATTTGGGTTACTTCCTGTCTCTACTACAGGTAGTGCTACAATGAATATTATTACACTGGGTTTTTGTTCATAGGTAGGAGTTTAACAGTTAAAGATACATATAAGCATATATTTGTAATCACCATTTCTGAATGATTAGCTGTGTTTGGGAAACACTCATTCTGATGACATTTTTAGGATCATTCCTTATGTGTCACACCATCTTTGCACTCTCCCCACAAAACTGTATTTCCTGGGGTCTTGCCCATACTTCTTTCCACCCTGATTTTCAGAGTTTTGGGGAGAACTGGCAGAAAGAGAAGGGTAAAGTAGTATACTGGAGGAGTTTGCAGATTTTGGTTGGCAGTAGAAAGACCCATAGAAGGTCAGGGACTCTGCCTTAGATAACTCGACCAGGGTTTCTCACCGCTGGTACTATTGATTTTTTGGCCTGCCTGGTCATGGGGGCTCTCCTGTGAGTCCCCGGCCTCCATCCACATGCCTGTAGCCCCTCTACCTGGTTGTGAAAAGATCATGTGTCTCCTAGGGGCAAAATCTCCACCTCCCCAACCTTGAGAGCCGATGTTTCAGACTATTCCGTGGTGGTAAATTACTCACTGAACGTTGTCTAAATATCTAGCATCTTGGTCCCCAGGATTGTTGATCTGAGTGGGGAAACGACTGCAAGCAGATAGGTTAGGGAGTTTCTGGAGAAAGAGAACCAGGAATGGCTTTTTTCACACGAGAGAACCCATTTTTGACCTAAGCCATTTTGTGATCTAAGCCTGGCTACGATGCTTGCCCTTGAACAGGTCAATGATCTTAAGGGAACAAAGGAATGCAGGAACACAAAGAAGGCAGTCAAAAAGTAGTACTGTGACAGAGTAGAGTCCTAGTTCCTCGTCAAAGGATATACATAATACTATATTTTTGAATTCTGCAGGAACTAAGGCCCCCACCCAGGTGGAGGATGAATGATGATGTTGACCTTCCTGACTGACTACAGTCAACTAAGACTGGGGCTCTATCAACCTTTGCCCCGATTCTATGGTGAATTCTCCTCTGCTCAAGCCCTTTCATGAACGTGCAAGTACCCTTAGCCTAAAACTTCCCGTTTTGCTGTTCGGGGAGACAATGCTTTGGGAAAAGATCTCTGGTGTTCTCTTTACATGCTGCAAGTAATCTTTCCTTCTCCCGCGTTGGCTTGGTTGTGTCTTTTGGCTAGATACCCACCAAGAGGTGAACTGTTTTCATGTAACATGACCACAGGAGGATGCCAACTTGCTCTCTCCTGTGGAAGACAGTCAACAGCCACCTGAGGGATCCTGTCCCCATTCGCCCTCTGATCATCTATTTCCTCTTCCTTCCTTTCTTCCTACCTCTCATTACACAACACAGTACATGAACACAGTCTCATTGTAACACTTTCAGATAATGCATTAATTTTATCACTCCCAACCGAGGGGAATCCCTAGGGGGGAATGACTGTGTTTTAAATTTAGAACTTTTCCTATGCACTCACATACCCATTTAAACACATAGAAATCAGGATTTTTGTTTTTTGTTTTTAACACAAATAGGAATTCACTATATGTTTTTTTTGAACTTGATTTTTTTAAGTTAACAACTCAATTAACAACTGGAAACTGGCTCATTACCTATATAGTTCCACCTCATTCTTTTTAAACTGCTGCATAGTATTCTATACTATGTGCATATCACCAGTTAAATCAGTTTGCAAATTGATAAGCAATTATGTTTTCAGTTTTAAAAAAATTTCTAACAAAGCTAACAATGCTGTAATACACACAGTACGTGCCTCTTGGTAAAGAAATGTAGCTATCAAGGAAGCAGGGGGCTATACACAATTTTAACAGAAATTGCCAAACAACTTTACAAAAAAAGAGCTGCATCACTTAAAATTCCCTCCAAATGTGATTAAGACTACCAAGCTGTGCATTTGAAGGTTTGCCAATCTGTTCTTATTAGCCTTTCAATTTGGAAAGTCATCTTGTAAAATGCAATTTTTTTAGTTGACTCTTTAAGAAACCTTTCAGGAGCTCTCCACCGCCCTCAGAATAAAGTCCAAATTGCTTAGCGTGGCTAACAGGATCGTACAGGTTCTTTACTCCGGAAAACCTTTAGCCGCTTCTCTCCTCTGAGCCGGGTTCAATTGGTGCCCTCATAGCCCCAAACCCTCGTTCAGCAGTTTTGCGAGGTCTCAGCACAGCGCCCAGGTTTGTTGCATGAGTGACAGCGGGCAGGGACAGCGTCTTGATCATGACCCCAGCCCCTGGAGCTCAATAAATGCTGAAAAAGCGAGTGCCATACGGGAGTGAGGCTGGGGTGAGGGGTGGGGGATAGCGGAGAGGGACGCTCCCACTTCGCTCCTGGGGACTCACCGAGGTCCCACCAGGATGTTGCCTGCGCCCCTTCGCCCCCAACAGAGGGGCTCCACGTGCTTCATCCCCAAACCTGTAAAATTTAACCAGAGCCCCTCCTGCAGGGTCACATGCCTGGAAAGAGAAGGAATCAAGGCTTGTCCCTGTATTTCCATATCAAATGCTCGTGGTGACCAACAGAGGGCCCAAGGAAACCCTAAGAGACGTGAACCGGACCAGGCTGGAGCGCCACTTAGCCCTTGAACTGTTTCGGGAAAGCTTTGGGGTGTCCATATAGGAGTTTGACAAGCTCCATTTTTAAGGTGGGATGACTTGAAGAAATAAGCCCCCGCACCCACAGCACTCAGAAATCTGCATGACAATGGTGGTGACGCACAGGCTGCTGCAAGAAGGCCCAAGCCTATGGGAGAATTTACAAACTACGGTTCCTAGGTGAACACCCACGAGCCGACCTGCAGAGCACTTGCCGAGAAGAGCAGGCTACAAATTGGTATTCTCAAACTCGACACTTCACGTGGGACCTTTTTACAAGATCTCAGGTACACAGCGGGAGTCACTTTCTCCTGTGGCTTTCCTCGAACAGTTGTCCAACAATAGTGCTGACTAATCGTGAGAGCCAGCAAGTGCCCTTAGGCGGCCGCACGCTAATTTAAAAAAGTTGGAATAAGAAGGAAAAAAAAAACCCGAAGAACGGGAAACTGCCAACTGGTTCTCCTGGTACCAAACTGTGCGGGAAAAGGCGGGAGAGGGGGCCTCAGGGGCCGCACCCAACAAGGGAAGAAAAGAAAGGAAAATGGACAGAAACCCGGGCCAGGAGTGCCTCAGAATCGCCCCAGAGGGCACGGCGGCCGGGGCGCTTGGTCTCCTCGGTACGGTCCAACCCCAGCGTCAATCAGCTCTTCCCGCGTTGCGATTGGCCGGGGGCTCCCTTGGCCACCCTGGCGCCCACCTCCTAGCTGCTTGGGGTTTACTTCCCCAAAGTACACGGGCCCCACCTTGTGGAGCAACCGCTCCTGCCTGGAAAACGGATCTCCGCCCAGAGGAAGACGTTTTAACGAATGGGAGCGGTTCCATGCACTTATTGGCTACTGTGGATATCGGTCAAAGAACTTCCCACCTCCCTTCCTACCGTACCTTCTGTTATTGGTCTCCCTAACTGCCAATCCGTTACTAGGGAAACGAGCTCCTCACAGTCTCATAGGCATGAGTCAAAGCCAATCAAGAGCCACGCCTTCATCCTGAGTCAGTACCCAATTGCTGCTCGAAGAGCCCAGAGGACGCAGTCGGGATTGGCCACCAGTATGCTCGACCTGGCCGCAACAAGTTAGGCTGAATCGTCGTTATATAGCCCGGCGACGGAGCACGCGTGTGTGCGGACGCGTTTGCGTGAGGGGTTTCTACCTTCTCCCGTGCCGTGGAGCAGCGCTTGTTCCTCTCCCGCTCAGCCGTGCAGGTACGCCGGGGTGTGGGCGAGGTTGGGCGGCCCCGGGACGAGGACGAGCTGGGGCGGTAGTGAGGGAGAAGTCCGAGCGGTGACCGTACGAGGCGCGCCCCCCCCCAACGGCCGCAGGCGCGCGCGGCGGGCGCACGGGCGCGCGGAGGCTCTCCGCCCCCCGCCCCCCATCCCGCCCTGCGCGCGGGGCCAGGTCCGCCGCGTGCGCGTGCCGCGCCCAACGGCCACGCGGGGCGAGAGCGAGCCGCGGCCGCCGCCCGGGCCCAGGGTGATCTCGGGGGCTTGGGGCCCCGCGCGGCGGCTCGCCAGCTTTTCCGGCCCCCCTCCCCCCGCCACGGGCCAGACAAGACCTTCCTCCCCTGTCGGGTGCTCCAGGTTAGCCCAAACCAGAGGAGGCTTTTATTGGGGTGAGGGTTGGAGAGGACGTGAAAGTGGACTCAGAATTTCTCCACTCGGGAAGAAGTGCTGCTCCTAGGTTTCACAGGGAGTAAAGGGGGAGCAGCGAGGTCCTGAGTTTGGAGTGATGGTAATAATTAACATTTTTCTAAGCCCTCGCTGTGTGCCAGGCACTGTGCTGAGCGACTTGAGTGCCTCTCCTTGCCTCCTCCAACGCCCCGGTAAGGTAGGTACGGTTATTCCCTCTGCTTACAGCGGACTCGAAGGCCCAGAGGTGGAGTGACATGGTCAAAGGCACACACATCTTAAGGGCAGGTATTTGTTTGAACCCAGGTCACTTGACTCCTAGTCCCTGAGCCTGTTTTATTTTTTGTTCCAGCGCCCTGTGCGGCTCTAGGGCACCTTCGCCCCCCAAGAGCACTAGTCTCGGGGACAGTATTAACCTTGGAAGACTGACTGCGCGGCCTTCGTACTTGGACTAGTTGTGGGCTTCCAGGGAGACGAGAGCTGGTCGTGGGATTATAACAAAGGCAAAGAAAGCGTTAGGGCTTCCTTTCTACAGATATTCCTACAGAGAGCTGATGGATGGGCTCTCCTGAAACCTTCTGGGAAAAGTATAGAGTAAAATGAGTAAGCGTAAGTGAACCTGCACAGTGTTCCTCGTCAAATTGGAAACTTAGAGCCTGATGATGGGAAATTCCCGCCAGCAGGAAGTCAGGCTCTGATACTGGATCTTGAATCTTTTTTTTCTTTTTGATTAGAGTAGACTTTTGAGAAAGACCTTCAAGAAAATAGTTCAACTTCCTCGTTTTACAGTTGAAGAAAATGAGGTTGCATAGCGATGGTTTCGTATCTGGCAACATGTATAAGTTAAAATTTGAAATTGGAGTAGAAAGCATGGTGCCCAGTTATAGTATAAATTTGACCTCCCTGGAGCCTAAGCTAGGTGAATTACGGGTGCTTGAGATGGGCTGGGAAGTCTTAACCCTTGTAGAGATGGGATCTTCTCTGGATGAGAGCCTGTCTACATAGATACATTTAGCATTTGTATATGCTCTTGTTACATGCAAACGTGGAATACACCTTCCAAGACTTGAGTTTTAAGTATTTCTAGTTAGTTATACTTGAGATTTTTAAAGGTTTAATGAAATAATAAATGTTCCTGTGTTGCAGAGCTGAATCATTACTTTGCATCACAAGTGTCTCTACTTGAGCTCAGACGGCAGTGAAAGTTTTGGGGCTAGCTCTCTGAATTAACTTTGATTGGAATGGCTTTCAGCCTTTTTTCTTTCTTTTTTTTAAAGAAATTTATTTTATGTATGCAGATACTTTTTAGGTTTGGTCTTTAAGAATTTTTTTGCAGCCAGAGGGAACACATAATTTACATCCTTGTAAGTAAATTAAAAAGGTATGAGGAAGCTTAATACTTGCGTTTCCATTTACCCAGTGATTTCCATATTTCTTAACAGAAAGTAGCTGCAGATAAAAGATAAAAATATTTTATGGAAAAATTCTTTGTTGGTGTTACCATGAATAACAAATTACTTTAGAATATAACATTGTTTTCTTTGGAACTTGCCTTCCTGTGGCAATTCCAGTTACCTGTGTTTAGATACCAGTTAAGTATTGAATTAGCATTTTAAGTTAAATGTTAAAATGCTAATTTTATGACCTACATTTAAACTGTTAAGTTTGAGTCCAACTAATTATTCCTTGAGGTAAAATATATCAGAATGAAAGTTCCTTATGCATTGAGGGAAGTTTAGTTTTCCCTTAAGATATTTTAAAAACTACTGTTCTTGGCTTCAAGCTAGTGATTATCAGTTGGATAGGAATGTGAAAACTGGTTTTTCACAGATTGTTAGCCCAATTGATCTCTTATGCATTCATTTATCAAGAACAAATGAAATGAAGCAAATAGTGATAATATAAGGTTTGTCTACCACCCACCCAAGCTAGGAATTACTTTTGTTGTTAAGTCCTTTCAGTCTCAGCTTTTGTATCTTCTAACTGGTAGAAAAGTATGCAGTTCTTTGTTCTTTATTTAACTCACTTTGGTTGGCTGTTCTCAGCTGACAGTCTGTTAAAGGAACATCAGGAGATTTGGTAATGTTTGTTGGTGACCTACTTTGCAGCAGTTTTTTGTAATTTACATTATTTTTCATTTTTACTTTAACTTGTTTTAGTATTTCACCTGGAAAGTAGAGAGCAGAGATTAGTTTCAAATTTTTATAGGTTTGTGAATTGTGTGTGGTTCTTAGGATGGATGAGACAATTTTAAAAGATTTAGTATGAAGCCTGAATGTGTGTCCTAAACCAATGTTTCTTTTTCTTTTTGCCAGTTTAATAAAATTACCTTCTTGATCTTTAAACATTTTGTCATTAGATTTTTTTTTTAATATTTTAGAATTCAAATGTGCATTGCATATTCATTTAATTGTGCTTTAAGACTGCCCTGGAATCAATATTGTTAAAATGGTCACTCTGCCCAAGGCAATCTACAGATTTAATACAATCCCTATCAAATTACCCAGGACATATTTCACAGAACTAGAACAAATCATAATAAAATTTATATGAAACCATCAAAGACCTAGAATTGCCAAAGCATTACTGAAGAGGAAGAAAGAGGCTGGAGGAAGACTGCCCTGGACAAAACTTACTGACTTTACAAAGGGAGATAATAGTTAAAATAGATAAGTGAGGGGAAAAAAAGCGTTTTTTTTCCTCTCCTGGCTAGTCGGTTTTAACAGCTAGTGGGAAAAACCTTTAGTACAATACTATCTTTCCAGCCATGGAGTCAAATTTAGATTCGGCAACTGTAATCTCACTTATAGTAGGTGATGACACTGTGGTGGTTAACTAGGTTATGTTTTTAAATCTCAGAAATCAGCTTTCTGTTTTTTTTTTTTTTAATACTGGACACCCTGGCCTTGGTTGGAGAGATGAACTGCAAGCCAGATGATAAGTGAAGAGTTAGGAATAATCTGCATATGAAGAATGGGAAGGAGGAGCGTTATAAAAGCAGAGTGTAGTTTAAAAGTTTTCTTCTAGGGTGTGGCCTTTGTAAATAAAATCAGATTTTCAGATGACTTTAAGTGATAGATTTCCAGTTCTGCCATCTGGCCTATTTGTCATGTCGTGTTGCTTAGCTATTTAGCCTGTATGCTGTATTGCAGGTATTTGATAAAAAATAAATTATTAGAGAGGGTTCAGAGAAGAAAGCTGACATCTTGGATGGGACACACTTCCACTTAGTAGGGATGTCTTCCCGGTGGCTACTAACTTAAGTGGCTGTGTAGCAGTGTCGTCGTGTCTTTGCCTGGCCTTTTATGTATTTTTAAGGTGCTTTCACACATCTTTATTTATAAGAACTGTTGCCCTGAAACCCAAATAATTGTCTAACCTGCTTTGTAAAGCATGTGGTATATACCAAGTTAGGAACATAGACAGCTATGTGGTAGAGATTTCCTTATTCAAAAAACTTTGAGGGTTCCAGAATCTTCGAAGCCATGAGTGACACCTACCTGCCCTTCCAGGTTTTGTACACTGTGCCTCACTCATACCCAATGTTTGTGGACTCTTGAGCTTGCTCTTAAGGATTCCTGACATGTGTCCACCTATGCTTTATGGGATCTAAAGGGTGGAAAATTCATGTTTTTAAGGAATTTCATAGTTGAGGAATTAGTATTGACTATAAAGTATTTATCTTGGTGAGAAAAGACTGATTGTTGCTTATTAACCTGACTAGCTTTTAACTTTGGAAGGGATGCTAGAAACCAAAAAAGTTAGTGAATTGTTAAGTTTCCCAATTCTTGTCTTGAATTTTTTTCTTTCGAAGAAACTTGTTTTTGAGGTAATTTTCAATTTACAGAGGAGTTGTAATACATATCTTGTATATCCTTCACACAACTTCCCTAATGTTAACATCTTACAAAATCATGGTACATTTATCAAAAATAAATTAACATTGATAAAATACTGTTAACTAAAGCATTGACCTTACTTGGATTTCCTTAGTTTTTCCACTGATGTCGTTTTTCTATTCCGGGATCCAATCCAAGATACCACATTACAGTTAGTCCTCATGTCTCTAGTTTCTCTCTGATCTGTGACAGTTTCTTGTACTTCTTCGTCTTTAATGACCTTGACCCTTGATCTCAATTTGGGTATACTTGGTGTTGAGTAAACTGAGGTTATGGATTATCGGGAAGAATACCACAGAGGTGACTTAACCTTCTTACTACACATGGGACACATAATGTTTCTGGTTGAATTTAACCTTGACCACTTGATTAAAGTGTTATCTACCAGGTTAGTATGTTTTTCTTTTGCATATTCTTTTTATTAGAAGCTAGTTACCAAGGGAGGAGAATATTTGAATTTGTGGACCTGTATTAAAGCTCCCACTATTGTTATTAAGCATTTGGTGGGAACACTTTGAACTTACGCAAATACTGTGTTTCTCTCAAGTTTCCCCCCTTATTGAGCGTTTATTGATGGGTCTTGCTTGCCACTGTGATTGTTGTGTTCTCATGATGATCCTTTATTTCCCTTCTTCCTTCTACATCATTTGGAATTCTTCCGTAAGAAAGATTTGTCTCTTCCCATTATATTTTATTATTTTATTAGTCTTATTAAGACTTTATTTTCCCATATTATTAGGACTATCTACCAATTATTTATTTGTTTGTTTTTTTTTTTAGTTATTTATATCAGCATGGGCTCATGGATATTCTTTGGGGTTGTAATCCAGTGTTTTCCTAACTTATTTTTGCTTTTTTACTTACTGTTTTATTGCTTGAAATGTTCCAGTTTTGGCTCTTGTGTCCTTTTGATGTTCCCCAAGGTTTTTTGTTGTTGGTTTTTTTTAATTAAGCATTATCCTTCTTTATCAGATAGTTTAGACTCATCTTGTATTTTGCCTGTCCAAGCCCTAGAATGAACCATTTCTCCAAGGAGTTGTCAGGAAGGGTTTTGAAGGGAGGTGACAGGTGGTAAATGTGAGGAGTCTGGAGAACAGATTGAACAGTACTAGATCCAGTGATGGTTATACTGCTCTTGCTCTGAGCACAGACATTGGTTTCAGTATCAGTTTTTCTGGTTCTGGGAAAACATTTATTTCTCTGATAATTAAACCAAATTTCAAATGTTTGAATACTACATAGCATAACCTTTCTACAAAATTTACAACATTTTACTATGTACTTAGATTAGTACACAAAAACCCTCGCTGTTTATTTTTCCTTAGTGTTTCTGATAAATTATTAAAGTAGAGTAAAAAGACCCTTTAAATACCATTGTACTCAGAATTGACTGTTAACATTTTGCATCACTCTTAAGTTTGAATTTTTTTTCTGTGCAGGTTTCCATTCCTTTCTCTTCCACTGAGACAATCTTCTGTCTTTCCAAGCTGTTTCACATGTGGGTTAAAAATTTTTTTAAATGGCTTCATTGAGATATAGCTGACATACAATAAACTGCACGTATTTTAAGTGTACAGTCTGATAGCTTTTGGCATTGTTGATACCTATGAAACTGTCACAATCAAGACAGTGAAAAGGCCTATCACCCCAGAAGTTTTCTCACACCCCTTTGCGAAATCCCCTCTACTATCCACTCACCCTCCTCTTCTGCCCCCTAGAATCCCTTATCTGCTTTCTGTCACTGAAAATCAGTTTACATTTTCTATAATTGTTAATGTAAATGGATCATACAACATGTACTTTTAAAAAAAATTGCTGAATAGTGCTGTTCTGTAAATATACCACAATTTGTTTATCCATTCACCAGTTGATGGATATTGGTTTTTTTCAGCTTTTCGCTATTACAAATAAAGCTTAAGAAGCTTAACTGCCTGAAAAAGTGGTTGTACCATTTTACATTTCCTACCAGCAGTGTTTTAGGGTTCCATTTCCTCAAGATCCTGGCCAGCACTGTATGGTCAGCCTTTTTTAGTTTTAGTCATGCTGACAGGTGTGTAGTGGTACCTTATAGTGGTTTTAATTTGCATTTCTATGATTACTAATGATGTTGAAGTTCATCCTTTTTCATTTGCTTATTTGGTATTCGAGTAATTTCTTAGATGAAGTGTCTCTTTTGCTCATTGCTTTGCAAATATTTATTCCAAATGTGCTTTGCCTTTTCATTTCTCTTAGTATCTTTTGCAGAGCAAAACGTTTTAATTTTGATGACATTCACATTATCAGTCTGTTCTCTTACAGATCATGTTTTTGGTGTTGAGTCTAAAAATGACTCAAGGTCATGCAGATATTCTTTACTAGTTTCATGGTTTTAGTTTTACCTAAAAGCATTGAGTTAAATTTTAATATACCATGAGGCCTGAATTGAAGTTCTGTTTATTTCTGTATATGGATATGCAGTTGTTCCAGCACCATTTGTTAAAAAGACTACCCTTTTTCTACTGAATTGTATGCATTTTTGTTGGAAATCAGTTGTCCATTTATGTCAGTATATTTCTGTATTCTGTTGCATGGCTCTATTTGTATATTTTTACATCCAGACTATTTTTAAAATAATATATGCATCTATGAACAATAGCTGGTATTATTTTGTATATACTAAAAACTTAAAACATTTAAAAGCTATCATACAGTACATGTTTGGCAACTGACTTTTTGTTTTTGAGATCTAGTTCATGCCGACTTTATGACTGCTATAAATAGGGTGACTTATGTCTTGTTTCCCAGGAACAGTCCTAATTCAGTCCAGTTAACCTGGCGTAATTATTGTACCACTTTTCAGTCTTTTAAATGCCTATATGATTACAGAAGTTTCCATGACGAGAATAAACCGCAGCTTAATCCATTTCTCATCTGATGGACATGTGGGTTGTTACCTGTTTTATGTTTTACAAATAGAGTAGCACTTAATTTCTCTGTTTACGTCTTGTGCAAATGAGTGAGTTTCTCTTGTGTATGTATCTTGTCTTTTGACATTTTAATATTTTGGACGCTCTCCTGTGAGAACTGCTAAGTTTTAATATACATTTTGTTAGTTACTTAGTTTTATTGCCTGTCTACTTTCCTGAGAATTGCCTATTCCATTTCCTTTGTTTTTCTCTTAGATTATTATTTTAGTGATCTGTTTGGGCATTCTGTATCCATTCTGGATACTAATCTCTTATAGCATGATGCTGTGGTTTTTAATTTACAATGGGTACTTCGAGATCTTGAGTTAAGACATTTTGCTATTTTGATTTCATTAGAAAGAGTAGGCTCTACTAGTTAAAAATTCAGGTGGATTATAGTTGGTGTTCATATGTCCCTGCTCTTGGAACATAAATGCTCAAGGCTCTTTTAGGCTCAGTTAAAAGAAGCACCTTTAACATTTCTCTGCGTTCCAGCGAAATTATTGATGTGGAATTTTTTTTTTAAATTGCCATGCAGTCTAGTAATTGAGATGTAGTGGATATTTTGAAAGTTAATGGAGTATTTCACAAATCAGGGTCAACTAGTGAAAAAGTAAATCCGTGATTATGTTAATCTGTGATGTTGACATTTCTGTGTATATTTTTTTTAGGATAGCACTCACTGATGTGTGGTTTACAAATATAGTAAGAAAAGTATAAACATTAAATTCTTCTTGTAGGTAGCTAATACCAATTCTGTTGCCTCAAACTTTGCTTTCGTGTTCTGTAAAGTATGTTATCATGCTTTTGTTTGCTTTGATGGACCCTAAGATCATCACAAAATGATGCTGTTGGAAAGCTTACAGTATTAAGGCCAAAAGCAAATCTTTCCTAAAATTGGAAAACTTCAGAAAATATTCTGATATAATCCTTTTAAAAAACAAAGTAAATAGATATTGTAAGACAAATTTAAAGATGAAACCAGAGCTTTTTAGGAGCTGGCTTAGCTCTTAGACCTTAGCCCTGGAAGTTGGGAGAAAGTAACCAGATGGAAACTTCCTGCACCATGAAGAAGTTGAAATTGGACCATCTATATCTGCTGCTAGTAAACACAGAGATGTTCTGTGGTCCTCAGATCTTTTGAAGTACCCAGTTTGTACTAATTAAAGTCAGAGTGGAGTAAATTTATGGAATTACAAACTAAAAGAATTTTTGACGATCATTTCATTTTAAGAGGTAAAATATGTAGGATTTAACATACCATTAATTATTGGACCTGCTACCCTTTGCTGTGTTTTTATTTTATTCTGAAAGTAATGCATGTTCATCACAGGACATTCCAGCAATGCAGAGGTCTATACATTTTTTCTCTTTAATAGCTACATAGTATCCCATTAAAAATATTCTTTATCTATTATGTGAAACAATATAATTTCCTATAACACAGCTATAGTGCAACAATGAATACTTTTTATACCTTATGTTTATATATGTTCTTATACCTTATGTTGTATGTGTTTACACCTTGTGGTTTTTATGTAGTAATTTTTGTATGGACTGTTTCATACAGAATTCCTCTTTCACCCCCTCCCCCAAGAAACCAAAAACCAACAACCAACCAGGAATGGTCAGTGTTCTCAGTTTTTACGTTGCACCAGATTATTACTAGCTCAGGAGCACAAGCAGTGAATGGTATTAGAATTTTCCCCAGTGAGAACTGATCAAAGAAATTTGGGGGTTTCCCTTTGTTGCATGTCAAGTACTCATTTACTGCTTTAAAATAGAATACTTGGTTTCAAAGTTCATTTGCCATACTTTACTAGTCTTGGATTTATCAGTTCGGTTAGAACTGGTAAACTGAAGGTCATGTTTACTATCTTTGCTTCAAGTATTTTTTTTTAAGTGCTTTTTTCTTAATTTTATTTATTTAAAAAGAGCAGTAATGGGGATTGAACCTAGTACCTTGTGCATGCTGACCACATGATTTACCACTGAGCTAGCTATGTCCACCCATCTTTTTTTTTAATGCTTTTTTGTGTAAGCTTTTTGGGGGGAAGTAATTAGATTGATTTATTTATTTAAAAATTTTTAAACATTTTAATTCTTTGCTACACATGTGTTCTACCACTGAGCTCTATCCTCTCCTCCCCTTTTTAAAAAATTTCAGCACACTTGCTTTTAATCAAAAGTGTCTTGTATACAGATTTGATCCTCTCCATTAAGCATTAAGGGGCTTCCTTAAGTATTTTTTTCTTTTAATTCCTTAAGTATTTCTAAGTGGCCTTGTTTACTTCTTGAGGCCAAGAACTGTTCTTTCTTTCCCCTTCCCCTAATCTGGGACCTTTTCAGTATTTCTTGAAAAGAATTTTAAGGGAAATTTGAAAACATATTTTCCTGTCCCTATCATACAGTACAGTTTTGGCATATTACGACATTCACAGTATTACAAACTTGGATATAAAATTAGTGGAAAATAAATTTCCTTTGGTGAAAGTGAGTGATTTACCTTCCTCCCTCCCAGGTCCTGTTTGTTTCATCACTCATCTTTCTAGACTACAGTGATTTCAGTTTATATCATTCTTAGGAATACTGTTTTTGAGTGATTTGTGATACATACTGCAAAAAGTTTATCCTGGCAGTCTGAAAGCTGTGTTCCAAGAGAGTGATGTCCAAATTGGAATGACTTGGAATGTTCAAGGAACTTACTTCGTTTTGGGAGAGTGGCAAATATCTTTTAGAAAGTCTTCGAGTCTTCACAAGGGCATGGGGAAGGGGGAATTGCTGTTGATAATTAAAGTAATAAGACTATGTAATTAGTCTCCTATTTCTGATTTTGGTACATGCTTCATAGTCCAACCAATAATGCATCCATTGGCATATGCTGTTATATAAGGAACAGCAAGAGTCCCCATAGATGTACAAAATTGTAAAACCTTTCCTAAAAGGACAGTGTTTCAGTATTTAATAAATGAGGGAGAATCTTGGGAACTTTTTAGCATGTCTTTTCATTGATATACATAGTTGATAATTGTCATAGTGGGTCAGTAACTGGTAGAACCTCATCATTTGATTTTGTTTACTTTCATTATTTTAGATTTGATAGAATTTAGGGTTCTAATGAACCAGGGTGGGATTAGTGTATTCTCAGAAGATGTGATGTTAGTTTACACGTTTGTCATTGCTTCTGTTTTATGTTTCGGGCAAAAATAAAGATGGAAATTTCAGGGAAGTGATTTAGCAAATAAATTTTTTCTAATGAGGATTGAGTCTCTTTTTATAGACTCAAAATATTTTGGGCTCAAATCACCAAAATTTTCTGCATTTTCTTTGTTACTGAGAATGGTCATCAGATAGATAAGGTTATTCACAGAACTTTCAGTGTGTGATTTTAGATTACTGAAGATCTTCACTTAACATTTTATAGTCACTGGTGCTGTTGGATGGTTCAGTATTAATAATTCTAATATATTTTATGGTGTCTTAAGGATTATTTTTTTTCATGTGGAGGCATTTTTATTTTGATTTTGTGAGACATACTTTACAAACAATAAAATTACAGAATTTAAGGGTCCTGTTTGAAAAGTTGGTTTTATGCAGGTAACCATCACTCAGATATGAACATTTCTCCCTCCAGCTAGTTCCTCTCAGGTCGTTTCCAGTCTGTTCCCTCTTAGGCAACTACTTTATGATTTCTAGCACCTTAGTTTAGTTTTCATAGTAATTGAAAAAAAAATGTTGTATCTGCTGTCAGTCTGAATTCTGGAAAACTGGACAGTTCCACCTGGCAAATAGATGATCAGAAATCTGTTTAGCTCATAAAGTTCTAACCTCCATGTGTGTTGAGAATGTTGAATGAAAGGAAGTTTTTATTCCTGTTATGTGTCAGACACTCAAGTTTGGGGGCTTGCCTAAGAAAAGTTACATAAGGAGTGGTCTTTAAAAAACTTAACTCTTAGGAAGAAGCTTGCCTCCTTCTTTCAAAATGTTATTTTTATCCAACCGTGACTTATGTAAAATTCTAGAAGCCTTTGGCTATTTTAAGTTAGGAAATCAGTCTTTTTTTTTTTTTACATTGAAGCAATATTGTTCCTTTTCACTAATGTGCTATGTGTATTTACACACACAGAATATTACTTTTTCTTTTTTTTTAAATTATAATTGATGGGAATATTTTTAAACAGTGCTACCGTTTCCCTTGTGCTGATTGGTTGGTATTTATTATAGAAGAGCTTAAAGGAGAGATTTGAGGAGCTGGAGCTTCCACTTCAGTGAACCATGTAGTATTGGCAGTGTGAATGTCAGCCTTTGGAGGATGCAAAGCTAGTGGGAGGAAACCCAGATGACTGACATTAACTCGTATGAATTATCTAGATAAGCTCAAAGAAAGGGAAAGGAGAAGTTCTAGGACTGATGAATAAATTCTTATTTTTCTTACCTTTGATACATAACCTAGAGGATTTTCATCATTCTCCTTGGGAAGATTGGATGTGAGAAGTAATATTTGACAAAATATTACTTTGAAATTATTATTATAATGAGACTCCATGGCAGTATCAATGATGCAGTTAGATTGCTGTTCTTAGTCTAATTTCTTAGATTTTGGTGAAACGGGTAGTAAATGGGACAGTTATTTAAGAATAATGCAGAAATGCAGTAAGTGAAGATAAACATCTCCACACATTGTATGTGCAGGAGTTGACCAACCAAACTCAATCTGTTTTGCCCATCCTTTAAGGAGACTGAAATAAAATTTCTCTCCATTTCCCTTTATGCTGTAGCTAATTACACATGCCTCCATTTGCTTTTATGTTTAAGTTCAGAATGATTTTATCTTCTCAAATGAAAAGTTGGATTATCCCTTGCCAAATATTTTTTTGAAAGGTTTTGTTTTGTTTTGTTTAATTGAAGTATAGTCGGTTTACAGTGTGTTAATTTCTGAAGTACAGCATAGTGATTCAGTTATATATATATTCCTTTTTATTATAGACTATTACAAGAGATTGAATATAGTTCCCTATGTTATACAGCAGGACCTTGTTGTTTATTTTATGTATAGTAGTCAGTATCTGCAAGTCCCAGACTCCCAGTTTATCCCTCCCCCCACTTTTTCCCCACTGGTAACCATAAATTTTTTTTTTTTTTTCGACAGTAACTGACAGTAATTGAGAACTTACTGTGTGCTAGGTGCCTTTCATTTTTAAAGTTTATTTATTTTTATTGAAGTATAGTTGATTTAAATGCTGTATTAGTTTCATATGTACAGCAAAGTGATTCAGTTATGCATATATATTCTTTTTCAGATTCTTTTCCATTATAGATTATTACAAGATACTGAATACAGTTCCCTGTGCTATATAGTAGGTCCTTGTTTATTTTATATATAGTAGTGTGTATATGTTGATCTCAAACTCCTGATTTATCCGTCCCCCTCACCCCTTTCCCCTTGGTAACTATAGTTTGTTTTCTATGTGAGTCTATTTCCAGTTTGTTAGTAAGTTCACTTGTATCTTTTTTTTTTTAGACCACATATAAGCGATATATATTTGTCTTTCTCTGACTTACTTCCCTTAATATAAATAATATCTAGTTCCATCCATGTTGCTGCAAATGGCATTATTTCATGTTTTTAATGGCTGAGTCCACCACGCACACGCACACGGACACGCACACAAAACATCTTCTCTATCCATTCATCTGTCGACGGGCATTAAGGTTGCTTCCCTGTCTTGGCTATTGTAAATAGTGCTGCTGTGAACAGTGGGGTGCATGTATCTTTTTGAATTAAGAGTTTCCTCTGGATATATGCCCAGGAGTGGGATTGCTGGATCATGTGATAACTCTGTTTTTAGCTTTTTAAGGAACCTCAATACTGTGTTCCATAGTGGCCGCACCAATTTACATTCCCACCAAAAGTAGGAGGGTTCCTTTTTTTTCCAGATGCCTTTCTTAACACTCAGCAATACTAACTTTAAAGTCATAATTTCAAGGTCATAGGGATTTTTTGATTGCATTAAAACATCTTGTTTGTTACCTTTTGCCTGTTCTATTTTCTTATTTTTGGTCCTGTTATAAACTCAGCATATTTAGAATTTTTTGTGTTTTCTTTTTCAAAGATACTAAAAATTTCTATAGTTTGGCCAAAAATATGATAACATGTTCCTTTATGTCAAAGGCATACATATTGACTTAACACCCTTGAATCTAATATTGTCATAAATAAAAATATGTTGTAATGTTACAACTGGAGCAATCTTTTTGGGGGGGACTGTTAATTGGGTTTATTTAATTAGTTTTTTAATGGTGGTACTGGGGGTTGAACCTAGCACTATACCAGTGAGCTATACCATCCCACCCCACTAACAATTGAAATGATCTTAATTGAGTTTAATAGCTTAGAAAAATTATGATAGGATGCATATTGGAATTGTGTACTTTTGAGGTTCTTATATTCAGCTTAAGAAAATTGAATATTGGTAATAATGATGGACTAATTCTTTGTAGTGACTTTTTCCTCTAGCTTTCATCTGATTGCAGTAAATTTGAATGTCTAAAATCTCACTGATGTATGTGGGTTTTGTTTGTTCTAATAACTGTTTATTCCTTTTAAAAACCAAGAATTGCTGGCATGATCTTTTTAGTTCATGAGGTGATTTTAGCTAAATGATTCAGTCTTCTGCCCTGCCACTTTTCCCCCTTGTACTGGATCTTTCAGATTGAACATATTTGACTATTTTCCCCCAGGTTGAATCGACCAAAGCAATGGTTATGGAGAAGCCTAGTCCCCTGCTGGTCGGGCGGGAATTTGTGAGACAGTATTACACACTGCTGAACCAGGCCCCAGACATGCTACACAGGTAAAACTTTTTGTTTCCTGGGCATCATCTAATTCTGTGTTTTATTATGTAGGTGCTTACACTTGAGATTCTTATTCATCATGCACCTTGTAGGATTGTTGCATTATAGTGTTTTGTACATAAGTACCAAAAAGTGATGACTGTTAAAATTATGTAATAATATTAAATAGAATGTACTGATGTTTAAAAACTGGACTGTTACCTATAAATTACCAGAAAAATAATGCCTGGAAATGTAACATGTTTATGCTTTTGTTTGTTTTTGCCGTTTTTTGTTTTGCTGTTCTGGTGAATCATAAATTTAGTAAGAATGCATTGAAGATATAAGACTGTTCTTGTAGTGACTTACTTTTGTGTTGGTATGCTTTAAAATATTGGGTATCTTTTTAGTGGAAATGATTTATGCTTGTAAATTAAAACAGATGTATGAAATAAACATGAAAGTCTTTAGTAAAACAGTGCTAACAGTTTTTCTGTGTATATGCCAATGTTTTTAATATACTATGTTTTAGCTTTTTTAGTTGAAAATCTAATCATCTTACAAAGGTAGTACACATACCACATTAATTATAGTATAATTTTAGTATTCAGGGTTTTTATTTTCCAGAGGTGTAGCTTATACTTAATCTCCTAATGATGAATATGTAAGTTGCTTCCATTAATTCCTCCTACAAACAATGCTGCATTATACAAAACTCTTGTCTATTTATGTGAACTTAAAATATTTCTTAGAAATTTCAAAATGTGTATTTGTCAGACCAGAACTATTTTTCCTCTGTACTCTGCTGATTGCATATTGTATACCACGTGACTATTAGGTGTAAAAGAATATTTATAAATTGTGTTGAGTCCTGACTCTGAAAATGTAAAATATCTCTTGTATTTTTTTTTAAGGCTTCACAATTTCTGAAACACTTAACCTTTTTACTCTTGATCTTTATAAAAACCTTTTAGTAAGGCATTGTAGGAGCGCTAACTTCATTTTACAGGTAAAGATATTAAGAGGTTCAAAATTTGGTATTCACACTTAGTAAAGTGATAGAATAAGTCTCAGCTTTTTTTCTTTTTCCCTTTTCGTTGTATTTTTTCTTAAAATTGTATTCTGTGCCCTTTGCAGTTAGACAAATTTGGAATTTAAAATGGAGCAGGAGATGAAAGAAACTAACCATATACATTAATGTATTTCTTGGTCAATATTGTTATTTTTTGATTCAAACAATCCTTTTTTCACATTTAATTTCTAAGGTACGATGAAAGGTGGCTTAGCCAGCAATGAACTGATTGGCTAACATGCAGCCTCTCAGTGACTTTAAAAGTTGTAAGGTAGATTTGAGACCTACATGGGCCCAGATCTGTCCCTTTTTGAGGGGCAGAGGAAAGTACAATCAGGATGCAGAATGACATGAATAAGCTTGTATGTGAAAACTTTTTCATCTGATCAAGAAATCCTAATAGTGGTTATCCCCTGAGTTAGGGCATTTTCCCTGTGTGTGTGATTAGGATAGGGTTGGCACTTTCCTAATTGAGTATTGTAATGAAGATGAAGTAGATGAGGATATAGATGAATTAAAGCTATGAAGAATTAAGTCTGAACATGTTGATGCATCAGCAGAAATTGTTGGAAAACTCCTCAGACCCATCTGTCTGCCTGAGTTACTGGGTTTTTAATGGGAATTCAACATATGTATTCTCAGATATAAAAGGACTCTCAAATCTGTGGAGAATATAGGTGTCCTCGTCTGTATCAAAACTGTCTGTTTTCACCTTGAGTGAAAGCAAGGGCTTGTATTTTAAGTGATCTTTCTGACATGAACTACCAAATCCTTCCCAACACAATTGTCCTGAGACCTGGAACTTGTGACTTGTGGGGGGAGGGGATAAATGTTCTGCTTCCTTGACCAAATTCATTCCCATTGTGCAAATTCTGTGACATGTAGGGGATGGATGTATGATTTGTATACAAAGATGAAAAGAGAAACACATTCCAGCCTCCAAGAACGTACCAGTGAGGCAGATGGGTACCAAACATGAACAGTAAATACTTGGTCTTAGGATACTTAAAGATGTCAAGTATCTTCTTGTTTTACAGATTTTATGGAAAGAACTCTTCTTATGTTCATGGGGGATTGGATTCAAATGGAAAGCCAGCAGATGCGGTCTATGGACAGAAAGTAAGCATAACAAGCTTTACGTAAGCTGTTAAGTAACTAGAACATAACCCATAAAACTGAAGTGGATACATGCTTAATAGAGTTATTGATATTTGAAGATCAAATCTATTTGAAGAAGATCAACTTCTGTTTGGAGATTTAGGTATTCAGTAACTATTTGATTTATGTGATAGTCATTGAAGAGCTTAGATTGTCATTTTTGTTCGTTTTGTATGATATATTTTGAAGTTTTTTTGTTAGGAAATAATTGGTTTTAGTATGGGGATCACCTGTTGTAAACATTTTTAGGTATATTAATTCAGGACAGTAATTTTAAAAGTCTCAAGGTGGCCACTGGGAATGTAGTGTACAAATTACAGTGGGGTCCATGTAGTTTGTAATTTGAATATGCGTAGGTAAATTCTCTATGCTTGTTGTCTTAGAAAGTTAGTTGTTCTTGAGGGCTGTGTAAATTTTGAGTCCTTACCTCTTGTCTTAATTCCTTAGGAAATCCATAGGAAAGTTATGTCACAAAACTTCACCAATTGCCACACTAAGATCCGCCACGTTGATGCTCATGCCACTCTGAATGACGGCGTGGTGGTCCAGGTGATGGGCTTGCTCTCTAATAACAACCAGGCTTTGAGGAGATTCATGCAGACTTTTGTCCTTGCTCCTGAGGTATGAACAAAGAAACAATGAACGGTTTGAAATTGTAAATTTACAGATAAGTTGAATAATAGTACTGTAGTAATTCCTACATATATCTGACCTAGAGCCACTGTCAACATTTGCCCACTCGTTTATAATTCTTTTTCTACTTACCTGTCATTTTTAATTCTAAACCTTTTGAGAAGTTGGAGATACGATACCTAGTTATCCTCAGATACTTAAGTGAGCATTTCCTAAGAGTAAGGAACTGCCTTCCATACCATAGTATAGTTACCAGGTTCAGGAAGTATTGATACAATACCATTATCCATCTGCAGTCCATATTTAAATTTTGGTAGTTGTCCCAATAATAATCTTTATAGTAATTTTTTTCCTCTTGTCCGAGATTCAGTCTAGGCTTACATGTTGTTCATAGCTGTGTTTTCTATTGAAGCTCCTTTAATCTGCTTTAATTCATTAATCTTGGTTTTCAAGGTGTTCACATGTTTAAAGAGGACACAAGTTTCTGTGTAGAATGGCTCAGTTTGAATTATCTGATACTTCCTTGTGGTTAGGTTTAGGTTATGTCTTTTGTACCTCATATTAGGCTCTTGATGTCATTTAGTCTATTACTAGTATTTTTACTTTCCTCATTAATAAGTAAATTGTGGGTCAGTCTTTGAGACTGTGCACGTACTCTGTTCTTCATCACACTTGTAGGCACTCTTCAGCATTCACTGATACTTGCCAGAATCAGCTGCTACTTTGATGGTTCTTTCATTCTATATTTATTAGTTGGCATTCTTTGTAAAGAACTTTGCCTTTTCTTCTATCTGTCATGGGGTCTTTGTTTATTTAATGGATTTAATGAATTACTAACTTTATATAGATGTCTCACATGTCCCAGATCTGCTAAGTGTGAGCTCCTTTGAGCTGGTTTCTGGTTTTTTTGGTTTTGGTTTTTTGTTTGTTTTTTTTTGCATGGAGAGGGTGAGAGGTGGGGAGCACTTGGTGGCACAAAATGCGTCAGGCTCATCTTGCACTCTCTGCTCCTGCCCCAACCCAAGGTCTGGGATTAGCTGTTTCTTCACGGAGCCCTGTTTTTTTAGTTATTATGTTTACCATGAAAGGGCAGAAGGTTTATGTTGCTCAGTTGCATTTGTAGTGTCTTCCTGGCTTGTCTAGACTGAACACAGTCAGGAAGCCTATCTGCATGAGGACGAGGAAGGGGCTCCATGAGGACTTACTGATTCAGTGTTTTCTCCAGCATTACCCTTAAGATAATTTTCTATTGAAGGATAGTAAGTCTAAAACCTCTATCACTTTCTGTTTGAATATAAAATAACTCAACTGTCAGTGTGAAAAATTACACGGAGTCATTTTAGTCAAGATTTTTAGAGGAAGACTTAGATTATCTGTAGTGTTAAAATTGTTGATGAACTTCTAAATATTCAAGTAATCATGGGATAATTGCTAATTCTAAGTTTACTTGTAGTTCTTTTTCCTTTAAAGAGGAAGATTCTAACATTACCTTAGTATAATACATTGTCACATAAACTGTCTCAGTTCTCAAAACTCTAAGGTATAAGTTGGTGTCTCATTCTATAGATGAAGAAAGTGCCTTAGAAATTGAATATCTGGTAAATGACATAGTTGGATTTAGACTTAGCTGTGTCTTGCACCTCCCACAGATTTAGGGAATTTTTGAATTTCTGCTGCAGTTGGTAATACGTATTTATTGTTGAAGAAATTATTCGAAGTGTGGGCTATGGCATCTTAAATATTTAGAGCTTTATCAACTTTTAGATATTCATCCGGTGGTATTTCAAGCAGTCTACTTGAATGTAGTTTTAACAGCCTTAGTAGAGCCGAGTTTTTTCAGCATTGGTCCTGTTAACGTTTTGGGCTGGATAATTTTTTGTGGTGGAGGTTGTCCTGTGTAATGTAGGATGTTTATAGCAGCATCCCTGCCCTCTACTCAGTAGTTGTCAGTTGTACTTCTGATGGGAAACCTAAAATTAAAATGTCTTCAGATATTGCCACATGTCTCCTGGACTGGGCAATACTGCCTTCACTTGGGAATCATGGTGTAGGGTGATTTGGCTTTTTAAAAGTCTGCCGAATAAATGAAACCGTTTTGTTGGCATTACAGGGCTCTGTTGCAAATAAGTTCTATGTTCACAATGATATCTTCAGATACCAAGATGAGGTCTTTGGTGGCTTTGTCACTGAGCCTCAGGAGGGTAAGTAACTTGTCTAAATTTTTTTTTTTGATGGCCTCAGGTTGACCTGAAGAGTATAGGTTTCTTGATTTTCATAATTCTCTCTGTTTTTCATTAGTAACTTCTGATTGTCAAGACATAGGAAGGCTTTGAGATTTTTAACCTACCTGAAGCTAACAGGTTAGCCTGGTTCACTGATACTGGTAGAAGACATAAAACTCCTAAGTCAGAAGTAGACAGGTTGTACTCACAGCAACAATAGTAACATTTTTTTTGCCAGTTTCCTTGGGACACTGAAGAAGTTACCTGATACCTGCGTTGCAATGTGGGGTGTATTATATTACAAGGATAGAACTGTAGGTTAAAGAAATGGAAATATTGTGATGGGCAGCAGCCATGCCTGCCTTTTGTTCTGGAGAGAGACACTTCTCGAGGCTGTTTGCTGTGTAAATGTTCTTAAAAGATAGTCTAGAACAAAGGGTAGCCATTGCCTCAACTGTAAGCTGTGCAGAAACACAAGAGACCCATGGAGAGATGTCTCTAAACATGTAAGAGTAATTAACGTTTTAGTGTTTTCTGTATGGCTGGGACAAGACTGAGTGCTTCCTGTTTATTGTGTTAATACAGCAGCTTTACGGATAAGTACTTTAGGTACTGTTGTTCCCATTTAATAAATTAAGGCATTGAGATGCACGGAATTTGCTAATGTAACATAGCTAGTTAGGTGGTAGAGCTGGGTTGCTGGCAATGTGACCTCAGACTATGTTTTTAACCCAAACACTACAGTAGCTTTATTTCTGTCCTTAAAACCCATGTCACAATTTTACCCAATTGACCTGTTCTCTTTACTTTTTTATGTATGTGTACTTTTCCTATTTCATTGCCTTTTTGATAGTGATGAGCATTGTGAAAGTATGTTTGTGAATAAGTAAGTACACATTACTTTAAATTTCTTTTCTCATTTAGAATCTGAAGAAGAAGTGGAAGAACCTGAAGAAAGACAGCAGACACCTGAGGTGGTACCTGATGATTCTGGAACTTTCTATGATCAAACTGTCAGGTGAGGAAAACTTTGTTCCTTTGTCCAGAGCTGCCTGAGCATTCAGGTTGTTTAGTCTTTGTCTTTGTTGCAGGGCAGCCATAATGCTCAGAAGTCTCAGAAAATAATGATAATTTCCCAGAAGAAAGATTTTGCTTTTGGTCTCTGAGCTAACATAAATATATAACTTGTTTAATGTAGATTGTACTCTGAGGACTACTTAAATAGTGTCCAGCAGTCACTTTGTGGTTTAGTTTTTTCTTGGCCATAAGTGGAAAAATAGATTTAGGATTTATCAAGTTTTTAACATACCAAGGCATTGCATTAAGTGCTTTGGGAGGACTATAACATGCACAAGGATTTAGGCAGAAACGGGCAGAAATTCAGACATGAGTTAAGTAGCAATAAAGAATTTTATTTATTAGCCCAGAAAACAAATGTGTGACTGTATGTTAAGGTGTTTTTTTCCTTTTTTTTTTTAAATCTGTAACCAGAACAGAAATGTTTGGTAGTAATGAAATGAATTATTTACTTGATGCCCAGGGTGAGTATTAGCATTCAGTGCTTAAAGGATACGTTCAGATGTATCCTTTAGTGATGGACTGAATACATTACTCACGTGGGTTGCTCCTTGAAAATGAAGATTTGTTGTCCTACTACAAACCTACCACATTAGAATTTCAGAGGGGAATACACTTAAAGCTTTAACAGACATTTCCTGTGACTTATGTGGAAGTTTAAGAACTATTCTGAGTCATCACTGATGTCTTTTTTTCTCCAAAATTCTGTGTATGTTTATTATAAGAGATTGTTTTGGTAGTGAAAACCCCGTAACATAAAATTTACCTTAACCATTTTTAAGTGTGCTTTATAGTAGTGTTAAGTATTTGCACACGATTGTGCAACAGATCACTAGAACTTATCATCTTGCAAAACTGAAACTGTACCTATTAAACAACTCCCCTTTTCCCGCCTCCCCACAGCCTATTAGAATTTTGTTATATGTCGTAGGTAAATTGTAATAGTTTGGGGATTCTAACGGAGAAACACTGGTTTGGTTCATTTTGATCTGTTTGATGCATTTGCTTAATCAGAATTTAGCAAGTCTGACTGCAGGTAAGATTGCTCATTGAGGGCTTTTTTAACAAGTTATCTTGTTTTAATACTCAGATACGGGATTCTTAGATCTTTTTTGGTGGGAGAGGGGCTAATTTTAGGTTCAGGTCTCTATAGTTAAATACTTAGGAATTTCTTGCTTAATCAGTGGAGGCAGAATGATATTTCTCAAATTTTACTGTGGCAGCAATGACTTAGAAGAACATTTAGAAGAACCTGTTGCTGAACCAGAGCCTGATCCTGAACCAGAACCAGAACAGGAACCTGTTTCTGAAGTCCAAGAGGAAAAGTCTGAGCCAGTGTTGGAAGAAAGCCCTCCTGAGGAGGCTCAGAAGAGCTCTTCTCCAGCACCTGCAGACGCAGCCCAGAGCGTGCAGGAGGACTTGAGAGTATGCAGTGTGTCTTCATTCTTACTCTATTTCCAGTCTATTTTTAAAAATCTCTTTTGTTGTTAGTTGACTTTTGTAGGTGCATTTTCATGTTGGTTGTTGAGGGAAATTTCTTACATACTGACCATGCCTCAGAAAGAAGTAAGATACATATTGCTTTATCAAATCAAAAGTAATTTTTTTCCCTCTTGTAAGGAAACTTTGAATACTTTTTAGACCAGTAATTTCAGGTGCTGTTTTATCACCATATCAACAAACCCCTCATCTTTTTAATATTTCCTCTTAGAAGTTGCAAATTATTATGTGCTTGTTATAAGAAACAAGTGATTGTGTTTTTAAAAACTAACATGATACAACAGATTTTTTTCATGCCCTTTTCTGTAAAATCCATTTGAGGATAACTTAATAGTGGAAGTGGAAACATTGTTGAAATATAACTACTTTTCTAGTTAGAATCTGTGATTTCAAAAGTTTGAAGCTTTTCAGTGACTCTCCCTGAATCACGTCAGGATGATGTCAGCGGTACTCTCAGAACCTTTTACATTTGATACTCCGTGAAGGAATGTTTTAGTGCCATATTTATGGGACCAGGGTTCTTTTAATGCCTTTTATTCCTGATGGTTAATTCACTTGCCATCGTTCTAAGTAGAGGAACTGTTGGTAAAGTAAATAGGGTTCTTGGTCTCTGGAAGCTTTCATAGGTGAGCAGGAAAGAGAAATAGTGAATTGACCTCAGCTAGCAGGTAGAAAGGTAAATTGTCTGGATTGAGATTCTATGACAGGTTAGGTGGCTTAATTATAGTATTCCTGGAGAGAGGTAATGATATCTTGGATTAGGGTCCTAGCATTGGAGATGGAGATAAGATCATTAAGAAGTAAATAACAGAATTTGGTGGTTTTGATATGGCTTGAAAACATATTCTAGATAATTCTAAAGTTGGTGTAATTGGGTCAGTGTTTATGCTATAGAGTTCAAGAGAATCAGAGGTTTTGGAAAGAGAAATTTTCTTTGCTGATACTTGATAACTAGTCTTCAGGGGTATTTGTACTAAATTTGAAAGTGGGGAGGAAGGAATGTCAAGTTACTTAAAAATTCCATCGGCCTATGAAAATATGTGTATATTATGTACAAGAAATCAAAAGCTAATAGCTTTCATGTTGTTTTGATAATGATATAATCAGCTAATGTTGTTGTGGTTCCCTTAGACCTTTTCTTGGGCATCTGTGACCAGTAAGAACCTTCCACCCAGTGGAGCTGTCCCAGTTACTGGGATACCACCTCATGTTGTTAAAGTCCCGGCTTCACAGGTGAGTTTCTGATGAAGTTCATATTAGGCAAATTTACTTGTATTTTCGTGTAACGTGGTTTCACAGTTACTTAGTGAAGGGTACAAGGTGGCTTTTATTTTATTTTATTTTTTTTTGTGACAGAATTGTCATTTTCTAGTGTAAGCATTACTGTTAGCTAGGAAACTTCACAAGAAAAAAACTAAACTTGCTTTGCTTTTACACAAAAGTTAATGTGTAAATTTTTTAGCCTCGTCCGGAGTCTAAGCCTGAGTCTCAGATTCCACCGCAGAGGCCTCAGAGGGATCAACGAGTTCGGGAACAGAGAATAAATGTTCCTCCCCAGAGGGGACCTAGACCAGGTGAGAGCTCAGAAGGATGGCTTCTCTAGTTTGGGGATGTTGAGGGTGAGAGCTTGTTGGAGGGCAGTTGATATTTGTGTACTTAGATTAAAAAATGTATATATGTGTCTATATAGTGGAACTGATGTAATTATCTGTATTGAGCATTAGAGAAAAAAGTATTGAATGGAGCAGTTACTGAGAGGTGTCTTGTTTCTCTTCCAATTCATTGCTGTTTTTGTTTCCTCTTCAGTCCGTGAGGCTGGTGAGCAAGGTGATGTTGAACCGCGAAGAATCGTGAGACACCCTGACAGTCACCAGCTTTTCATTGGCAACCTGCCTCATGAGGTGGACAAATCAGAGCTTAAAGATTTTTTTCAAAGTAGGTTATTGAGTTTTAAATGCCAAATTCATCTAATACAGAGCTGTCCAGTAGAAGTAGAAAATGAGCCACATAGGTAATTTTAAGTTTTCTAGTGACATTTTTAAAAGGTAAAAAGAAACTGAATAATTTAATATTTTATTTAATCTTGTGTATCTGAAACATCTCAACTTCTGGAAGCATGAGCTTTGTTGCCTGTGGCTGTGCTGAGTCTGAAGTCCGGGGTGAATTTTGTACCTGGGGCGCATCTTACTTTGGATTAGCCGCATTCAGGTTGTCTGTAGCCGCATGGGACTGACTGGTGGCTGTCATATTGGACAGTGTGCATGTAACGTTTAGATGGAATGTTCTGAGTTATTTGAGAATTGTGTTTCACTTGCAGATTATGGGAATGTGGTGGAGCTGCGCATTAACAGCGGCGGGAAGTTGCCCAATTTTGGATTTGTTGTGTTTGATGACTCGGAGCCTGTTCAGAAGGTCCTTAGCAACAGGGTAAGCGGCTTTTCATCTTGATTTTGTTAAGAATAAGAATGTATCTTTGCTCTTTTAATGTATTCATTCTTAAAAATTAAAATTATGTTTTATATATATAAAGTGCAATTTATTCCAGCATGTTGGGGTAATATTTCCCATCACTGCCTGGGAGTTTAAAAAAACAAAACTGCTGTCTTAAGTAACCGAGTTTTTGATGTTAAGAGTACTTTCTCTAATAATAGAGGGATTTGTACAATGACAGTTTTTTTTTGTACTAACACAATTACTGTGTACTTAAAAGGGCCTTTCCCTTCCCCCACATCTTTCGTTAGTTGAAAAACACTTTGTAGCAATAGTAGTAGAAGGGAAGAACAAAAGTGTAAGTACTGTTAATTTAGTGAGATGGATGTGGGATTTTTAAGACCTCACTTTTTTCAATTGAGGTGAAATTCACATAGCAAAATTAACTTTTTAAAATGTACAGTTCAGTGGCGTTTAATACAGATTGTTGTGCAACTATCACGTATCTAGTTGCAAAACATTTTCATCCATAGTAAGCCCCTTATCCTTAAAGCGGTCCCTTCCCATATCCTCTCCCCAGCCCTTGGCAACCACTAATCTGCTTTCAGTGTCTGCAAATTAAAACTACAGATGTTATTAACCATGTTATAGAAATGGTGTAGATCTTTATTTCCCGGAGACTCTCCAAAACCTCCAATGTTCCTCAGAGTGTTAATAGATATGCCACAATATTTAATGTTGTCATAACATTTGAGTGAGCCTTAATCTACAGATGTGCATTATGTATCAAACTGTTTGACCATTATCTTTGTGAAGCATCTCCTGCAAAACAGGAATGAGGAGATAATAGTGGGTTATCTCACCCAGGACAGAGTACTGAACCTAGAAAAGTTCAGTAGGCTTTGTGGATAAATCTACCATTGAGCTTGCAGTAGATCCAGAGACCACTTTTTGGTGCATCCTTGGATTTTATAGTCTTAGATGGGATGATATTCCCAATTGGCCAGACGAGGTCAGACCTGATAATTGGCTTCCTAGTTAATTATCCAGGATAGGGGTTTGTTTCATTTAATGCATGTGGGTAAGTCATGGCATCTTTATGCGTAAGAATTGTTGAGGTCAGGTTCCTCAGAGAGGGACTGTTGTAAGTATGCCTGGCACTTTTTTTCATTTAGATTGCTTCTGTCTTTGTGATACCTCCTCAGAGATGTCTTCAATAACTGCCTTTTAAATACTTCCATTCCTAACCTCTTATTTTTCAGACTTGAAATGATTTTATTTTTCCCATTTTATCTAGAACAGTGCTTCACATTAGTGTTGTGTGATTTATATAATGTGTATATAAAATACATGTGAATATTTGTTAAAATACGTATTTATAAATGTATACATTTAAGTAATTAGAATTAAAAATGTAATTTAGACTTGGAGCTCAAAAGAGGCTCCCTGGCTCCACCCCCACCACGTAAGCTTTTCCTCATGTATGCTTTCAGATTACTGATGTGGACTTTGGAAACCTCAAATGTAGCTTGCCTTTCCCTCATCCCACGGTATTGGTAGAAATCTACCGTACTCCCTTCAGTAATTTTTTATGAGCCCAGAAATAGCCCACATATGAGCAGTCGTGTTTGACGTGCTGTGTGGTGTTTGACATGCTGTGTGTGTGGCATAGTGGTCAGAGCTTACACTTCCCTGTCAGGACACCTTGGTTTACATTGCTCTTAAATCAGTCCCTAGCATTGTGACCCATGTGGTCTAAGTTACTTAACCTCCCTGGCCCATAGTTTGCTGGTCTCTATAAAATAGGTGTAATGATAGCTCTCAAGGGGTTGTTAATGAAGATTAAATGAGATAACAAATGTCAAGCATCTAGAACATTTGTGCATAGTAAGAACTGTTGAATCTTTATTTAAAAAAATACTTCAGTTAGAAAAGCAGTGAATGCCAGCATGGAGCATAAATCAAGTTCATTGGAACCTTGAGAACCCCCTTTGTTGTCTACTTTAGCTCTGTTGGTGAAAAAGAAGGCCTAAGACTTAGTGTGGGTGTATCTTCTTTTTCTTTGCTAAGATCTGATATGTTTATTATCTTAAGTATTTTTCAAGATTCTATTAAGTTAGATAGCATTTTGTTAAAGTTATATTTAGATGAAATTTGTGATGTTTTTGAAACATGTATGTACTTTGCATAAATATGCGCAGCACCATCATTCCACATTTGGTGATGATGGGATTTCATTCTAAGCCTCCAAATCCATGGAAAAGTTGGCAATTTTTATTTATATTATTCTATTTATATAATTCTATAGGAATATAAGATTTGCTTTAATAAATACAGTGAGAATAACTTATGCTGCTGTGTTGTTTAATTTGAGTTTTTTTTAAATAGGTTGCATACCTAACTGCATTTCTGTGTATCTGTTAATGGGAAAGTTATGTGTTCTGCGTTTGAGACAGAGATGGAACTGTGAAGATGTAGCTGATTTGTACGTTGCTGGTTCTTTAAAATAGCTTTGTTTCCTCTTTGATAGTCAGTAGTCCATAAGCCCTCTGTGTAAATCTGCTCACCTTGATTCTTACAGCCCATCATGTTCAGAGGTGAAGTCCGCCTGAATGTGGAAGAAAAGAAGACTAGAGCCGCCCGGGAAGGGGACCGTCGAGATAATCGCCTGCGGGGACCTGGAGGCCCTCGAGGTGGGCTGGGTGGTGGAATGAGAGGCCCGCCCCGTGGAGGCATGGTGCAGAAACCAGGATTTGGAGTGGGACGGGGCCTGGCTCCAAGGCAGTGAATTCCTCATCACTGATTTTCACACAGCAGTACAAATCCTAGCTCCTTCCAAATGGTGAATTTCTTCAGCCAACCTTTGGTATCTTGGAATATGATCCTGGTCTATTATAAACTGCTTAAGTTTGTACAATTTTACTTTTTGTGTTAAAATGGTGTGTGCTCCTTCCCGCCCTCCCTTCCCTCCTCACCTTTAAATCCTTCACTTCCAATTTTGTGGAATGATATTTTAGGAAAAACGGATTTTTAAAGAAGAAAAAAAAGACTGAATTTCCTTGCTTTATTTGCGCATACAGACTGAATTTTTTTTTTAACAGCCATTTCCCCAAAGGAATGTGTCTTGCTTATTACTGACATTTGGTATGTTTCATTCATTGGAATATTTCTTACTTATTTTCTACGTGTTTCAAAAGCCTGTGAGAATAACAGGATTTGATAAACATTTTGAAGGCAGAAAAAACCCAAATTATTTCTTCTTTGAGAGTCATGACTACCTTCTGGTGTGGAGCAATTGCCATTGGAAAAATTGACAATTTTGTTGATTCTCACTTGGTATGGTTAAAAACTGAATAAAAGGTATTAGTGGAGTTTTTTTTTTCTTCTATGTGGTCACAAAACAATTCTAAAACCTACTGTTTTTACCATTGAAATTTAAATTGTGAGATAGGTTTTAAATGTCTAGAATGCAACTGATAGGCTTTTCTTGAACTGTTAGGTTTTTTTTTTTTTGAAGTAGAGTTTTTTGTTTAATTTGTTTGTAAAAAAAGGAAAAACACACAAAAAAATTTTTTTTGAAGTCTGAATAACCCAAAACCGGAGCAAAACTGTTGTGCCTTCTATTTATCTTTGATTCCAGTCTTGGCAATTGTTTAAAGAAAGATAATAAAAAAAAAAACCCTAGATTTGTTCTGTCAGGTTCAGAGTATGTTGGGAATTGCAGAATCCCTCTTTTACCCTGTATGTCTTCTGTTCATTTATTATGCCTTATTCTGAAATTAAGTCTCAAACTGGAATGCCTTTCAGAACAGATGCTTCTGTAGAGGTCCTTTGTCCTGAATAGTTCAGCATTTGTATTGAGTTTTATTTCAGTGTCTATTCAAAGTCCTAATCGTAGCCCATTAGAAAGAGTGTGACTTTAATACTGGACTTCACAGATGTGCTCAAGTTTTTTTTTTAAATCATGGCAGTTTGGTAAATTTTCTATTTTGTTATGGTTCCCTTTTATTGATGGGATGCAGTGGGTGTTACTTGGAAATGGCCAATTTTTATTAAAATGTTTCTGGAAGAAAATTTAATCTGGCAACATAGACTAATACTCGTTTTGCATATAGCATGTTACTGTTGAGTGCTGTGGGTGAAGGTTTTGTTTATACATTTGTGAAGCAAGCCTTTGTGATGACTTGTCATTACTAATTGAAGGGCAATGAAGTTGTCAAATTTAACTTATTTCTTTTCTTCTTAACAGTATTCACCTTTAGGACTGTTTGAGGATAGTATATGAGTAGGAATAGGGAATGTTTTGTTTGTTTTGCTGTTACTGGGAAACTGGGTTTGCTGAAAAGTGTAGTCTTAAACTAAAGTGAAGTTTGATGTTATCAGTTGGTCCTCAGTACCTCAAATATTTGAAAATTGGCAACATCCCCTTTACATAAAGAAATTTACATAACTGAATCATATAGCTGTTTTTTGGATCAGTTTAAATTACTAACTGGTAACCACTTCATTTGACCCAGGCCAGGGATAATTGGAAGAAATTCAGCTTGCACTTTTGTAGCTTATATTAAGCTTGTGGTGGAAAGAAGAAAACTTAGCCTGAGTTGTTTTTGAAAGAAAAAAACTTTAACTTGTGGTAACTGTTAGGTGTTAAATTATGGATACCCTGAAATCGTTTTTTGTAAGTGAACACTAACCATGCTATTTAAAATAGAAGTTCTTCCTTCTCAGAGCATTAAGGGTACTAACAAGATGCAGTGTTTCTCAACTTGGGGCTGTTGTGCTATATCCTGGAGGACAGTTAGGTATGTGTGAGATTAGGGGCTGTGTTGGAGGGAGATGCACACACTGCTTCTGGCATTTAGTGGGTGGGGGCCAGCGATGCCAAATGTTCTGTGAAATGAAGCAATCCCATTGAGAGCTTAGATATCCCTACTCCTGTAATTCATGGTGGGCAGGGTGGCGGAGTAGGACAACTCGGGTGAAGACTCACTCCTCTGAGATAGTGTCTCAGAAAAGTAAATTAGCAAGTAGAAATCTCTCAGGAATTACAGTGACATCTGCTGTGAGGAATTAATAGTCTCACTTTATTTGTACCAATGTGTCTGTTTTAAATTTGGACAGGTTAGTAGCAGTATACTAGACGCTTGTAACTTACTGCAGGGAACTTTTGCATAATCACAGAAAAGAAGAGTTTGCTTCAGTAATTTCAAGTTACCAGAATTGGAATATTGTGGAGTTTTGAATAGCATTGGACTTTATAAATAGGAATCATGGTTAACACTATTAGGAATCCCGATGCCATTGTTCACATTGTTGCTGATGGAATAAACGTGACGCCCTAGAATACACATACATTCACACATTGAAAGTGAAAGTAAAGTAGGTTAGGGCAGGTCTTGTGTAGGCAGCATCAGCTTATCACATTCAACACAATTTGTTGTCAGTAGGAATGACCCAGTATACTGTTCTGCTGAGCTTAAGGCCCTTTACCCATGAATATTTAAACTGGGTAAGACTAGTTTGGTTCAGTGGGTCTCAGTCTTTTAAGACGTGTTGAAAATAAATCAGTCTTGGGCCATATGAAAATACTTTTGTTTGCTTTCACGGTGAGGTTTGGCTTAACTTGTGTTTCCTGCATTCTCAGCTTTTTGAGCTGTTGCTGGGGAGTGGTGAATTGGATACTACAAAAATAATTATATGGCTTTTTGGGTGAGTAGGTTACTACCACAGTGTTAGTTGAATTGCACTTTAGTTTTAGGTTAGAAAACTAATTTTCACAACTACCCTGTGGATTAGGTACCATTCCCCCGCTCCCCCCCCCCCCCAATAGATGAAGTGACATCAGAGCAGTTAAAGGACTTGGGCCTCAAAGTCATCCTAGTAGCAAGGAGCAGACTGGCCTCCATAACTGAATGCTTTTCCTCTAGAACCATAGTGCCTGCGTATTTACATTTAAATCACAGTAAGGGAACAGGACATGACCATGGTAAATAACTGCCCTATAGAGACTAGACTGGTGTAAAACATTCAAAGCAAGGTTACTTACTGTTCTCTGTTCCTTTAGGATAAGCAGGATAAGTAAACATTGATTTTGTAGGGCTTGTTTTGATCTGCAGATTCTATGGTAACAGTAATAGTGACTTACTAGATTTTCTCATCTGTTTGATAACACATTTAGTTCCACTTAATCTAGATGTGGAAGATGAACAAACTTGTATTATAGCATCATCCCAGGTGAGTTTTTAACAGTTGTGTTTTGTGCTTACACCTGCCATCTTCTGATACTTTTCTTCATCCCTTTGAAAACCCTTGTAGAGTTTAATGATTAGTGGAAAACATGGCACTTTATAGAAAAGTTTGTTAGAATCTATATCAAAGTTTTAAATTTGTAGGCCATTTTTGCTGAGTGGCTTATTTCTTTTAAGAAAATGGTTGGGTTTGTCGAATCTACTGATCTAAAAAATATTTATATTAAAGTTTATTTGTATGCTACTTAATCTCTACAGGAACGGCACACAAATGAGATAATTGTTGAATTTTTTAGTATAACAGTTTTGAACCTTGTGAATGAAGCAACTTCAACATTTATTTGAATAGGGGTTTCTAGGTTACTGCCTAATATACCATTAATTGGCAGTGGACCATTAGAGTTAGTCTTGAAATGTTTTAGAAACCTTAAGGAATGAAAGTATTAGAAACTTAATGTCTTATGTGGGATAAGGTTGCTGAGAAAGTAATGGCCATGTTGTACTAGATAAATGAGGATTTCTGGTTTTAAGGTAGGTAGTACCTTTTGGAATTTGTATTTGTTTGCTGTGGTATTGAGGTTCTGGGGACCAAGCGTAGAATTGTGAACTCTTCGTAGACTACATTAAAGGAGAAATGGTGGCACATGTAAGATGTAAACTTTTATTTACAGTCTTTTTAGTGTATGTGTATCTAGCTCAGGATAATGCTCAAATTAGACTGCTTTGCTTATGCTTTCATAAAACGGTCTTTCATAATGGCCTAAGTGAGTAGCAGGCTGATTAAGAGGTGGGCTAAGCTGGTTTCGGTTTTGATTATGTTTCTGTATTGGCTTAGAATCAAGATTGTTCGCCTTTTTGATTGCATGACTTGTTTTTAAAACCTTGGACAGTCTACCTTCCTCCAGTTTCCACTTGAACCTGGTGGTTTTTTCAGTTCCCTGTGAGAGGAAAATAGTATTGGAAATCAGTTCCACTGTTACCCCATAAACCATGTGACGTGGCCAGTTACAGAAATCTGTACATGTTTAGAACTTTGCAATATGTCCACTGTTGCAGATTCCTAAGGGATTGCATCCCGTTTTGAAAAAAGTAAATTAAGGATTAAGGGATGCTTACCAAAAATTCACTATTGAATTACTTAAAGAAGTATTTATTTCTCAGAAACCCACTTACAGGAAGTTTGCCTCTATTTTTGGTAGTAATTATTAAATTAATCTGGATATAAGTTTTGACTATTGCTGTAATTAACCACTTTGGTTACTGATACTCCACCTAAGCTTTGAAATGACCAGTTTGACTTTAGATTTGGTTTAAATTCTGAAATGTTTTTATAAAGAATGATGCTTTTAAATGAAGACACAAGGAAGTAGTGAAGAAAAAAAGGACTTCCTTTCTTTAAAGATTCAATGCATACTTTATGTGTTCTACATAACACATAATGTTAAAAAATCATATGGGTAGATCGTGGATTTTGAAGAGGAGTAGGGGTGGAGGTGGAATTTACCTGATGGAATAGGAATCATCCGTTTATATAGAAAAAAAATCATAATTTTCAGTGAGACATGTCAGAATAAGGCCTTTAAGTTTTTCTTTTCCCATTCTGATTATTAACAGAAGAAACAGGAGAGACTCAGAATTCTTTGAATCGTAGAGTGTTAGTGCTGGAAAGGACTAAGGTGATTTGTACGCCTTCATTTTTCAAAAGATAGACTGCCTGTAGAATTATTGATTAGTGCAGAGTTTCAAATAAGCTTATAGAAGTAACGTGGAGCACCTTCAGGAATTGCCAGTCTGCCCTAGGTTTGCTCTTGGAAGCCAGAACTGTTACAGGTTAGGATGTGGGGAGAAAAGGGAAGGAGTCAAAAATTTTATATGCTCACCCAGTTGCTTGTCTTGCTTGTTTTCCATACCCAGGTTTTCTCTCTTTTCTTAGAACTGTCTTAATGCCCAGTTCTACCAGGGCCTGTTGTCAATAAGGACATTAACTTGTGCTCCCCTCAGGGATGGGTTTACTACTAGCTGTCAGAAAGCTATTGGGTATCCTAATGTGTTAATAGCTGAAACTCAGCTGTAATTTTCTCCTGAATCCTTCAGCATTTTGCATTCTGTACATTGTGGTGCTTTTTCCACCTTGTATTGTATCTGTAAGCTCCTAAGGGGCAGCAGTTTGGTCTTAGGCATGTACCCTGATCAGTGCCTGCAGCACCATATATGAATCAGGCTCTAATCTTCCTTTCCAGTGATTTTGCTGTTCTTCACGGAAGGATGCTCCAGCCATGCTGAGCTACTTAACAGATCCTCTAATAAGCCAGGCATTGCTGATTCTGTGGCTTAAAGTGCCTTGTCTTCCCTGAAGGTAGACTTGCATTTGCATTGCCCCTCACCCCCCCATCTCTTGCAGTCAAAGCCACGTTTTTTTCAAGACCTAGTTCCAGAGCTTGTTTTTTCCTCCCTTAAGAGAGAAAAGATTTTTTATAGGAGTGGCTAGCCCGTTTTTAGGGGTTGATTTGGCCAGAATTTGAAGCGAGGAACAAACTTACTCTCATCTGCTTTCCTTCCACATCGTCCCTCCTGTGAGATGTCCCAACCTTCATTTAAAAATACGTGTTCCTAGAATACTTCATACCTTTCTCATAGCTTATAACTTACCCTTTCAACCTAGAATTAGAACAGACGCATGTCTGTTTTACTACCTTACTAGACCATAAGCTCCTAGAGGACAAGGACTGGAGAATTCACCTCTGTTCCTCCAGGAGGCACAGTGACTTGCACAGAGGCGTGCTTAAGTGGTGACTCATTGAGTTGAATAAATTAGTGTATTTTGGTTTATATTCTCACAGATGGCATGCTTAGAGATCAGACTTACTGCAATAGCTTTTAGTCACTATGGCATTTTGGAGTGGAGGGGATTGTTGGGAAATTTTGAAGGGTGGGCAAAGAAGGGAGGAAGTCATTGGTCATCGTGAGGTACTTCCATCCCTGGTCTGGGTAGTTAGCTCTTCTTTCTGATTGTGCCCAGTGTATCCGGGGTACTTCGTTTCTGTGCACAAGACCTATATGTGCCAAGTTTCATTTCGTTTCACAGACCTCGTCCTTTGTCCTCAGTTTGTCACCACCCATGCTGTGAGTCTACATCACCTGCTTCCGTTTGCTTCCTCCCACATCCAGTCTCTAGCTAAGTCCTGTCAGTTCTACCTCAGGTCTTCGGCATCTCTTTCCCCCTCACCTACATAATGTAGTGGCCTCTCCTGCCTTTACCTCTCCCCAGCCTACTTTCTACACAGTATTAGACTCATCTTACTGAAACCTAGCTCTGATCGTGTATCCCATGTTTGTGTTCTATCTCCCCTACTAGACTGTAAGCTCCTTACGGGCAGGGTCTGTGTCTGAGTCATCTTTGTATCTCCCATAGCACCTATCAATAAATATGTCTTGAATGAACAGCATAAAGCCTTGTCAAGTGAAATGATGTTTTCCAGGTGATATGTAGGTTTCTCTTAGGTAATTGCAAGACGTCAGAAGTTCTCCGACTTCAAAAGTTCTCCCATATGTAAAGTTGGTTAAACGGTAACAACTATAAGTTAACCACAGAGAAAATTGCAGAAAACTTTAATTTTTTTCCATTGGAATCAGCATGGATATGTGTATATGGATGGTTCAATAAATATATTTTTATATACATGTATCACAGAAATTTTACATTCCATCTTCAAACTGCAGAAATAGGTTTTTTTTTTACAAGCCAAAAAGTAACTGCCATAACGTTTATGATTTCATGCAAAAAACAGGGAAGAATTAGGGACTAAAGGGAATTGATTGCTCAGGGTTAAGAGTCCAGCGAGAAGTAAAAATGCTACAATAAGGAAGCAATTGCTTAACACGCTGCTTAAGGTGGTAGCCGAACAAATCCTTACCCGCAGCATTAAGGCCATACCAAATGTACACATATATTCAAAGACATTTCCATATAAAAGACATACTATCACATTTTCTTATGGGAAAGGATGAGGAGCTTTGTGAGTAATTCTGACCCAATTTTCCAGGCCAGTTAATTGTGTAAGTTGTCCCCAGGCTGCTGCTTAGAAATGTCTTCTACTTTGGCTAGCTGTCAGTTTACTGCTTCACGGGCTTGTGATTTTTGTAGTGTCTTACATGGAAGTATGAGTCACTTTGAACCTCTTCCATCCTGGGTGATGAAGCACTTTGTAGCTTAACTAACAGTGCCCAGCCCAGCATGATTTTCACATCTCAAAGGATCAGAATTACAGTCAGAATTGTAATTTGTGTTTCTCTTACCTCCAACCAGTGATGGCATTGTGACCTGAAGAACTAAACAGTGCCTTTCTGTTCTTTGGGTTTAAAATAACTTTGAATAGTTACAGTGTAATGATCAAAGTGTGAGGTTTCAGGTAACATCCCCTGGAGCTGTTGAAAGTTAGTATTTCACTTTTACCCCCACTGTGTCACATTTAAGTTGCCAGCTACCTTTCTGGAAAGAAGGAAACGTAAAATAACTTGCAGAAGAACCATGGGATTTGCTCTTCTGCTTAAGCATCACTTCAGGCAACTTTTAAGACAAAGGGCAGGTCTGTTGTGCAAATATCTAGATGATTGCAATGAGGGAGGCATGAAGGGCACGTCCTTTGGAGATGACTTCCAGTTACACAGAAGTCATTTGCTTTGGCAAGTTTGGGGGGCAACTCGAGATGGCACCCTCTGATTCTTTTGGCAGAAACTGGCCGATCTTAGTGGATGGATCTTGTCAAAATTAGAAATGATGCTAACTAAATCTCAGATAAATTATGTAAAGAAATTAGTGACTGACTGAGCCTTTATTGTGATGTTATAACTCATGTTGGAATGTTTTAGATCAGTCTAACACTGCTTTTTCATTAATGTTGTCTTAGCTGTGAATTGGATATCAAGTAGTCCTGTTCATCCCCAGTTCTTTAATGGGCCAGTTTCCAACTAGGACCCTGGGATGTTGACAACAACTATGGCTGCAAGGTAATTGGGTCTCCTCGCGTGCGTTCCCTGGGCTAGGCGAGTCTGAGAATGATGTCTCTGGAAATGGCCTATCCTGGGAGAGGATCAAATAGTGTGTGACTTTGAAGCACTTTAGTATGTTTAAACACTTAGAAAGTGAGCAGTCACTGTCCTTTCCAACTGTTCTTTACCCAAAATGACACTAGTTATTTGCATTTCAGTGGTTTGCATCAACTCTAGATAAAGCAATTTTGAACTGATCCAGACAGACATATGGATACCCTTTGGCAACCTTATGTAGAGGCTTAAAAGAGATTTTGGTGTTGGTCACTTTGTGTTTCACATTTTACATTTCAAGTCTAATTATAGCAGGTGAAGATGTGCATTGTGTCCTATTTCAAACTTATGGAGGCTGCTGAGGTCCCTAGTATGTTTGTCTTGAAAGTAGAACTTGGCTATTTAGCTTGCTTTTTTTCTTTTGTTTTGTTTGAGAACATTTTTTTGCACTTTTTTTGATATGCACAGGAATCACACTGGGTAGGAATTTTATCTATATTCAATACGCTAAGTAGCAAGATGCACGCCTTTGGGATTTAATACACTAATTTTGTTACTGCTGAAAATATAATGGATTAAGTATTGGAAGATTAAACCATTAAGATACGAAATAGTATGAATTTTTAGCGCTCGGAAATGCACTGTGGGAGTGGCCAGGTTTTTTAGCCTCTTACCTACTACTCAGGCTGAATGACTTGTTGAACATGGTACACCTTTAAATGAGGTAGAGATAGATCTCATGTGGAATAGATCGAGTTTAGCAAACTGCTTAATTGATAACGTGAGCACCACTTCTAAAAAAGATTTGGCGCAATCTTTCATTTACTAGGCTAGGTAATACTAACCTCTTTCCCCAAAATATTCTTCCTAGAGAAAGGTAAAGCATTTTGAAAGAAACTGTTCTTTTTAAATACTTCCACAAGCAATGACTTACTAAAAACCAGTTACATTTTATCCTTTTTTTTCTATTCATATTTGACTTTTTCACCCTCCGAGCCTTTTTTTCTTTATGGACATGATTTCCTGCTTTGAATAGAGAGATTCTCTCTAGGTTGGGAAAAGATAATTTCAGTTACAGTTGAGAATAAAAAGACACGCTAGATTACACTGTTCTTCTAGGTTGGCTTGTTTAATATTTCAGATCAACAAAAATAGATCAGGACCACAAGCCCTCCTTTAGAAATACCTGCATTGTTCTAAGTATTGGCCTGCTATTTGACTTAAAATAGAACTCTAGAAGTAACTTTTCCAGAATCACTGTAGAACAGTGAGCTTAGTGTAGAACCATGACTTTACCATACCTTTATTGCCTATGTAGCACAAACTAAACGCTTAATGCAATTTTTCCCCCTTAATGGAGGCACTGGGGATTGAACCCAGAACCTCATGCATGCCAAGCACACGCTCTACCACTGAGCTATATCCCCGACCCCCAGTGCTTGCTGGCTTGGATTGATGTCGTTGAAGATGTGAGATGCTAGTGGGTACTAAGTATATCTGCTGCTGAGATGAAGGAAAGGTAAGTTCCCCACAAGAAAGTACAAGGACATGTGAGTTAGGCTGGAAGTATCAGCTTACCGAGAAGGGATAGGATGAACTGCTCTGCCCCTGCAGGAAAGCCTGCTGGTCTGTCCTTGAGGACTGCCATACTCAGTAAAGTCCTGACCCTTGTGCTATATGTCAGCTTGTTCTGATTATTCCAAGTCTCTTTGCTGATGTGCCTGCCGTGCGTTGTGCTTTAGCCAAATTGGTAGTCACTGTGCCTACGTTGTGCCCCTTATTATTTACCTCCATATTTTGACTCGTGTTCCTTCTGCCAGAATACTCCTTGCATCCGTCAAATTCTCATGGTTTTTAAGGTACTACTGCTCAAATGGCCCTTGAGCCATGAATCGCCTCATGCTTTATCTTCTGCCCGGTCCATAGCGGCCTCCTTTCTCTCTCACGTTTCCTGCATTCCACATGAATAATAATCTTGGTACTTCCATCATCCCTTCCTATATTGTGAGAAAAGAAGCTGTGTTTTATGCTGATGCACTGCTTTCATGGTCCACTGCCTTGCCATAATAGATTTAATAAATAGGTAGGCGGAGACAGGCAGGTTAAAAACAAAGCTGATAGAAAAACTGGGAAGAATATGTATATTCTAGTTCTGGCTATAACGCTTTCTTTTGAAATCTCTTCAGCTGCCAGCTCAAACCTTGAGCTGCTTTCTCTAGGCCGAGGCATTCTGCAAAAATCCAAAAGCAAGGACATAACAGTTGCCTGGAGACTCACTGAAACTGACTTGTGGTCACTAGATAGGGTCCGTTCAGTGTCAGTTTGCTCACCAGCATCCCAAGCTACACAGAAGTCGCTGCCCTGATGCTCAGAGCAGTAGCCAAGACATTGCTAGCCTCACTGCTAGTAGCTTATGGTCCTGTTAGGCCACAGGCCAAACTTGGGGTTGCAGTTGAAGAAGAGTCATGGGTGAGGCCAAGGGGGTCCTAGGAAATGCAGTAAGAAGAGGCCTATTGCATGGACCAGTCTGGCTCATTTGTACACATCAAGTTACCTAAGGGGCTGTCATGTCAGGAACAGAAGGACTTGGAGACAAGTAGTAGCTTCTTAAAATATTTTTGAGTATGTGGGGGAGGGTTACGTCCATGTATTTCCCTATAGTTCCATTTTCCCACTTGATTTCCGAGGCCTGGAGAAGGTAAGGAACCGTCAGGAGGCCCTCCTGTGCTGGGACAGGGGTCAGGCGGTTCCACGGCGCCTCACAGCGGGTGCTCCTACCTCAGCAGCTGCTCGGGGGGAGTGGTTGCCTGTGTTTAGCCCTCTGAAAGGTGGGTGAGTCCACAGCTACATAAACCCAGAAAGTGAACTGCTGTGGAAAACAGCTTATCGTTTGGAGTCTGAGTTCAAATGACCCGTCCCCAGGAGACCTTGGATTGTCCCTGCGAGACAGTTTCTCTCCTGGCCTCATGCGTGACCACATCTTCCTTTTAATTAGTTGTTCGTATCACATCTGACGTCACTAAATCGTTGAGTTCTGGCGTTAGGGATGATGCTTATCTTTGATTCCTAGGCCTCGTATTGTTTGTAGCAGGTTCCTAGTTGAGTAAATGTTTCGAAGGGGTTCTAGACTTAGGAACGCCTTCCAGAAAAGGTCTAGTCCTTACTCATGATTCCAGCCAAAGCCAAGCCATTCCAGGTACACAGTGAATTGTTCTCTTCCCCAGTTCTGTAGCCAGAACATGGCCCCATGTCAACTCCAGATCCTTCATGCACCGAAAACTGGACTGTTAGGCTCTCAGCCCTTTAAAGTGGGCTCATTAACATTGTTCAGGACCAAGTTCTGAGGAGAGGAAGGCCAAGGATTGTCTTGTTTGGTTCTTGAGCAAGATGTGATTTCCAGGCTAGCAGAAGACAGCATGCCTCGGCGTTTAGCATAAATACAGGTGGTTATATTTATGTATGTGGGAGTGTACGTAGGCAGTAGGAACCATGTGTTTTATCAGTTGTAAGATTCATTTAAGTTAAAACTAACAAACGTCTCTATACTGGTTCTAATGACAAAGTAAACTACCACATCAATTACTTGCTGTTAGGCTCAACAATCTAGGAAAATAAGAGCTTTTTACAGGCGGGTGACTAAGGCTACAGTGAAATAGTGAAGTCAAACACGAATGGAAGAGATAAAGACAAGATGCCATGCCTATTCCAAAACTTAGCTTCCCATTGCCTATATAATGTCAAACTTCAGCAAGGCTTTGACGTGGGCTAGTAAAATAACCTTTCTGAGCCTAAGTTTCCTCGTTTATAAAAGGGGAAATAAGATCAGGGCCACTGTGGGAATTAAATTACATAAAGAGTCTGACATACAGTAGGTGTTCAACAGTGTCGTGATAGTCAAGGTTTATTCACAAACTGTTAACAGTCTACGTGTGAGCGACCACTATGCGCAGAGCTCCATGTGATGCCTTCTATTTAGTTGGTACTTAAATGGTCTTGGTGGGAAAAAGACATAGATGCTTGGTAAATGGAATCACTCCTAGAATTTCGGTCTCCATGTGTGTACAAGCTCTTGAGGCAAGCATGGGGTCCCTCACCAGTGAGAGAACCCCTGGGGTCAGGCGTGAAATGTCGCTGAATCAGCTACTCATTCGGGCCGGTGGATTTGGCCCTTGAGGAGCCGACCTCAATTCTGAAAGAAAGCTTTTTGATGACCTCTTCTGGCAAACAGGAAGAAGTGATAAGGAATTTCAGAGGTCGAGACAATGAAAATGCTCTACAGTTTACGACGAGGAGGTGGAGTTAACAATCATTCCTTCGTTCTATCTGGTCTGTGCTGTGGGTATTATCCTCAGAGACATAGAGAACCTGAGGGTCAAAGAGGGAACGGCCTCACTCAAGGCCACTTGCCTACTTGCGTCTCAGCCTTATTGGAAGCTCGTGCCCTGCCCAGCACCAGGAAAACCACAGATGGGTTCAGAGAGGAGAAGCAGCCTGAGACCGCCTTAGAACCTGGGGAAGTCCTTCTGTTTTCTTCTGCAACTAAAAGACAACTAGAAAAGTGGACTTAAAAAAAAAAGAAAAAACCCCAAAACTTCACAGCTGGGAAAACTCTTCAAGCTCAACCATTCAGTGCTCCTGTTGTACAGACAGGAAGACTGAGGCTCTGAGGAAACGGAGGGGGAAATGGGAAAGAATTTTACAGTGCCTCTCTCTGTTAACCCCCTAGACCATACAGTTATAGTGTCACTGTATTTGTTTTATCACACATCTATCCATTCTAGGGGTCTTTTAAAATAACCCTGATTTGAATCTTTCAGGAGCAAGGAAGTGGCTGTATGGTGATGAGGAGCAGGGGGAGGAAATGGTTGGTTTCCTAACAGAAGCATTGCTTCCATTTTATTATCTTATGGGAAATCTAAATTAAAAAAATTATTAATATTTTTAACTTTGGGAACAAGAAAAGAATTTTCAATCTGTAATATTCTTATTAATTTCAGGGCCAGATGAAGGGAGAGTGAAGATCATTTGTCAGAATGTCACCCTATAAACATTTTGAAGAGCTTCTGTTTCTATAAAGCATAAATCTTCTCTGTTGAGAAAGACAGAAGCAGTGTTTTCTGATTAGAAGGAGAGTTTGCTGGAGCTACAGAGTGTGGAAGCAGTTTCAGAAACATCGTTGTGAGGGTGAGGTTTTGTTTGGGAGTCGGGGAGGTGGAGAGAGCTGGCTCAAGTCCAGCCTTACCTGCCATGATGTTTCTTATTAGTATACCCTAGCGCTAATGGTATGAATTCAGATGAACCTTCCAAATGGTCTGGAACATTTCCTTTTTTTTTTTTTTTTTTTTGCCTTTATCTGCAGGAGTAGCAGGGACAGAGGAAAATATTCTTAAGTCTTGGTGGAAGTTTCTTATGATTAAATGGTGTGTAGGGGACAGGCTGGGAGGGGACTTGAAGTCACAGCAGTTACTTCCCTAGGGATATTTCACAAGTTCTGCTCTGATGCGTTTCTCTTTGATTCTTCCAGAATCTCTGGCAGACAGAATTCAAACAAGTGTCACGGGAAATGGGTTACAGCCTTCACAGGACATGCATGCTAATGTACCAGCATGGAACGTAGTTCCGATGTTTGATGGGATTCTCAGGTGAGAAGCTAGTCTGTCAGTACCGTGAAATACCTAGGCTGTCACGGCAAAACAAAAATATTAAGACTCTAATCTCCTCGAGGACCAAAGCTGTTCTTTTTAACGTCTCCCTGTCTCCCCACTGAAGGCCTGTGATGGCGTTCCAAGCCTGACACTGAAATGGGGAAACAGTGAAACCTTTTACAATACACAGTATACTCTTTTTTTTTTTTTTTTCTACAACCCATCAAAGTATCGAGAGTTTGGCTTTGAAAAGTCTCCCTCAGCTCCTCTTTCTGGGGGGTGAGCAGGCCGACAAAGGTGAAGGAGCTTACCTATGTGTCCATGGTGAGCCTGAGGTCGCGTCGTAACGGGGACCCACTTCCCGTTGACCTCTGTCCACCTCACAGGGCAGGTGTGCTTAAACAGAATACTGGGTTTCTGCAGTTGTGTAAGAAAGCAGTTGAATCTGAAAGAAGGCAGGCCAAAAACAAGGCAATGTGGGGAGCTGGGGAGCAGGGCAAGCGTGGGAATGGGAGAGCCGTCGTGCTTGCAGCCTGCATGTAACCAGCACATGTCTTTCATCCCCACGTTGGCTGGCTGGTACTGCTCTGTAGCTGGTTAATGGCCTTATGTAGAATATAATTTTTGTCACTGAGCTCCCTGGGGGGTATATTTTGGGTTTGCCGTTCTCTATAGTCTGATTTCTTGACCCCCTGTTTCAATGGAAATTTTCCAGAGCAGTGAAATTTCAAAATGCAAGAGCGAAAGGAAAGAATAGAAATCACGGCGTTAAAACAAATGAGGTGGGAGCCACTACGTCCATTCTAGTCCCCACCCCAACACCCCACTCCCCACTCCCTCAGAAAGACATCAGCATCTCCTGGCAGAGTCGAGATGCACAAACTGATGAAACAGAACACGCTGCCAGAAGAAAGTGGAGGTGGGGTGGGACCAAAAGACGGAGAAGCAGTGGCCTGGATGCTGGCTCGAGAAGCCTTAATGATCCTAAAAATGATTGGGCAACAATTTCTACTTTGGAACTCATTTCGCTGTTCCAAAGAATGGTAAAGCACCTTAATTATTGCTTTAAGTCACCACACAGCTCCATCAAAACAGCATGAAATAGCACCCGCGTATGAGCAAACCTATTGCCTGCCGTTGTGTTTATGAGAAATCCTTAAGGAGGCAACAGGACAATAACGCGGTAGAGGCATCTTCCAGTCTGAGCCCTCAAGATTCTAGACGACTCAGGCCTGGGAGAGGCGCTGGCAAGGGGCCCTTGTCCTCCTTTATATCCTGGGGTCTTCAACTGGGCAGCCAGAAAGAAGTCCCTTTCATTCTCTTAACATTGGGCTGGGATGGGGAGGGCAGCATTTTAGGATTTTTAAAAGTTCTTTACTACTACAGGGACTTCAGCCTACCCAAGGAGGTTCTCCCTGTCCATTGGATTTCAGGATATACTGAGAGCAAAGCCTTTCCAGCATGTGCTTTTCCTTAAATTGCCACAAGTAGTTGGAGAACAACAACCCAGCTCAGTCAGAACAAAGCCTGTGTCTGTCACTCCTTTCTTTGGTCCAGATGAGCTCCCGTTCCTGGCTTCCTAGAGCTGCAGGAAACGAGGAGGGTTCTTCATTCAAATTAGTGGAGTTGGTTTCTGAGAGAAGGGACTTAGTGGATGGACAAAAAGCTAAATTATACTTTAAGAACATGTTTCCTGCTTAGAGAGTTGTTGATCTGGTTGGTTCATTAAAGATGCTTTCTGTCAAGGGGTAGAGATCCACTCACCAGTTTCTCAACAGACCTGACCAGCCCCTCAGAATGCAAGCTTTCCAGTCAACCTGAAAACCATAGCTCACAGAGAAAACCTGATCTTGCCTGCCTCTGTAGAGTTGGGGTAGAGGGCAGCCTTCTGAATGTGCAGAGGGTGCTTACTGAATAAATCTGATAGCTTCCAGAGTGATAGTCATCGTCCCTAGGCTGGGCTTCCAGCCAGACTGGGGAATAGCTGCAAATCTCAGATCTTGACCCCATCCTGAAGCTGATAGAGATTGTACCTGCTGCTTGCCAGCTTCTCCTAAGGAGGCAGTTACTGCAGACAGGATGATAACTCAACTCCCTTCAGTTTCTGTGTGCTGCAATTAACTAAGGCATCTAATTTTCACAAGGCTTATCAGTGATGGTACCAGCTTAGCTGGGGTACCAATCTACTCTGCAATCTAATATCATGGAGTCTCACAAAAACACCATCTCATCTCTTTTTAATGATGCTCATAAAAATGCGTATTTTCAAAGAAAGGGACCATCTCCCATCATACTCATTTTCTCCCCAGTATGAGAAAAATAGCCTATGAAAACTACTAGTGAACTTCTCAGAGAGATATATTTCTTATTTATTGACAGCTTAGAAGAAGAAATAATTTGGATCAAATGACCTTTTGTCTTTCTAGACTTGAACTAAAAATAGAGAAGTTCAAGGTATCTCTCTCCCCCCTTTCCCCGTCTTTCTCCCGACTCTGCCGCCCCTCACCCCACACCATTTTTCTTTCTATTTGTACCTGGCCATTTGTCACTCCCTATAGCCTTAGTCAAGAATGGACTCTTGAATATTTGAAAGGACCAGAGGATGCAGAGCTAAGCCATTTATTGGCTGCCCTTGAAACAAATGAGTTGTAAACTCATAGGTAGGAATCGATATTATTATCTGCTTTATTGATATCTCCTAAATTTGGCTCCTGGGAAGAGCTGCAGTTTTGGAGGTGCGTGAAATCACCCATGCCTCTATGCCAGTACCCAGTTCTCCTTCCATGCATAAATACTGGTCTCTACATGTAAAGGGTTTGAAAACCAGTAAACCACCCATTACTCCTAAATCAGTTTTCCCCTCTACTGTAGCACTTGGCACGTATAGCCCGAAGGCATGCTTATCCTCTGTGCAAAAGCTGCAGAGGAAACTCAGGAAGTATTGTCCTGTTTGTTAGAGCCACCTAAAAAAAATATTTGGCCTAAATTACCTCGTTTGATTTTCTCTAAAGATGATATCTATGTAACTAACTGCTAAACCCTAACTATATTATACTAGGGGTACTGCCTTCTCCTTAAACATGCACCGTTCCTAATTCATGATGGGATTTTTTTTGACTTTGTAGTGATTGATGTCCTTTCCCCACCACTGTTCACCTTTGATAAAGTGGAGCAAAAGGAAAAACAAGTCTGCAAATTTTCCAAAGAAGAAAGGGAACAAGAATTTTGTGTGTCCATATATGTGTGCACGTGTATGTGCCTGGCCACCTGGAGGGTTCAGAAATCACGGTGACATTGACCTTCCTGTTGTGTGAACCTCCTGGAGAGCACACAGCACAGTCAGAGCTAGGACAGAGTTAGAAGTCGCCTGCACTGCTCTCCCTGTTGTGTGCTTAGACAAACTAAAGCTTAGCAATTTGCCCAGGGTCACCCAGCATATCTGTGCCAGTGCTGAAATCCACATTCTTTTCACTGCGATTGTGCCTCCACTTGTATGTATTTCCTATGGGGGATACCAGGTTCACAGTAGTCTGAGGGACGTTTTCAGTGACATCCCTGCTCTGTGTCTCAAAGACGTGTTTCTATTGTCTACTGGATGCGATCAACCAGACCCACCACTCCCTGGGGGGCTCTCACATTGGGTATTGTGGCAGAAGTTCAAGGACCCAGCAGAGGCTGGGCAAATGGCCCAGTGACTTCTCTGTCTCGGGGAGATTCCAGACACCTCATATGAGGAGCCAGTGTGGTTTTGCTGTCTGAGTAGGGGCGGAACATCTTCAGTCCCTGAGAGAGGCCTATCATCTTCGCTGCCTGATTCCCCTAGACTTCAGACATTCTCAATTTAGTCTAGTAATGAGTCATGTAGAGAGAAGGGCTTCTCTATTTTTTATTAAAAAATGACTTTCTCCTTAAATGAAGTGAATAAAGTGCAAGTGAAAGGGGCCGATAGCCTCTTCAAAGACTCACACATCACGTGAGAATTGAGGGTCCCCCCACCCCTTAAACAAAGTGAATGCAGTGCTCATGAAAGGTGCTAACAGCAGTTCAAACACTGATGTCCTAGTCTTAAACGGGTCATGTTTGTTCAAGTCCCTCTGTTTAAGTTTTCCTCCTGTGGACACTTAGTCATGGGGAAAAAGATGGTCCTCAATCAGAGACTCCCACTCACTTGGCTCCCCATCCCTCAATGCCTCTTAGGAAAAAGGATTCCAGGTTCCATTCCCCCATCCTCCAAGGCTGGAATGCGGTTCAGCTTTCTGGTCTACGCAGGCCAAGAGAAGGGAAGGCAATGATTCATTGACCTTGGAATTTGGATATAAACAGCTTTATCATCGAAGCAGCAAAGCCAAACAGCGTGTTGGCTGCACAGCGCACTTCCTGTACCTAAGTCGCTAGATCCTTGCCTTGGCCTGCTCCTAGGGTTGTGCTGTTGGGGGTGGGAGGGTTTCCCCCGGGGAAGGTGCTTTAGGGAGGAGTTAGGTTCCCAGTGTCTCATCTCTGTCCTCCCCTAAGTTGAGGATACACTAAAGACACAAGTGAAACCCCAGCCTCTGTGCAAACTGGCTGTCAGCTGTGTCTCATCATCTCCCTGCCACTCTGATCCAAAGCCAAGGTGCTCAAGTGCAAAGAAAGAAGTGTAGCCCCCGCATTCCAGCCAGGGGCACAGTGGGCAGGACGCCACAAACAGCAGTGCCATCAGGTGCGGCGGTGCTGACAGAGCGGGCGGGGCGACTGGACACAGCGCCCCCCACTCCACGGCCCGCCTTGCAGACCTGCCACCTGTGAGCACCTGTGCCGTGAGCTGGCTCCCCCGCCCCTCACAGCCCATGTCTTAGTACCCCCCCCCCCGCAGTCCCCTAGCTATCCTGGGATGCTTCTGGCACTTCAGAGTGAGAGGGAAAGAGAAATATTTGTCTTAACTTTTCTAAATGTTAAAGCCAAACAAAGCACCAAAAAGGAAAACAAACAAAAAAACAGACTTATAAAAATATAATCGGGTCATCTCCCCCAGCTCCCCCCCTTACTTGTGGCGTATGAAATGTCGGAATTCAGCGAACAACTTTATAAACGTTACCGTCTCTTTCCACCCGTATGCGCGTACCTAAGCGGCCGCAGCCCCAGTACTACCCTTTCCCCTCGTGCAGCTGCGCTCGGGGAACCGCAGCATCATACATCTGTTTCGTCCTGCTGACCCCTCCTTCCAACACACACCTGCTTACGATTCCAGAGAGACTCTCCAAAAAAATAGACATCTGAAAAAAGTGCATCCATTTATATACTCAGTCTATCTGCATATTATTTCTTAAGATTATTAGTTTTTTTTAACCATAAAAAAGATTGCATATTGGCAATATAATGGGACAGCCGCAGTGGCCATTTCCGGGTGGTGGTGGAGCACAGAAGCGTGAGGGCCCAGAGAGGTCCTTAGCCTGGAGACATGAGGATTGAGGTGGGGTTCTCTTGATTCTCAATCCTTGGGCCTCTGAAATGCCCCATCTCTTCAGTCACTCCCTTCTCTTCTCTCCACCTTCCCCTATTTCCACTACAGCTGCCCAGGCCGCACAACCCTCTTGAAGCAGAGGCAAAATGGCTTTTTGGCATGTGTCCACCTGGGCCGGTTCCGAGAGACGCATGGCCTTTGGAGGTGGGTGATGTGGGACACACACCAGAGCAAGCTGATTTGTGACTTTCCACTCTGGGAGAAATTGTCCATCACCTCGTTGACTTTAAAAATTTAAGCAGTTACTAGGCTGATAGGTTAAGAAACAAATCTGTTGTTCTTGTGGTTTTGCATTAATATTAAGCATGAATATATATCATATATTACACTGCTTTCCCTCTGCTCTGGGGCAGACTGCACTCTCCTTCCCAACAGGAAAACTGCACAGCCCGCGGACTTGAATTTTTGAAAGCGGTTTTCTCCCACCCCACCACCCCCACCCCAAACCCTCCCCTTCCTCCCGGCCCCTCGGTTCTTATATTAGAAAAGCCCTGCCCTCCCCCCCACCCCCAGCCACCCGAGGTTAAATAGATAGTGCCACGTTCTGAGTCATGCATCACTGCATTTGGGATTGCACAGGCTGCAGAGAGGGAGAGAGTTGTGCGCGCCCCTCCCTCGTGTCCCATCCTCTCCCTTGGGCCCTCAGGTTCCTGTGCTATTCCCGCTCCACCCTCTCCCAGCCTCCCTCCGTCCCGGACCGTCACTGGTTGTGGACGTCCTCCCTGCGGACGATCTTGTAGATGATCCAGTAGAACATGTTGAAGATGAGGAAGGCCATGGGGAAGCCGATGCGGGAGATTTTGTCGATCTTCTTGGCCCTCTGGATGAAGAGTTTTCGCATCTCCTCTGGGGACTTGGACGGTGCTGGAGGCGGGTTGGTGGTGTTGTTGTTGTTGGCGCCCTTGACTGAGATGCCATCCTTGGCCTGAAGGCAGGCTGGGCCCATCCCGTAGGCAGAGAAGTTGAAGCGGCCCTCCCCGGCCTCATCGTCCTGGAATAGATTCAACATGGGGCTCTACTTAAAATAAGACAGGGGCTGGGCACCCTCCCTGCAAGGCACTCCCCTGGGGGCCAGGCCGTGCCCGTCTGGCTCTCGCAGCCTCCCAGACGGCACCTCTCCAGGTTCCCCAAGGCTTTTTGGCTGGCGGAGGAGTTACGCCTTATAGAGGGGCGCCGCTTGCATGCTGAAACAGATGCAAACCAGGGGATGGGAGCAGGGCGTGGAGTCTGGAGCCCTGTGTTCAGGTCTCCCCTCCGTCACTTGCTGGCTGTATGACACTACACAAGTCACTTCCTCAGAAGACTTCCTTCTGTGAGTCTCAGGACTTAATTTCATTTTCTCCTTTACGTGGGAAAAAGACCCACTCCACCTCTTTAAAATATTTCCTGGCCATCAGAGGTTATAGACGAGCAGACACTCCGAATGTTGTTTCGTTAGACATCCAGGGGACAATTTGGAAAGATCCCCTGCTTTGCCTCTGTTGCCGCCTTGTCCTCTTCCCCCACCCTGCCCCCCAGTTAATGTCTTCTGCGCACGGGCTGCGGGGAGGGGGCGCACGGTCCAGGAGGAAGCACGGCTGTGGCCCTCACCTCCGTTCACAAGCCAGGAAAGCCACAGCTGCTTCCTGCCTCCGTGTTCCCATTTCCCTGGCGGTTGTGACCTTAGACACACCTCTAGATTTTTATCAGGTTATCACTCAAGCCCTACACCATTTGGCCCCAGCTTACCTTTACAGACTCCCCCCACCCCACCTTGTGCTTGGCACACCTGCCCGTTTTGCTGCACGTTCTCAGGCCTCCCGTGTGCATTCCCACCTCCCTGCCTTGCGCTCGCTACCCCAGTGCCTGCGGCCCTTTCCTGCTCAGGCTGACCTCGCCCTGGTCTGGAGCAGAGAGACACTCTCGTCTGCTCTCATCACATCCAGCTTTGTTGTCTTCCTTGTGAGCTCTGAGTGGTGCTCAGTCTCAGCTGAGCTGGAGAGTCAGCGCATGGCTCTGGGGGAGACTTCAGCAGCTCGTGCTGCCCTCCCAGATAGTGAGGGCTTTTAGGGTCGCCCCCCAGTCTTTTGCTCATTCCTGGGTGGGGCAGCAAACAGCCTTGGAGCCCCAGTGCCTCTCAGCTCTAGTCCTGCCACCCCAGCTCGGCCCGCCATCTGGGCTCGTTGTAACAACTTCCGGCCTCGTTTTCCTCTTGCCTCCTGCCTGCTCCCCAACCCCCAACCCATCTGGGTTGTTGTGACACACATCTTATTGGTCATCTTTGGCTGAGAACTGTTTAAATATGCTGCCATGGACTTGAGGATAATGGAAATCCTTCGATGGCCTGAACATTCCCACCTGTGCATCCTCTGTCTGGCATTCTGTGCTCCAGCCGCCCTGTAGTATCTCCACCTGTTGGAAAGCGCCACACTCCTCTTTCCCCCTGGGCCCCTACTCAGGCCTTTCTCTCTGCCCAGGGCACCCTCCTAGCCCCACCCCTGCTTCTACCGCCTTCCTTTTCACTGAACTAATTCCTGCTCAGAGGCTCCCCTGAGCCCAAGCATGGGCTAGGTAGCTCTGCTGTGTGCTCCCTCTACATCGCTCCCTTTTTTTTAATTTTTTTTATTTTAAAGCTGTTATCACATTGTATTCCTTGATTATTGTCTGTCTCTCCCATTTGACTGTAAGATCCATGCAGGCGGAGGCAAATTCTGTCATGTTCGTGGCACCCTCAACGCTGGACACATGAATGTATTTCCTGGAGAGAAGCTCAAAAGTTGGCAAACATTTGTTGACTAAATGTTTCCTTGTATATACTCCCCAGTCCCAGCTTGCTCCACATCCCCCTTTTTTTAATGGGGTTGCATTCCCAGCACCAGGAGGATTTGAGACATACGATGAATGCTTAAGAAATCTTTGGCAAATGTTGATCTGCAGGATCCTGTGCCTGGCAGATCGGGGCTTGATAAACATTTGCCTACGAAGAGGGCAGAAGTAGAGGGTTTGTGCCAGGGCCAAGGAGAGGAGCTGGGGGAAGCTGGCCGAAGTCCTGGACCCTGAGCCCAGGAGGCTGGGTCCGACTCTTGCTCATCAGCTTATCTGCACTTGCTTGCAGGGTGGAGTGCTTGAAAACGTTTTTTTCACTGGCCTCTAGTTATGCAGCAAGAGACACCAAACTTTATAACTTTCTATGTAGCTTTGGGAGAATTATTCTCTGCTTTCCTGATCTGTTAAACATAAGAGGGGACGGGATGGAGGCCCCATCCAGTTAGATGGCTAGCAATGACCTGCTAGGAGAGAAGTTTTCCTAGAAATGACTGGACAAAAGCTTGCTATTCCTATTCCAGCCAGCAGATGGCAGGAGACGAATGCCCAACTGTCTCTGGAGCTGCGCAGGTATGGAGAAGGGGAAACCTGAGAGCTAATCTAGAACCCAGGGGGGTTGGTAGTGTGCCTGCCCAGTCGGGCTCACAGAGGTCTCCTAATAATCTGACTAATGAGGCTGGCTGGGGAATTTGAGGACCAGATGCTTTCTGCCCAGCAAATGAGGTAACATGGGAGGATAGTGGGAGTTGAGGAGCCTGGCCAAGATCACGGGCTCTGAGAAACTCAGGCACATAGCTAGTTCCTCTTCACTCACCATCTGGGGCTTAAAACCCCCTCTGCAAACTTCCTGCTCAAAGGAGGTTTCTACAGCCCAAGCCTGTGCACTGCCAGCGTGCAAGCCGCATGAGGAGGGCCTTACTCCAAGGAAGCTCTTCTTTGGGGTGAGTCCAATTCTGTGTCCTTGCAGTTTCTGACATTTGGGTCAAGTTCAGAGTCCTTGGGTGCAAGGTCACATTAATTTGGATGCACACAAGGGGCCAGGCAGGGAAAATGTGAGTGATAAAGTGAAAAAATCTCCACTCAGAAGGGACTGTGGAATGCATTCCCTACCCAAAGACATTTGCAGCGCTCCTGTACCCTGTGGGATGTGAATCCAGCGGGACCAGAGACTGTGTTTTGAGTGAAGCTTGAAGTGTGACTTTTAAACGCTGGCAGTTGATTCTAGGTTTTTAAAATGCTGCTAGTGAAATTAAAGATATTTGTGTCGTAAGTTTGACCTTCTAGCTACTGGTTTCTGGTCTCCACCTTAGGATAAATCTTAGCTCCTATTTAAGATCTAATAAATGCAGGAATATTTTTATCTGCTTCGGATGGAAACGCTGATGAACAGATAAGCAACTGATGATGTATGGTCAGTGTTTTGAGAACCACCATGGGTCTTGGAGCACCTCCCTGCCTTTGCCATCAGTGCCTCCACAATCCTGGTGACTTGCTCCTCCCCACTGTCCTCGTCTGCGCAGGAGGAGTGGATGGGATGCTCTCTGAGAGCTCTTCCAGCACTAACATGCTGTCAGAGAGCAAGGAGGGAACTGCGCGGAAGAATCTGATTACACCTGCACAGTGGCCCTGTTCACACTTGACCTGGCCAGGGAGAAAGCTTTTGTTTTCCCCTAGAGTGGAAACATGGTAGGCATTTGGCAAAGGCAGCCTTTGGAGGAACTGTAGGCCCACCACATCACACATCTGCAGGGAGCTGCGTTCACATTTTAGGCTATGCAAATAGCACCCCCTGGAGTTGTGCAGGGCCCCGTCTAGCTGGGGAGACAGCTGTTTTCAGTCAGTCTAAAGCAGGTAGAGCCTTGGTGTATGGCAGGTATGTGGTATGGCCTGACAGATCACAGGGTGTGAGTTCTTGGTTGCCCTAATCCATTGCCGAAAAAACTTCCAAGCAGCCTCTTTGATTGGAAGGTCTCCTAACTTTCTTCATTAGTGTTTTTTTTAATCCCTTTGTCCACTTGCTCAACAAATACTTATTGCACGTTCACTATGTATCAAGCCTTGTGTTAAGCACCAGCGATACAGCACTGAGCAAGAGTAGACATGGTCCTGCCCTTACGGAGCTTATGACTCAGTGAAAGATGAACATTAAACAATCACATAATTATATGTATAATTATAAATCAAGATACACATTTGGAAGGAAAGAAATTGAGTTCAATTAGAATATGGTCTTTGCCAGCATAAACAGTGTCTTTGTGCAAATCAGAAGAAAGGCATCGCCCTCTCTGGGGGCATGAATTGGGATCCCTTCCTCTGGCTGATACAGTCCATGCCAGGGCAGGACTTAGACAAGTCCTCCTTGGCTGGGGGCCCTGGTAGGATACACCCTGCTCGACCGTACTTAACAGCCTTGCCTAAGCACTTCAGTACAGAACCTACACCTGGACCAGGGTGTCAGGGGAAGATGCCTCAGCTGAGAACTGGAAAATGTGTGGGTTCACACCAAGCAGAGTGCGCAGGAAGAGCAATTCAGGAGTTGAGAACAGGATACCTGAAGTCCTGTGTGTATGTTGAGGAACTATGAGAAAAGCCAGTGTAGATGGTGCTCAGGGAGGAAAGGAGAAAGTGATATGAAGATGAGGCTGGAGAGACAAGCGGGTTCTCGGACCCTGAGGAGGAAATTCTCCTGGGGAAGTGCTCGCGGACTAGGGTGTGGAGCCGGTTTGCTCCCACAGGCCACATGCTCCCCAGTGCCATTTGCTGGTTGACACACAACCACTGAGTTAACAAAGGTGGGTGACTTTCCAGAGGTGGCCTGCCAAAGTATTTCTCCCTTCAGTTGCCCATAAGGTGAGAGAACCCACTCCGGGGGAGGCTCTTGCTGGCTGCCCTTTTCTTGAAAGAAAGAAACAAAGGCCTGGAAATTGGACATTGTACTGTGAGATCTCATCTCTTGTGGTGCGGTTCCCTTTGGAACCAAGCCCATTGAACTAATGCAGCCTTCTCTTGCGGGAAACGCCCATAAAGATCCCTCGGCCTGCCATGCTTTGTGCTTGTAGCTAGTTATTATTCTGGCTACGTCAGTGTCGGCTCTGTCAGTTCTGTCCTCAGCTGGAACCCGATCGTTTCTTCAGTGTTACTGTGGTTGGAAGAGTGACCGCCTCTAGACTCGGTCGGGGCATTATCTATGGGAGGGGAAGCTCGGACTTCCAGGACTTTAACCCCTATTTTGTGCCCGCTTTACCCCCTGAGAAGGATGGTCCAGGGAGACAAGTATCACAAGATAAGGCTTCCTGGAACGCTGCTGTTCACCACCAGCTGTCCCTCCTTGGGCAGTGACCCAAAGGCCTACCTTGTGATGTCTTCGCTTCCTCCTGAATCGGAGCAGCTCTTTGTGCTGCCGAGACACAAAGTTGACGGCGGCATACTCGAGCAGGGCTGAGAACACGAAGAGCAGGCACACAGCCATCCAAATGTCGATGGCTTTCACGTAGGACACCTGGAGCGGGGGTGGGGGGCACAGGGGAGTAAGGGGCGAGGAGAGTGAAATACTGAGTACAGCGGGATGTTTTCTGCTCCTCAGGAACTGCCCCCATCACCCACTGCTGCCCCCTGTCAGCTGGGATACTAGGCTGGAGGGTGTGGAGGGGAGCAGAGAGAAATGCCTCAAGAAGACTGGACAGAATATTGGTGAAAAAAGAATACAGTGCCTAGAAGAGCATCAAAGAGAGGAGGAGGGTGTTTGTGGCATCATTATTTGGTGGAACAGAATGTTGTGTTCAGTCTAGGGGTGATACGAACAGAAGGTTGTAGCCAGTGTTAAAAGTAAATGGAGGATGTCGGTGAGAATGGCAGTGTGAGATCTACGAAAACTCTCCCCCCATAAAAGCAACAAGGACACTATCAAAAATGGTCAGAACCAGCTTTTTTCAGAACTCTGTTAATTAATCAAAGGCTAACAGCAATCCTGTGAGCATTTATTTAAGAAAATCAACTGAATCTCAGTACAAACAGCAAGCTTAGTGGCATTAATCCCCCTGTCTTTATTGAGATATAATTCACACACCATACGCATTTAACATGTACAGCTCAATGGCTTTATACATTCGTAAATATGTGCAACTATCATCACAGTCAATTTTAGGTTTTCATCACCTCAAAAATCAACCTACTACCTTTTTAACTGTCATTCCCCTGTTCCCCCCATTCTCTTCCTCCAGTCCTAGGCAACCATGAATCTACTTTCTGTCTCTATAGATTTCCCTGTTCTAGACATTTCATATGAATGGAATCATACCATCTGTGGCCTTTTATGACACTAGTTTCTTTCACTTAGCCTAAGGTTTTCAAGATTTCATCCATACTGTAGCATGTGCCAGTATTTTATTCTTTTTATGGCCAAATAATATTCCATGGTATGGATGTAACACATATTGTTGGTCCATTCATCAGTTGATGGGCATTTGGGTTGTTTCTACCTTTTGGCTATTATGAATAATTCTGCAATGAACATCAGTGTATAAGTTATTGTGTGGACATGTTTTTATTTCCCCTGGTGCTTTGCAGTGTTTTAAGTTGCCCTATTCCCATCCTCTCATCCTCAGCTGCATGCTAGCCTTGAAAACCAACAGCAAGCACAGTGAACACCAGTATCCTGATAGCTATTGATGGGGCAGGACAAAGTAGGATCTTTTAAGCTGCATTCTCAGAGAATTGGTTTTTGACCTGTCTTGTGGTTTCACTGAAAGACCCCACTCACAAGGCTGTGTTTATTTGACCTGATTTGGAGCTAGCCTAGTGTGAACAGGCTTTTTCTTATAGGCATTTGTTGAAAACAACCATTGGCAATTGTTGAACATTACATCAGCATTAGGCAGTTGGTAACAGTTCAGACAAACAATACGTTGATCAAAAAGCTTAAAAGGAAAATCTGGGGATTGAGATGTCCATAGGGAGCTTTAGGAAACTAGATATATTCCTGGAAATCTATGTGCATTCTCAGATGTGTGTGCCCAGGGAAGACCTGAGAAGGCTCTTAGCCCTCAACTCTGGCTAACCTTGATGCACTGAGGAAACTGGAAATAAAGGCTAAGGCAAAGTTGTAAATTGCTTAGCTGATTGTTGAAAGGATAACCTAATGCCCACACAAAGCCCCTAGGCAAAGGCTAGGAGATTTTTAGGGTCCAGGCGTTTAAGGAAATCTCTGTCCAATTTTTCTAACCACTTAGCTAACTGAGTATAAACTTCAGTGGCCCCACAAAATAAAGAATATAGATATTACAGAATTAGTTCCAAAAGTTACTTTAACTAACAAACAACAACAATAAATCCTGAGGAGGGAGGAGAATCCAGTTTTCAGAGATTTTCACATTATATTATGTAAAATGTGAATTTTTCAACAAAAAAATGTAGACTATGCAGAGAAACAAGAAAGTATGGTCAATGCCATGGACTGAATATTTGTCCTCACCAAATTCATATGTTGAAACCCTAATCACAATGTGATAGTATCTGGAGACGGGGCCATGGAAGTAATGAGATCATGAGAGTGGGGCCCTCATGAATGGGATTCTGCCTTTCTAAGGAGAGTCCAGAGAGCTAGCTTGCTCTCTTGTTACCACGTGAGGGTACAAAAATAAGTCAGCAGTTCACAACTGGAAGAGGATCTTCACCAAGCCAGCTATGCTGGCACCCTGACCTCGGACTTCCAGCCCCTAGAAGTGTGAGAAATAAATTTTTGCTGTTTTTAAGCCATTTAGACTATGGTGCTTTGTTAGAGAAGCCTGGATTGACTAAGTCATGCCCATACGTAAGAAAAAAGGCAGTTAAAAAGAGTTGTGCCTGAGGAAGCTCAGATGTTGGACTTAATAAACAAATGCTTTAAATCAGTTATATTTTTAATATGTTCAAAGAAGAAAAAGAAACCTTGTCTAAAGAACTAACTAAAAGTATGACAACAAAGTCCCACCCAAAAGAGCATGAGATAGAAATTTTAAAAAAAGAATCAAGTAGAAATTCTGGAGTTAAAAGGTAAAATAACTGAACTGAAAATTTTACTAGAGAGGATTAACATCGATTTGAGTAGACAGAAGAAAGAATCAGTGAACTTGAGGTTATCCTGCCTGAGGAACAGAATGAAGGGAAATAAACAGAGCCTCACAGCTGTGTGGGGGAACCATCAAATGCATTAACATGTTTAATGGATGTCTCTGAAGACAAGGAGAGACAGAGAAAGGCAGAAAGAATATTTGAAGAAATAATGGCCAAAATTTTCTCAAAGTTGATGAAACCACTAATGTACATATGTAGAAGGGCAGTGTACCCCAAGCAAGATAAACTCTAAGGGATCCACACCTGGACACACCATAGGCAAACTGTCAGAAGTCAAAGAAAAAGAATTGTGAAAGCAGCAACAGAAAAGCAACTCATCGTGTACAAGGTATCCTCAGTAAGATTAACTGCTGATTTCTTGTTAGAACTATGGGGTCTAGAAAGCAGTGGGATGAAATTAAGTATGACCTAAATAAATAGGAATACATCCTGTGTCTATGGGTTAGAAGACTTAATAATATTACGATGGCAATACTCCAAATTCTTACGTAGACTCAATGCATTTTTAACCAAAATCCCTTTTTTGGGTTGTTATTGCAGAATTTTACAAGCTGATCTTAAAATTTATATTCATATCGAAATACAAGAGACCCAGAATAGCCAAAACCATCTTTAAAAGGAACAAAATTGGAAGACTCATACTTCCCAATTTCAAAACTTACTACAAAGCTATGGTAATCAAAAGTGTGACACTGGCATAAAGACCAATATATGGATAAATGGAACAGAATTGAGAATCCAAAAATAAACCCATACATCTATAGTCAATTGATTTTTGAGAAGGTTGTAACTTCAACGGAGGGATAACTGGATATCCACATGCAGAAGAATGACATCCCTCCCTCATACCATATATGAAAATAAAATGAAATGAAACCCTAAATTTAGAGCTAAACTATAAAACCCTTACAAAAAATATACATGTAAATCTTCATGGTTTTGATTAGGCATTAATTTCTTAAATATGATACCAAAAGCACAAGCAACAACAGAAAATATAAATTAGATTTCATCAAAATCATAAACGTTTTGGTATAAAGGGCATTATCAGTCAAGTGAAAAGACAACCCATAGGAGAGAAAACATTTGCTGACTGTATGTCTGATAAGGCTTTAAAATGTACAATGCACAAAGAACTATTATGCAACAATAAAAAGAGAAATACTCCAAATAAAAAGTGGGCAGAATTTTTGAATAGTTTCTCCAAAGAAGATATAGGAACGGCCAATAAGCACATGAAAAAGTGCTCAACATTATCAGTCATTGGGAAAATGCAAATCAAAACTATAGTGAGATACCACTTCACAGATATTAAGATGTCTATAATAAAAAAGACAGAGAATGACAAGCATTAATGGGGATGTGGAGAAACTGGAACCCTGGCAGGATTATAAAATGGTGTAGCCACTTAGGAAAATCGTTTGGCAGTTCCTCAAAAAGTTAAGCATATAATTACACATGACCCAACAATTCCACTCTAACGCATATAGTTGTGAGAGCTGGAAACATATGTCCACACAAAACTTGTACAGATGTTCATAGCAGCATTATTAAAATAGCCAAAAAGTGAAAATAACCTAAATGTCCATCAACTGATGAAGAGCTAAACAAAACGTGATGTATCTACACAATGGAATATTTTTCAGCCACAAAAAGAAAGGAAGAACTGATACCTTCTACAGCATGGATGTACTTTGAAAACATGATCCTAAATGAAAGAAGCCAGTTATAAAAGTGCACATGTTACATGATTCCACTTATGTGAAATATCTAGAATAGGCAAATCCAAAGAGATAGAAAGTAGGTTACTGGTCGCTGAAGGCTGGTGGAGGGGGGAGCAAGGGGTGACTATTAATGAATATGGGGGTTTCTTTTTGGGGTGATGAAAATGATCTGGAATTAGATAGTGGTGAAGGTATACAACTTTGTGAATAGATTAAATGTCCCTGAATTTATGCAAAAAAATAAAGTGAAGGGGGAAGAATATCAGGTTGAATGTTTATAGCAAACAGAGCCCAACATCAAGTCCAGGGTTAACAGTGAGTGGAGCAGAATGTTGAGTCTAGTGTAGATTATAAGTGAAGGAGCATGTGGCATCTACTATTAATAGAGAGTGGGGCGGCATATTGAGCCTAACACAAGGAAAAGGAAGCAGAGCATTATGCCTGCTGTTATGAATGAACAGAGCAGAATGTGTTGTCACTTGGCAACAGTAAACAGAGAATTTGGTTTTGAGCATTTATAGTAAATGTAGCAGAATGCAAAGTCTAGCATTCATAGCACAAAGGGCAGATTGTTGAGTTTTCTTGGGAGGGTGAATAGAGAAGAGAGTGGTGTCTGGTATAGATATAGATGGCAAATGAAGTGAAGTGTCATGTCTTGCATTGAAGGTTAATGGAATATTCAGTATCATGAAAAACAAAAAACAGTGGGGAGACTGTTCTAGATTAAAAGAACAACTGTATGCAATATGAATCTTTATAGAATCTTTGATTGGATCCCTCACCATGTCCATTGATGACATTTTTTTTGACAATTGGGAAAATGTACAGGTTCTGTATTAGACGAAATTATGGACTTTTTCTAATTCAATAGTAATTATTATTCAATTAATGTTAATTTTTAGATGTGATGATATCATTGTGATCCTTATTCCTTATTTAGGGGTGACTTTTCATGATGTCTGCAACCTTCACATGATTCAGCAGAAACTGCATCTATCTACCTACTTATCTACCTACCTACCTATGACTAGAGAGAGACAGTAAATGTGACAAAATGATAACTACTGGAATCCAAGTGAAGGCTCTTAGGGTGTTCACTGTATATTCTTTCAACTTTTCTGTATCAAAACAGAATGTTAAGTGTGGCATTCACTGGAAATGGTGCAGAATATTGCATTTCACGTCAGGCTGAAGGGAGCCAAGTGTGGCGTCTGGCATTAACAGTAGAGCAGAATGTCGTGTCTGGTGTTGAGTGAGTCACGCAGAATGTGGCTCCAACGACAGTAGTGAATGTAGCGGAGCGCAGTGCCTAGCATCCAAAGAGAGCAAAGCGGAACAAGGCATCGAGCATTCATAGTACAACGAAGCAGAATGTTGTAGCTCAAGTATGGGTGAATGGAGGAGTATGTGGTGTCTGGCATTAATAGAAAATGAAGCAGAGCATTCTGTCAAGTGTTAAAAGTGAATGAAGCAGAATGTGAGATCGAAAGTTAACAATGAAAGGAACAGAATGTTGCATTTATCATCAGGGTGACTGGAGGAGAATTAGTGTCTGATGTGGATGTGGTGGAAGCTACGTCGTGTTAGAAGAATGGAATAGAATGTTGGGCCTAGCATGGAGGGAATGGGGCAGAATGTGTATCTGGCATTAATAGTGCATGGAGTAAAATGTTGTATCTAGGGTTAATGAATGGAGCAGAAGATGGTTCAGCAGCTAATAGTGAATGTAACAGAATGTGGTGTTTAACATTAGAAATGTAAGAAATCAGATCAAGGTATGTGCAGAAAAGGGTCAACATAGCAGGCATGAGGCTGCTGTCTTATGATGGACCCGCTTACAATGTTGGCCCTTGGTTGACACATGGAGTTTGGATTTGGGGAGTGTTCCCACTTGCCCTAACTGACAAGAGTGCCTCACTGTGCCTTGACTGCTTGTATAAACAATGTGGTTTGTGCTGAACATCTGCTTTCCTCCTTGGAGTCTGGAATTTGGGGATGTGCTAGGCAGAGGGTACTTATGTGACCAGCACCCAATAAAAACCCTAAATGAATCTCTAAACAATTTCTCTCAGTCTCTCTGGGCAGAAACATTTCATACATATGGCTGTCTTTTTGGGGTAAGAGTGAACTCTGTACTCATGGGATGGAAAGAGTAAGGAAGTTTGCACGTGGATCCCTTTAGACTCTGCCTGTGCCTTCTCCCTGAACCATCTAGCTGTGTATCCTTAATATATCATGGTAAGAAATCTTAGCTGTCAGTACAACTATACACTGAGTCTGTGAGTCCTATCAAATCTTCGAACATGGAGTGGTCTTGGAGACCCCAAATACAAAGTATCTGCCATTAATGTTGAACGTGGAATGCTGTACTCAGCACTAACGTGAAGTGAATGGACAAGGAGATGGGGTGGAGTCTTAATAGCAGATGAACTCTAAAACTCCTAGAGGAAAACACAGGCAGAACACTCTTTCACATAAATCACAGCAATATTTTTTTGGACCCATCTCCTAGAGTAACATAAATAAAAGCAAAACTAAACAAATGGGACCTAATTAAACTTAAAAGCTTTTGCACAGCAAAGGAAACCATAAACAAAACGAAAAGACAACCTACAGAATGGGCAAAAATATTTGCAAACCATGCGACCAACAAGGGATTAATTTCCAAAATATACAAACAGCTCCTACAGCTTAATATCAAAAAACCCAATCAAAAAATGGGCAGAAGACCTAAATAGATATTTCTCCAAAGAAGACATACTGATGGCTGACAGGCACATGAAAAGATGCTCAATATCGCTAATTATTAGAGAAATGCAAATCAAAACTATAATGAGGTATCACCTCACACCAGTTAGAATGGCCATCATTAAAAGTCTACAAATAAATGCTGGAGAGGGTGTGGAGAAAAATGAACCCTCCAACACTGTTGGTGGAAATGTAAGTTGGTGTAGCCACTATGAAGAACAGTATGGAAGTTCCTTGAAAAACTAAAAATAGAGTTACTGTATGATCCAGCTGGGCATATATCTGCAGAAAACTCTAATTAGAAAAGATACATGCACTCCAATATTTACAGCAGAACTATTTACAATAGCCAAGACGTGGAAGCAACCTAAATGTCCATTAATAGATGACTGGATAAAGAAGTTGTGGTATATTTATACAATGAAAACTACTCTGTCATGAAAAAGAATGAAATTATGCCATTTGCAACAACATGGGTGGACCTAGAGATTATCATACTAAGTGAAGTAAGTCAGACAAACATTGTATAATATCACTTACATGTGGAATAAAAAAAATGATACAAATGAACTTATTTACAAACCAGAAATAGACTCATGAGAAAAACTTATGGTTACCAGAGTGGGGAGAAGGTGGGATAAACTGGGAGTTTGGGATTAACATATACATGATGCTTTATGTGGAATGGATGGACAGCAGGGACCTCCTGTATAGCATAGGGAACTGTATTCAGTATCTTTTAATAACCTATAATGGAAAAGAATCTGAAAAAGAATATATATATATGTATAACTGAATTGCTTTACTGTACACAAGAAACTAATACATTACACATCAGCTATTTTTCAATTAAAAAATAGTAGATGAAACAGAATGTGTGTCTGATATTGAGAGAGAATGGAGCGAAATGTAGTGCCTAGCAACTGTATGGAGCATAATTTTAAGCCTGGAGGAGAGTTTTGATGGATCAGAGTGCTGGATCCTGCAAAGTGTAGTAGATCTAGGAATAGTTACTCACTCCCTGTGCTCCCCTGATCCCAGGCAGGGAAGGGAGATGAGTGTCTCCTTATCCGTCCAGGTGCTCTGTGCTCTTGGGCAGTAGGACTTACCTTGGGCAGGGATGCTCGGGAGCCTGAGCTCTGGGTGGTCATGGTGAGCACGGTGGTGATGCCCAGGCCTACACGGGCTGGGGCTGCATCCATGTTGATCCAGAAGGAAATCCACGAGAGGATGACGATGAGCAGGCTGGGAATGTACATCTGGATCAGGTAGTAGCCCATCTGTCGCTCCAGGTGGAACCGGGCCTCGATGCAGGTGAATTTACCTGCAAGAAAGTACAATGCAACGGCGAGTAGCCTAATGGATAGGAACAAGGCTTTGGGGTCAGAACAACCTCGGCTGGAGTCCTGGTTCAGCCTCACACTAGCTGTGTCCTTAGGCAAGTGTCCTTGAGTCTCCCTGTGCCTCGGTTTCCTCATCTATGGTAATTGGGAATAGTGATGATGATAGCGATAAAATAATAATACCACCAGCCTCATTTGGTTACTCATGGTCACCGCGACGGTAAAAGATGATGCCTGTAAAGGACTTGGCACATCCTCACAGATCACCAGTCCTCAGAATGTCCCTTGCCATCATCCTCATCATCACTGTTTTCTCGCTTAGAGTGGGGATGAGTGAATCATTCCCTATCCTGCCAGTTATCTTCCCAAAATGTAACTTGTTCCTGTTCCTTCCTCTTGTAAAACCTTTCTTTCCTTCCATCTCTCCCCACTCAAGAAGGTCCCCATTTCCTACAGGGAAAAGTTCCAAGTCTTTGGTCTGCCCTTCACACTTGAACTCTCACCTTTTTCCATCCCATTTCCCTTCTTTCTTCACCCGACTCAGAACCCCCTACACTCCCTTCCTTGTCTGGAGCATTCTCTGCACTTTCACACTTCTGAGCTTTTGAACCTGCCAGTGCCTCTGCCTGGAATGCCCTTCTTCCTCCCCAAAACCAGCCCCAGAAATCCTCCCTGTCCTCCAGGGCAGTTGAAATGTGAAGTCTCCCCCGGGCAGAATGCCTCTTTTTCTCTTGTTTCCCTCCAGCTCTGTCCCTTTAAGGCACAGCACGCTGAGTAGGCAAGTCGCTCTCTCTCTTTCTCTCCATCCTCTGCACCAGACTCCCAGCAGCTGGTCTCCTCCCATCCGTGTATTCCTGGAACTGAGCCGGCCATCCCACGATGGGGTCTCAGGGCCAGTCCCCTGACGCACAGTTACCACGGGGTTTCCTACAGCCCCCTGAACGGCACCTTCCACGTGGGCCTTTTCTCCTTGTATCCACGGGGCAGCACAGAACTCAGCTCCCACTTAAATGTGACTAGTGAGGAGCAAATGAGCCGAGAAAGCGCTGTGTAAACAGGACAGGGCTGGGGTGTGTGAGAGTCAGTCAGGTGTGACTGTTTGGGCCAAGGGGACTCACTGTTAGTGAGAGTACAGTTGGCCGTCCACTCCCGTGGGCCCAGCATCCCCCGATGAGGAGAGCCCACTCTGGTCTTGAGCATTCGCGGGTTTTGGTATCCGCGGTGGGTTTTGGAACCAGTTCCCCTCAGATACTGAGAGATGACTGGACTGTTCTGAGTCTCAGCTTGTCCAGGGATGAAGAGAGTACTTTTAGAGGTTCTGAGGTGTCTCTGAGGTCACCAGAAAGGAACAGGTGTCCTAAACAGACTGGTTTCCAGGCTGCCTTCCCTTTTTCTGGGCCATCTACTAGCATCAGGACCCACAGTGGTTTCTCAGCCCCTCTCCTGCACCTGCTCCTCTCCTCGGCCCTGTCACTAGCCCTCTGTACGCCTCCTGTGCACTCAGCTGTGTTCAGACAGCAATCCGCTGCCCAGCCCTCCAGCCGGCGTACTGAGTGGCTGCCTTTCGTCACAGTGTTCCACAAGCTCCCGCCCAGCCTGAGTCAGGGAAGGCAAAGCCAGTCTTGATCCGGCCCTGATTCATTCCTGTGTTTAATCTTCCAACGAAGGCTGGGCTGGGAGTGAGAGATGAGGAGCTGAGCTAAATAGTGGGGTCCTCCCTGCCCACCTTGTAGCTCTCAGTCTAAGAGACCCTTTCCAGCTTCGCTGTTTACTAATCCTCATGCCACCTCTCAGCCTGTGCTGAGGTCTGGTGTGAGCATTCTCTGTGCTCTTTCCCTATCAGAAATGCCAAATCCCAGCCCCTCTCTGACGGAGACAGCTAGAGGTCCCCCCACGGTCAGCTCGTCCTCTGCCTTAGGAATGGGGTCCATTCTGAGTCACGCACACTGCTACCTGGAACGAGGACTCCCTTGTAATGAGGTGTGGCCCAAGCTTAAGTTACTTGCCCCAGGACTCACGGGAGGAAAGCGTGGACGCCACTTTTTGGTTTCAGGGGACATTCTCTTAACCACTGGATAATAAATACCAAGCTCTGTCTACCATGGCTACCTCATAAGATCCACTGAATCAAGGATTGAATAAATGTTTGCCACGACCTCTGGCCCCGGTTGGGGGGTCGGATCTGAGGGGGGCGGCCCCTTGCACCCACCTGTGTTGTAATGCTTGGTGCAGTACCTCAAGTCCTTCTCCTCCTTCAAGATAAACTGGGGCAGAGTTAGTCCATCTGCCACCTGCACAGCACCCTGCTCCTGCCACTCAAAGATGAGGTCGTTCATGGTGTATCCAACTGGAATGGGATCAGAAGGAGCAGCCATCACGTTGGAAGCACTTATTTGAAGCATGTCAGGGTGTTAGGGTTAGAGACAGAGGCATCAGGCACTTGATGGGACACATGAAACTCTTGCTTTTTTTTCCCCCCCACAAAGGAGGTTAAAGCTGGTGAATTGTTTACATCTACCCCTCAGCCTTTCTACCTCTCTCAGCCCTCCCAGCGTCCTACCTTAGCTTGTCCTTTTGATGCTATCCCTGACCCCATGGTCAAATTCAGCTGACCTCTGCTATTTTTTTCTTTTAATTGAAGTATAGTTGATGTATGATGTTGTGTTAGTTTCAGGTGTACAGCCAAGTGACTCAGTTATGTGTGTGTGTATATATGTATATATATATATATATATTCTTTTTCAGATTCTTTCCATTATAGGTAGATAGGCAAGATATTGAATATAGTTCCCTGTGCTGTACAGCAGGTTCTCGTTTATCTATTTTATATATAGTAGTGTGTATTTGCTAATCCCAAACCTCTAATTTATCCCTCCCCGCTTTCCCCTTCGGTAACCGTAAGTTTGTTTTCTGTGTCTATGAGTCTATTTCTGTTTTATAAATAAGTTCACTTGTATCATTTTTTAGATTCCACATATAAGTGATATATGATATTTGTCTTTTTCTGTCTGACTTAATTCATTTAGTATGATAATCTCTAGGTCCATCTATGTTGTTGCAAATGGCATGATTTCATTCTTTTTTATGGCTGAGTAATATTCCATTCCCTGTATATACCCTGACCTCTGCTATTTTTGCCTGCACACCATCTTTGCAAGCCTCCTCCTGTGCTCACAGCAGATTTTCCTCTGGGGAATGACTCCTGTGGTGTTCTGTCATGGGGGTTGCTATTAGTTGGGGGCTAAGTTGTGACGTGGTGACTCAGCCACACCAGTCAGATCCTCTGGCCCGGGAGTTTGACTCTTGAGTAAAATGACCAAGTGTTCCAAGCTGGCTGGTACTGATCCCACAGGGGTGGTTGTCTAAAGGGATGGTCTGTTAGTTCCTGCTGCCCAAATGCTCTGCCCTAGTTCTTGCACTTTAGTTTCTCCTTCAAGTCCATGAGGAAGCCCTACGCCATTCACCTTAATCCAGTGTTTAAATTGGTCAGACTGGTTTCTGTGTTTGCAATCAAAGAATTGAGCCAGCCCGTTTGTTAAAATCTTGGTTCATCTGTGATCTTGTCCATAAAGCCTTCTCCAGACTCTCTCTCCTTCCCAGTCAGAAGGAAGTGCTCTTTCTGCCTTGAGGCCACAGCATTCTGTACTTTCCTCTTGCTGCCCTGTTAGAGTCATTTGTGTAGCCAGTCGCCTCTCTCCCCTGCTGGAGTGAGCGTCCCCCTGACTTACTCAAGCTATTTCTCCTCCATTCCTGGAGCACATGCTCACAAGAGACATGGACCTGTGCCTCTTTGGAGCGTGCTGCTGGCTCCAAAGCTGGACCTCAGTCAAACAACATAAAGAAAGTTAGATTTCTAACGCATTGTCTAAGAGCAAAGCCCCTCATCTGGTATTTTGGGCTATTTCAGTAATCTCCTGGGATCCAGCAGTTAGGAGCAGCTGGGCAGGAATTTCTGCTGGTCCCACGGGTAAAGGGGAATCTAGTTCTTTCAGAGGCCTCATGCAAGGCACTCACAGCTTTCCAGTTGCATGATGCATGTCTGGACGTCCATGGGGAAATTCTTCAAGTCCATGGGGCAGGCCAGTGTCAGGGTGATTCTGAGGAGAGAAAGGAGTTCGGTGATGCTGCATCCACAGACCAGGGGAGCTGTGCCTCCAGTCTAGTTATTACTGGAAATTAGTTATGTAGGAGAGGCCGAAGAGATCAGGGAACTAGTGTTATGGAAATCACAGATGTATATTTCCACATTCCAGATATGGAAATGAAGGCTGAGAGAGGGAAAGCAGGTTGCCTAATGTTACAAAGAGTCAGTGGAACTTCTGGGTTTCCTTGGTGTCTCTCTGGCTTCTAGCCTTTAGCAAGTTGCCTGAAGGCCTGGAGGCCAAGGGCTGCCCCTGTCCCTACTCTTGTATGGGCAAAGCCTATATCTCCAAACTTGTCAGACTGCAGGCATCTCCAGGTACACCTGCCGCAGGTGCTATAAGTGGTTCTTGGCTGTCTCCCTTCCTATATCGAGCCTTCAGGGTGTCCAAACACAGCTGACTCACATCTGTGGGCTCCTGTTGGGGTCACTTGGGAAGTGCTGGGTGCCCCAGGCTTCTGGGCTAGCTGTTTATTTTGGCTTGTTCAACCCCTGCAGAGGCTGTAGCCTCAGAACCAGAGGAAATCAGTCCCCTTAACAGAGTGTGAGGTCTTCAGCTTGGCTGGGAGACAAGGCTTCAGCTCGAGCGGCTTTGCTGACACCTGAGCACCTGCTGCAGGGAACGGAGAAGAAAGGCTCTCAGAGCCCAGAGAGACTTAGGTCATCAACTCCCTTATTTAACAGGTGAGGAAACTGGGGTGCAGAGAAGGCTAGGCAGGGACACATGGTAGGTCACACGGCCAGCCGATGGCTCAGCCAGTGTCCCAGACCACGTCTCCTGGCCTCTGGATTTTAGCTCATGGGTTTGCAGGCAGGTTTTCTAGCACTGCTGTCCTGAAAAGCCAACCCTAACACTTGAAGACACCTAATTTGGTGGTCTTGTGACTCTTAGCTGCTGGCATCTGGGCTGCACATGGTGAGACACACAGCCCTGTGCAGACCTCCCCCTCTAGGTCTCACCCACAGCTCTGGATGTGGGCCCTTTAAGCACAAGATAGGAGCAAGGGAGGAAAAGGGACGGGAGTGGGAGGGGAAGAGGAGGGAAAAGAGGGAGTGGGAGGAGGAGGGGGAAGTGAAGGGAAAGTGAATGCAGTTGAATTTCTGAAGATAAAAGCTCCAAAGTGGGGCAGCTGTCACACTGGGTTAATTTCCTGAAGTTGAATGACCTTGGAACATCACTTTCTGCTGATTTGTCCTTCTGTCATGCTGCACTGGGGTTTAGCTTCCCGGGGATATGAAACTAGCCTGGCTGCAGCAAAATCAAGCCAGCCAGGGCCTTGGTGGCCATTCTGAGCCTGTCCCCCTTCCAGTCTGGATGTGCACTGGGTGGGGTGGGCAATGGGTGAGCAGGGCCCTGTTGGCCTCTGATTCCAACTAGTCTGCCCCTCCTTCCCCTGCTGAGGTCCCCAAGGCCCTTTTCCCACCCAGCCTGCTCTTAGGAGAGACTCTGAGTCCAGTCACTTTCGGGTTTAGGATCTGTGCATCCTCTCCTATGGGGCTGGAGACTTAAAGCTCACCTCTTAAAGGAAATAAAAACATTTATTCCCCTGAGGACCCAGAAGGGGAGAGGGAGTCATTTAGGACCAGTCCCCCTTTTAAGCTCTTTGAAATGAAAACATACTCATTCATTTATCAAACATTTGAATGCCTGTTGAGTGCTCTGCACTGTTCTTCTAGGCTCTGAGCAGGCATTAGATCCACACTAACTGATTAGAATCTAGGCTCTGCTGCTAAGTAGCCATGCGAACTTCGGCAAATTACTTAAACTTTCAGATCCTCACTTGTCTAATCTGCAAAATGGGCACAATAAAGCCTGCTTCATAAGGTTGTTAAGAGGACTAGAAATAACACATGTAAAGTCCCAAGCCTGGTAGGTAAATTCTCAGTGAATGGTGCATAGTAAGAATATAACACAGACATTGGTCCTTCCCTCCATGTCTTGGGAGAGGAGATTGGGAATTAAGTGGGGGTTGGGAGAAGGAGGGGCAGGAGAGTGTGGCAGGAAACTCTGAAAATTGCCCCTAACCAATATCTGCAGGATACCCTCCCCAACTGGGGAAGGGGGTCCCAGCTTCCTAGACTCAACGCGAGGTGTAGAGGATAGAAGAGGCTCATAGAAGGTTTGGAGCAGCCCTGGCTTATACCTGTGAGCCAAACGGACTACCCGGCAAAACTACGCCATTTGTGTTGAAGTTGCTGAGATTTTTCAGACTTTGTGCCTTTGTTCCTGCTACTTTTTTTTTTTAATATGATGGTAAAACATTTGACATGAGATCCACCCTCTTAAAAAAGGTTTAAGTCTTAATAAATGTTTAAGTGTATACAGTCTTGTAAACTCCAGCCACACAGCAGTACAGCAGCTCTGTTGAACTTGAAATTCACCTTAAGTAATCGAACTCTCCTGGGGTGAGCATTGTCTTTGAATACTCCTTTCCCCATCTTGTTTTATTGAAGTGCTGGGTAAGCTTGAGGGGCCTAACTTTCACCCCATCCCCACAAATGGTGCTTCCTTGTCCCTCTGGTTAAAATGAACCACTGGCTTCTAGGAGTTCCCCTGGTCGTGTAAGCAGCAGAGCTGGCTCTGCCTGTTCTGCAAGGTGTTGGGTTGCCAGGGCCGTTTACCTCTCGTCGGCCCTCCGCTAGCATCCGCTCCCAGAAGGAAGTAGGGCCAGGTACATTCTGAGGATGGAAGGGGTGAACCTGTACGGAACCCACCTGATGCTGTAGAGGACATTCCCGTTCCGGGAGATCCGCAGCAGTTTGTTGTCCGTGGTGATCTCGTGGAAGTGGGCCCCCTTCTCATTGGCAAAGAACAGGTCGGGTTTCCAGATGGAATCCAGCATGGATGGGTCCAGGTCCAGAGAGTCATCCGGGTATTCGTTGTAGGCTAGCCGGGGGTCGTTCCACTGCTGTCGCAGGAAGATGTTGACCCTATAGTCCTACAGCCAGGAGACAAGGAGGTGGACTCAGAGGCAGGCCCTGGGATGTCACATCCTGGAGGGGCCAGGTGCTTTCTGTTAGTGCCCCGCAAAGCCCCTTCTGGAAGAAGGCATCAGAGTGTGATTGCATCTTATGTCGGGGTTGGGGGGGACGTAAAGTCTGTGCATCAAGCAAAAATCAAGGGAGTTAGAGTTATCCCTGAAAATCCTCAAAATGCCCTAGTAAGTGTATTCAACCTTGAACCAAGATTATTTAACTGCTATTCTTTTGGGGGAAATTTTTGAAAAATGAAGTTTAGACTGATGTAATAAACACCTGTTTTCATCCCTTTCACATTTTATCACATTTGCTTCACTTTTTATTACGTAAGAGAAATAATACGTTACAGATAAAGCTGAAATTCCCCTTTTATTGTCGACCTCATTAGTGCAGTAATTCTCACGCCCATAAGGATTGAGTCGCTGTTCTAGACAGATTGGAGGAACAAAAGGAAAGTCTAAAATTTGATACCTGAGGATTCAGACTCTTCTGCCTAATTCTCAGGCAGCAAAGGAAGGTTGGGTGGAAGGGCTTTATGGTGTTCTGCTGGCCCCAGGGTTCACACCAGTATGTTTTAACCCCAGCCTTCTTTAATCTTCTGTAACTTGTGTCAATTTGTTTGTTTGGGGACGATTAATAGATGCCGTGGAGTCACGTCTGCTGGGGTCTAACCCTAGCGCTAAGTTGAATGCTCTCCTGCGGAGCTGCGGAGTAGTTACTCCACAGAAAACCAAGCCACGATCAAACCAAAGCAGGGAAGTGTTCAGTTCAGCCAACTGTAACAGATTTCTTTGTTGCAGGACTTCTCAGAGCCTTTAATGTTCTAAGAAGTTGTGTGTACCGCCAAGAGGCAAATAGAATATGCAACGTTTCCTTGATTTAGTTTGGCCATAGAACTCTTGTTTTGTGCCTGGTGCTCCTCTTTTAAAGAATATAGGTTAGGAATTGCTGTCCTGGTCAACACTACCCCCCGCCCCCCAATCACCTTTTTATTTTCCCAGATGGGGAAACAGAAATCCAGAGAGAACTGAGACTGGCCCAGTGTCTCTGAAAAGGCAGAGCAGAGCTGATTTTGGAACCCAGACGTCTTGCCTCCTAGTTGAGGATCTGTTCATCTGGTCTTAGAGGAACTTAAAGAGCCCACTTAGTTTCCACTCACACCTGAGATGCAATCCGTGCTAGGGGTAGGTCTCCATGGCAGGAAACTGGGTAATGAAGTTAATAAATTTTTCCATTAAGAAAAGTTTTTAATTCTGTTAGAAAGGCATTGTAAACTTGAGCCTCATGAATATTCTACTGCAAGTAGAATTTGAGGTCTGTCTGTGTTTTCCCAGGAAGAAGGACATAGCTCTCTCTGTTGGCTTCCAAAAGGGTTTCTAGTTCCCTGAAAGATTAATAACGTCAATTCAAGTCCAACTTTAAATGTTCTCTTTCAGGGAACGATCTCCACTCCTAAGCACCTGCTACTGCTTTTTCTCTGAAGGTGCAAGATAAATGAGATTATGCTACATTTTCTTTCAGGGTACTACTTCTAAATCCTAATCGCCCTGGATCTGTCATCAGCAGGAATGAGCTAAAACAAACAGCCCTTCCCCACCCTTTCACCCTCACCCTGCCCGTTTCTCCCACGGCACATGCCTCATGCTGTTCGCCTGCAGAAATATCAATAGCTTCATAAAATTTTCCAAGGTATTTTATAGGATTGTTCCGTAATTTAATTGAAGCTTCTCCCTCCAGCCCCATAGAAAATGACATTTGGTCTCATAATTTCATGTCTTGTAAGTCCTTGGGTGGAGGGAGAACTTCAGACCAGACCGGGTATTGATTCTTTGTTTTTCCTGCTGATGGTAAAGAACAGCTCCCAGTCTGGCCCCATCTGATCAGAAATAGCCTCTCTTTCGCCGTTGGATTTTATGTGAAATGTGTGTGTGTGTGTGTGTGTGTGAGAGAGAGAGAGAGAGAGAGAGAGAGGCAGAGAGACAGAGACAGACAGACAGACAGACAGATGAAGCACTGGCAAGTCATGTCAGAGTAAACAGACTATGAACAGTTGGGCAGAAAAAGCCTTCAGTCCCCAGTCCTCAGCTGCACTTTTGATGTTCTTGCCAGTGACATGTCAAGCCTGTTTATGTGGCTGGAAGGAAGAAAAGAAAGTGGCATTTCTTCAAATGGCCTGTTAGGCACCCAGCACTGTTCTAGATACTGTCACATGCATTTAATTGTCACAAACCCCCTGCAAGCTAGATGTTCAGATTCTCACAGTGAGATTAAGGAAACTGAGGTTTGGAAAGGTTGAGACACTGATCCAAGGCCCAGAGCCAGGAAGTGGCAGAGCTGGAATCTGAATCCACATCAGCCCAGCCTTGTGGTGTGAGAACGCGTTCATGACGTCCCGCGGCTAAGTTCAGCCGCTTCTGTGCTGCTGATGCTTCTCTCGTCCTCACTGCCCGCTCAGCCTAAGCCTTATCTCCTGCAGGAGCCTCATAGCCCCCCAGCTTTCCTGATCTCTTCCTCTTCGGATTTCCTAGCAGAACGGCATCACTAGAAACATCTAATTGAGCACTTGCTCACCGTGTGTGTCTTATCTCCTCCACTTGATGGGCAACCATTTGAGAGGATGAAACTGACCTTGTACTTCTCCTGCAGCATCCCACCTGCCCACCCAGTCTGTGCACCCATGAGCTACCCGCTATCCAGGGGGAGAAGGAGGAGGAAGCCAGAAAAAGTTGGAGTTGGGAAGGCTTTCCTCATTTGATAGCTGGAAAGACTGAGACTCAGAGAGGAAAGGCATTTTCTAAGGTCACATAGCAATTCAGAAAAGACCTAGGATTAGAACCTGGATTTGCTTCTCTAGGTCCCACTGGTAAAAGAAGTTAGGCTAGATGGTCTCTAAGAACCCTTCCAAATCTAATAGCTAGTGGTTCTTAGCTTTTATTTTTTTCTGGCAACATTTAATGGAGCATCTAAGTGCCAGGCACTGTTCTAGGCACTGCAGCATCTGCTGAGGACAAGAAAGACACATTTAAGCTGTCACAGCACTGACAGTGCACCACACTGAGATAAGAGCTGTGATGGGGTTAAGTACAGAGTGCTAGGGAGATACAGAAGTCGGGTCTCCCGTCTAGACTTGGGTGTGGGGGTCCGGGAAGGCTCCAGGAAGATACGCTATTTAAGGTGAGACCAAATATGGCTGAGCCAAAGAGGAAAAAGCATTTGGAGCAGTTGGAACTGCATCTGTGAGGGCCTAGAGAGGAAGCAAGAGCATGGCACTTTGGAAAGAGTAGCAAGTAAATGAGTAACGGGAGCAGGTGGAGGGAGCACACAGGACCGTGCAAGCTGTCCGGAGGAGTGTGGACTTTATCCTGACAGTAACGTGGAGTCTTCAAAGAATTTTAAGTAGGGGAGGACATTACGATGTTTGCATTTTATTAGTGATATTTTAAAAATATTTTATTTTTCTTACTACAGAAGTAATGCAGGGGGAGAGTATAGCTCAGTGGCGGAGTGCGTGCTTAGCATGTCTGAGGTTCTGGGTTCAATCCCCAGTACCTCTTAAAAAAAAATAAGTGATGCATTTTGATTGTTAAAAAAGAAAAAAAAAAAAAGGAAAAGAAATATACATCACCCAAAAGAAGAAAAACAAATTAAAAACTGTAGGGTCTCATTATGAAATGACTTATGAGAAGTGAGGGTAAGAGATGTGGAGACTGTATCTGGTGTCCGCAGGCAGCCAGACTCCTTCTCCCAGTGACCCCGCTCCTCCCCGCAGCAGCCGCTACCCAAACAAGCTGCTGCATTGATCCGCTGATCTGCTCCACCCTCGCTGGTGAACAGCAGTGGGAAGTGCCTTCGGAAGGGGTCAATGCAACTGGTGTAACAGGCTGAAAGCTAAATGCTGTTTTCCTTATTGCTTAGTCCTACACTCACGTTGGCCAGTGTTCAACATGCTAGGGGTCCGTGTTCAGGTCCAGGGGCTAGAAGAGCAATATTTGAGTTCTCCACCTGAGAACCTCAGGTCCCACTTCTGGTAGTTGATTTCCGGGTCTCAGACTCCCCAGGGTGGCCCGTCTAAGTCCCAGGCGGGAGGGATTGCCAGAGCTCTGGCTCTACAGACTTTAGCCTCAACTCTCCTGGCTTGCCTCTGAGATTCCCTGATGGTCTGATTTCTGGAAACTGGGCAGCTTCCATGCTTGTAAGACCAAGGTAGAGCATTAACTCGTTCATTCTGTCGTTCAATGTTTATTGAAGGCTTCCTGTGTGCCACCCCCACACCCCACCTCCGTTATGTTTAATTTCAGACTCTAACCTCTCCCAGCAAACTCCTCCCAAGTCAGGATTGTGGTGAGACAGGAAAGAGCTAAGAGCCTGCAGTGTGTGTTGGTGGGAAGGGGGTGTGGAGGGCAAGATGTGTGACCACTGTCTCCAGAACCAAGAGACATCACCAAGAGGAGGACAGGGAGCCAGGTTCTTGTACCTTCTTAAGTCTCAGCCTTCCAGCTCTCAAAGGGGAAGCCTGATTCAACTCTGCAAACAACTCTGCTCTCAAGAGGAGAGCAGTGAGAGGAGAGCTCTAAGTATCAAGCAAGCAAGGCAAGCTATGGACTCAAATCTAACACACAAAACTGAAAGTGATAAGAGTCGTAAGAGGTTCTAACCAGTTGCTCTTAGACACTGCTGTCAAGTCATCAAGACCACTTCTGGACAGGTTGGGTGAATTTGGAAATGCTTTTGGAGAGAGACTGGCATTTGAAATGGCCGCATCAGTTTGTTCTATCCTCCTGAAGTTAGCATCTCTGGATCCGGTATACTTCCGAGATATGAATAGTATCTGTTTTCAGCTGGAAAGGAGGCCAGTGAGGTGTGAGGAGGAAGGACACAGGTGAGGAGCAACGGTGCAGAGCAGGACAGGACATGAGGACCAGGGCTGCAGGCTTTGTGTATTTAGGATTAGGATGTTTGGAGCTGGGGGGTCAAAGGAGTGTAATGTGGAAGGAATGACACAAGCAAAGTGTGTAGGCAGAGCATTCCAACAGTTCAGTTTAGCTCAACCATAAGCTGCGTATGTAGTAATAGTTCCCCTTATTGAGGACCTACTGTGTACCACGTATTGTGCTAAGCATGCCACACACTTCTACTCATTTTATTTTTAAAACAACCCTATGATATAGGTATTTTCACCCTAATTTTATAGATGAAAAAGGCTCAGGGAAGTTAAGTAATTAATCCAAATTCACACAGTAAATAAGGGAGTTGGAATTCGAATCTGATTTGGCTGATTATTTAAAGCACATGCTCTCAACCACTCTACTGTGGTAAGGCTGTAGATGGATTGAATTGAGGCTGTGGGTATCCTTAACTGCCAAACCAAAGTGTTTGGATCTTACTCTGCAGCCAGTTGGGCGTCACTGAGGTCTCATGCAGTGGAGCTATATCACGGTTTGACTTAAGGAAGGTCAGTTTGGCAGGAATGACCATGAAGTTTTGGGAGTGAGAGAAAACAGACCAGGGAGACCTGTTCTAGGCTGTTGTGACAGTTCAGTAAAAGACAAGGAGGAGCTAAACTAAGACAGTAGGAGTGGAGAGTGGGGTAGAGAAGAGAATCTGTTCTTTGTCATCATCGTCTTCCTTTTCATCATTTTCATCATCAAATATTACAGGTAGATGTCTGTCTCAATGCTTTCATTTTACACATGGCCCAGAGGGGGAAAGAGACCCTTCCTGGGGCACACAGCAATTCATCGACTGTGGTGGGACTTGCAGACAGAAATTCTGATCCCTATTGCACTACTTTTCCCAACCACATGTACACCTTTGCAGGCAGGAGGAGGGGAAGCAAGGTGAATCTGCCAGCAGGCAGGCTCTGCTCTCCTTGGGGAAACTCTAACGTAGACCCAGCTCTGACAGGGTTTGGGATTGAGATGCTTGAGAGCTAGACTGGTCTGCTGAGAGCCAGGGACCAGGGGGCGTTCAGAGTGGAGGATGCCCAGGCTTGGTTTACGAGCTGCTGCTTCCTTTCAGGCACTTTCCCAGACCTCTGAGAAGCACTGTGGAACCCAAGTCACAGATGCCACCTCCATATGTGGGAAGAGTCAGCCCCGGTCTCCTGGCAGTCCTGCGAGAGTGTGGACCCGGCTCACTGACACATGTAGAGTTTCCTAAATCCTGACTGAGTGCCAGGTGCAGTGTTAAGTGCTTTAATGAACGCCCTCTCCAAATTCTCACAGGGACACCATTGTATGGATAAAGCAAGCCTGGGGATACTTAATTCTTTGTCTAAAGTTAGTGACAGAGTGAGGCTTGAATCCATGACTGGCTGACTCCAAAGTCTTACGCTTCTAAGTAGTACACTGTATTTGTTCTTCTATTAATAATGTCTCATACTTATTAGATGCTTTTTACTTTTCAAAGCACCCTCGCATCAGTTTTGTTCTATGAAGTCTGGCATGAAAGGGAGGATTCCTATCCCCGTGGGATAGATGCCGAAACCACAGCCCTACAAGGTCACACTCCCACCACTAGTCATCGGCAGGCGTGGAACTGATAATCACAGTGCGAATGATGCTGGTAGACTGAGACGTTACCAAGTGCAAGGAATGATGCCAAGTGCATTGTGTGTGTCACCTTATACTCACGATAATCTGGTGAAGTAGGTTCTAGTATCATCTAGGACAGTTGGGTAAATCAAGGCACACAGAGGTTAAAGTCCTCTTCCTGACATCACACAGCTAGTAAGTGGCAAAGCCAGGATTTGAACTCATGATGTCAATGCCAGAGCCCAAGCATTTAACCACTAGGCAACACTACCCAGAATCTCCCAGAATTATACTGAGCGACAATTTCATGACACCTCAGTGCCCTTGGATACTGCCCCTGGCTGCTCTTACGAACCTGTGGGTTTGTAGACACCCACAGTGAGCAGGAAGTATGGAAAGGGCAAAGGACAAAAAGCTTCTGCCCCGGGTCCAGCAGCCCACTAGAGCTCCTGCCTCCTTCCTGACTTGCCCCTTGGAGCTGACCCACTGTTTGCCCTATGCTCAAGCCCAGTGCTGGCTGGCAGTCTGCTCACATCCCGACCGTTGCCTGCCTCCTTAGCTCCAGAAGCCTGCTCCGTGCCTTCAGCCTCTCCTAAGTCACCATCCTGCGTGGCGCATTCTCACTGGGGTCTCACACAATCAGGGCTACATTTGTTGTAGAGAACTGTAGATGGTTTGGGCCAGTGGAGCTGAGCATCCTTGTTTGTCTTTAGGGGATCACTAAAGCTCAGCGTGAGTTTAATAATTACATAAAAATGCTAATAGCAGCTACTTTTATTGGGTGTCTAACATTTCTTAGAGCTTTAAATGCATTGTCTCTCTAAACTTTTCTTCAACCTAGCACGCTGGATATTATCATACTCATTTTACAGAGGAGGAAACTGAAATTCAGAGAGATTTAACAGAGGTGAAGTGTCTTGCCCGAAGTCTCACAGCTGGTAGGTGCCAGAGCAGGAACATGAATCCAAGACTGTCTGGCTCCCAACTTCACATTATTTTGACAATTGCATGCTGCTTCTCTATTTCCTCTTTTAAAAACCAAGTTCCTAGATGAGTAGGGAAAGAACTATGGTAGACCCAGTATATTGGGACCTCACTGAGCCCATGTGGCAGGTTGGCTCATACATATCCTTATAGTCAGTATCAGGTGGAGAACTTTGGATTGTGATATTAAAGTGAGGTGGATTTGTCACTGACTGCCAAAGGGTGCCAACTGAAGGGCGGACGTTAACCCGGAAAGAGGAAAGAGGACAGTATTTGCATACAGGGCATAAAACTGGGACACGACACTAGCAATCTCGGCAATACGGAGGGTAAGGTTGGTCTCTGAGAGTTAAGCTACCAGCAGAGATGAACGCGCAGCAGAGAAATTCGGCGAGCCCCAGCGTCAATGCAGTGACCCCTGTGTACTTGCAGTGAACAGGTGTGCGCTGGTAATGTAGTAAGAGGAACCCTAATTTGTTGTATCCTGTCTTGTTTAAAGAGCTATTTTATAAACATATCAGAGACGTTCATTGTAGTATAAGAAAGGCCAGTTTGAGGAGCAGGAATTTGGCAGGTGATAAGCCAGCATCATCTGAAGGATGGGGTCACATGACTTGGGGTAACACCACCTTTTTGTCTCTGGAAAGAGAGTTTGCGTATCATGAGGGAAGGACGGTGTCTTAGCCCTCTCTCTGGTCTGGGAGAAACTGTCATCAAGGCTGTCTACCTTCCTTTCCTCCAATTCAGTATGTCAAAGGCAACTTCTGATTTGCTTTCCTGGTATTCAGAGAGTGGCAAGGGGGTGCTTTCACAGAGGACACAAGGATTGCTATTGTTGGAATGGGAAGCCCTGTCAGTAAATAACTCGGCAGTCCTATTACCCACTTCAGTCTCCTGTGGGTTTGATTTTCGTTAGTCAGTCTTGGAGAATCTGATCTGATGGAGAGCCAACCCTGGGCTGCCGTAAATTCACAAGTGTGACGCCTCTCTTGGTGGCGTATTGGAGAGAGTCACCCAGCAGGTGATGCTAAGGCTGCCTCTAACCCTGTTTTTCTGCCTGTAACCCACTGTAACGGCGTTTCTGAGGGCTCCCTCCTTGGCTTTCTCGCGGTCTTCAGTTTACCAAGGCTTTGCGGAGTGTTAAGCCACGTCTAACTGGATGACATTTAATAGACTTTCTCTCGGATCTCCCAAACCCCAGAGTGTAAGAAGTCACTTGGCATTAGCTGTGTAGTGTAATGAAAGTGTAATGGGAAAAGCAACAACCAGTAAGGGTCTCATCCTCAACAGCAACCAACCCCACACAATATCTAGGGATAAACCTAACAAGAAATGTGTGTGTCAGACACACACACACACACATATGACTCTAAAACTTTACTGAAAGGCACAAATGAATACCTATATAAATGGAGAGACATACCACGTTTATATATTATTGTTACGATGTCAATTTTCTGCAAATTAATCTATAAACTCAGTGCAGTCCCAATCAAAATCTGAGGTGATTTCCATAGGCGAGCTGATTCTGCAGTTCATGTGGAAAAAGAAATGGGCTGCAAATGTTAAGAAAACCTTATAAAAGAACAAAGAGGACTTTCTCTACAAGACACAGAAATCCAGTGCTAAGCCATAATAGTGAAAGGAGTGTGGTGTTGGCGCAGAAGCAGACAAACAGCAATGAGACAACAAACTGAGACTGGAAAGAGACTGAGGTACATAGGGGCACTGCGTGTATGAGAAAGACAGCATTTCTAATCAATGGAGAAACAGTCCCTGCTTAAGAATAATGCTGGGACAATTACTATCTAACCAGAGAAAAACAGAGGTAAACTATCACCACATACTTTACAGAAAACCAAACTCCTCATGGATTAAGCAGGTACCTGTGAAAAAGAAGCCTATGATATTATGAAAAAAGCTCACTATGCCAAAAAAATATGCAGAGACACTCAAATTCACGAGGAATCTGGAGTGAAAATTTAAAACGGCAGTGAAGTACCACTTAAAAAAATCCCATTTGGTAAATTTAAAAACTTGGTTAGTATCTTGGGTCAGAAAGGAGAAAGAGAAATGAGGACTGTTGGGGAACAGTAAGTTACTGACACTTCTTTGGAAGTGAGCTGGGCGATAATATTTGTCAAAATAATTTTAAAAAGTGCATGTCCTTTGATAAAATGACTCCACTCCTGTGATCTATCCCAGGGAAAGGTGCACTGCTGCACTGTTTGTATTAGTGAAAAGCTCCACCAATCTACAGGTCCATGAGGAGAAGTCTGGTCAAATAAATACCATAAAACGATGGTATTTGGAATTTTACAGGCAAGCCATAAAGTCTGGAAGCGTTGATTAAATCATTTGGTCATATATCAATAATATGTAATAAACCACTTATTATGTTTATAATAAACAATAATAAATGTTTAATAATAATAATAAACCACTTATTATATTTCCAAATTTGGATTAAGAATGAGACAGATCTATGTTTGTGGTGTGGAGAGATTCTAAGACATGGTGAGGCGGAAAAAGCAAATTGTATTGTGCAATCCTATTTACACAAAGATGGGTAATGCGCATAAATGGATGTGTAATCAAGGAAAGGAGACCAGTAGGATGTACAAGAAAATGTTTGCCTACAGCAGTTATCTCGGATGGGACAAGGGGAGAGGGTGAAGCAGGGGCATTCCTGTTCCCTCTCTTTTTTTTATTGGACTTACTACAAAACCTTGTTTTCATCTGTTACTCATATGCTTTAAAACAAGTTCCAGAGTTTTGCTGTCCATAAGCTTAGTGTCAATCAACATTGTGACTTGTTACCTAAACCGAAATGTCTTGGTGATGGTGTGTGTAGAAATGGTTTTAGGGTTCTGAGGAGGGTCCCAGAGCTGCCTTGGAAAGGCAGACTGAGGAAAAGACCATGGGAATTGAGATTCCTGGTCTTGGCTCCACTTCATCCACAACAGCCCATTCTCAAAAATCAGTTCGTTAAAGTGCTATGTAAGATTCAGCTTACACTGAGGTATCACCTCACACCGGTCAGAATGGCCATCATTAAAAAAATCTACAAACAATAAATGCTGGAGAGGGTGTGGAGAAAAGGGAACCCTCTACACTGTTGGTGGGAATGTGGTTTGGTGCAGCCGTTATGGAAAACAGTATGAAGATTCCTCAAAAAACTAAAAGTAGATTTATTCTATGATCGAGCAACCCCACTCCTGGAGGGAACTCTAATTCAAAAAGATACACACATCCCAAAGTTCATAGCATCACTATTTATAGTAGCCAAAACATGGAAGTGACTTAAATGTCCACCGAAAGATGATTGGATAAAGAATTTGTGGTATATTTATAGAATGGAATACTACTCAACCATAAAAAATAATAAAACAATGCCATTTGCAGCAACAGGGATGAACCTGAGATCATCATACTAAGTAAAGTAAGCCAGAAAGAAAAAGAAAAATACCACTTGATATTACTTATATGTGGAATCTTAAAAAAAAAAGGACTCAAATGAACTTATTTACAAAACAGAGACAAACTCGCAGATGTAGAAAACAAACTTACAGTAACCAGGGAGAGAAGGAGATAGTGAGGGATAAACTGGGAGTTTGGGATTTGCAGATACTAGCTACTATAGATAAAATAGGTAAACAACACTGTATAGCACAGGGAACTATATTCAATACCTTGTAATGGCCTATAATAACAAAATACAAAAAAATATACAGATAAATGAATCACAATGTTTTACAGCAGAAATTGACACAAAATTGTAAACTGACCACTCTTCAATAAAAACAAACAAACAAACAAACAAAAAGATTCAGCTTAAAAATGAACTGTGGGAGGGAGCTGTTGTCAAAAACAATGCTTTGAACCTGAGCACCCCTGAGGGCTTGGGTTCATTTCTTGGCCTTTCATCTTGAGATGGGAATGGATGCGCTGGATGTACTCTGCGAGCACCTTGGGTGGTAAGGGGACTGAGAACTGGGAATGGTCTAAGGAGCCAGATGTAGGGGCGGGGGGAGCAAGAGGACTGACCTTAGTTCCTGGAAGGGCTGTCAGGTGCAGAAATTGGCTCTCTGTGGCCCCAGGATCAGAATGAAAGCCACGGGAAAATGGAGATGTTGGAGGTATCCCAAGATGAAATGTGAAATGGGCTGCCTTGAGAGGTGCAGGGTTCCCCATCCCTGGAGGTGAGCAGGGAGAGACTACTTGGCCACAATGTTTGTGGCAGAGGTTCTGACCACAGGTGGGTGTTGAACTAGAGAACTTCCAAGTTAATTCTCTCCACAAATATTGATTGAGCTTGTATGGTTCAGGCAGTGCATTGGGCACTGGAAGTGTAGGGAATGATTGAGACAAGGTCCCTGCACTCAATACAAAAGCAGTCAAAACAGCAAACTAACAAATAAACTTACTTTTTAGATATTACTCTGAAGACAACAGAACGTGATGTGACAGTGACTGGAAGGGGGAACATTTTTGATAGGGAATCAGGGAAGGGACCTCTGCAGCGGTATCTGAGCTGGCCTGAAGGATGAGAAGGAGCTGATCGTGTGAAGATCTTTCTGGGCAGAGGGAACTGAATGTAGTAAGAGCATTGAGAAGCTGTTGCAGGATTTGAAGCAGAAGAATGTGGTGATCTGATTGACGGTTTAAAATTATCCTACTAGCCACCGTGGGAAGTGGGAGGGGACACAGGGAGGAGAGGCTGTTTCAGTCAAGCAGGGGAGAGATGGTGCCAAGTTTACCTAGAGTTGACAGCAGCAGACTTGGAAAGAAGTAGATGGATTTAAGTTTTATCTTCTATGATTCACAATCAGTTCATTCATTCAACTGATCCCAGTTCATTCATCAATTGATTCATTTCAGTCAATCCCAGCAGTAGGCAGGCATTGTGAAGTGGCTGCTCCCTAAACAATGTGTTAACTTTTATGGTCGGACATGAGGGGCATGTCATCTCCTTCCATGGTAGCTGTTTTCATGTATCTTGAGGTCTCATTTGCAAGTACCCACAGGGATGGATAGTCAAGGTCTTCCCATGATACCAGTTCTGATAGAACTGCACAGATCAGATCTGTTAGCCAGGCCAGAGTCAGAAGCCCAGGACGAGGCCATGACCTCCCATGACCCTGTTATCTGCTTGGCTCTGCAGCCTCTCCTCTTGCCCCCAGCTCAGGAGATGGACTAGGCCAAGGCCAAGAGCAGGGTTCCAGGATTCAGGCAGCCTGGGGTAACAACTGCTGATGACATTTATTGGCTGGAAAAGCTTGGGTGAATTAAGCCTCTCTGCGTTTCAGGTTCCTCATCTATAATAAAGGATTGTTATGAAATAATCCCCATAATTTGCCAGCCACAGATGCCTGGTGCTTAGAAAAGTGCTCAATAAATGACAAACACTGCTGCCAGCACCTCTCCTTCCCTTTACAGTAGAATTATCTCAAAGAATTATCTTCCCCCTGTCTTTGCTTCCTTTTGTCTCTTGCTTTCTTCCTGCTCCTAAATTACATTCCCTAATTTCATACCAGATCCTCTCCTCCCCTCCCCCACCACCAAACCCCACTGGACACCATTCTCTTTTCCTGCTTGACTTGTCTCCTCTTTGAGCACTGCTGAACACACACCAGCTTTTAAAAGCCCCCTCACCTTTGCGTCATTCCACAAGGCCATTCTCTCCTGGAAGGTTTTAACATGGAGCGTACCACGATCAGATTTCTACTCTAGAGAAATAGCTCAAAATCACACAATGGCATTTTCCCAGCATCTGGCACATAATACATATTTATAAAATGTTGTGTAATATTAGAAAAAGTTTAAACGGAAGTACTTGAGATTGAACTCAGGACCTCGTGCATGCTAAGCATGCGCTATACCACCGAGCTCTACTCACACTCCCAAAGTGTTGCCTGATGTTGCTATAGGTTGCTATTATTCTCTGTGTTCCCTGGCGTCCTGTGCACACGTCTGTAATCCCGCTCACCGCACTGCGGTATCAGCTTTGGTTTTCTTGTCCACCGTCTCCAATAGCCTCCTTGAAAGCAGAGACCTACTGTTCACTGGTGTCTGGTTCCTGCTTACTCTGAGGGACATAAGGGAGGATACTTTTCTTCAGGCAGGGCAGTGTGACTTCCTTCGGATGGTGAAATGAGAGCAAAAGTGGTACATGTCACTTCTGGGTAGAAAGCATTTACTTGCCAGTGTTCAGCCCTTCTCTGCCTTCTTCCCTTGCACAGCAAATGTGAAGTCACGTGTTGACATGGAAATGCAAGGCTCAGCCATGACGTGGGGGACAGCAGTCCTAGAGAGCCCCCCAACCCTCCAATCTATAGCAGACTTTAGAGGAGTACGTCAGTCGTTGCTGTGTTAAGACATCGAGATTTCAGGGTTGTTTGTTGCTACAGGAGAGCCTAGCCTAATATAAGCAAAACAGATCTATGTCCCTAGAGCCTAATGCCATATTCAGCACAGACAGTATGGAACCCTGAAAATTGGGGTGGGAACAAAAAATGAGTAAATAGGGAACACAAGGAAAAAACCAGAAGGGTTAGTGGGGAGGGTATAGCTCAGTGGTAGAGTGTGTGCTTAGCATGCATGAGGTCCTGGGTTCAGTCCCCAGTACTTCCATTAAATTAAAAAACAAACAAACAAACAAACAAACAACCCAGAAAGGTGTTTCCTTATGCTTATATGTGAGAGTCCTTGGCTTATTACTTAGTTAATAATCCTTTACATTTTTGTCATGTTCATGAAGTGCTCTCATACCTGTTTCTCATGTATTCTGCACATCATTCCTAGAGCCAGGTGCCAAGGGGGAACTGAGTCTCAGTGGTATTAAATTGTGGCAGTGCGAGAACTCAAACTCTGGTCTCTTGATTCCTGGTTCAGGGCTCTGTCCATTGCCTGCTAATATCTACAAATAAGGCCAGACTTGTGAACTGTAGGTGGACAGGCCATTGCCAATCGCCAGGGGTCCTGGCCACGGTGTGCCTGTCTCTGTGCCAGGGTAGCCTGGCCCTTGGCAAGAGAGTCTGCAGCACATGTCCTGATAATGAAGATGCTAGGATTCATGCCCAGAGGACGTCAGCACACATACACAGACGCTCTGTCTGCACACACACACACACACACTGTCTCTCACGTCTGTTCACATTTACTTCCACAATTCCAGCCTTCTACGTGTCCCCACATGTACACACTCATATGTACACCTGTGCACATGTATAAATATACCCACACATGGATACACATTTTTTTTTTACAGCCAAGAACTGATACACGTTTAAAGATTCTTTCACTTATTCACATGCTTTTGTATGTACACACATTCACACGGACATGCATATAGGCTCAGGTAAATGTGCTGACTCGTGCACACACATACCACAAACATGCACATTTGCAGCAACACGGATGGACCTAGAGATGAACATACTGTTTGAAGTAAGTCAGTTAGAGAAAGACAAACATCGTATGATATCACTTATCTGTGAAATCTAACAAAATGACACAAATGAACTTATTTACAAAACAGAAGGAGACTCATGGGCATAAAAAACAAACTTAGGGGAGAGAAAATGCATATTGGTGGTTACCAGGGGCTGGGAGGAAGGAGCCAATGGAGGGAAGGTGCTTAATGTGTAAGAGGTTTCATTTTGGGTGATGGAAATGTTTTGGAACTAGATAGAAGTGGTGTTTGCACAACACTGTGAACATACTGAGTGCCACTGAGTTGTTCATTTTAAAATAGTAAATTTCCAGGTTGTGAATTTCACCTCAGTAAATTATTGAAATAAATGCATAATGAAATGCCCCCCTCCAAATTAACTTACTGGGGAAAAAAAAAAGAAAAAAACTTACGGTTACCAAAGGAGAAAGGGAGGATGGTGGGATAAACTGGGAGTCTGGGATTGGCTGATACAAACCACTAAGTACAGAATAGATAAACTAGTATATATAAAAACCCCTTATATTAAGATAGACAGACAACAGACATATCATACACACTGATAAAGCCAGTTTTTCCTTAAAAAAAAAAAAGACATATAGATGCTGCAGTGCACACACTTATTTGTACTGATAAACATGTGTCCAGACAAGCTGGATGGTTCCCTCTAGGTTTGAGTTCTAGATCTTTTATCGACTGCCAAAGGTACCACTCTAGACCAGGACTCTCTTCCCTCTTCTCCCTTGTCCATTCCTGTTCCAACCTCTGTCTTCGTCTTGCTGCATAGACTCAAAGAGAGTGGCTGGAAAGGTCAGATGAAGGCCAGCCAACCTCAGCCGAGAATGGCTGGAGACCCCTGTTGCTTAGCTGGCTGCCTTCTCTGCTCTCAGGTCTGTCAGCTCTGGTGAACAAAGCCAGGCCCTGGGAGGCAGACTGTCAGGCCTGGGGGCTCCAGCTGTTTATAGAGCTACTCTGCACTCCTGCTGCTCTTAGAGAATAAACACAGCCTGGAAGGCTTCTGACGCTGGGACTATGTCCATGTTGCCACGAGCCAGGATGCACAACCAGTTCTTTGCATGGTTGGTGAGGCAGAGCCCTGGGCGTGTCTGTTCAATGAAGTTCCCTTTCAGCTGTAACTTTCTTATGATGAGAAAAAACAAGTGAGGTCTAGGTAATCCAAAACATCCAGGAATTAAATATTTACATTTGGCTCAGGAGAACATGGGTTTTGGGGTGACATAGATCTGAGTTCAAATCCCACTTCTGCCACCAATTAGTCGTATGTCCTTATGGAAGTGACTCAACCTTCCTGAGCCTCAGCTTACTTATCTGTAAAATGGGGATGACATGTCCTGCCTCGTGGGGGTTGCTGTGAGGTCTAAATGAGATGAGATATGTAGAAGTGCTCTGCACACTGCCTGGCACACCGTAGCATTAAATGTGTGGTTGTTGCTCTTGTTATCATATTAATATGAGTCCAATCTTGGTCTCTAAGCATACTCTGAGTGACAAGGAAAGAGGCTTGAATGGGAAAGTGGTCCACAGAGTTTGGTTGGTGGGATCCAGGGGAGAAAGAAGCTGAGGGGGAGGGAACCCCTTGGCCACCATGGAGAACATTGGACCTGGGTTTCTGCCACACCTGTTCCATGCTGTGTGACCTTCCTCAAGTGATGTCCCCACTCCAGCCATCAGATTCTCTCTCTCTGTGAAATAAAGGCTGACTTAGACAATTTCTTAAGGTTTTTTCGTAGCTCTGAGGTTTTAGGTTCTTTTCCCCCCAAATCATCCACAATGTAAATTAAACACCTGTAGCTAATTAAGAACCCAGTGAGGGGGCAGGGAAATCACATCATTATGCAACGTGGAAGCTGGAAAATGACAACTCCTAGTTTGGATTAACTTCAGTTAACAAGGAGAAAACTGTCATCTGTGTTCCACTCCCAAAGAAGCACACTGTTGCTTATCCTTCACTTTCCGTCTAAACATTATTTGTCTCCACCCCAGGGGGCCACTCCTCTGGGCTCTCCTAGTCGGTTATCTTCATTTTTCATTTACTGTTTTCTCCTGAGGCATGCTGAGCCTGGCACAATTTGAGGTTTGATAACACTTAGGTCATTGTTTAAGTGTGTTTTGTGGGTCTGGGGCCCCTCAATGTTCCAAGTCTTTGCTCTTTGATGTTCTGACAGTTATGAGAATTGGATCTTAATCCCTGCCCAGTCACTGCTCAGTCACTAGCTCCTTCTGGGATGCATTGTCACCAAATCTCAGATTCCTTAGCTGTAAATTGGGGAACACTGTGTCTGCCACGTCTACTTTATAGAGTGATTGTTAGAGCAAGTGTTTGGTGAAGGCGTCCAGTGAGAAAGTGAATGTGAAAATGTGTTGAAAATTATGACTGGCAATTAATAATAACAGCTGACCTTCATCGTGTGTGTACTTTGTGTCAGACGCTGAGCTTAGCACTTTTGTGCCTTACCTCCTAATCCTCACAACAGGTGGCGAGGTGGATGCTATCTGTCCCCCGTTCTACAAATGAGGAGGCTGACTTAGACAGGCTGCCTTGTTCAAGGTCACATAGCTGAGCCTCAGATTTTGTCTGGGCGTGGAAGACTCTGTTCTATCTGCTACACTGTCTCTGTAGAAAGCAAAATGCGGCCGGAGTGAAGTCTGAAAAGGGAGCAAGCAGGCACTGGGGAAGGGGAAACTAAGGCTCAGAGAAGTCTAGGGATGACTTAAGATCACACGGCTGTCAGTGATAGCACCCAGAGCCCGTATCATCACCATCATCACTGAACACAGTAAGAGCACTTACAAAGGTTTTACTGTGATAAACACTTCCCTGTACATAATTTCCATCCATAATAACTTGAAAATAACTTGGTAAAGTCATATGTTAATCACCCCTGGGATTTTACAAATGGGGTGTAGGGAGATTATGGGTGTAGAGAGATTGTATGTGTAGGGAGTGATCCCAGGTCTCTGTGACTTCAGAGCCTGGGCTTCTAACCGCCACACAAAATAAGGGCAAGCTGCTTCAGGAGTCTGTAGTTAGTAATCTGTATCAAGGAAATCGATCTCTGTGTGACCATTACAGGGAAACGGGTGGGGTGCTGCTGGAGTGCAGATGCGTACACCTGTCCTCACGTAACCAAGTCCTTTACATGACGGGGTGGTCCCTGACTTGGCTTGATAACTCTTTACCATTTCGGGGAGAAGGGTGGAAGCGTCAGCACTCACCACACAAAGTTTATACATAATGTGAATGCCAACAGGCTTCTGATTTGGGAGGGAGGAGAAAAAAAGCAGAGGAGCTCATTAGGGTCTCTAACAAGACATCCAAGCACAGGGTGGAAAGACTTGGTTTTTGGACCTGGATTCCCAGGGAAAGGCAGCCATGCTTGTTCTTAGTCAATGGGCAGGGCCATCTCCGTAATTCCCTGCTAGTTGTAGGGAATTGGGTCAGTTGTCCTCTGGATGCGGGCAGGCTCCACCTGACCATATCCTGGCCTCTTTGCAACAGAATAGAGTTTTGACCATTCGTCCCAATGACATACAGAGCTCAGTAATTTTTGCCAGCCTGGGACTAAAAGGTTAGATCTTACCTCCATAAATGTTTAGGACCAAATAAGGTTTGAATCAACAGAGAATATATCTGATTTGGCTTATTTATTTTCCAAAATTACCGAGCACCTGTTATTACATCACTGTGTTAGCGGCTGAGGTCACCACAGGGAATGAGACAAGATCCTGGCCCCCAAAGCACTTACACTACAGTGAGATGAGGGCCAGATGAGCAGACTGTTACAGTGTAAGTGTCGGTGGTAAGTGGTGTTCTGGGAACTGTGACATGGGTCAAGAGAATGTGTACAAAGGACCCACCCTAGCCTTAGGTCGAGCACACACATGAACTCACACACGTGTACACACGTGTTAGAGTGTGAAGGCTTCCTATGGAGGTAATTCTGATGTTAAAGGAGCATCGGGGTTGATAAGAGAAAGGAGGCTGGAATGGATGCTCTGGGCCGAGGCCCCCAACAGCATCAGTAGAAGGTTGTAAGTCAGAGAGAGAGCACTGCCTGTGTAAACGCTGAACAGTTCCCTGTACTCAGAGTAGTAAGCCAGAGGAAGAGACACGGGCAGGCAGAACCAGAAAGGCAAAGGGACGGGGGAGCCACGAGGGAGGCGTTAAAGCAGAGGACTGGTGGGGTTAGGTTTGCATCTTAGAAAGACCAGTGAGTGAGAGAGAATGGATTGGAGGGGGTCAAGATGAAAATCGAGGCCACTTTGCAGTAATGTGAGCCAGCCACAGTGGAAGGCTGAACTAGACTAGGAGCAGGCGGACGTCTGGAAATAAATGGTTTAGAGGATTCCAAGGCAGTTACATCTACAGGATTTGGTGATTGACGGGCTGGTTCTCACTCTGCTCATACAGAGATCATTTTATGCTGCCTTAATTATTTTCTCAAACGCTAGATCACTCCTTTCAAAACTCAGACAATTGATTTTTTTTCAAGGATTGAGGAAAAAAATTAAAATAGCATGACTTTTATTTATAATTGCAAATGTAATATTTACTCCTTGTAGAAATTTGAAAAATATAAAAATACTGAAGAATATGAAATCATCCATCAGCCTGCCATCCAAGGATAATTGCTATAACATTTTGGTATTTTTCCATCTAGTCTTTTTTCCTAATGTAATTGATTTATTTTAAACTTTTTACTATGGGAATTTTCAAATACATACAAAAGTAGAGAGAAGAATCAACCCAACATACCCATTTCAGCTTCTAAAACAGTCCTCTGTTATTCTGCAGTTGAATTTCAAATTTAAAAGCAGGTTTTTACATTTTGCTTTAATCTAAAACTTTAGTCTGTTGATAGAATTTTGTTTTTATAATCCTGAGTGTGGAGCGTGTGCTCCTAGCTCTTTCGCCATTTTCAGATATATCTTCACCCAGAACATTGAGTAGGGCACTAAAAATGTCCATATCCCATGGTTTACCCCCAGAGACCTGAAAAAATATGAGATTTTCTACCTCCTTGGGGAAGAGCAATACAGAGGGTAACTATTTCAGCAGGAGGAACATCCCCAGCAGGAAACAGCAGCTTGTGTTTTGATTCACTCACCATAGTTGTCTCGGCGATGGAACCGAAGCTGTTGATGAAAATGTTGCAACTCACATTCACCGGGGGACCTGCCAATCAAAAGAGATTCTTGCTTAGCTCCAAGGCCATGAGGAAACCCACAGGCAAGGACCCTTACGTGAGACACTGACTTTAGGGATGGATCCCCCTTGGTGGGGGAGATCCTTGCTTGCCCTCCACCCCACCCTCTAGCAGCTGGGACTTCCAGCCACATTGCTATGCCAGATTCCCTGGTCCCCAAGTGAGCACCAGGTACGGAACACCAGAGGCTGAGCCGAGATATACTTTCATTAACATAGGATGATTCATCATCCTGCCATATGGTTGAAATCCCTTTCGCAAACCCCATTGGCTGCCTTCTAATTTGTGGCTGAAATGTATTTACGGCTACAACATTTGGAGGCCACCTTGGGAATCACAAGGAACAGCAAGTTCCTTGCCTTGAACTTATGAACCAAGGATGGTTGTCTGAAAGGGCGTTGATGGGAATGCCCAGCCGAGGAATCTGGACGGAACCTCAAGGGAAGCCCATAAGCAAGCTTTTTAAATTCTACTGCAAGGGATGGGGAAGAACTGGAGAAATATTTGCTCTTTGGAATCTCTTTGCTAGAGGGACCTCTGTCTAGCTGAAGTCCAGTCTCTTCATTTTATCCTGTTAATTATAGCAGTTACCATTTACTGAGCAAGGTTTGCTGCTGTGCTGAGAGTGTTACTAACATTATCTCATTCTATCCTCTCAACAACTCCATGAGAAGACAGAGTTATTACCTCCATGTTACAGATGAGGAAACAGAGGCTCAGAGAGGTTATTTGTCCATGGCCACACAGCTGGTCAGTGGTCAAGCTTGAGCTTAGATTGATCTCATGACAAAGCGAGTGGTCTTAACAGCCCTACTTGTAGGAAAGAGGTTCAGAGAAAGGAAAGGGCATGCTTAAGGTCACACAGTGGCAAAATCCAGAATTTTAAGCACTGGGCTTCCACAGGAGGTGACAAGAGGGCCAGGATAAAATAACCAGGGAGGACTGTGAGACCATGATTAAGGGAGATAGACGCAGTAGGAGTCTGGGTGTGAGAGAGGTTCTAAAGGGCAAGGCATCAGGGAAGATCTCATGAAGGCGATGAACTTGAGCTGAACTTGAAGGTGTGTAAGACTTGGATAATAGGTCATAATCCTTCTCATAAGATTGCGCATGCAATTTGTGAATTTTTTCATGTCCACTTTCTTATTGATCCCCATGAGATCCTGAGGTAGGCAGGGCCAAGTTCCTATCTTAGCTTCATAAGTGGAGCACAGAGAGCACAGAATTTTTACTAATTCACCTGGGCTTATTTATCCAGCAAGTGCTGGAGCCAGGACTCGAACTCAGGTTTTCTGATACCCACCCCTCTGCCCTTCTTGAAAAAGGAGCCCAAGCATTTCACCCAAACTCTGCTGAGATTTCCTTCTTTTCAAAAATCTTGGTGTGTGGAAAGGGACTCAATCCTGTCATGAGAATCTAGTCTCTCCTTGCAAGGGCTTTGCCAGGATCCCTGGGTTTTAGACACAGCCCTCGGTACTCCCTGGCTGTTTTTCCTCAGGCTCACACCTTCCCTTTTCTGGGTCACAATTTCCCCATCAGTCTGGAAGAGTACCTCCTGATCTGGGCAGTCACTCTCAACTCCGTGGGTTTGGAATTCCCTTATGGAAGCTATCCATTTGAATTATGAGGTTATAAGATCTCAGGGCTGGAAGCTTTCTTAAAGTCCACCTAATCAATTGCTTCCCAAGCTGATGTGCAGACTGGACGGTCTGCAGTAGAATCATCTGTGGAACTTGTTACATTACAGATTCCTCAGCCCAACCTCAGACCCAGTGAACCCACATCTGTGGGAATTAGCCTAGAGTCTCTTGTTGAATGAGCAACCGGGTGATGGTTATGCATAGCCAGCCTTAGGGACCACTGCTACCATTGAAGGCTGAGTGCTTGATCCCCCCCAGCAGTGGGGAGCTCATTTCAGCTTGAGCAGCCCTTTCCATGGTTGGGTAGCTCTGCCTGCTAAAAAGTGTTTTCCTTATGCTGAGTGGAAGTCTGCTTCCTTGGTCACTTTTACCTAAACTAAGGCCTCTTAAGGTTTTATTTCTCCCCTCATTTAGACTCAGATCCAGGTTTTTCTTCTCATGTAGCCTCATACCATTAAGATGCCCCAAAGAGTTACTGCCTGTGCCTTGAAATGACATGCACAGCGTTCCTACTCAGGCCCTGCAAGTGTCTGGTGCTGTGACTCCCATATAAATTAGATCCTGATTTATGTGTGTGAGAGGGTGCCAGCCAAAAGGACCCCATGGGGAGGTGTGGTTCATTGAAATAAATCTGAAATTAAACTATCCTCGAGAAAATTACAATCTGGCTGCCTTTGGCAGCAGGATAATGTATATATTTCATTAAATATTAATTTTGCTTTTGTGTCCATGTTTGCCTTGGGCTGTGCCCCTGATGCTGGGAGCCATTATAATATACAAAGTCTCACAGAAGATACGGAATCTGAAAGCTGGTAGGGCCTAGTTCTATCGGGTCATTTTACAGATGTAGAAACAGAGGCCCAGAGCCGTCAGGTGATTTCCTCTGGGTCACTCATATCAGGTAAGCAGTCAGTGGAGGGTCTAGAACCCAGTTTTACTGCTTTTGAACTTCAATATTGTGATTTGCACTGCCACTGTGTTGTGTAGACTCAGCCTGCTCTTCCCTGCACCCCTATCTTCAAGAGTCAGGAGCAGGCAAAATTTCTGGTGCTTGAAGGAACCTGCTGAGTGATTACCCATGCTGTGGAGTTTGCAAATAATGACGACCTCTTCCTATTGTGTTGGGGGCCACAGGGGCCTCCTCTGCCTGGGCTTTTCAGGAGCTCTGTGGTTTGTAGGGGGGCTTCTGGGAATCTTAAGTGTGCCTACATGGAAGCGTGAAAGGGGCCCTGGGGCTCAGGGCCAGGGGATGCCCTGTTGCCAATGTTTCAGGCCTTACAGCAGGAGAGTAGAGCAATCTTGCTTCCCAGCCCTGGGGTGGGGTTCCAAGAAGCTGCACCTCAAGGAGAAGGTACAGCTCAGTGGTAGAGCACATGCTTAGCATGCATGAGGTCCTGGATTCAATCCCCAGCACCTCCACCAGAAAAAAAAAATAATAATAATTACCTCCCCGCCCCCCCCCCCAAAAGCTGCACTATGCTCAGAGCCCAAGTCCTAGGGGCGGAAGGGGTTAGAGCTAGCACAGGTTGTGAGAGGCCTAAGAGGTTATCTAGTCCTGTAGATTTGGGGCTCAAGTGTTTTGAGTGAGGTTTGTCGAGGAGGGGGGAAGGACCCATAATCAATGGTTTTATAGTCTGCGTGAAATTTTCCCTCTTAAAGATGTCCACTGCTAAGTGAGTAAGTAAATAAATGAATGAATCAGGAAGTAAGCAAATAAATAAGTCACTAGCCTTAGACAGAGAACTGAGTCAGAGTAGCTAGCGGGGTTAAAGTCCCCGGTCTTGGTTGGCAGTGGGACCTGGGAAAGTCACTTAACTGCTCTACTTAGCACATCTTTGGGGTCATTTGTTCATTTATTCACCTATGACAGGCTTATTGAGGCCCTTCTTTGTGCCAAGTCCAGTAGTATGCACAAAAGATAGCTAACACATGAACCCAGGACGCACCCACGTTCAGTAAGGGAGTCTCCTTTCTCAGGAGAGCAAGACCGAGATACGTCTACTCAGGCGGGAGTTCCAAGAAGTCCCACCAGGGGGCGCAGCGGGCCGAAATTCCTGAAACTGAGAGGGGCAGTGGATGCAAGCAGGTGGTCAGTTCTCTGATGTGTTTGACTTGGCCAGTGGTGTTTCTACAAGATGTGATTTAGCTGCCAAGTAGGGAGATTTCACACAAAATCGCAAACTTAAGCCTTATCTTGGAAGGCCTGCATTCCTACCTGGCAGCTCTGGGCAGGGCTTGGGAAGTGGCAGCCCCTACAGGAGTGTGGTTTCTGGTCTTCTTTGCTTATCCCCATCCTGTTTCAGTCATGTACCATCCTGCCTGGCCTTCTGGGTGTTTGAGACTGTGACCCTGGTGAAGAGCTTGGGTACTGAGTTACCTGTCCTTGAGGGAAGAAAGTTTATGCTAATAATCTTGGAAGTTAGTGGTCTCCGAAGCAAGGTGGTGGGGGAGCAGAAGCACCTTGAGGTGGGAGGCGGGCCCCCAAGCAAAGCTCAGTGCATCTCCCAGACTATTTTCTAGTTGCAGAGCACTCTGAAAAGGGGACTTGGAGAACAAAGTGGGGAGGAGGGCTGACTGAGCTGATGTTAGGAAGCTGTAACCAGCTGTCACATCCCTTGTTTGGTCTTGGACTTGAGCCAAAAGGAGCAGTGAGGAAGGGCATCTGCAATCAAGAATTGATTAGGAGGTTGGCTGTGCGTCTTTGAGATAAGATTTTTGCAGGGGTGCTGGGAGGAAGGTTGGGGTGCTCAGGCTCCCAAGGAAGTCCTTAACACTGGGCCTGCAGAAACCTGCTCGGCAGTTAGAGATGGTTACCACCTCCTAAAGCATCGGTAGACAAAGGGAACTGGCCCCCTCTTGTTATGAGACATTAAGATCTCATAGGACTGCGAGCTGAAAGAAACTTCTCAGATCCCTTCAGGTATGGTTTGTAAACTGGCTACACAAAAGGCTGGTTCACAAACATGTTTTACTTGAATTTACATTTTTAAAATGGAAGTCCTGGGAATAGAACCCAGGACTTTGTGCATGCTAAGCATGTGCTCCACCACTGAGCTATTACCCCACCCTGGAATTTACAGGTTTTAGGAATCAAGCAGTTTTGCATAAATAGTGATTTCTGGCTCCCCTGGGAATTCTGGATGATCTGGCAACACAAGGCCCACATTCCTCTAGAGTAACTACGGGCTGGAGCTAAGGAAAGGCACCTGCTTTCAAGGGGCCTTCATTTCTATTTCTCCATAGTCTCCACCCACTCCCTGTTGCCTTACCAGGCATTTGAAATTGTGACTCTGATGAGGCTAGACCGTTTCAAAATTATTTGTTAACCTAGGAGGTGCTTTCAGTGGATGAATTTTAGTTGGAAACATCTCATCTAAGACAAATAAAAGTGGAGCTGATTAGGAGAGAAGCAAAGGTGGACTTGCTCATCTTAGCCTCTGTTTCTCCCTTTTGGGACCCAGGGTGGAGTCCTAGAACTCCATGAAGCATAGTTAAAAAACTGCAGAGATGTCCAGCTCTATCCATGCAGAGATGAGGAGACTGAGGCCCAGAGGAAGGAGGAGGCTTCTCCAAGCTCAGAAAGTAAGTTTGTGCCCAAAGCAAAACTTGAACCCATTTCTCCACTTTCCATGGTAATGTCTTGTCCATTAAACCAGAGCTTGCAAATAGCTGTAATTCATATACTGACTCTGGCAACTAGAGATACTGTGAGTTGGACTCTGAGGATTTGTTTGTTCTTGGCCAACTGACTCACAATATTTGCTTCAGGTAGAGGGAAGAGTCATGGAATTTATACTCTGTATTTACCGTCTGTATATAATTTCATGCTGCTTGCTTCCATAGTCTAGGAAAACAGATCTCTGGGGCCCTGGGATGCATGTTTATCTACCTTTAAAATTGGGTCTGATCCTGGCATCGTATCCAGAGGTTCTCCCCATGAGCTTATCCAGGAAATCTGAGGGTGACATGGGCTTGGATGCGGAGCGGGCGGCTTCAGCCTCCTTAGAAGCAGCAAGGCTAAGAAAGGAGAGAGAAAGCAGAGGGTTAGTGACGGCCTTTTCTCACACGGTGGTCAGGCCCCAGCCTCACTCAGCCCCTGTTGACTGCCCAGCCCTCAGAACCATAGAGTGTTCTTGGCCTGAGAAATGGGTGATATAGGTCCTTCATGAGGTTTACTCAGCCTGAGTATCAGCCAGACGGGGGTCCTGGTGGGTAGCTGGGTGTCTGATTGATGCTGAGAAGCTGAGGACTCTTTTAAAGCTGCATCTCTAAGGTTTTGGGCGGTCACACTTAGCTGCTGGTTTCCTCGGGGGAGGAGATTGAAGGGTTAACCTCCCACTTGGCCCAGCCCTGAGTTTTGGGTGCCAGCAATTTAACAGGTCCATAGAACAGTGCAGCCCAGAAGAATCTTAGAGATCAAATAGTCCAGCCTTTCTGCAAAGTTTCTCTTTAGAATCAGTTACTAATTTTTTTTTTTAAGACGCCAAAGTCAAATGCATTTGGGCTCACAAATTTAATCAGGCGTCTTTACCTCAGGTCTTCTCAGAACCTTCTACAAGCTTAGGTGCCTTTTCTAATGGGACTATCTCATGCACTTTCAAAAATGCTCGGTTAGGAGAATTGAGGCACAGCACATGAAGAATCTGACGTAGGTCCCAGAGTAAATCAGTGGTAGCTTCCCTCAGTGTATCAAGAGTTGGGGGATTTGGCATCAAACCGCTGGGGATGCTTCACATTGTTTCTGCCACCCCTCTTCCACAACGAAGTAGTTCCAGGTCTTCTTTCATACCGTAGTATGGATTACTGATGTGGCCCTTCCCCTGCCACACTCTCAAAGGCATGCAGATTTCTAGAAGAGTCAAGATTGGAAGCTTAAGGGTAAAAGAGCAATCATTTGTGTTGCCTTGGGCAACTGAGCTTCCCTGGTCCTGAAATTACCCAGGAGAAGGCTGGAAGTGACTGCAGCCCTGCTGTGTGCTGCGGGGCTGGGAAGTTGGAGGAAGTGTGCATGCAGAGAGATGCGCATGTGTCGCATAAAAGGAGAGTTGCTGTCATCCAGCCAGGTAGGATGCCATGCTCCCCAAGGACTTGGAAGACCTCCCTGTTCTTTGCCTTGGCTCCTTTTCTGATCTCGGAATTGTGACTGTTTAAGGGAGCCTCTCTAGCGGTTGGCTGTCAAGTTCCTGCCTCCACCCTGGCTTTCCCCTTTCTTCATTTGCAAACCTGGAGGGCACGTCCACCTCGATGTCCTGCCTTGCCTCAAGTTCATTCCAAACTGAAGACCACAGCCTCCTTCCCAAGTTTGCTCCTCCAGACCGCAATTTCCCAGGTGGTACTTATGTTTTCTCATGCTCTAGGAGTAGAAGCTTGAGAGCCACCTCATCTCTGTGCCCCCTCTCCTCCCACATCCCCTCACTCACCCGGTCCTTTCAAGTCATGTACGTGTCACGGCCACGCTACTTTGTCCTGTCGCTACTTGCGTTTGAGTTCCGAGACCATGAATCATGGTGGTTATATTTCTTGATTGCTTGTCTATTTAATCTCCTACTGTTGTCTATCATGGTGGGTCTCACACATAACTGGTGCTCAGTAACTGTACAGTGAACGAATGAATGAATAACGTGCTACTTTAATTAATCAAATGTCCTGATTTGTAGGAAGTATTCATAAATATTCATGTTTGGATTAACAATTTAAAAATTATTTGACTATTATACTCACTAATGAAAAAGAGTGAAAGTCATCTGTTATTCCTTTGAAGATTCAGAAGGTATTCCAGGATTTTTTAGACACTCATGCTTAGTAATTTGAAGATTCCTTGTTCGTATCCTGAAGAGCTCGTTTTGATGGACGATATGAGGGATAAATGAATTATACTGTTTCTACCTGTGTGACTATGGATGTTTGTGAGTTTGTGTGATGTGGGTAGATTTCTCTGTGTGAAGTATATGCGTGTTACATGTGCAAAGAGATGGATGTGTATGAGGACTAGGGTGTGCACAGGAATGTTTGTGGATATATAGTGTATTGTGGTGCCTAGATTTGGATATACAAAAATGTGAAGACCATATTCATGTCTAAGTGTTTGTTAAGCATGGGATTTAGCTTGGGCATTTTTGTGTGTACATGCAGCATGTATGTATACACAGGGTATAGGGTGTGAAAGCCTGAAATGTCTTTCACAAGGCATGTATATGGTGTGTCTGTTGCATGTGTGTGTTATTGAAATGTCCTGTGAGATGTGATATAGAATAGTTTGAAAAGAGTGAAAAGAACAGATGATTTCGTATCAGACTTTTCTCCATTTACTAGCTGTGTGACCATGGTGAAGTTACCTAACCTCTCTGAACTTTGGTTGCCTGCTATATCAAATAAGTTTTGCACAAGGAGTAACTGAGCTAGCACATGTTTAAAAAATGCCAAGGATGGTTCTTGATACATAGCAGGTACTCAATGTATTGTCTTGCTCTTGTCTTGCTGTGTGCGTGTGCATGTGTGTGTCTTTGAAGTAGTTGAGAGCCACTCTGGAGGCTTCTTTTGGGCTCTCTGCTGCTTTCAGCTGCCCCATAGTCCCCACGTGACTGGGAAGTCCTGCCAGATGCCTTCCATGACCCACAGCTGGTACCACTGTCCCAGCCTTTTCTCCATTCAGCACCAGACTCACAGCTGGTGTGCAGCTCTAGTGTGACAAACGGAACCACAGATCGCAGCTGGTGATTTATAACTTTTCTGCTGCTATAATTCACTTCTCGAACCACTCTAGGAGTGGCAGTTATGAAGCTCTCATAAGCTCCTGTTCTCTCTGCAGCTCCTCCTCTCAGATAATAAGATTTGGGAACGTAGTATTCCCTCCCAGTGGTTACTATAGCATAAGCCATCTCTGGCCCTTAGGTCCCTTTCATAAACGTGAATCCTATTAGGTGATACAGGGAGAGAATGAATTCACCCCCAAATTATCCCCCTACCATTTGCTATTTGCAAAATGTGCCATTTAATACCTGAATCCTCCCCAAAGCTGAAGCATCTTCCAGTTATCCTAGCACGTCTGCAGCAAGGCATTTACAGTCTGATCACCTGGCCACTGACTCACTAACAACCCTTGCATGGTGAGCTGAACTGGAGGAAATGGAGATGCTGAGAGGTTAAGTAACTGGCCTCAGGTCACACAGCACTTGAGCGAGAGAAAGGATTAGAACTCCAATTTGCAAGTCTTTCCTCATCCAAATGCTACAAATGTGTAAGAAAACCTTTTGTAAACTGTGAAGAGTATAAACCATGATTGTAGCTAATATTACTATTGTTTTTGAAGCTTGTTATATTGTTAGGTCCAAGAAAATCAAAACATGTGTCTAACTTCCCATAGAAAACCAAGTATGGTTATCAAAGGGGAAAGGGCAGGAAGGGATAATTAGGGGTTGGGGGAAAAAAGACATGTGTCCAACTTCCAACCATCTCCGTATACACAACTCTGAATTGACCATGCTTAAAAATGGGGAAGAAATAGTTGTGACTTATTAAATGATCCTCTGTTTTGTCAGGTGATTCATAGCAAAATTCTTGGAAATTTTGAAATTCTCCGGTCAAATCTCTGCTGTGTATCATGTACCAGTGGTTTCCTGGATATCACGTTCACAATTTTTGCCCTGTTCCCGTCCCACCTCTACTGATAATCACTGAAAAGTTTTCATTGAATTGTCTCACTTCTTTTTTAAGAAAGGAAACCTTGTGTTTCACTCTTGACAAATGAAAAATCAGAATTACTTGCCATAATAGAGGATAACAGTGAATACAATGAAAGAGAGAGAGAAGAGTTTAAAATCCTAGTTATATACTACTGCTGGCCGACGTTCTGAGTCTGAGAACTGCCCTAAGTTCCCAAGGAAGATCACAAGTGTTGGAAAGGTCTTAGAGACATAGTAACACTGAACTGAGACTTTCCTCTTGCGATGACGAGGACTGAAATAAGAATTCTACATTATTGTGTGTTGAACCACCTAAAATCATCCCCCATCCCTTACTCTAATTCTAAAATTTCTCTAATTCTTTTTCAAATAAATCCTCCACTTTAATGTCAAAATAGCTATGCCCGTCCACTTGATAATCATTGTACATTTCTATGTTTAGACAGCATATTTTGCATGAAATTATTTCCAGGGCCCCCTCTAGTAAATCTGTGCTTTGTCCTTCTGTGCAGAGAAAATATGCAGCAAGGGGCCCTCCACGCCCATGGGAGCCATGGCTTCTGGTGAGCTTAAGTCTTTGCTTGTAGACGGTGAGCACAGAGAAACTGGGAATGAGTCTGGGAAATGAAACACAGGATTGTTAGGATTTGCTGACCCTATGAAAGTACATGGAAATGATGCAAATTGTTTCAGGGATTACTGCAATGTAATGTGGTGAATCAGACTTGGTTTAGACAGATTTGATTAATAGTAATTTTCAGAAAGATCTGGAGGTCTCCTGGGACCAAGTGTTCTTCTGTCCCTCGCTGAGAAGGCTTACGGCGATGGCTGCGCAGACTGGGCAAAGCCTTGAACTTGCTCTCGCCTTTTAGTTGGGGCATTTGTCACACTAGGAGATTGGTATTTAAAGGACCTCAGTTTTGACTCCTAATGACAGAGACCATGGAGAGGTCCAGGAGTGGGGTTCCACAGGGTGACATAGTGAAGGGGGTGCTATGTGACCTTTGGGGAATCGCTTTCCTTTTCAGCTTTCAGTTTCCCATGCTATGAAATGAGGGGATTAGAATAATCTCTGAGTCCTTCTGGCCCTAAGCATCATTTTATTAGTTTATAATATTCCATCTCTCTTTTTTTCTTCTTTGCACATCTGGTCTTGGGATCTGAATTTGTCTCGGGGCAGGGGATGTGAGTGTGTTTGTGTCTGGCTTCTTCCCCTTCTCATCTCAACATTTCTCTTCAGTGGCACAACTCATTTCTCAGGGACTTGCTGGAAGACAGGCCAGATCAATGCTCAGATTCTCATTCTCCAGTTGCAGCATCAATTGGAAATAGGAAATCAATATGAAGCTGTCAATCTGAATTTCCAGTGAGCTGGGGTTGGCCATGAGACCAGGGAGAAACAGCTTCAGTCCCACCCTTCGAGGCACCACACCCCCATGGGCCACTCCGATTTAGCGGAGAGGGTCTGCCCTGCAGATCCCATCTCCTGAGTTCACAGTGGGCAGAGAAGTCAGAAGGTCAGGGGTGGGAAAAGGGGAGGAAGGACAGAGGGAGGGGCAGAGTAGGGCCTCAGAGGCTGGGGATAGCTGAGGGAGGGATGCATAGGGCTGGAGGAGGAAGCTGGAGGCACAGACTGAGACAGAAAGGGAGGCGGTAGGAGAGAGGAAGGGAAAAGTGAAGGTGTTTGAGGTATGGCCAGTGCTATAATCGAGGAAGTCAGTGAACACAGAGGACGGGTGCTCAACGACATTTGGTGGGGGTGTGGGGGGTTTCCAAGGGGCTTTGTGGAGAAAGTGGTTTTTACAGCAAACCTTGAAGGTTGGGTAGGGAAGGAAGAGTGTTTTGAGTAGAAGGGACAGCATGTGTAAAGTGTAGAGGTGAGAGAGGACTTGGAGAATTGAAAGAAGTTTAGTGTGTGGGTGAGGGAGTGAAGGGGGAGTGAAAGAGAGAGAGGGAGAGAGAGAGAGAGAGAGAGAAGGGACAGTGATAACAGTTGAGGATGGAGCACTGAATCTGCAAGGCTGGAAACAGCAAGGATTGGTGCCCCCGTTCCTTGTCCTTATGGTGGGTCTGAAAGTTAAGGAAGATTGTCCCTTCCCAATGCCTTTACATCCTGATTTCTTAGCTGACCTCTGTTTAAATTGACTTGCGGCCTGGCCAAGGTTGGGAAATGCGCTCTTCAAAGATGCCTCCAAATGGTGGGTGTCCATTTGGTTTCCAGGCAGTGCGTCCTCTGACTTGGGTCAGATCATCCCCTTTGCCTTGGCAGGGAGGTAATCTAACAAGCTGGTATTTATTCCATGCAGAAAATACCAAGTCCACTAGTCAGATGTTGTTTGAAGAAGGTCTGTCTCTGTTTCCATGGGTATTTATTTAATACACAATTATAAAGGTCACTGTGGAATAGAGGGAAAAACATGATGGTGGGACTGGGAAATCTGGGTCTTGGCTAAATAGTCTTGGATCTGTATCTAATGTCCTCTCTGGTCTTGGGCTAATTCTTTTTCCTAGATGGTCCCCAGTTTCCTCATCTGAAATGGAAGTTTTGGATTAGATCAGGCGTGGTGAACAGTTTTAAGTGGTTGCTCAGAGGAGGGTTCTGGGGCTTGACCCAGCAGAGAAATGTAGCAGGAGAGATGATCAGTCTCTGTCAAGGGACCAGATTGTGGAGTGAGGATTCGTCTGATTTCTACAGGTCCTCTAGCGCCACAATCCTCTGATTCTGATTATTAAGCGTTATGAATAAGGGACTATGGGGGAAAGGCAGATAAATAAGTCGCTGCCTACAGACAAAGCCCTTCACATAGACTGAGTTTGTGTCTGTCTCGTTCCATGCCTGGCAGGTAGTAGCCGTCAGTAATCATTTGTTGATGAATGGCCTCTGCCCTCTAGTTGTTCATAGTTCAGCAGATGGACTGGACTCCATCCGTGTAATCAATTATAAGAGGTGGCCACCCAGCTTAGGTGGCATAATTGGACTGTGATGGTGGTTCTGGGGAGGAAGGCAGTATTTGGCAGATGTGAGGACATGAATCAGAGAATTCTTGTGAGTTTTATAAATTTTTGCCTCTGTGCACTTTTGGAAAGACTTGACATTTGTCCGTGTCCACATCGTATATTAGGGGGGAGAAAGCTTTCTTCTACCTGTGGGCTGTCCTTGGGAGAGGAATGGAGAGACTCCTGGGAAGAGGTGGGGCTGAGTGCGAATGGAGCTCTCCGGTGGCCTCAGAGTCCGATGCAGTTTCCTGTCCATGGCTCTGACACCCGGGGACTTGGGGCTTGTTGTGCAGCAAGGGTCACTATCAGCTTTGCCTGGGTTGCATCCTCAGGTCAACAGCTGGCTTCCCCCGGCCAGCTGTGCAATTCCGATTTTATTTGATTGCAGTAAGGGGCTTAGGCTGGCTCAGGAGTGCCTGACATTTTATTAGTCTCACTTCATGATCTGCTAAGCACCCCTGGGAGCTGAATGTCACAGTTGGCACGCCCTGAGCCCAATTCTCCCTAGGATCTTAGGGAACAAGGCCCCCTTCCCCCTTCCTATTCCACTTCCTACAGCTGTATCTGCCTCTTATAAGGAGCCATTGTCTAGGTAAGAAGGACAAGAATTTGAACATGATTTTCTTTGGCAGTAAGATAAAATCTTGGATCCTTAGAGCTGGAAGGAACTTTGAGATTCCATCTGGTTCTTCCCCTGCCCCTAGGGAAGTCTGCTTCTCTTGGGGTGTCTCATACTCCTGAGTACTGCTTCCAGTCTGTCCCTCTGGATGGCCTCCCTCCACTAACTCTTCTGCTTTAGGCATCCCCACAAAGCAGGGTGAGATGAATGCGGCACCTGGCAAAATTTAAGGAGGTGCTTACTCTCCAGGTTGTGGAAGTGCACTTGCAGAGCCCTGAGAGTGAGCACCTCCTTAAATTGTGTGCTCCTTAAATTGTCTCACATGCTTCACCCTCGTCCTTGCCCTCTTAGAGCATCATAGATCCTCAAACCCAGTCTGTCTAGGGTTGAATTACCTGTAGATAATCAAAAGCATTCACCTGGAGAGGGAGTGTCTACCTCTCACAGAATCTCATTTTGTTTCCAAAAAGCTTCATTTTTATTTTATTGTTTAGTGGCAAGAAACAACATTACATATTTTAGCTCATTTTATCCTTTCAAAAACCTGAGAGGTAGGGATGTCTGTCCCCATTTTATGAATAAAATAGTCAAGGCTTAAGGAGCATGAGACTTGACTGTCTAACTGTGGCATATCACACTTCATTTGCTTAAATTGTGTCGATGTTTTCTTTTTCCTCACCTCCCTTCTTCTTACCCTATGTGCATCTTTCAAGGCTGGAATCACGGGAGCCCTTGGCGTTTTCTGGTTAAAGCTCAACCTACAGCTCTCTAACTTGCCTTTCCCTCGGAATTGGGGCGATCAGGTGTTATGTAGACAAGACCCTGAAAGCATGACTTTGGCCAGCTTCTTTCCTGGCTCTCAGAGGAAGCTGAACTTAGCTGTGCAGGTACCTGGTATCAGCGATATGATTTGACTGGAGTCACAAAAGCCCAAACTCTGACCCTGATATTTTTAATCATTCCCTGGAGGAAAATACCTGATGTCCTCTGGGAAAATCCAAGGCGGGAGAATAGGAGAAGAAGCCATCCCTTTTTGATTTTAGGAGCATCTACAACACCCCCCACCCTCCAGAATGACTCGGATCAGAGTCCTAGGTCAAACCTGTGTCTGTGCGTAAACTCACATCTCTCACCACTTAGGTCACTAGTTATAATTCTACAGCTGTCTCACTTTGCACTGACTATCTCTACATGTCTCACTTAGGGTTGTTTTCCTGTGCTTCTGATCTTCAGTGCCCTTCTGCAGTCTGGTTCCCTGGTTAAAGATTTCTTGGCTTAAGCCCGTGGGCATCAAGAAGCCCCCAGATGAGAATTCCCAGTGAGGAACTTGGGGGGATCCTTGAGCGGCTTGAGTGCTGAAGAACAGGACAGTGGGGTCATTCTGCCCGGCTCAAAGCTCTTAGCAGGCCTTGTGGTTTCAGCTTGTGTCCCACAAGTTGGACAGGAGAGCAGATCGCTCTTATTACCTTCATTGAAGCTTAATTTTAAATCAGATAAATCTCACTGGAAATGTATGTCTTTGTGGAGAATGGAGCTCAGGGATTCTGGACAAAAAGTTTTGGGAAAAAAGATTTTATTGGTCAGCAGAGAATGGTCATTTGATGTTGCAAAGACCTGGGAGTATAAATATTGAGGAGAAATAGTAATATGATAAAAACAGATAAAGATATGATAATAGCTAATGGTAGTAATAGCTACCATTCACTAAGTACTTACTGTGTGCTGGGTACTTTACATACGTTACTGTATTTAATCTTAACAATCCTATGAAGATGACATCACTACCTCCATTTTACAGATGAGGAAACTGATGCTTGCATTTTCAGAAATTTAGCAGAGGTCGTGTAGCTGATAAGTGGCGGAGCCCAGTAGTCAGCTGGTCTCTAAAGCCCACACTATTAACCACTACATTGTGTTGACTCTCCCAAGTGATACTGATTTGCAAAGTCCTTCTGAGGAGCTGCTCTGGTTTATGATAGAAATGTTTTTATGGCTCTTTGGAACTATAAATGAGAATTCACGGGGCTCTGGGAATTGGAAATTATGGGTTGAGAACAGGATGATGATCATTCCACAAATAATACTTTGGGTTTATATGATACAGTTCATTTGATCCTCATGCCACCCCCATGGCAGCATCTCCACATACAAGTGACGACACTGAGGATCAACTGAAGGGTGAAGAGACCATCTCAGGGTCTCAGATGGCAGTGTTCTAACATGACTAGGGGTTGGGGCATCTTCTTGTCTTTCATTTCATGTTTCTCTGTCTCAGTTTCACCCATCTTTAAAATACCACCTGCCTTTACCAACTGCAAGGTGTCATTTGAATGACAACAGGTCATGACGCTTAAAGATGCTGTGGGAATAAACTCTTTCCCTTCTTAAGTCAGGTAGCTTTTTTTCATCCACTAGGCATTTTTAGATAATCATCATCTCATTTGAGATAGCACTGATTTATTCATTTGTTTACTTATTTATTATCTAAAATAATTATGAAGTGCCTACTATATGTCAGAGATTGTACTAGGTGATTGAGCAGGATATAAATAATAAAATAATAACAGTTAGTCCTTATTGAGTGGATATAAAGTATCAGATGTTACACTAAGAGCTATATTTAATCCTGAATGTAGTCCTATGGGTTGGATATCATTACTCCCATTTTACTCATGAGGAAATTGAGGTTCATTGAGGTTAAATAACTTATCCAGATACACCTAACCCCACAGTTTTTTCTCTTAAGGATATCAGTACTGGATATGCCACAACCCTTGTTTTCTAACAACTCCCAAATTAATAGAGGAAAATCTATGTGAAGACAATAAAGTGTTTGAATATCTGGGATATTAGAAAAACATATCATTTTTCCCTCCCAGATCTACACTAGTTCAAACCTATAGCAGAAATATAAGCCAAGTTGCAATTAACCCACAGGAAATGCATCAGCAAAATGGGGCTGTTTATCCCAGAGAAAACAGAGATTTTCATAGGAGTGAAACTTGGATATGTGTGGTCTTCAAGCATCCAAGAGACTGTGATTCAAAGGAGAATATTGAGAAAATAAAACAATCACAGGGTACTGAGGAAGAAATGACCTTTATAGAAAAAGTGACTTGTATTAAAATCTGCATCTGCCTTTAATAAACTGAGTGGCTAGTCTTCAGAAAGAGAACACTTAACTGTGATCTAAGACGGTTTAGTTGAAGTGGATATCTGCATGTAAATACAGAGTTTTACGGAGGCTCCAGGGCTCTAATGACGCTCTAAATAGCCTTTTTTGATTCCCCTGAATCCTCTAAGACAGAGCTGCAGCTATGCTCAGTGGGGTGAAACTTCCTTGTCTCACTCAGCAGGTTCTAACCTCTTACGGAAGAAGTGGGTAGAAGAGTCACAGAATTATGGGACCGAGACATCTTGTGCATTAAAAAAAGACATTTATTGAGCACCTGCTATAAATTAATGACTATTAGGACTTTGTAATGTCAATAGGGATGATCATTTCCATTTTATAGCTGAGGAAATTGGCTGAGGATTAAGTAACAGTAATGGTGATGGCTCCCAATGATCACTTTCTAGGCACAATGTGCAGAGCCAAGAACTTTCCCTGTCTAATTCATCCAACCCTTCTCTAGTTTTCAGGTGAGGAAACTGATGCTCAGAAAGGGAAATGACTTAATCAAGGCAATTTGGTAGCTGAGTTGATAAATTAATTGAGGTAGAATTTTGCCGTATGTTTTGGATAAGCTGTTCAAATGTGTTAAACAGCTCACTCAACTTGAATACACAATATTTAAAAAAAAGTATAGTTTGTTTACAATGTGTTAATTTCTGATGTACAGCATAGTGATTCAGTTATACATGTATATATATTCCTTTCCATATTTTTAAAAATTGAAGTATAGTGAGTTACAATGTGTTAATTTCTGGTGTACAGCATGGTGATTCAGTTATACACATTATATATTTCTTTTCATATTCTTGTTCATTATAGCTTACTACAAGATACTGAATATAGTTCCCTTTGCTATACAGTAAGATCTTGTGCATTAAGTTCCTGTTCCTCTGCGGTTTATTCTATGCTTCTATAAGGACAATTTACTGAGGAGAGTTTAGGAGAAGTCGTGTCAGTGAAGCCTGTGGGACTTAATGAGCTGAAAGCAAAGTAGATGGACGATGAGAGAAGGATAAGGTGCTGTGGCTAGTGCCTCTTCCTGGTTTTAGGATGAAGGAGGGCTAATGGCGAAAGGATGGCAAGGGTCATCGCTTCTGGGGTTTCTTTATTTTCTATCCTGTACCTTCAGGATCCTCAAGCAGGGTCACCTTTCTGTAGCTCACAGGCGGCCCAAGCGGAAGGCCCAAATTCCACTGCCTTCTGCTTCTTGTTGCATGTCTCAGAGGCAAATGAGCCATGCCGAGGGTGTAGAGTAACAACAAAGACCTACTGTATACCATAGGGAACTATATTCAATTGCTTGTAATGAGCTGTAATGGAAAAGAATCTGCAAAAAAAATGTATGTGTATGTATGACTAAATTGCTTTGCGGTACATCTGAAATTAACATTGTGAATCGACTACATGTCAATTGAAAAAAAAAATCATGAGTTTGACTGTTTCGATGCTCCTGCGGGTGGTGAGCAAGTCCTTTACTATATGGAAGCATAGTTTCTTCATCCTTGGAGTGCAGATCCCTCCTGTCCTAACTTATAAATCACTGTTTAAAGTCATGTTGAAGAAAGCGTAAGATACTACATTTCTAGACTGAAACAGGAGCATGGTCCAGGGTTAAGCATGTGAATTCTGCCATCAAATCCAGGCTCTACTGTTTACTAGCTGTGTGGCCTTGGGACAAATTGCTTATCCTGTCTGTCCGTGTTTCTGCATGTGTAAAATGGATAAGAGTTTTTGTTACTCACAGGGTTGTGGTAAAGAGTAAATAACTCTTCTGTAGTGCTTACCTTGGGGCCTGGCACATTGTAAATGTTCAATACAATTGTTACTGGTCCAGATTTTCATTGTTTGATCTAGGCTCTATGATGGGAGGTGAATATAGAAACTTCGAGAGGCTTCTTTGTGTTTTACGATTGAATCTACAAGGACCACCCACTCTCACACCTAGAAGTGGGCCACAGTACTCTCTGGGAATTCTTCCGCTGTGTTCTCAGTAATTTATTGCTTAAGCAGTAAATTAATAGAATTACTTTGGCATTTCAATCAATAGGATTAAGATGATCTGATGGTAACGGGGTAGTAATTGCTGCTACACAGGTGGAAACTGTCCATTGGCAAAAACTGTTCTTCACAAGCTGGCTGGCAGCCCTCAGACCAGATTCTTTCACCCTTTAAAAAAAGAATGTTTCCCTCTGATCTTAAAGCAATAAATGCACATTGGAAAAATACAATGAGGTTCAAAGAATAAAATAAAACCTACCTGGAAATTCCATTATCTACTGTTAACATATTAGTAAATTTTTTCTAGTTTTTTTTTTTTGCTTCTATAGATTACAGTCAGTTTTGTTTCCTTTTTTTTTACTGAAGATTCTAAATGAACATTTTCTCCTGCTACTTTAGAAATACAGTTTTAAATGACTGCATAGGCCAGTGTGTGGCTGTGTTAGTATTCATTTAACCACCCCTCTATTCATAGGCATTTACATTATTTCCAATATTTAGCTATTATAATTTATACTGCAAAAAACCCCCTTGATCACAAACGTCTGTTCATATCCTAGAAGCAAAATTGCTGAGTCAAAGGGTACGCTATTTCTAAGGCAGAAAGGCTTTACCGGGGTAAGGGGGCCTTTCCCCACCCTAGTACCAGCAGCTCAGCTCCTCAGTGAAAATGAATTCTTCATAAGGCGGCATCTGCTAGGAGCAAGGGCTGAAGGCAGTGGTGAGCAGTGAAAGTTGAAGAAGAGAAATGACTGCTTTTCTCTTTTTCCCCAGTAACTCAGATGGCCCAAAAAGCCATAGATGTTTGACTGTGCTGGAGGGGAGAAGGAGAGATCTTTGTGACAGCGTAGTTCAGAAGTCCTATGTAGCTGGGTGCGATACACTTCCTTTTCTATTAAATTGCCCTGCCTATGTCTTCTGTCTGTGTTATATTCCATTTTTATCTCTGAAAGTACTTATAGATAATAAACACCCCATAAATGCTTGAAATGAGAGGTGGGATAGCGTGGTCAACTAAAATCTGATTCTGCCACATGGCTGTGTGATCTTGGGCAAGTCACTTAACCCCTTCAAATCTGCGGTGATTTTCTTTTTCAGTAAAATAATGGTAATAATAGTACTCCTAGGATTGCTGGAGCTGAAAAAATACATGTCAAGGGTTAATGCATGCTGGATAGAAACCACTTAGTATGTCAGCCATTATTACAGATAAAAATAAAAATTTCTGCTTGTAAGATTCAAATATTCTTCACTAAGATTTTATGTCAGTCTAGGTTACACCTAATAATTCTGAAAAACTTCAGAAAAGCCTAAAGACTAAAAGAGGCAGATATGGCAGGAAATACTGGATGTGGGCTGTACTTCAAATCTTGGTTAATGTATTGTATTCCATCATAGGTCCTGCATCTTAAGAGGGACATTAACAGGTTGGAGCTGGTCCAGAAAAGAACTGGGCTGGTAAACAAACTTGAAGTTGACCTGTAAGGAATAATTAAAGACTCTGTGGGTGTTTGGCTCAGAGAAAACATAGACAGATCATTTTTTACAAATCTCTGTAGGGCTGTCATGGGGAAGAGGAACTCAACTTAGTAAAATAATATTCTTGGATGTTTACTATTTGCCAGGCACTGAATTAAGCCCTTTGCAAATATTACTTATTTCTTCTCCAAAACACTGTATGAGGTACATATTTGTGTTCCTGTTTTTCAGACAAAGCAACCAAGACACAGATGGCAGAAGTGACCTGGTTGAAAGTTACATGGCTAGTAGGTGGTAGGGTAGGAATAGAATCAGATCTTTCTGATTCTATAGTTTAGGTACCTTCAGTAGCCCACTGACTTGTTCCACGTAACCAAGGAAGCAGGTAGGACTTTCAGAGAAGGAGGCGGCTGTCTGATAATGTGAGGAAAGAATACTTCGACCATTAGAGTTACCCAATAATGGAAGAGGCTGCCTAAGGAGATGGTGAGTTTCTTGTCTCTAGAAGTGTTCACTTATAGGCTGAACTCTTAGTAGCATATTGTAAGGATGAGCCAGCTAAGGAGTGGGCTAGAATTATAAATTTACTACTTACTTGTATGACCTTGAAAGTTCCTTAACCTCTCTGAGCCTCAGTTTCTTTATCTGTAAACAGGGAACTCTTAATTCTAAATTTAGATTTGTTGGAAGAGTAAAAAATTCAGATAAATTGTTTAGCCAAGAACCTAGTATACAGAAGTGGCTCATTATATGTGAACAATTATCTATGGTCTTTTTAAAAATTTACTTGCACCTGTGCTTTTATATAGTGACCCTATCTATTCATTTCTTCCTTGAGGTCAATTGCAGATTTGGAGATGCCACCTGGAGAGTGGGTAATCTACCTCACTTCTGCAGAGGCAGGTATCTGCCAGGTTCTGTCCCCTTAGGCAAATGACAGTTTGGACTTTGGAACAGGGGCAGTGGAGTAAACCAAAGGAAGAATGCTTAGACTGAAATGTTAAGCAACAGAACAGATACTATTGAGAGAGAGAGAGATTAGAATCACTTTGCCTACTGATCCATTATCAGATGGGTTTGGAGAGCCCATCGTATGCCTAGCACTGTGCCATATGGATTAAAGTATAGTCAATCAATTGGAGGCACTCTTTTTGTCTTCAGGAGCCCCAATGCCTAGGATGGCTCAAATGACTATGAAAAGATTAGAGAATATGGCTGAGTGCCATTCTGTGCTAAGTCCTTTGGCACAGGGCAGTTAGGGAAGGGATGCTTAGTGGCATGGAAAAGATGACCTTGGAAGATCTCTTTCTGGCCTGGGATTTTCTCTGTTTAATGGTTCTCAGGATTGCATCCTCAAGGGCACAAGGTAGTAATGTTGCAGTTGTAGCTCCTTTGGGTATATTCTCTAGTCATTTCCCCAGGACATCTCTCAAAACCTAGGAATATGTTGATCATTGTTGCTTGTTGTCAGACCCAGAGAAGAGGCTGCCCCTCCTTTCTAGACACAGAAAACAAGGCAACATCTTCCCTCGCTTTAGGGCTCTCTTCAGGCTCCTGTTCTTCAGACATCAGCCATGGTCCCCACCAACATCAGCCATGACTATTACCAACATCAGCCATAGTTCTCATCAACATTCGCCATGACTCTCACCAACATCTGCCGTGACACTTACCAGCATCTGCCTTGGCTCCCACCAACAGCAGCCATGGCCATCACCAGCATTAGGAATGATTCTCATGGGTGGGAGATATAGAGTTGGCTGCCTGAGAATAAAGCTTTTATTGTTGTTAATTCTTGATGTGAAAGTCCTTCCTTCTCCACTTTCAACAAAATTAACAGATTCCACCTACTTTCAGAAATGCCTTCCTTTCTTCTCTTGTTTCCTCCTCCTTTCATTATTCTTCTTTAGCATTTGCATCTTCCTACCAACATTTCTCTCCCCTTCTGGTCCTCTACCTTCTTCCTATCCCTTCATTTGTTTATGAATCCTAGAATGATGGAGCTGAGAGACATTTTCAAAGTCCTTTAGTACATACAGTCCACTCATCCATTTTACAGATGAGAATACTGTGGCCCAGAGAGGGAAAGAGAACACCACAGTGGGTCCTTGTCCAAACCCAGAGCAGATTTGAGCTGAGTGCTCTTTCTTCTTTATTATTCTGCTTGCCTCCCACTTTTCCTCCCACTTCTTATTTTTCCCCCTTTCTATTTCTTGCCCAGTGTCATTTATTTTCTTTCATTTCTTCATAAATTCCATGGTGATAGATGGAAAGAAAATCAGGACCTTGGGTAGCAGAACTGAGGGGAAGTGTTTTGTCAAGTTCTCCTTCACCTCCCTTCCTCACAGGGAAAGGCTGTGATTTGGAGTGAAACCTCTCAATTTTCTTTGTCAGAGACTCTACTCCATCCATCCTGCCCCACCACATCTTTGGGGAGGTATGTACAATGTCTTTCTGCATATGAAGACTTTGAGCTGGATTAGCAAGGTGGCCCACAGGCATCCAGGTTTGGGAGATCCCTTGCCTTAGCCTCCTCATCCACGGAATGGGGATGATAATAGTACCCACTTCAAAGGATTGCCATAAAGATTAAATAGTTTTTTAAAATTTATTATTGTATTATTTAATTATTTTATTTTGGTGGGGAAGGTAATTAGGTTTATTTATTATTAGAGGGAGTACTGGAGACTGAACCCAGGACTTTGGAGCTTGCTAAGCATGTGCTCTACCGTGTGAGCTATACCCTTCCCCCAGATTAAATAGATAATGCCTATCAAACTTTTAGAGAAGTTCCTGGAGTACAGTAGGTCCTAAATACATGTTATCTATAATATTATTAATTATAAATATTATTTAGAGGAATTCGTATCTGTAAGGCAAAGGGTTGGGAGTCACAGATGTCATTCTAACATAAGGGAATGGAAAACTATGAATGTAGCTTAGACACTTTTTGGTGACCTCATCCCCACTGTGCTCTGCCTGCAGAATGTGCCTACTTTCCCCCCAAATCTTTTAAACAACTATTTCAATTCAAATAGCAGACCATGTCTGTGATTCACCTGAGGAGGTTTTGGGACTTAAAGGTAAAGTTAGGCCTTGCTTAGAACTGACCCAACTTCACAAGTCCTTCTAGTATTTTCCCACTGAATACACTGGCAATGTCCAAGATGGAATAGTAGAGTACAGTATTCTCCAAACCCAAATCACTTGCATATCATATGATGAGTTTTGCCCAATTCATATACTGTTAATTAATTTACTTTTAATTTGACTTTTTTAGCTTAAAATAAACTCTCAGTATTATAATGAAATAGGTAAATTCTACTACTTAGTAAAATAAAATTTATGGTAAGTAAAATAAAATTATCCTGTACCATTGAAATTTATGTTGCTTACTATCAGTGAAAAAAATAACTAAATTTTAGGGAAAATTGTCATGGTGATAAGAGACTTAGAGGCCTCAGTCCTTGTCTGGGCTGGGCATTAACTCATTGTTGGGCATAAATTCATTGTTGATTTCCCCCTCTGGCCTCTGTTCCTCCCTGGGCATTGAAAGGATTGGATCAGATAATTCTTCCCTCTCTCTCTCTTTTTTTTTAATGACCAGGAGGATTTTTATAAAATTACGTATAGAATTGGGTAGGGCTCCAGTTACCCCGATGAAAATATATTCTATACACCACTTTGTTCTCAAGACCTAAGTCTACAATATGACTCTGGCCTCCCATTTTCCAATGACATTTTGCTTTCAGCACAGTGACTTCAGCTGGAAAAGCATCTTCCATTTGCTAACAAAGTTCCTCCAAAAACACCCAGCAGTCTCAACTTCCAAGCTCATTTTTACCTGGAGGATACTCATCACCTAGGCACTGGTTCAGATCTCTCCCAATGTCTTTTTTTCCCTACCTGGTACAGGTTGTCTTTTATTTATATATTTTTAATTCTTTTTCTTTGAATTCTTATTTTTTATTTAATTACCCATGTATTTATTTTACTACCAGTTTCTTCCTTCACTTGCCCTCGGCCTAACCACCAGCTGCTCGGGGTTCTTTATCTCACGCAAGGAGGAAACTCTTCCTTCCTGAGTTCCCGAAGAAACGCTCAGGACCTAACTCTTCCACGGTTCTGTCTTCTCTCGTTTCCGTGTTTCTGGGGTTTTCCTCACGGAGTCGCTCCTCCTCTCGCTGCACGACCCCTGCCCCACCTCCCGCTCATCGCGGCCGGAAATGGTCCCTCTTCCTCCCGGGTCGGCGGCGCCGGGAGGCCCAGGTGTGCGGGTGACGGTCTCGTCTCCTCGTTCAGTGAGCCCTTGGTGACGCCCCCGGTGGATCCTACCCTCCCGTTGTCAGAGCCCCCAGCACCAGGCGGCTCGAACTTGCCGAGGTCGGCAGCGAATGTTCTAGAAGTGAATTCACTTCCAGGACGCGCAGACCGCGCTCTGGCGCCATTAGTGGCGTCCTCGCAGCTCCGTGAGGCGGGTCCGCTTGACTTCCCCGGCGTTTCAAACAGGCGGACCCAGGCTGGGGCCCCAGGCCCGTCACAGCTAGCGAGGGCCCTCAGCGACCACCGGGGACCACCCGCCACCTCGGAGGCGAGGCTCGTCACAGCCCCCTCGCCCTCAGGGGCCGGCTCGGCGGGCCCGGACCGCGGGAAGCGCGGCGCGAAGCCCGGCGCCCTTTGCACACGTCCGCTCCCCGCCGGGGCGCCAACCCGCCCGGGGTGTCTTTGATTAAGGTAAGCTCCGACTTTGATTTTGTGCTTATTCTTTCTGATATCCCCGCCCCACGTTTTTTTTTAAAAGACGACTTTCCAGCTTTCAAAAGTAATACATGTTGTTGTAAAACATCCAAGCATTACCAAAATATTTAATGTAGGAAGTGAAAGTCCCCCATAGTCTCATTCTCAAGAGATAATAACAACTACAAACAGTTTTGGATCCATTTCTCGAGACTTTTCTTTTCCCATAAGAGAACAATAAAACATTAAAAAAAAAAACACAGGATCCTACTATATATATACTGTTTTGCTTCTTGCTTGTTTTCCCCCGTTTAATCTTTCGTCCTAGATGTTTTGGGCTTCTCTGCACAGAATGAGAAACACAAACTGCCTTTGGCACTTACTGGCTGTTAGGCTTTGGATGATTCACTTCTTCTGTCAGGGTTTCAGTTTCCTCATCGGTAAAAGAAAAACAGTTTTTTCCCACCCGCCCACCTCCCTACGCTATAGCCCTTAAGGGAGATAATAGATGTGTGTGAAAGTGTAGATACCATGTGATGGATTCCAGTGGACTATTTTCTGTCCTGTCCTCCTGTTCGATTGGACTTACAGCACTGACCATGGCCTGAAATTCTCTAGTTTCCCAAGTTGTTTCCTTGTTTGTACCCACCCCAGAAGGTGAGCTGTGTCAGAGAAAGGACCAAGTCTGTTCTGCTCATCACTGTATCTGTCCCCAGAACGTAGAACCATTGATGGCTTGCAGTGGGAATTCAATAAATATTTTTTGTTTAGTGCCAAATGGCTAGTAGCTAATGCACTCTTAGCCAGGCTTCCAATTGATAAAAGGCCCATTGGGAGAGAACAGGGCAGAGCAGGACGGGGCTGAGCCTGGGTAATGGTGGACAGGTGGCCCATCCAGTGCCCTTGAGCTGCACCTCATCCAGCTCGCCTATTCTGTAAGCCCTTTCCCTCTGTCTGCATCATTCTCTCTTGGCACTCTTTGCCACCTAGTGAATTAGTCATTCTTTATGACCCAGTTTAAGTGTTCTGACTCCTATTAAAATTGTCTTCAACATTGTACTGTCTCCTCACCTCCAGGTAGAGTTAGGCAGAGCCTTCTTTATGCTCCCACAATGCTTTGCACCTATCCCTTTTAAATGATAGTAATCTTGGTTTTCCTGCTTTGCACAGTTGCTTTGTACCATGTGCAGTGCTGACACACTACACGCCTTCTCCCACTGAATCCTTAGGGTGATTTGTCAGGGAGGAATAATTATTATTGCCATTTTACAGATGAGGAAAATTGAGGCTTAGGAGTCTTAAAAACAATCTTGCTCCAAGGCATAGAGTGGTATACCATAGCAACTGGTATAACCAGGATTCCAGAACACATTTGACTAATTCCCAAGCTCGAGCTTTTAACTGCTGGGTCTTCTGTGAGCCAACTTAAATTAAGAATTACAGAGGGGTGGGTATAGCTCATGCTTAGCATGCACAAAGTCCTGGGTTCAATCCCCAGTACCTCTACTAAAGAAAAAAAGAATTGTACAGTGACAGCTGGAAAGACTTAACAGTCTTTACATAGTTGAATCTTATTCTAGGGATGAAAATACTGAGACTCAGTTACACAGTTAGAGCAGGGCTTTTGAGGGGAGGAAAATCTTGCTCTAATCTCTAGGCTGTCCAATTTTGAGGTAGCATGGGGATTGAATCCTTTACTGAACCTTTTTATCCTCTTTGTCAGGAAGTGTAGCTTTTCATATTCCAAGGCATGTTCAGTGAAGTTCTCCAAGCCCCTTTTCTCTGGACATGATGCAGTCTTTTCTTGGCTCCTGTGAAGAGTTTGTCTTTTCTACTAGTTGTTTTAGGCCACATCAAGAAAATGATCTCCAATGAGGTCTATGCTTTCTGCACAATTAAAAACCATTTTAGAGGGCAGGGTATAGCTCAGGGGTAGAGCACATGCTTAGCATGCATGAGGTCCTGGGTTCAATCCCCAGTACCTCCATTAAAATAAATAAATAAACCTAATTGCCTCCCCCTCAAAATAAAAGCAACAACAACAACAAAAAACCAAACCAAACCAAACCAAAAAAAAATTTCAAAAAGTTTGCCTTGTCCCATGGAAAAGGACTTTCTGCAGACCCAGGTGATGGTGGGAAGGGCTTAGATGTTTTGAGAGGCCCAGAGTTTGGACATACCCAACCAGACAGCAAGGATAAGGCTGAACAACTTCGTGCAGCAGCTCCTGAGCCAGGGCTGAGCTGCATGTCTACCTCACTCTCGCTGTGACTCATTTCTTGGAGCAATAAAGGGTCACAGTGAGACAAAGCAGTGCTTTGGGTTGGCTGGTTGGAAGCCTACTGGTCCTGGGCTTCTGCAGAGCCGTAAGAGAAGGATGAGAGCTGGCATATGGGGACAAAACAATTCAACAAGCACTGAATATCTAATATACATGAACCACTGGGATGATCCTATCATGAGAGGGAAGTAGAGAAAGTTGAAGACTCTGGGAATCACCATGGGATGTGTCCATGTCTTCTTGTTGGCCTTTGACATGTGCCAAAAAATCCATTAAGTTCCTTGCCTTTGAAGGGCTTAAAAAGCAGCAGGAAAGTTAGAAGGGCACCCAAATGTATGTAAGGCCACATTAAGCAAAAAAACAGTGCCAAGAGTAGTGCCTATATTTCCAAGGAGATTTAGGAGGGAGAGTCCATGCCCAATTGGAGGTAAGGATGGTGGCAGCCCGGGGATTGCTTCATGGAGGACGTATTGTGAGAGGTGAATCTTGAGAAATGGGGAGGATGCCGGAGAAATGGAGAGGGAATTACCATTCATTAAGGGCTTGTGCTTTCTCAGAAAAAGTGCTTGAAAGGTGACTGTGTTTACCAGTAAAATCATTATCTCTGTTTTTTAAGATGAGGAACTTGGGGCTCAGAAATGTTGAGCAAACTGCCAAGATAATATCGCAAGGAGATGATGGAGGCAGAATTCAAAAATCAAGTTAGCTTGACTAGAGCTGGTGGGTGTGCCTTTCAGTGCAGAAATGAGGGGAGGGGTTTTTCCATATTTGTAGAGGGATAGAGAACAGTAGGAGAAAAGGACAGAGATGAGAATAATGGGCATGTAACAGACCAATGGGAAATTCAGTTTGTGCTGGAGTTTGATTTGTGTGAAGTAAAGGAGCTGGAAATGGAGGCAAGGGCTGTCTTGTGGCAAGATGGGAGTCGTGTCATACTGAACCCTGGTGTTCTCCCTGAAGGACAGCATAAATACACACATGAATGAGATCGATCTGTGTGTGTACTGACAAAGTATTGCTGAGTGAAAAAAGTGGAAAAAGGAGAAGTTGCAGAATATGGTGTTTAGTATAATCCCATTTTTGTAAAACAGAGATAGTTTACTATTGTAGTACAGCAGTTAAAGGCTCTCTGAAGCCAGGCTGCTTGAATTTCGACCTAGCACTGCCATTTCCAAGCTGGGCAACCCTAGGAAAATTATTTGACTTCTCTGTTTCCTTATCTGTAACCTCAGCTATACAATGGGATGACTAATAGTATATCCTTTATAAGATTGTTCTGAGGATTGTATGGGTTAATACATACTCAACATTTAGAAAGGTATCAGGCACATAGTAAGCATTGGTGTTTTTGCCATTATTATGTTATTAAAATTATTTGGAAAGATGAATATTGAATTGTTAAGTGATTTACCCTAGGGAGTAGGATTTCTGTGCATTTTAGTTTTAAACTATCTCCCTATGTGGTTTAAATATTTTATGGCAAACACGTATAATGTTTATACTGTAAACAAACAAACCAGCAAGTTTATTTCAAAAGTTCGTATTAGGAGACTTTACTTTCATTGCATTTTTCCTTCTACTAACAATAGGCCTGCTAGTGACACATCTAGACATATCTCTGATGTCACTCAGATGGCTCTTGGAAACAGGTACCTGAGACAGCATTGTTTGGGTGTCCCACAGGCCTTGTCTGGAGTGATGCTGATGTTTAGAAAGAAGAGCTAGTCTAGACCTCGCTACCTCTCCCTATTCTGCTCCCACGCCCTCATTTAGACTGTGTCTTTTCTTGGCGTAGAGCTGTTTTGAGAAGCCCTTTGGATCTGCTTTGCAAGTGGCAAATTGGAGCTTGTGGTGAGACCTCTGGTGCTGGAGACTGGGCTACGCCTCTAGCCTCCGTACAGAAACTGAAGGGAAGCCAGGTATACTCAGTCCTGTGTGTTTGGGGGTTAGAGCGTAAGGCTTGAAAAGATCTTTGGTCTGAGTACTAGGGACTGGCAATTTAAAAATAAAATTTTAAAATGGGCCAGATATTATACTGCCCTTCTTCCTGACCTCTTGACTCAGTCAGACATTCTCTCCCATAATCCTTGCTAGCTCTTTCAGTTGAGTGATTTTGGAATGAAGACGACCAGATGTGATGCAGTAACCCATCTCTACCCCTAGACAGAGCCCTCACCACATATTCTATGCTGGGGGCGGAAATTAGTGCAATTTCCCTCCTATATGAAGGATAGTGATGGAAAAAATCACATATATTTATAGATTTAAGTTAACTTTACTGTTAGGTAGAACAACCTGCAGGAGATTAGCCCTTGATTATTGGAAAAAACAAACTCATCTTTTTATTTCCATCTTCTTTATCACATTCAGCCTCCTTCCTCCTCCCTAGTTCATTCTTGGAATCACAATGGCAGTTCAAGGATTAAAAGAATGTTTTCTGCAGTCAGACTTACTTTTGAAATCTTCTCTGCCTCTTAAGAGTTGTCTTACCTTGGGCAAACTACATCACCTATTTATGCCTCAGTTTTGTCACCTGTAAAATGGGAATATAATAGCACTTAGGTCTAAAGGTGGATGAGATGAGGCATATGAAGTTGTTAGCCCAGTACCTAGCATTCAATAAACACTCAATAAATAGTAATGATTATTATAATTATTGAGTTGTTGCAGTCAAGGCTGAGATGGAGCATCAGGAGGGAAGGAAGAAAGTGATGTCTGCCTGTAGCATCTGTTAATGTAAAAGATGCACATGCTTTATACCCTAGCCGTTCCTTTCCTGTTCTTGTTTTCTGCCTGGAAAAAGTCATGTGTTCACGAAGATGTAGGTACACTGATTATTGCTACACTGATTTCAGTAGAAAAACTAGAAAAAAGTAGAAATGCCCACCAGTAGGGGCATGGCTGGAAAACAGTGGGATATCCAAAACATAAAATATTCTGCAGTAGTTAAAAGAATGAAGTGGAGCTGTATGCCTTAACAGGTAATGCTTTCCAAGACACGTTAATATGTGAACAAAACAAATTGCAGAATCATATGGGCAATTTGATTGCACGAAATGATAGTGTATATATTTCAATAGCTAGTATATATAGTTCAACATATTTCGGTATATATTTCAACATGTGTATAACTATTAAAATATATATCATTTTGTGTGTGTGTATATATAAATATAATATATATATAAATAAAAATGATCAACTAGGATACCCCTTAAAGAAATAAAAGCTGGGAGGGACCTGGAGATCATTATCAAAGGGAATTTTAGGTTACTACGTCTAGGATTAGAGTTTTTTAAAAAGAGAATGTATGCATAGATTGCACAATTAAAAATGATCAAAAACAGAGAAAGAAATGCCTTTCTGGCCATGAATTGGAAGACTGTGACTTTGTCAAACCAAAGGCCTCATGGGAAATTCCCAGCTTATAGGCTTCTTTCTACCCCTGCAGCCCATCAATAGAGGGTGAAGGCTATTATCCTGATATTTGCCTCAGTTCACAGGGGCTGCAGCTTTGAGAGGAATATATAAAGAGGAATATCTATATCAGAATATCCCTACCTATATCTATGAAGGGTAGCATGTATATGTGTGTGTATATGTATTTATATATGTATTCCAGGTGTTAGAGATATATATATATTCCAGCACAGAGCAAAAAGGTAGTGTGGTGAGTTAAGAGGGAGAAGATTTGTATTTGAATCCTGACTTTACCCTGGGATTAACAGCATGGTCTTAGGCAAGTCACTGTTCTTTTCCAAGCCTCAGGTTTTCTCAGCTCTAAAATGGGGCTAGTAACCAGTGCCTTGTATCTATTTTTTAAGGATATTGGGAAGCTCATATGGGATTGCAGATGTGAAACACTCTGTAAACTGTAAAGTGCTCTTGCAAGAGAATCCTGCAAGTATGCCTGGCAGCCAAAGTTGCAGCAGCCTTGCTGCATTCCTCTGGAGCTGGGGAGTGTTGCAAAACTGAATGCACAGCAGTAAACACACAGCAGATCATGACAGTCACTTGATGTATAAGATACTAATGTGGTTTTCAGAAAGTATGACAGGCCAAAGGGGTAGAGAGGAAGGAAGGACATGGTCCTGAGGTCAGACAGATGGCAGATTGCGGTGGCAGTATCTGAACATCTGGGAATCGTAAGTTATGCAGTGTTGATGGTACAGTGTACACAGGAAGACTGGTCAGTGAGATCATCTTTGGAGAAGAACCCACAGATTCCTTCCTTCTAATCAGCTTTGATCTACTCTTCCTTCAGTCCCCACAGACTCTCATTGCTGTGTCCCAGGGCCTCTTGGTGCCAGGTTTCAAAGCCAGTTCCTGAGGTGCCCCTTCTTTTTATCCAGTGTCATACAGTCAGAGTTCCCAGCTGTGTGAATGAGAACTTTTGGTGCACTAGGACTTCAGGACCAGACCACCAGTTTGGGAATGGGGATAGCTCCCTGAGGAACCCTTTTTGAGGTGCATTTTTATGTTTATGAGGGAGGACAGTATGTGAAAGGGCTGAAGGAAGAAAAGGACAGTGGCAGAGTCTAGGGCATGTGGGCTGCAGAGATGGCGTGCAGGGGAATAAGTCTGGGGGAAGAGCACAGCTGTGGAGGGCTTTGGGAGCTCTAGCATTCACTCTATAACCTCAAGGAAGTCATTGATTCTCTCTTGATCGGCAAAATAAAAGGGTTGATCTATGTCTGGGGACCCCAGTCAGAATGATTTAGAGCCTTGCTACTCAAACCTTTGGTCCATGGACGCATCAGCATCACCTGGGGGCAGTTAGAAATGCAGTTTCTCAGGCACCCCTCCCCCGCCCCAAGACCTCCCGAGTCTGAATCAGCATCTCAGTGAGATCCTCAGGGGATTATACACACTCTGAAACACACTGACCTAGAGACTCTTGTTACTATTACTGGTGTCTGGGTCTCCATCCTAAGAGATTCTGTTTCAGAGTCTGGTATGATGGTGGGAAGCCATGCATTTGACAAGCCCCTCACAGCTAGATTTGAGAGCTGTTAAAATTATAGAACTGCCCTGAGTCTCCATGATTCTTTTGGTTGGTACTTAAGACACCCTGAAGGAAAGTGCGATTCCCTGTGGGTGAATGAGTGGGAGATGGAGGATGGACCTTGCGAGCAAGAGAGCGGAGGCTTGTTCTCTGGGTGCCTGAGGTTGCCCAGTATATGAGGCAAGACAGAACGCTGCCCATTTCATGGCTGGGATTAACGACTATCAACAGTTCTGTTTAAGATGGTAAACTCATTTAGCAACGAACACTGAAAAACAGCCGAATTCAAAGGCAGAGAATGGTAATCTAATTGCACTGAATTAGCCTCGGGAGACTCGGACAATATCAACTTCAGAAAACCACAAAGGGATCCTTTATAAGAAGTTTCAAAAGCTTTGGGGCCTCAGTACCCCTCCCAAGGGCTTGCGCTGCAAAGCGCAGGCCTGTGCATATAAGCCCCTCTCCCCAGCTTCAGAGGGCATTGTTCTCTTCTAATGTGCTTTCTGAACAAATTTCCTGGCTAGCCTGATGGTGTTTTCAGTTGTGTGTTAGGCTTAACAGGGAGCTGGTTCAGGAGAGACAGCTTGAGTTCAGGGCTGAGAAGCCTTCAGCCACACAGGCCGTCAGTCCTGTGAACACCACCTGTGCCTGAGGCTTGTCTGTGGACCAGGGCATTTTCTGGCTGGTCTTTCTGGCCCTGATGTTCTCTTCTTCTGCAATATCTTCTCATTTCTCAAAACCAGGCTCTTACATAACCGAGGTGATTTCCTTTAATAATCCTTTGTCGCATCTTGAGTTTGGGTGCGTGCATGTTTGTTGCCCAATTTATTTATTATCCAATCCATTTTAAAGAAGGAAAAGGTACAAGTGAGTGTGTGTTTATGGCATGACTCAGAGAGCTAATGAAGATCAGATGGTAATTTGGGAATCAGGAAAGGAGGCAACATAAGTATCGTGAAGATGTATCTCTGACCTGCATTTCATTTACTTTTCTGCAGCACATTACAAATCTCAGTCCACAATAGCAGCTTGAATTTCTTCTACATCCCTCCCAGGAGGTGGATTTTCCATCTCTGCTTGCACACCTCCACTGACAGGGATGCTCACTACCACTGAGGCAGCTGCTGCACCATTTGATGGATCTACCAGAAGGTTCTCAGTTACATTGAACCTGAATTTGTGTGTGTATTTTAAAAATATGTTCATCAGTTTACTCCAGTTCTTCTCGTGGAGCCATATAGGATAAATCAAATCTAATGTTTCCCAAATGGGGTCCCTGGATACCTAGGGGGTTCATGACATAGTCATAAGAATTCAAAACCCATTTTAAACATTTCAAAGACTAACACGTTGCATATTTACTTCAGACAAGGCTCTGTGGACTAACTAAAAAGTGTCACATCTTTACTTTTGCTTTCTCTTAGGTCATCTCAGTGTGGCGATATTGCTTATCTCTCAATTTTATTAGTCTTTCTGGCAGTTCTGTAATGCCTTTGGTTAATAAAGATGGGGAAAATAAGTTAATGAAGAATGGGGTTTGCTAAACAAATTTTGAAAAACATAGCCTTTCTGGGGAGGAAAAATACCAAACAGAATCACTGAAAAAGTATAGAAATCTTTGGTCTCTTTCCCAGGCCCCTCTTCTATCTCTGAGGATAATGATCAGGCATCATGTTTTCTCAGCACACTAAGCATTTCCTGGGAAACTGACACATTTATGGGATCTGTCAGTAATTGTATCTGGGTTGGGATAACTCTCCAGAGAGTGAGAGGGGCCTCACTTGTTTACTGAGGTCCTCAATTCTTTCAGACCTTGGAGCCTGAATATAATTCAAGGTTGCCATTTTTTGTAATAACTGAAATAGCTATAACCAAAACTGTTCTATCATGGAGGAGATAGGAAGGCGATAATCCTGGACTAGCGTAGCTAAAAATAATTTTAGAGACAGTGATTCATCAATTTCCTTCATTTTATAGCCAGGGAAACTGAGGCCACAAGTGTCATGAAACCTTCTCAAGGGCATGCCACTAACTAAATTCTGGATCCCAGGTCTTCTGCCCTTTGGGCCAAGGCTACTTTGCCCAAAGCAGCAGAAAACCTGCAGAATAGCGTCAAGATGGCCAGGCAGGAGGTGGTGCCATCCATCTTAAAAATCATTCTGGCTTCTGCCAGCTGATGAAGGAAATAAAGTTAATGACGCCCACATAAATGTGATGCTGTCGCAGGCCGTGCACACACAGACTGTCTGGAGGGGAGCTCTGCGGGCCTTCTGAAGGAGGAAAAAGGTTTTTAATGTAGCTTTCAAAGGAGCAGCGTCTCCCCTTTCTGCAAGGACAGGGACTGTGGCATCTGTTACCTCTGTCTCCCATGCAGAGTGCCTAGTCTTGGACTGGGTGCATAAACACCTGATAAATAAATGCCTAGTGAAGAAATGAAGGCAGTTCAGCACTGAAGTCAGTTTAGTCTGAGCCTTTGTGGTATAGACCTCTGTCTTTCATGAAGACCTTATCTGAGGCTGGAGGGAACTTAGAGGTGTTGGAATTGGTCATTTGAATTGACTAGTAAGAAAATTGAGTCCCCATGAAGGAAGGACAATTGTCAAAGCGATGTTGCAGGATGAGAGCAGAGCTGAGTCTATAAGGAAGTTTCTCAAATCGTAGCCTAACTGTTCTTTCCACGGCGCTGCAAGGTCGCAACCACTTTCATGAGATGGCCTCAAAAATAAAGCCCCTACACTTCCCCTGATAGGTCGTTACCAGTTTTGCAAATATGCAGAAGTTATGTGCCGATTCATAACTCCATTTACTAGCCTAGGGTCCTTGTCCAAAATGTACTTCGGGAGCAAAAAACATGACATTTTCTTTTCTCTTTTTCAAGCTTCCTAAGCCCCCACAAGAGGGTAGATTGGCATTTTAACTGGCCCTAATGCATACTTGCCTAAGGAGTGTCTTTCCTTAGGAAAAAGTCCTTGGCCCACTTCAGAAGCTCCTAGACACTTTCCGCAGTGCCCAAAATGCAACGGGTAAGATTTGAGGAAGAATACAACTATGCTACCAAGGAGGAAAAGATTCGAGTGGTCACCTGCCCCTCTTGGCAAGCTTGGAGAATGGGAAGGAAGCCAGAAGGGCCACCTCCGATGAAAGCTCATTTACCTTTCAACTGGGTGGTTTTTCAGGACTAAGAGATGAAGCAATCTATTTGCCATGTTCCTTTTGACCCTAGTTTGTATAGAGACATCTTTACTGGTTTGGGTGACCTTTCTTAGCAAGTGAGTGCCATATTCAGTACAAAACCTTGTGCAAGGTAATATTTATTGGGGTGGTGGATGGAAACGGCACATAAAGAAAAGCGAATCATCTTTTGGGAAAACCACCCGTGGGTTAGACCCAGTTTATCTCCTCTGCCTTAATTCTCTTCTCAAGCACAAGCGAAGTCCCTTTTTGTTTCATTGGGTTGCTGTGTGTCTTCCATAAGGGGTGTTTTCTCAAGGAAACTAGACTTTCCTCCCCATTACAATTGGTTCATGAGAGCCCTAGGTTAAATATTTTGTCATTCATACACCAGTGGTTCTCAACTGCAGGCAGTTTTGCACACCCCTGCTCCCCTCTCCCTCCTGGATATCTGGCAGTGTCTGGAGACATTTTTGATTGTCATGACTTGGGGAGGTGGTGTTATTGGCGCCAAGGATGCTGATAAACATCTTACAATGTGTGGCTCAGCCCTCATAACAGAAAATTACCCAAAATGTTCAAAATGCCAGTAGTGCCAAAATTGGGAAACATGGTTATATACCCTGGGTCTGTTTGGGTTACTCAGAAGGTGAGAACATTTGACTCACCCTGGGCCCTTCCCAGCCATAAGCCACTGTAAGGGCTCTGGGGATCAAAATAAGTTCCCCTTGGCTTGAAAGGAGGTTTGAAAGGAATGTGTACCGAAAAAGAAAAAACAAAACACATCTTTGCTTATTATTTTTGATCAGCCTGGATATAAAGCCCCATCCCCAACTAGAAACAGAGAGACAAAATTTAGGTTGTTGAATACTAGAATACTAGAGTTTACCTCTCATGGAATTTTAGAATGACAGGCTTTTAAAATATCAGAACAAGAACTTCAGCCAAATCATCTTATTTTACTTATGGGGACACAGTTGATGAGCACTGCAATGCTGTTTGTCCCCCAGTACCCTATATCTCTCTCCCTATCAGCTCCCTCTAAGGTCTCGATTTGTTCACAGTGTGGGCACCGTATAACATTTCTTCCCACTCACTTCGATTGTTGTTTGTTTTGATGTCATTATTGCCATTTTGCTCGTTACGTGCTGATGCAGCAGCACTTCTGTTATTGAGAGCCTTTCTTTTTCTAGCCTCCATATTTCCCCAACAAGGTGAGCAGCTGGCATCATTTAATCTAAGGAGTATCTGGGTGCCTGAGGTGATTGGATTGGTTCATTCTAACACGGCCCCTGTCCCTTGGGGGAGAAGGGGTTATTCACATGGAACCTGCTGGGGAGCCAGTCTCCACTCACCCCCACGTACATTCTTTTGAGCCACTAGATTTTAATACTTCTGTATTTTCACCTAAACTTTAAAAAATGAGAGAGTTAGAAAAGAAAATGCCAATTAGACAAAGACAATACTTTCCTTCCTTGTTACTTTTTTTTCTCTTATCTCTGAAAAATTGCTGAGGATATCTCCTTGGTTCAATTCTTATTTTTATAATTTTATGTTTCACATTCTGAAACACTTATTCCCCATATGATGTAGCCATTTCTATATTTTGGAAGTACAATGGCAGTAATCCCTTTCCAGTTCTCCATAGTCGTGACTCTTCTTTCCTTATATACACATAGCATTATATCCCATATCCATTGTGGCTCATGTCTGCCTTGACACATGTAGGGGAAGGAAATATAGAGTGATGCTTCCTGATACGCCACCACCAGTAACTTAAAGAATTAACACGGTGGATTCCTAACCTTATCAAAATGATTACAATGCAAACCTTTTAGACTGTCTCCCTTTTGCGAAAGACAGTGTCTGGGAGAAGAAAATCAAGCCAAACTGTTCATCAAGAAAAAAGGAGTTGGTGGGGGAGGATGTGCTTGGTCCTATTAATTTGCTCTTTAATCTCACTGGTTCAGTTCTGTCTCAGAAAGCCAAACAGAGAATCAATTTGCATACCAATGTTACCAAGTACCCCACCTCCACAGCATTTTATAGTTCTAGTATATGAGAATTTGATATTGTTAAGAAGATACTTCCTGCCCTTTCACCCATAAAGTAGCTACATTTCACAAGGCCTTGGATTGTTGCACTTTTTTTCATTCTGACTCCCTGACTATTTGTATTCTGAGATGTGGGCAGGACTGTGGCCTATCAAAGAATTATTTGAACTGGAAATTAGAAGCTTCAGCATTGGGTATCTCAGAGAAGGATAGAGGTCTTTTCTTCATATCTAGAGAAAAACATGAAGAGAGTCTCACATATAGACTCTTAAAATCTAGGGGGAGGTGTCATTCATTTAATAAACAAACCACTGGATTAGTCAAACCAATTCATATACAGAGTTATCTACAATGTGAAAAAAAAGCAAGAATTATTTGCTGGTTTATGATGGGAGAGACTAATATTTGGTGGTTACTTATTTTAAAAAACAACCTAGAGTGGGTTTTTCAAATAACTGTTAATCTAATGTCATGGTAAAACATGAGAGTCAGGCATCTAAAACGAAGAAGATTAATGATCCCTGCAGGTCATGAAAGAAGACTAATTTTTTTAAATTCATATAAATGGAATTTATCATAACCATCTCTGAAGATGGCATGATTTACTCACTTATAAAAGGATTGTATATTTCAAGACTTCCTGAAGAGGTGATTTTTCACTTTTCACCTGTGTTAACAAAAGAATGCTAAGCCTGTAGGGAGAAAATTTTAACTTAGGAGACCATGAGTGAGAGAACTCAGTTACTGAACTGGGGACAGACATAAATTAAGAAGCAAAACAAACAAGACTTGCCCATCAGTTCAGGATCTGCAGCTAACAAGTAGAGTTTGGAAAGGTGAATGGGGGCGAGGAGGGAGTCAAAGTTTCAAAAGAGAAATGTTTCCTGGAATCTGTACCTGCATAGATGCACTCTGCACACCAGGTTCAGGGCTTTACAACCTGAAGTCTTTAACACTGTCATTTCCAAGCACTAAGCCTCTGTAACACCCCACCCCCACCCCTCAGAAAAAGAAAACAACAACAGAAAAGGAGAGAAAATGAAATGTTCTGTGTCCAGCGCGTTCGAGTGCAACCTTCCCCGTCACCGCTAGTTGTCACTTGGCTCCCAGACGGGAGAGCTGAGGTTTTCGGCACTGCGGTTAGAGAGAATGCAGTCCTAATTAAACTGAGTAACTCCTAAAGCTTCCCCTTAAAGTCCTCAGCCTAGTGGAGCCAATATGCAGGGAGGTTGAGGGCCAGTGATGGGGCGGGGGTGTAGCAGGCAGAAGGACAAAACAAATCACAAAAAACAGGCAAACAGCTGCCAGGGCATCGACTGTCTCAGACCTCCACGCACAAGCCAGACACCCTGCGGGCGGGGTAGGGGGGGATGAGGGAGCGGGGGATGGAAAGACCCGATTGCAGCGGTATACAGCACCCTCCTCCCCCCAAATGGGGGGATCACGGACAGAGTCAGCGTCCATGCTCCTTTCCCCATTTCCATCAGAGCGATGTGAAAATTGCATACCTGAAGAATACAATGGTCTCCCAAAGGTAGAGTCGAAGAGTATTGAAGCTGTACATTTTTCAGGTCCTTGTGCTTTGTAGTCCACGAGTTATAAGGGCAAAATGTTTCGAATTGGCACTTACAAAACCAGCGAGCGCTGTTGAAAAAAATAATCCAGATGCTATGGGGAGGTGGGGAACAGGGGCTCGTAAGGAGAGCCCCAGGGGATATTGGATGTAGTGGGCTGTAGGTACCACGGACAGAGGCAGCCTCGAGGCGTTTCAGCACCACGGAGAGCGTCCAGCCCTGCTTTTCAGGAGCGCGAAGAGTATTGCTGTTTGTTAAACTCCAGCGTGTCTGTTGGCTCCCTGCGGCGCTGGGGAGGCACGTTTGGGGTGGGTATATTTTCTTTTTTACCCCTGTTTTTTTTGTTTAAACGGCCAGCTCCGTGAAAGAAAAAAAAATCTTCTTTGGAGATCAGAGCGCTGGCCTCGGACCGTTAGATTGGGCGAGCATCCTGGGTAGAGAGAACAGGGCTTTATGCCCCTGGGCTGGCTTGAGGGGTTAGGGGCGAGGGGAAGCGATTGACGGTGCTGCCTTCAGTTAAATCCCGGAGAATGTGCCAGGTTGGCGCATCGTGACGGAGTCCCGGAATCTCGTTCCCCTGCCTGCGTACCCGTCTGCTGTCGCCTTGCGATCCCTGTTCTCCTGTCCCCGCCGAATAAGTTATGATCACTGCAGAAAAGGTGTCCCATTGCTCGGGGCTGCAGGCATGAGAGAGCTCAGGGCAAGTTTCAGAGGCTGCCGGGGTCCATGGCGACCCCGCAGGGCTCAGGAGCCCAAGGCTTCAGATGCATCTCTGTTTTCTGAGCTCGCCCATCTTCCTTTGGCCAGGACTCCTTTAGATCTCCAGACTTTCTTACTGCATTAATTTAACAAACTGGCGGCGTAGGGAATTGGGAAGGAGGGGGCGGGCAGGCGATGGCTGATGGTTGAGGGGGGCGGTGGAGAGAAAAAAAGGGGGGAAAACTCCTTAGTATCTTCAAACCCTCCCACTCGAGGTGCTCATTGGCCCGCGGCTGCGAAAACCAGATCTTTTCCTGGTGTTTGGCCAATCGCGTGTTAGATTCTGGGTTGAGTTTAACGCTTAGAGTGCTGGTCGAGATCCGTGACTCCCCTCTCCATCGCAGGCGGGCGGTGGAGTAGGGGAGGTTATGGAGTTAATCTCTCTAGATCTCTCAAAATATTGCATTGATTTTTAAAGAATGTAGTTGTATGTGAGTAAAACAAACAAACACCACAGGTTCCAGTTCAGACGTGCTTCTGGGCTCGGTTCATATCTTAAAAGCAAAGAATTGAACCAGATCTCTTGAGTTTCTTTAGAGCTCTGAAGTTGTAATATTTGGTTCCAGAAAAGAAAAAGGGGGGTTTCAGTAAGAAGTCTGGTCAATAAAAGCAGATCCCTCCTCTCCCTCTCCAGGGGCACTGCAGCAGGAAAATACAGAAGAAATTCCTTGAACAGTTTCCAGTGTTCAGAGGGAGCAGTACTGGCCTCACTGCTGGTACCTTTTGGGAAGATAAGGAATATATGCCTTCTTTCAGCTGGACAGGAGACAGTTTTATTTACATTCACATGCTGAGGAAACAGATCCTCAGAGAGCTGTGGCTTGCTACAAAATAATGATAGTGCCAAGTGGTACATGCAGGTATCTCATACTTATAACTCCCACTCTCTGTTTTTTCTTCCTTCTGCTTCAGTTTTCCCAGGTTATTTGAATCTCAAAAACCAGCTATACATTTCACTCTAAAGCCCAGCTGGGAAGGTGGAGTTAATCAGATTTTCTCCAAGCTACTGGACTTTAGTAGATTAATAGCCTCTGCAGGATTTTCTGGCTGATTTGAACTGGCTGGAACTCTGGGGTCTCTCTCTCTCCCAGCCCACTGAAAGGAGATAACCCCTCCCTCTCACTTAGTAGCTTTCGGAACTCCTTCTTTTGAGTTTTTGGAGGCTGGTTTTCCGTAGAATTGTTCTTAACAGCTCAGTTCCCTCGAAGCCTGGGCCTTCTCCCTAGCAAAGAAGTCTGGAAAGCTTTGTTCACTAACCTCCTATCACAGTGATTATCTGCCCTAACCACCCTCCCCTTCACTGTTACAGCACACCCTACATTACTTCCTCTTTTATTGGCTCCCACACACCAGAACAGTGATCGGTTGCTTAGACTTTCCATGAGATTCTGAGTAGTGACTGAGAAGGAACTTTTGTTTTAAAGGTAGATATATACATGAGTCTGATACAAATTTATGTGATCAATCTATATCTCTCTATCTGTCTGATGTATCATTAATTTTTATTAGCATGCTTTCTATGGACCAGGCACTACTGTGCAGTTAACAGAATCTAATTTACTTCTCATAGTCAAACTTTGAGGTAAATATTATCTTTGTGACTGTGTTTTTGTACTTGTGTATGTACATATATGTGATTTGCTTGGAAAAGACAAGCATGCATATTTCTGTGTATATACATTGATTTGTGATTTATATCTGGCCTAATTCTGAAGTGAGTGTGAGGTGCATATATGTATTTGTACATTTGTGTTTGTAAATGGGTCTCTGTCCACATAGGCGTATATGTCTGCATCTGTGTGTGTCACACTTGTCCCTGGAGGTACTGAAACAAAATGTGAGCTGGAAACTTCGTTCTTGCTTCTCACCTGGCTAGGAAGCACCTGTGTAGGTAGGTGTAGATGAAGTGTGTAGAATTCCTTTTTCTTCTCCTTCAAGGGATGTTGTGTGTGCATGTGTGTGAGGGTGTTGCTGTTTTGGGGTGTGAATGGCTTTAAAGTTGTGGCCTGTGCAGGAAACGAGAGTGATTGTTACTTGTTTTCTGGTAGGCTTTTGTTTAATACGAGGCTGCTACTTTTATTTAATCAGCACACGTGAACTGAGCTCGTGCCAAGCATTGGAGATATGACAATGTGTAAGATAAACAATACTCCGAATCTCTGAAACATGCAGTCACTTCAGAGGTTCAGTGGGAAAAATTCCTCATGGTTGTGAATCTTCACTTTTTACCTAATACCTCATATTTCTTATGTCTACATGCAGTATACCCACATCTTCCTGTCTTGTGTAGGTCACTTTTGAAAATAAACAACCAAGTCTTGGGGGTCTGGAATTTATGCTCTTATTTTATCTCTGCCTCAAAAAGCCTGGCTGACATGGGATAAATGACCAAACTTCTCTGGCCTAAGCCAAATGACGACAGGCATGCCCACTCTTCTTACCACAAAAAGCTGCATAGAAGCAATGGCATCCAGGTCTGATCTTACTAGGATTACAAGGCTATGAAAAAGAACTCTGAGTGGAATGAAATAGATTGGCTTCAGCTGATGGTCCATTTTTATTGGTACGTATTCTCTGTAGCCTAATTCCAGTAATTGATTGCTCTCTTATAGGTCCCAGTAACCAGATTTGAATCCTTCTAAGTATAAATAAATTTTGATATACACTGAGACTTATTTTATTACTAGAGGAGATTCATTTTTTCACTTATTCTACAAACATTTATTGAGCATTTACTGTATGTCAGGCACTACTCTAGGCACTGGGGCTACAGCAGAGAACAAAACAGGTTGAGATCCCAATTTTAGTGGAGTGTATCTTCTAGTAGAGAGAGACAGAAGATAAACAAGTAAATTATGATGTATTATGCAATCATAAGGATTAAAAAGAAAAAAGTAGGGTAAAGGGTGGAGAGTAATACAGAGATGCTGTTTTATACAGGGTGGTCATATGAGGGAATGCCTTCTGAAAAGGAGACATTTGAACAAATGACTGTAGGAAGTGAGGGAACAAACCTTGTGAACCCCGGGGAGGGGAAGAAGAGCTTTCCAGGCAGCTAATGCAAAGGCCCTGAGAGGGGAGTATGCTTAGGGTGTGCAAGAAACAGCAAGGAGGACAGTGTGCCTGGATGGAGTGAGTGAAGGAAAGAGTGCCAGGAGAGAGGTTAGGAAGTAGCTAGGGGCCAGATCATGGACTACCTGCAAAGCATAGTAAGGATTTTGGGTTGTATTTTGAGTGAGACCCATTGGCAGGTTTTAAGCAGAGCAGTAACAAGACCTGACAACATTTTAGTAAGATTAACCTGGCTGCTGTCTTTAGAGTAAGATGTGTGGGAAGGAGAGGCAAAAATGAAAGCTAGAGACTAGTTAGAAGCTATAGAAAAAAAAATCCGCGTGAGAGATTCTTAGAGAATCCTCTCATTCCATTCTTTTATTTACAGAAGAGGAAAATTATATCCAGAGAGGTTAAGCAACTTTACTCCTTAGACTAGTAACAGAATTGAGATAAGAACATAGGTACCCTAAATATGGCTAAAGGATCTTACCACTTTTTTTTTTTCCTCCAACTAAGATGAAGGTTAAGGAAATTTACGAAGGAAGGGCTTTATCTGACTTATACCGTGCCTGGCATGGTGCCTGGCACTTAGGAAGTGCTCTGTAAATATTTCTTGCAAGGATGAATGAGTGAATAAATGAAAGAAGAACAAAACAATTTAGGTAGAGGGCCTAAAGAGAAGAAAAGCAGGGGAAGAAATAGTGTTAATCAGGTGATATTATGTTGTCCTGAGCCAGCTAATGTAATTAACACCATGACAAGCCACTGTCCAGAATGACATTCACAGAGGAGAGTGCTGGAGGCTTCAACACTGCTTTGACAGGCTCTAGTGATACTTTGTAAAGAGAGATGGATATTTGGAGCAACTGAGCAGCTTGCCTAATTGTGCTGAAGTATTATGATGAATACAGGTCTGAAAATGGACTATGGAAGAGCCTTTCCTCCAAGGAGCTGAGGCTTACTGCCAGCCTTTCCTAACTCAACTTAGAGAATACACTTGCTCCCTTTTTTTTTTAATTACAAAGCAATAGTCTATTCTTTGTGCTTTAAAGAAGGGAACTCAGAACTACTTAGGAAATCTCAGTGGCACCAGAAAATTTTTAGTCATAAGGAGTACATGCATAAAATACTGAGAGACCTTTCCTCCCGTTTTACTGACAGGTCACCCAGGGACCAGGAAAGTGTTGCAGCTGGTTTAAGGTATCACCACAAAGTTGAATCTAGAACTCAGAACTCCTGCCTCTCAAGTCATGGCTCCCAACCCCTTCACTCCAGGACCTAAACTAAAAGAAGAGAAGGTAGGATCAGAGAGAAAAAAAAGTTTCATATCAAGGCTAATCAGACCTTGGCTTTCTGCTTGAAGACTCCTGAATTTTCTTTTGCAGCCAAGTCTGTACTTGTACCGTGCTCTAACCTCTTGACATCCACATTAGACTTTTCAGGACTTTTCATTACCTCCTTGTACTTTATTTCCATTTTCCCCTCAAACCACCTCTGCCTTTCCCCCGCCTACTTTCTTCTCAGTCTGCCCTTAACTCTTACTTCATGCTCATTCAGTCCATTCCTCTTACTGGGTCTTTCATCTTCCACTGTCTCCAGCAAGGATTTTTGGCATCAAGGCTTGGCAGAGGATATGGCCTTTTTTTCCCTGAGTTTTCGCTCAGTGGTTCATTCATTAGTTTTAAAAGGACGCATGTTTTGAGCACTGGCTGTATGTCTGACATGGTGCTGAGGTTTTACATGTGTAACTAAAGATTTGTTCATTCAGTTTGTAACAAATATTTAGATTCTTTCTCCATGCCAGAAACTAAGGCAGTTGATAAAATAGAAAGAGCATGTAAACAGTGTTGCTTGGAGGGAGGAGGTGATGAAAAGAGATTCTTGTACTGCATGTTTAAAAGCCATTTAAAATGGAAATACACATATATAAAGTGCATAAGTTTTGATCAATTATTTACAAAAGGGAAGCTATCCATATCATAACATTACCAGCACTTGAGAAGCCTACCTCATATCACCTCCCAGTCATTATCTGCCTAAGGGACCTACTATTCTAATTTCTGTTACTTCTAATTTGCTTGTTTCTGTCTAAAATCATCTTTATTCATGAGAGGAATTAACCAGTATCATTCCTTTTAAAAAAAATGTCTTTTTAGGGTTTTGGTATAAAGATTGTGGTGGCTTCATCAACAAGTGGTGATTGTTTTCTCTTTTCTTTAGAACTGTCTCTATGAGATTAGTGTTATTTCTTTTTTAAATGATTGCAAGTGTTCATTGATGAAGCCATCTGGGCCCAGTGGTTTCTTAGTAGAAGTTTTCAATTTACAGATTTAATTTATTTAATATATGTAGGACTGTTAAGATTGTATATGTATTTCTTATTGTGCCACCTTTAATAAGTTGTATTTTTCCTAAAATCTGTCTATTTTAGATACATTTTCACATTGAATTGCTATCACTCTCTTATCTTGTCAGTATACAGAATTTGTTTTTAATTTGTCATATTGGTAATTTGTGCTTTCTCTTTTTTCTTGATTATTCTTCTGGGGGTTAGCCTTTTTTTTTTTTGTCTCTTCAAGTAACCAGCTTTTTTCCTATATTATAAATTTATTTTCTATTCCTTTTTTTCCACTCTCAAACATTTTTTTGAGGAAGGGTGATAATTTGCTTGTTTTTCCAGCTTCTTGAAATGGATACTTAGATAATTGATTTTTAATTTTTCTTTTTTTTTCTAATATATATATTATACTATATATTATAGATACTCAGTCTTTTTATGGCTGAGTAGTATTCCACTGTATGTATACACCACATCTTCTTTATCCATTTATCTGTTGATGGACACTTAGGTTGCCTCCATGCATTGGCAATTGTAAATAATGCTGCTATGAACATTGGGGTGCAAGTATCTTTTCAAATTAGTGGGGTTTTTTTTTTCAGATATGTACTGAGGAGTGGAATTGCTGGGTCCTACAGTAATTCTATTTTTAGTTTTTTTGAGGAACCTCCACATTGTTTTCCACAGTGGCTGCACCAATTTATATTTCAACCAACAGTGTACAAGTGTTCCCTTTTCTCCATATCCTCACCAATGTTTGTTATTTGTGGGCTTTTTGATGATAGCCATTCTGATAGGTGTGAGGTGATACCTTATTATGGTTTTGATTTGCTTTCCTCTGATGATTAGCAGTGTTGAACATCTTTTTATGTGTCTGTTGGCCATGTGTGTGTCTTTGGAAGAATGTCTATTCAGGTCTTCTGCTCATTTTTAATTGGGTTTTTTTTTGATGTTTAGGTGTATGAGCTGTTTATATATTTTGGATATTACCCCCTTATTGGATATATCATTTGCAAATATTTTTTCCCATCAGTAGGCTGCCTTCTCATTTTGTTGATGGTTTCCTTTGCTGTGCAAAAGCTTTTAAGTTTAATTAGGTCCCATTTGTTTATTATTGTTTTTATTTCCTTTGCTTTAGGAAACAGATCTAAAAAAATATTGCCACAATTTATGTCAAAGAGTGTTTTACCTAGGTGTTCTTTCACGAGTTTTATGGTTTCTGGTCTTAGACTTAGGTCTTTAATCCATTTTGAGTTTATTTTTGTGTATGGTGTTAGAGAATGTTCCAATTGTTTTACATGTAGCTTTCCAGTTTTTCCAGCACAACTTATTTTTCTTTAACTTTTTTTATTGAGTTACAGTCATTTTACAATGTTGCATCAAATTCCAGTGCAGAGCACAATTTTTCAGTTATGCATGAACATACATATATTCATTGTCACATTTTTTTTCCCTGTGAGCTACCACAAGATCTTGTATATATCAACTTATTGAAGAAACTGTCTTTCTCCATTGTATATTCTTGCCTCCTTTGTTGTAGATTAATTGACCGTAAGTGCATGGGTTTATGTCTGGGCTCTCTATTCTGTTCCATTGATCTATGTGTCTGCTTTTGTGCCAGTACTATACTGTATTGATTACTGTAGGTTTGTAGTGTACTCTGAAGTCAGGGAGTGTGACTCCTTTAGGTTTTTATCTGTTTTATATGACGTGCCTAGTTTTGGTTTTCTTTATTTTCTTCCTAAGGAATCAAACACCATTTATTTTAGAACTAAATAGGACAGATTGAATAAAAGAAAATTTTATCCTAAACTTTCCCAATATACATTTTCTTACCAGGTTGCAAATTATTGATTATATCAGTCCCACCAGTGGCCCTCATAATATTCACAAAGGATGTACAAATTATGTCATTTGGTGGAAGAGTCAAGTTTGAAAATGACAATCTTTCCATTCTTTGTGCTTCAGAACAATTTTCAAAACACATTTATTATGCTCCCAGTCCATAACTGTTCAATTAAATTTTTCTTCTAAAAATAACTTAAAGCAAGAGAATCATTTACTTTATACATATTAAACAACAGAACTCATCCATTTTCTCTGGTGTTTCATGAAGGGAAAAAGTGGTCCAGCCAAACAGATGTAGCAATAAGTAAGTTTCCTATTTTGTCTTCTGTTTTAATTACCAGAGAAAATCCTTTGCTGTTTTCATCTTGGTTTCAACACAATGGTATCAATATCCTTTTCTTTGAATCTTGATTTTGAATCTTATAAAAGGACATTGTTCTTTTACATTGGAGAAATTGGTATTTCAAAGCTCTGCGGTCTCCTCCCTTTGGACACTGCCCAGGGTACTTCCTTTCCTGGAGCACACAGTCATACTGAAGCAGACAAGTGCCCATATCCTTTTTCACACCTGCACCTGCTGCCCTCTGGGTTGTCCTCATAATGCTGGGACTGCGTTCCCTCCACTGCAGCTTCGATCTGCTTCCATCCACAGTGGCTTCCTAGGTTTGGTTTTCTTTAAGAATATCCTGCTTGGGAATTATAGAGCCTTTTGAATTTGTGTCTTGATGTATTTCATCAATGGTCAGTCTTTCTTTAATTATTGCTTCTTCACTGTTTCCTGTCTATCTAGAATCCTAATTTCATGCTTAAGGCCTTTTCAACATGTTCCTTATCTTGCTTATGCATATTTCTGCATTTTCTGTTCTTCCCCCCACCCCACTCTGCATCATTCTGGATCTTTCCCACTCTTTTGACTTATCTTCTCTTTGATGTGTTTAGTCTGGTTTTACACTTACTATTGAATTAATTTCAACTGTCTTAATTTTCAGGTTGGCATTTCCACTTGCTTTTTTTTTTATAGATTCTTGTTCTCTGAAGATATTCTCCATCTTTTCATCTGTTTTCTGGAGCATATTATTTATAATTATTTTACAGTTCCTGTTTGATAATTCTAGAGTCTGGGTTATCTATTATTATGTTTCTATTGCCTGGTGTTTTAAAAATTGGATTTAGGTCAATTGTGTCTGTGTACTATCATGCTGTTATTTTTTCAGTGAATACCTTAAATTGTCTATGAAAAATTATGGTGGCTCTGAATCATGTTATCTTTTAGGAAGGATTGAATTTCCTCATGGCTGGCGGAGTATGGATGGATCACCTTGATCCAACCATGGATTGAGATGATTTGAAGCTGTGTTTCAGGCTTTGTGAGGAGTGTCTATTTCTCATTCTCTTTAATCCTTGGACACAGTCCACTGGGGTCTCAATTGAAAAGCAGTACCTCCTCTGTGGCGGGCCCTGAACTCCAACTTTTGTTTCCCCAATACTATGGGACTGTGAAAAATCATTGCTCAGCTTTTTTTTTTTTTTACCTCTTAGCAACTGCTTTATCAAAAACAACCTTTTAATTTTATTTTGTAATGAAGCCTTCCCTGACCATCCTCCCTGATCACTATCATTCATTTTGTTTTATTTTTAGATTTACAGAAGATTCCCATATACCCTTCACCCAGTTTTCCCAGTGTTAACTTCTTACATACCATGGTACATTTGTCAGAACTAAGGAAGAAATATTGGTACCTTACTATCATCTAAACTATAGGCTTTGTTTGGATTTCTCTAGTTTTTTCTTGATTGTCCTTTTACTGTCCCAGGATCCAATCTAGGCCAGCACATCACATTTAGTCATCACGTCTCTTTAGTCTCCTCTCAACTGTGACAGATTCTTAGCTTCCCTTGTTTTTCATGACCTTAACAGTTTTGAAGAGTCCTGGTCAGGTATTTTGTAGAATGTCATTTGGTTGAATTTAACTGATTTTTTTTCTCTCGTGATTAGACTGAGGTTGTGAGTTTTTGCAAGGATATCACAATGGTGAAGTGCTTTTACTGTCACATGATATTCCCATGACTTATTGCTGTGGATTTGAGTAGGGTAGTGTTTGACAGGTTCCTTGACTGCAAAGTTACCATTTTTTCCATTCTCATTCTCTGTTGTTCGGAAGGAAGTCAGCTCTTACTCAAGGAGAGGAAAATGAGTCCACCTCCTAGAGGAGGGTATCAGCTAGGTTTGCTTGGTCTTCTCAGACTCTTACCACATACATGTGCATCTGAGAATTTTGCTAACACACTGAAGAACTCCATGCAAAATGTTGGGCTCACTTTCCTGTGGTTCCTTTATCTCTAGGATATTGGCTCTTTAATTTCTGGCTGCCTCCAACTCATTTTTTGTCCTTCTAGCCCAGTAGAACTGCTTGGTGACTACTTTCTGTTTTTACCTTTTTGTTCTGCAGTGAGAATCAGAAAATGCCCTGAGTGGAGAAAGCACCAATTTAAGACCAACTTCAATATGTTTTCTTTTCTTCTGGCCCTCTAAGTCATGGCTGCCTTGTTGTTCCCCATTGCCTTCAAATTCCTGATTTTGTTTCTGATCCAGTTTTTATAGTTGTTCTCAGTAGGAAGGTTTGTCAGATACAGATTACTTCTTCATAGCAAGGAGTCAATAGGGAGCCACTGAAGGTTCCCACAGCTACTCTGCATTATGTGCCTGGCCTCCCTCGACTGGCTTGCTTTTGGCCCATCTTTCTGTCTATCTCACCTGATGCTTTCCTCAGGGATTAGCTGTTGCTTTTCTAGTTCTTTTCTTCCCTCCAGCAGTTTTTCTTTTCTAGCTGTTCTATTTTTTTTGGTTGGGGGAAGGTAATTGGGTTTATTTATTTGTTTTTAATGGCGGTACTGGAGATTGAATTCAGGACCTTGTGCATGCTAAGCATGCGCTCTACCACTGAGCTATATCCTCACTGCTCACTTCTACTTTTACACTAAACTCGTAGTTAATAGTTTACACAATAGCTGGGGTAATCTTTAAAATATTAAATCTTTGCATTGAATTCCATTTGTTCTTAGAATGAAATGCAGTTCCTCACTGTGAACTTAAATGATCAGTCCTAACCTCCCTCTCAGACCACATCTCATGCCACTCTCCCCTTACTTTACCTTACTTTACCAAGCTACAGATTTTTTTCCACTTGTTTTTGAGCTCAAATCTTCACACAGTTAATTTTTTCATCATTCATATCTCAGTTTAAGTGTTAACCTTCTCAATAAAGCCTTGCCTGACCATCCTATCTGAAGTACTTCTCCCAGTCATTAACGTTTGTTTTTTCCTTGATAATAATTATCTTCCTCTAAATTTTTTTTGCTCATTAACTTATTTACTTTTTCATTTTGGGAGATAAGCAGCACAGTAATAGGAACTTTCTTCCTCTCCACTGTGTTGCTGGTCCCTGTAGTAACTCTTGGCACATAGTAAGCATGAAATGAATGAATGTAATCCTGCAAGATTTGTTTACTCTATGGCTTGCTCTGTGCTCATTCTCCTGATAAACTCTCATTAAATTATCACAATAACCTTACAGAGTAGTCTAATATTGCCCCCATTTTATAGAAGAATAATGTTTAAGGCATAGAGAGATCAAGTGTCTTGTTCAGTTATAGCAAGTAGTTGGTGGTACTGGAATTTGATCCCAAGTTTGCACTTTTTACCCCAACATCATTTTTTAGGCTTATAATCTGTAGTGTATACTTCAGGTTATTTGTTACAATCAGTTAGGCTTTCTATTAATTTTACATGTGGCAACCTTCTTTCTACAAAGTAATAGTTTTCTTGGTGACAAAAATATGGCCTTGCCAATTTACACCAGAAGAGATTTGAGAATAGGTATCTGTTGTTTTTGCCCAACCAGCATCCATTCGTCATTCTGTGGTAACCCTCAGTTTTCCTTGGGGAACATCCTTCACCTTACCCACTGTCACTCCAGGTGGTTTGGGTAGGGTTAGCCCAAGATGGGGGCATGGGAGGACCTGACACAGGACTGCTTAATCAATATATTCTAGACCCTGAACAGGGAGTTGCTCAAGAATAAATGTATGACCCAAATCTATTTGGTCACAGTGAATGAGACAATACTTTGAGGATGTAAACTATCTTCCCCACCGCCACATTAAAAGGAAATGGAGGATGAAGCCAATACTGAGGGAATTGGAGTCAAGAACTGGAGAGAAGCTAGATTCTCAACAATATTGTCTGAACACTTTATGCAGTTAGACTCAAACCATGATCTCCTCTAGCCTTTTTAAATAGACCAACTCATTTATTTTGCACTTAAGCCAATTTTAGTTGGATTTCTCTTCTCTTTACACCCGAAAGAGCCCTGATTTTTATAATTCTCCATAAATGTCTCTGGATGGTTGATTGGCTATGTGGATGTGCCACTTGTACCTAAACCAAGAGTGCATCAGTAGCCTATTAGAGGCAGGAAGGTGTCCTGTGTGACCTTGCAGAAAATCTCACCACGCATGTCCCTCTGCTCTCTTCTTTGGGCCCTCGACTCTGCGTAAGGGTGGGCTCTCCTTTCTCAGGTGGTGGTAACAGTGAGCCAGACAGAGTGGTCGCTGATGCTTGGATATCAATTAGTGAAGCTCTAACTACAAGAAAATCTCTCAGACATGTCCTAAGTGTCTTAATCTCTCAGTAGGCCTTCTCCTCTAAAGGTTTAGGCTGATAATATGTTTGAGCCGTTGATCCTTTCTTTGATCATGCCTTATAGGATTATTCCGTAATGAGATGGTGCAGAGGAACTGAGGCTGTTATTTGGTTGTCTTACTCACACCGAGGCCATGCTGCTTCACTCTGGCATATCAGTAATACTCTTATTCTTCCAGACCAGGCTCCAACAGCATCTCTTCTGTGTCATCTTTACATGTGACCTGACTGGAAAAGATCTCCTGTTGGAACTTGTGTAGCATTCCTTCAGATATTCTTATGGCTTCATAATTTTCTACCTTGTAATATAATCATTTGTGTATATTTTTATCTTCTTTCTGAGAATTGAAGCTCCATTGCCCCTCAGCACATAGATAGCAGAGTGTTTGATCTGTAGTGGGTATTCAGGCAGTGTTTATTGAGACTGTAGACAAGTAAAGAAATGCCTTAGTTATTTTTTTCTTTTTTTTTTTTGCAGGAGTGGCAGGAATTGGGGGTGGTATATCTGAAGAGACCAGAATTGTTTCCAAAGTACCTGGAGGACTATTAGGTAGAAGAAAGGTTGATTTTGTCCATGCCATACCAAAGGGCCAGAAACAAAACTAGTGGGTAGATATTTTAGGGGAACATATTTCAGCTCAATATAGACTTTCCTATGGCCAAAGCTCTTGAAAGGTGATTGGTTTGTCTTATAAAGTTGTTAATGTGTATATCATTGGAGTCATGAAAGCAAGTACTGGGTGATCACAAGGACAGTGCAGAGCAGATTCAAGGGTCTTACAAGGGACTGGGCTCCTTTCTGCTCACACACTACTATCCAAGACATCTTCAGTATAGGTGACTATGGAATGCTCTCGGGAGCAAAACTTAAGATGTAAATCCTCACTCATTTTATGTACATATAGGTAGTAGTCACAATGACTAAGAATGTGGGCTTCAGGATTCAGATTCTGGCTCTGCTGCTTGCTAATGTGTGCCCTTCACAAAGCTACTTAACAGCTCTGAACCTCAGTTTCCTGATCTGTAAAATGGTGATGATAACAATACCTGCCTCACCAGGATGTTATGTAGTCATGCATGTAGAACTTAGCCTGGCATAGATAAAGTGCCCAATTATTATTACCACCACTCTTCCTTGCCCACTATGATCCCTAGCCTGTGACTGTGACCTGCACTTTGGGGGCTGTGTCTGTCCTTCCTCGTTGTAGCATCTCAGGCTTTGGGCAGAAGAGGTCCATGCAGGTCCCACAGAGACCCCAGAGCTTATGCCTCTGAGCAGTCAGTTGACAGCTGAATGTGAGACTGGAGATCTGAGCCTTTGAGGCCTCCAGCCACTTTCCAAAGCCAACAATGCAAGATAAAAACACAATATCATTTCTCCACTCTCTTCTGGGATTCTGGCTGCCGGTCTCATTAAAGGCAGTTTTCTCCTGACTTTCAGAAGCAAAGGGTCCTTTTTTGTTTTAAAAGCTTCACATTTAACATTGGATTCCCAAAAGGCTGGTGGCAGTTTCTTCAGTTTCCCCCCAAGTCCCTGACCTGAATTTCCAGTGCCTGGGTTATAGGTGCATCAACAAAATGTATACTCTGGGATTAGAAAATCCATTCTTGTCCTTTGGTCATTTGGAAAATGGCAAGAGGAGATCTCAAGTCCGCAGCCCACTCCTTGGTTGAAAGCAGAGTTGATCCCAGAGTAATTCTCTGTCCTGAGAGTTTTGAGAGTCAATAATGGTGGAACAAAATTGATTCAAAAGCTCTCTTACTAATTTTTTTATATAAGTGCCTTAATAAGAAATTTTTACATGCAGTAGGTATTTAATAAATGTTTTATCTATATAATATCATCTCCATTTTAAAGAAGAGTGAAGTAGTGTTTTCGCTTCTGCTTTAAACATAGAGAAACACAGAGACACAGTAACTCACCCCGCCCAGCAAATAAGAGATAGAGTTGAGACTGTAAGGCTGATCCCCAAAGCTCGGACCATTTGTGGTGAATCATGCTGTCTTCTGTTAGGAGGGCTATAATAGAGGATTTATTATTTATATAATAAATTTAACAAATTAACAAAACTCAATTGTAGAAATCTCAGACACGGTAACAAATACATACAGTGGACTAATGTATACATCTTTATGTTGATCGCTTAGGCCAACCTGGAGAGGTTGATGTTCATATCCGTGATTTATAGGTAGGAAAAAACAGACTCCAGGAAGTTAAGGAGTTTGCTCAAGGTTGCAAACTAGCCCAAGGGAGCAAAGCTAGGATGCTAACCCTGCTTCCTGAACAACTGGGAGGTACACTTTCCACCACATCACAGTTGTAGCCCTCCAAGAAGTGAATTTTTAAAAATCATCCTCAAAGTATACCTTTTTAAACTTTTTTTCAAAGCACCTTAAGGAATTCCCACTTTAAGGAATCTTCATGGGATCTGTCAGTGATCCAACAAGCTTGGCAGGGCAGGCTTTCACTGCTTTGTTTTAGTAACGACAGGTCTGAGGCCAGGAGTTTTGCCTTATGTCAGATAAGGAGACTGATGGGCAAGACAGGTTAGAACTAGCTCTTCTCACATGAAGCTTCACTTTGGTTCTCCTCTGCTTCGTTTCTTTGTCCTGCCCACCTTCCCGATTCCTTGAGTCATTTCTTTTGACCACTCAGGGTCTCCACTCTGGTGCTTCTTTGGGCCTCCCCTTCCCAGGCTTCATTCACGCCACACGTTCAATGCCAGGTAGCTGTTGAGAGAAGAGTTTACCTGAAAACCAGTGATGCTGCTCTATCTCTCACTTCCTCACTCCTTATCTCTCTCCCCAAACCTGTTTACTGGTACCTATCGTACCCCTCAGAGACCTCAGAGCTCATAAGCAAATTATGTTTCATAGATACATGTTTAAGTTTATGGTAACCTAAAGTGTTACCCTCCTTCACAGAGGTCAGTGTAAAGATGGGAAAAGGTCAACAAGTTCTTAGAGGCAAGAAGATGCTTGATATTGAGGCTAAGAGATCAGTCTTTGGAGTCGGATAATGTGTGTTCAGGTGTCTGTCTGTGTGGCCCCCTCATTGGCTGTGTGAACTTAGGCAAGTCAATTAACTCTTTAGCCTCTTTTTCTAACCTAGTAAATGTGTCTAATTTATAAGGTTATGATGAAGATCACAGGAGGCAATTCATATGAACTGTTTAGCACAAGGCATGTGCTCTTTTATTACTATAGTAAGTGCTGAATAAATGGTAGCACTGTTAATTGGGTAGGTGAGATTTACTTAAAGTAATTCAAAGCAGGGACTGTGGTTCAACAACTGTACAATCTCCAGTGTCTATTTCAGGGCCTGGCATAAAGTTGAGGTTCTAGGTCTATAGCTATGGGTATCATCTATTAAATACTTTTCTTGCTGGAGGCATGTGCTGAGTTGAGTGTGCATTATGTCACGTAATACTCCAGCAACCCCTGGGGAGGGTATTCTGGTTCTCTTACAGATACTACAGATACAGGTGATAATGCAGCTGAGGCTTGGAGGGTCTGATTCTTTCATAGTCACATGGGCTACTCTAGAGATTACGGACTAGTAGAGTCAAGGTTTGGAGCCAGTTATATCTGTCTCCCAAGCCTGCATTCACTCCCCAATTTGATGAGTGATCTATTCTGTTAATTAACATTCTTTGATTGTTTTCACTGGGAGAGGTAGTGGATCTAGTGCCTGGGATGCAGTGAGGAGGATGGCACAGTCCCTACTGATACGGAATTCATCGTCTGGGAGATAGACCCCGTAACATGGGGAGGGAGGATGAGTGGGGGCCTGGGGCCATGTGGGGGCCATAGGCACATTCCAGGGAGACTTGTTGCCTCCTGGAGGAGGTGGAATTCAGACTTGGAAGATGGATAAATGGTAGATGAGTGAGAGAAGGGCATGCTAGAGAATAAGTCTAGCTGGGCCAGGGGTTGGGGCAGGACTCCCTTGGAAGACGGTCTGTGGGTCTCAGCAGAAGGTCTGGAGGAGAGCAACGAGGAATCAAAGTGGAGAGAAACGTGAAGACCAAACTGCAAAAATACTGAAGAGCAGCTTAAGGAGGGTGAAGGTGAGCTAGGCAAAGTTGAGTTAGAAGTTAATGCAGACTTGGGGCTGTGGGCGCTCGCATGCACAGAAAGTGTTTGCTAGAGTGTGAGAAAGCCACAATGAATTTGAACCAGTTTTGATTTTTCTGGGACAGTCTTCCATGCCAGATAGGAAGCTGTGAATGTCAGGTCGGTGGGTAGGGCCAGGAGGTCATTTGAGGGAGTGGGACTTTTGGGTCGTCTCATATAAGACACCAGAGCTCAACTGTTTTCTCCCACTTCTCTCCCAGGGGAATATGAGCACGGAATGAGATCAGGTGGCCACACCCCACCACCCCCACACAAGCCTCAGAACCCTGCGTGCACTGCAGGGTGCAAGGATGGGGCTGGCGTCTCTGACGATTCTGCCCAGGGCCAGTCCTGCTGCTTCTGTGGGAGCTTCTGGGAGAGGCCCTACTGGGCATTTTCTGCAGCTGCATTGCAGCCACATGGCCTTACACTTTTTTCTACTGACCAATCGTGAGGTTATTGAGTTATCGAACACTCTGGGAGCACAGCAGGTGGGAGGCAGCTCCCGCAAACTGCGTTTGCTTCTCTGTGATTACATCGCAGTCTATGAAGAACGTTTCCCATGTTGAGGTACAGGTTTCCAAATGAAAGTGAGAGCAAGCAATTGAGCATGTGATGCTTTAGTTTTTCTTTTTAAAAATGACCATCAGTGCTGTTCCATTCCCCTGCCAGTTCTGTGTGGTGTGATATATTTGGTGGCCCTGGAGAGCCAGCCTTGAATCCATATTCTGCATGTGGGCTCAGAGCAGGGCAGTGGGGTCCAGCTTTGAGAGCAGTTAATTTGGAGCCAGACAGAGTTTCTCACTACAGTCACCCACATAAGGCCACCCCAGTTCCTTCTCCAGCCAGAGCTCCTCCTTCAGTTTGGCTGGAATTAGAGCAATGCAGTAGGGTCAACATCAGTCTGTCATGGTGACTGGGAAGAATGTATGTCATGGGTTAAGCAAACGGAAGGACAGTCCTCAAAGCTTAGATCATGCAGCCTTAAAGACTTAAAACATGCAAGACTTAAATCATTGAAGTATTTGAAGCCAGGTAGGCACGAGGATAAATGAAAAGTGGGTCTCCAGTGGTCCCAAAGTCAAGAGCCACCAGTTCTAATTATTCTCTCTATGCCCATGGGGCCTTCTCTAGAGACCCTGGTCCCCATCTCCTTCCCTGCCTCACAGAGAAGAACCTAAAAATACAACCTTGAGCATCCACTGACTTGGGGAACTGTGAGAAAACAAGAAGGCTTGTACACACAGCCCCATGGCGTGCTCTTCCACACAGCTTAGAAACTGCATCTCTCTCTCTCTCTCTCTTTTTTTTTTAATCCCATCTCCATTCACTCCTTTTCCTTAGTCAGTCTGGAATACTCTTCCTGAATTTTATGTCTAATGAAATGCTAGACAATATTCAAAGTCCTGTTAAACAAGCCACATCCTCCCTATAGTTTCTCCTGCACTCTTCTGAGTGTTTCTCTCTAGCTTGTACAAACCTAGGGCACTTCGCTTGTATTACAGCAGTTTCCAGGATGCAGTCTTCCTGGGCCTGGTGGCTGGGAAGATGGTTTTACACAAAGAAAGACTTGGAAGTGAAGTACATGGTGAGGAAGTTGTTTCCTCTTCAGTATTTCTGTCTCTACCAAGAAGATCTCTTGTTGGTGCTGCTATGACTTTCACATCTTTTTGCCACTTGCTGCTTTCTTTTTCTTCAAATAAAAGCAGGCCTCAGGCCCAGAGTGGTTGTAGATCACTAGAATTTTTTTTATATATATATTTTAATTGAAGTATAGTCAGTTTACAATGTTGTGTCAATTTCTGGTGTACAGCATAATACTTCAGTCATACATATACATGCATATATTCCTTTTCATATTCTCTATCATTATACAGTCCTCCGCTCTACCACTGAGCTATCAAAGGAACTTCTATCATCATAGGTTACTACAATATATTGAATAAAATAGGTTAACAGCAAGTTCATACTGTATAACACAGGAAAGTAATCACTAGAATTTAATAGCACTCATTTAATTTAATATTTTTTATTTTTGTTCATCTTCTAATGTTGGTGACTAATACGGGGTTTCCATTTATAAAAGTGTTATAACATTAAAAAAGAAACTTACTGAAGTCAGAAAAATGAGCTGGTGGGGGAAAAAGGAATAAATTATAAGAAATTTCCTGCAGATGAGGCAAGTATTGTGAAAGTTATGTCACAGTGATTGGAATTTCACTGAAACTAATTCTGTAGGAGGAGAATTGGTATGCCTCCTTTTCTCTCAATCCTAGGAGGGCAGCGCTTATGCCTCATTCATCTCTGAGATATTCTAGGACAGGTGTTGGCAAGCTAGCATCCATCGGCCAGATCTGGTCCACTGCCTGCTTTTGTATGGCCCACCAACTAGGACTGGGTCTTACATTTTTAAAAAGGTTGAAAAAAAAATCGAAAGAATAATATTTCAAAACACATGAAATTTATGTGAAATTCAAATTTCAGTTCTGTTGTAAACACAGCCACACCCATTTGTCTATGTAGGTCTAGGGCTGCTTTCACACCCTAAGGGCAGAGCTGAGCAGTTGTGACAAAAACAGCACAGCCCACGTGCTTGAAGTGTCTTACTATCTGGTCCTTTGCAGAAAAAGTTTGCAGACCCCTGTTCTAGAGGATCACTGGGCTTGGAGTCAGGAGGCTTGGGGTGGACCCCTGGTACTCCCACTTAGTCGCTGGGTGACCTTGGGCAAATCAAGTCCTTTCTCCCAGCTTAGTTTTACATTTATAAAATGGAGCTAATAATAGTATGTACCTCATAGGGCCATTGTGAGATGGGATGCATGTGAAACCACTTCATTAATGTGAAAGCATTATTAAAATGAGATTTTTAAAATTCTCTCAATGGTTCTAACTTATGTTTTGTGAAAGGCAGTGTGCACTCATAAGTACTGGCTCCAGATCCTCCTGTTTTCTAATGGAACCGGAGGTCTTCTACTTTAAAGCTAAGGAGAGATCATGCTCTCTTTTTCTCCCCTACTTCTAACAGCTATTATCTTGCTATTTTCCACTATTTCAGGTTTTTTTTTCTCCTCTCACTGGTAATTAAAAAGCACCCTCTTCCTCCTTTTCTTTTGAACTTCCTCATCGTGACCACTGTAGTCAACTCTACCCCAACCCAGGATTTTTGACTCCAGACCAAATTGTACTTAAGGAAATACTATCAGAACAGAAGCAAGAAAGTATTTCTCCTTGGTATTGTCCTAGATCTACTGTGTGCTGTAAGAACGTACTTAACTTCTTTTCGCATTTTCAAATAGAATTTGCTCAGGCTGGGATATTTGCATGAAATTGTGTGGGTGTGTGTGTAAGAGATAGTACTTGGAAAAAAGATGCTGAGCATTTAATTGGCATTTATTGAGCATTTACTATGTGCTGGGCACTGTGCTAAAGGATTTTACACTCATTGTTTCATTTAATCCTCTCAGTAGTATTAAGAGGAAGATAATGTTATTGTAATAATAGACTGGGAGACTAGGACTGAGGTTGAAGTCACTTGCCCAAGATCTCCTAGCAGGAAAGGGGTGGTACTGGGACTTGTGTCTGTGTCTGATTACACTAGAGCTGCCAGGCTTACCAGTCACAATATACAGTTGACTCTAGAAGAACATGGGAGTTAGGAGAGCTGACCCTCTGCGCAGTTGAAAATCTGTGTATAAATACCAGCTTCCTCCGTATCCACAGTTTCGTATTGGTGGATTCAACCAACCTTGAATTGTGTATTACTATAGTATTTACTTTTGAAAAAATTCTGCATATATGTAGACCCACACAGTACAAACCCGTGTTGTTCAAGGGTCAGCTGTATAGCTGCCTTTGCCCAGCAAGCTTTTCTTGACCCCCATTGGTGCTCCCAGTGTCATGCAGTTCTCCCATCCCAGTCCTTGTGACAGTGCATTGCCGTTGCCTGTGTAGTTAGAGTCAGTCTTCCCAACTAGCCTGTGGGCCTGAGCAAGACAGGGACCTGGTCTTTCCTGTACATTGCTGTATCCGATGCAGGCCTGATATGGAGTGGGCATCTGCAAATGTTTATCAAACAGATGAACAAATACATGAGTATAATGAGAATGTATACAGCTCACAGTGTTCACCTAGAATCTAAGGGAAAGGAGAATGATAGTCAGCTTCTTTCCAGCTGCAAATTCCTCTGTTGCTAAGGAGGCTTTGGGAAAACAAAGGAAAGAGGAAGTGGAGGAACCCTAGTTTTTATTTCAACTGAAAACACAAAGCCATGAGATACATTATTGAATTTGAGGAAGGGGGAAAAAAGTTGCACACCATTTGTTTCTTTCCCATGAATCCAGTATTTCTTCAATTTTAGCCTTTTGTTTTCTAGCTTTATGATTGTTGCCATATCTGAGAACCAGCTATATTATTTCCTTAATATTAAAAAAATTAGTCCCTTTTCAAAATATATATATTTATTTTAAAAGAATCTTTATAACTCTACAGTAAATGGGAAGCCATTACCACTTGCTTGAAAAAGTAGGAAATGTGAAAATAAATATAACAAAAATAGAAAAAGTAATTACATTCGTGCAGATACTGTTGCCTAAGGGACCTGGGCCAGGGTCTGCTTTTTTGTTGAAAAAGATGATTAAGAAGTGATAGAATAGTGTTCAAGGTACACTAGTCCCAAACTGAGGCTTCCTTTTTCATAATGAGAAGGTTTTAAGAAGACTTGGGAGAGGAAATAACTTCCTCACGAAGTGGCTCAATGTGATTGAACATCGCAACCACGTCTTACCTAAAATCCTCTCCTGTACCATGATGTGAGTGTTCCACAGATTAGAAAATGCTGAATCAGTGGAAGCAGGCCCTCTCTCCACTCAGGGGTGATATCTTATACAGTCCTGCTAAAAGCTGTCTTCCTTCTGAAAGGAAACAGGTTGGTTTATTTCTTCCTGTCCCCACTTACAGCTCTGTTTCCAAGAGAAGGAAGAGGACCGAGGGCAAGTGCCAGTGATCAGGACCCTTCCATCCAGGGCCACCTATGTTCCAAGTCTTCAGGGCTCACCCAGGCCACACTGGACAGCCTGGAGGTGAGCAGCAATCCCAGGAAATCAAGAGGGCCTGGGAACCTTTGCAAACAAAGCAAGTCTACTTTAAGTCACCTCTTCAGCCAGAACATTTTATTCTAGTGAAATCTCGCTCCTGCCCTAATTCACTCACTGAAGAAACCAACATAATTTATCTTCTGGAGGGAAGGGTGCAGACTTTAGCCTGTTTTTTTGTTTTTTGGTTTTTTTTCCTTTTTGGCTCAAGTAACAGCTCAGCCTAAATCACTTGAAGAAAAAGGGGGATAAAAGCTTAGAGCAGGTTGCCAAATTGCAAGTTTGGAAATAAAAATCAACTTGGGCATTATCTCAAAGGCTGGGAAGAAGATTGCTTTAGTGCTCTTGAGAGACAGGAAAGGAGGCGTCCATATCAGTGTTTTGTTTGTCCTATTTTTGTTGGAATCAGACTTTTAAAAATATTGTGAATCTTAGTATCAGGGATCTTGGAATTCTGCATGCTTCCTTAGAAGGAGGGAGGAGACTAATATTTGCTGAGCACTGTGTGCCCGCAGGGTACGGGGCACCCCCTACCAACCATTGTCAACCCCAGTGATAACCCATAGAGGAAGAGGAAGGGTCAAGCCTCGATTTACAGATCAGGAACACTCCCCTCAAGTTTATACAGCCTTTAAATGGCAGAGCCAGGACAGATCTGCATTGTCCTGATTCTAACATCTATACTGTTTGAGCTGATGCCTTCTAAGAATCATGGGGATAGAACCCAAGATTTGGATGCACCTTCCAGGCTTCTACTTAATTCTACCCACAAAAGATCTGCTGCAGGATCCCCAACAGATTCGGCCTCCAGTTGACTCCTTGTCCCTTGGAGACAACCCATTTCCATTGACAACATACATTAATTGCTAGCGGGCTTTCCTGGATATAAGAATCGCCTTCCTTCTCTGCTTTTTGCAAAGCCTTCCTTATTCCCATTGAAATCTCAACAAAGAGCCTTGGAATAGGGTTACCATCCCGAGCTTCCACAGCAAAGGGACTCCAGGAGACTGAGCGTTTAATATAGAGACAGACCAAGATATGATTGTTTGCCTCTCAAACCCATAAACCCTACAGAATTTATTCCATTCTTTTCTTGCTGCCAGGAGTTTAAAAAAGTATTTCCTTGACCAAAGAAGCTATCATTATGGAGCAGGTGGGGAGAATCCTAGGTGATTTATTTAAACTGTGCAGGGGCTAAAGGCCTGTGTTAGGTTAGGCCAAAGGTGCTCACTTGCTGGGACCAGCACACAGCTTGACCGAGATACCAAGAAGCCACAGGCCTCTCATTAAAGCTCTGTGCAGATGGTGGAACCCAGCTTTCTTGCACGTGGCATGTGTTTGTCTGCAGAGGCTGGGGATGTGCTGGGACAGAAGCCAGATGGCTGGGATTTCCCAGCCGCCTGGTCCAGTGAGTGATAGTCCCCTGTCTGGGCCTGCTGGGTGCTGCAGGGATGTGTCTGGTAAAGAGAAAATAAAGGGAGAAGCCCTGGGTTTGATTCTCTATGCTAATTTACCCTGTTGTCTTGGTCCAGACCTTACTATCTCTGGGCCTTAGTTTCGTTTCCTCTAAGAAGAGGGTGACACTGCTGGTTCTTGCAGATCATACAGGCCCTGAAAAAAAGAAACACACACACACTGAGATTCCATCCTTCATTGGATATGTAGAATGTGCAGCCCTGGGCTAAGCACAGCAGCCTCACACCTTCCACTGGAGGGAACAGAATCATCAGCATTTGATCTTCAAGACCTGGCCCCTTCTCTTCCCTGGATTCTGAATATTGGCTTTAATTTCATGGCCACACCTTGGTCTCCTCCCTGGTCCCTGGTGATGGCTCGTAACTGTAGATCTTTGGGACCAAACATGCTGCCTCTGGGAGACATTCCAGTGTTAGTGGTAAGACTCTTAAAAGCCTGGCCAGGGGCCTCTGAGACCTGGAGTCCCAGAATGACCACGCACCGAGTGTGTTCCTCCAGCAAGTGTCCTAACTGAACCGATTCGTTGCCCTCTCATAAGTTCACACACCTTACAGCGTTGTTGTAAGGATTAAACTTTATATCTATTAAGCATTGAGGACGGAGCTTGACAGTGTTACAATTCGATAAAAATGATTCTTGCTGTGACTTGTATTCATATTTTCATTACTGATAATGTGGGCTGCAAACTGTGTAGAGAGGGAACTTAAGGGCTGGGAGAGGGAGATGAATCAGAAAGACTGCCTGGAGGAGGAAGGCTTTAACTGGTCCTTAGAGCCTGGCTAGGGGTGGGGAAGTTCTAGGCAAAGGGAGGAATGAAGGCAAATGCTCAAAAATAAAAATGATGGAGAGAGTAAGATATTTTCGAGGGAAATCTAGCTCTGAAATGCTAACTTGTTGAAGGTATCTTTTTTTCTGGAGTGTTGGGGGAGGTGCTTTTTTCTTTTGCTCAGTCAGGTCCAGGCTCTCCCTGGTCCCATTTGAGAGGAAACAAGGAGAAGGAAGAGAGCAAGGGCTTCTCATTAGGACAAGGTTGGGTTTGAATCCGGGCTCTGCTCCACACAGAGGGACTTAGGGCTCAATTATTCAATCCCCTTGAATCTCAGTTTTCTCACTTGTGGGAAAATTGAGAAATGATTTAAAGGACGAGATCATGAGGATGGGGGTGTATAGCACAGTAGTAGAAAGTGTGTTTGGTGTGCACGAGGTCCTGGGTTCAATCCCAGTGTCTCTGCTAAGGTGGGAAAATGTAAAAAAAAAAGGAAGTGATTTCTTTGCCTCTCTCCCTCCCTCCCCTGTCTGTCTCTGTCTCCTTCCTCATTCTCACCTCTGTGCATTCACTCTTTGGGAGAGGGAATCTCTTGCCCTGCTCCGCTGCTGCCTCCCATGAGCACACCTGGTTACCAACTCTGGCAAGGCGCCAAGGAGGCGGTGCCATAGGAGAAAATTGTAGATACCATTGAAAGAAAGTGAAGAATTTCATAGGATTGGAAAGGTCCTAAGTGTGGGTTACAAACAGGTAGACTTATGAGAGTTTCGTTCTGCAGTGTTTTTTGTTGTACCCTTCCAGGGTTTTAGTCAGGTGGACAGTATAAGCGGCTTAGCACCATTGCCATCTGCCCAGTCATTTTATATCCACATAAATATGGAAACTGCCTCCTCCCGATCATTTAAATTCGTGCACCCTGATCTCCCTCGCCCTTTTATTCTTAGAGATAAGGAAGCTAAGGTCAAGAGAGCAGAAGTGACTTGTCCACGGTCACACAGTGGCTGGGCTTAGACCACCTGGGTCTCAAAACTGAGCTTTTTTAAATTTTTTTGGCACAGAGAATAGTATCTAAATCAGAAGGGTAGGATTGGGATGGGAGGAGATATTTGGCAGGAAAAGGGGAATTTGTCTCCTACGAGAGATTGAGTTTTCTTCAGTTGTTTTCATTATTCAGTCCAGAGTGAGGGTTCCTTCTTGGATCATGCTTCCAGCATCCTGCAGATTGGATGTTTCTCACCATCCTTTTAGGGTTGGTGAAAAAGGCAAAAAAAAAAAAAAAAAAAAAAAAAAAAAAAAGACCGCAGCCCTGAGAAAGAATGGCCATTTCCCTGAGAACCTGCAGCTTCAGCTCCCCTGCCTCCTTTCAGGGCCCCTCCTGTGGGCAGGTTTTTAAACATGATGAATTGCTGTGGTCAGCGCGGCAGCACTCCGTGCCTGGGGGAGCCAGTGCTTGGCTCCGTGGCCAGCCTGCATCTCTCCAGCAGGACAGCCTGCTGCATGCATCCCTGCGTAGGCACTGTCACCGCTGCTGCATTCCCTCCGTCCCAGTGGAGGCATCGCAAATCACCCGAAGGGACATGTCCCCTCCCTGGGCTGGCAGAGCGGAGAGAAGAGGTGGGTGTTGCAATGTCGGGAGAAATTGCTTCGGGTCACCTGAGGCTTGAATCATCTCTGCTGGACTTGTTAGATTTTGCAGTGTTTCTTGTAGGAATGGACTCAACTTGAGGCTGTGCTGTGGACGCGCCTGGGGCCCTGGTCACTCTGTCCCATAGACACAGCTAATTGCTATTCACTTAGGTCTTTTCATTTGTTGAGTCTCTCATGTCCTGCTCCATGGAATGGGGGATACAAGATTGAAAGACAAATTCCAACCTTCTGTACTTGCATTCTGGTTGAGGAGCATGTTCAAAGTCAGTAATGTTATAAGCCTGTGGGAGAGACATCACCGTGTAGCATATTAATTCACAGGGTAAATGTTTATTGACTGCCTACTGTATGCCAGGCATTGGTTCTTTCCAGTTGAAGTTCACTGGTCAGTGAACTCAAGGGGGCTGGAAGAAGGCAAAATCTCAGCAAGGTGCCAAGTTTCATCATACTGGTAGCAACTAATACTTATTTATCACCTGCGTGGTGTTAAACACATGATGTGGAAATTTCATTATCACCCTGTGAAGGAGGGTGACCATCATCCCACTTCATACATGGACAGAGAGACACAGAGAGTCTGAGAGCCTCCCAGGTCACTGGCTGGTCCATGGCTGGGCTAAGATCAAGCCCCACGTGTGTTTGACTCCAATACCTCAGTCCTCAAAGACTTGATTCTTCTGGTCAGAACTGAATTTGAAGATTAGACACAGTCAAGGAGGAAATAGTCTTATGCGTTGAGCCTCTTTGGTGGTTTGCACTTTCCTAAATATGTCAAGCTTCCTTCCTGTTCCAGAGACAAAAGAAAACTGGTACCAACATAACCACCTCCATCCCCCCTGGGCCTTCCAGGCTGCCCAGGTGTACAAAGCAAGGACGTGAACTTCTACATCACTGAACTCATTTCTTTGAGAAACAAGAAAGAAATGGTTCCATTTTCTCAAGCCCATTTTCTCCCTCTGCCCTGATGACCCCACTGCCCCATCACTACCTGTGAGACTTCGGGTGAGTTACTTGACTTTATTGAGACTCAGTTTCTTTATAAATGGGGATAATAGTAGCTACCTTTGAAGGTGTTGTGAGGATTAAATTAGATATTGTACAGTTCCTAGAGTAAGGGCTCAATGAAATTAGCTTTTCTTAATTATTATTTTGTATGTTACATTTTGCTTTAATTTTGATTGCCTTGCTAGACGCTGACCTCCCCCAAGGCACTTCTCACTTCACAGAACCTAAACATCAGGCCTGATATACAAACGAACCAAAAATGAATGAATGGCTAAAGAGATATTTTCATATTTATATTGGGCATTCCCCGAGAAGGAGCTCAGTTCACCTCTCATGCTTTAATCAATTATATTTTTATTTATTTGTTCATTTTTTTCGCTCTTACCTACTCACTCACTATTTCTTACTAGAACTCATTTCCTACTCGGGACAAGTAATAGTGCCAGGAATTAAAATATATATATATATATATATGTATATATATATATATTTAAAGAGATGTTTAGAACTACCCAAGAGTAGAGAATGAGATAAACTTATTACCCACTTTTAACAGTTTTAGACATTTTGCTAATCTTGTTTTAACTATCTCTGCTTTTTTTTTTTTAACTGGAGCATTTTAAAGTAAATGCCAGAATCATGTCGTTTTAGATGTAAATACTTCGTATCTCGCTTAACTGAAAAGAAACTTAAAAATTATTGTGTCTGTCAACATTTATAATAACCCTTTAATCTCATCTATAACCAGTCATATTTAAATTTCCCAGATTGTTTCAAAAATTGCCCTTTAATTGTTGGTTTGTTAAAATCAGAATTTAAAGAAGATTCTCACGCAATGTTTGGTAATTAATCTCTTACGTCTCTGTTTTCTAGTATGCTTCATTTTCCCCATCTCAATACCATGGACAAGTTTGAGAATTTGGGTTCTTTTGTGGATGATCACACATTACAGATTTGGTTGATTACTTCTTCCTGGTGTTGTTTAAGTTGTTCTTTTATTCCCAATATTTCCTGTAAAGTGGGATTAAGTCTAGCATGTTACTACATTCAGGCTCAGTATTTTAGGCTAGATGACCTTGTAGGTGGGCATGATGGGTGTGTTCTTCCTTTTCTACCACATCCTCGGCATGTAATGTCAGGCTTTCCTAATTCCTATGATGTCAGCCTGGTCCCACCATGACAAAGTTCTCCATCAACTTCTCACCTGATGGGTTTAACGTCCACTGATCACCTTGTCTAGACCATCTTCTCTTTAGCGGTTGCAAAATAGAGACTTTCTAATTCTTTCATTCCTTCCAGGCCCTCTTTTGTATGCCTTTCCTACCCTAATCTTTCTTTTTTTTCTTAAATAGCATGCAGCAACCTTCAAATGTGGACATGTATGGGGGTTCCCAACTGTTTGAAGTTGGGCTGGCTACATAAAAATCAATGGGAGTCTTTATGAAAATACAGATCCCAGGGTTCCACTCTTGTGGTTTCTTACTTAAGAGGTCTGGAGAAGGATCAGGAAGTGTTCTTAGTTTTTAATCAGGTTGTTAAAATGCAGCCAGTCCAGGGAAGGGGAGCTTTTAAATCCATCACCACTTCACATTGTGAAGGATGAAGTTTGCCACCACGTAGATATGTCCTTGTTTGATGGAACACCACATGGGGGACCAAATTTATAGAAGCTGAAATAAATTTGGTATGTTCCAAGGTTATTTGACTCCCCCATGCTGCTCTTCACTTGGAATTTGTGGCTGTGCTTTCCGTTGCTGATCCTGGTCTTCCTTATTGCATGAACCTTGGAAACTTCAAATTGCATTAATGTATGATTCCTTTGTGCCTCTCCCCAGTCGAGATCTAATTACTCTGTGCTGTTGGGACTTGAGCATGATGACAAAGGATTTTCTAGGATTATGCTTAACATGTGACATTCAATTACCACTCCCCAGGAGGGTAGGTGTTAGACAGGCAGGGAGCTGGTAGGAAGGAATAGGATTTCCAGATAAGAATGACAAGAGGCTCAGTTTCTGGATGGATTCTAGAGTTGTGCTGCCTAAACTTTAGTGCAAGCTTGTTGAAAAGCCAATCCTGGGATCCCATACCTGACAAGAGGTTTTAGTAGATCTGGAGTAGAACCCAGCAGTTAGCATTTTTAATAAGCTCCCAGATGATTTTGGTGTGAGTCTCATGGACCTTGGAGACTCACTGTAATGGGCCCTCAAAAACCTTTGGAGATGGGAGGCTCAGAGGCATCTGGAAAGCAGAGAGTGGTGTGGCACTTGCACTGACCTAGAGACTAGAAGACCAATTTCTAACCTAGCTCTGTCAGTGACCCCTGAGGGATCCTGATCAAGCCCTTCTCCTCCCCATCCCTTACTCACCCTTGTATAAAATAAGAGCATTGGTTGGATCTGTGATCTAATTTTTAGGGCACTAGACTGATTTTTAAAATTATTATTATTTTTTATTGATGGATAGTCAGTTTACAATGTTGTGTCAATTTCTGGTATACAGCATGTTGAGTCAGTTTTATACATATATATATATATGTATATATATATTCCTTTTTATATTTTTCCATTATAGGCTATTACAAGGTATTGAATATAGTTCCCTGTGCTATACAGTAGGACCTTGTTGTTTATCTATTTTATACATAGTGATTAGTATCTACAAGTCCTGAACCCCTAATTTATCCCTCCACACCCCCTGCCCCCCTGGTAACCATAAGTTTGTTTTCTATGTTAGTGAGTCTGTTTCTGTTTTGTAAATAAGTTCATTTGTATCATTTTTTAATATTCCACATTAATTGATATCATATGGTATTTATCTTTCTCCTTCTGGCTTACTTCACTGAGTATGATGATCTCTAGGTCCATCCATGTTGTTGTAAATAGCATTATTTTATTCTTTTTTATGACTGAGTAGTATTCCATTGCATATATATACCATAATTTCTTTATCCAGCCATCTATTGATGGCACATTTACATTGCTTCCATGTGTTGGCTACTGTAAATAGAAAGTACTGGACTGTTTTTTACACTCTCAGTATTTCAGTGGATTAAGTGAGGCTGTTCTGGTAGAAACAGGGATATGGAATTAGCTCATTCACCATAATCACTTGCTTCTGTCATCAGATTTTGGGACACTGCCTCCTGACATCCACATACAGCCCTAGGGCTTTGTAGAACTGGTGTGAAAACCACTGGACTGGTGATGGCTGAGGGGTCTTCCCACTCTAACATTCAGTGACTCTGTGTTTGATCCTTCTGTGCCTGAACATAGACCCAAATCCCAGGCAGCACTCTTTTTATGAACTTGATGAGAGAGTGAGAATGCTGTAAAGCAACTTAACCCCTGGGTAGAAATCTAAACTAAACACATGTCACCTGCTGATGGACGGAGCTTTCTGAGTTCCTACTTTGAACAATGTGTGTGGTACTAGGCATCTTGGACTCAGGCAGACATAGACATAGCTCCTTTTTTCAAGAAATCTACCTTTTATTTGGGGAGGTTTTTTTTAAATTGAAGTGTATTAAATATGTAAAACTGAAAATTTAAGATGTACAACACTTTGATACATTTATATAATGTAATATGATTGTCATTATAGTGATAATTAACACCTTTATCACATCACATAATTACCATTTGTTTTTAGTGGTTGGAATAATTAGGATCTAGTCTTCTAGTAAGTTTGATGATTATAATACAATATTGTCTTTATTCACTATACTGTGCATTAGATCTCTTGGATATTTTTACTACGTGTTGCAAGTTTCTACCTTAAGCATCTCCCCAGTTCCCTGGCCCTCTAGCCCCTGATAATCACCATTTTACTCTCTGTTTTTATGAGTTTGGCTTTTTAAAATTCCACATACAGATGATATCATACAGTATTTGTCTTTCTCTGTCTGACTTGTCTCACTTAGCATTATGTCTGCAAGGTCCATCCATGTTGTCACAAATGGCAGGTGTCTTTTTATCACATGGCTGAATAATATTGCATTGTATATATATATTCACACACTGCATCTTTTTTATCCACTCATCCATTGACAAACACTTAGCTTGTTTCCATATCTTGGTTATTGTAATAATGCTGCAGTAGACATGGGAGAGCACAAGATCTCTTCTTTATACTGTTTTCATTTCCTTTGGGTATATATCCAGAAGTGAAATTGCTGGATCATACAGTAGATTTATTTTTAATTTTTTGAGGAAACTCTGTATTGTTTTCCTTAGTGGCTGCACCAATTTACATTCCCACCAACAGTGCACAAGAATTCCCTTTTCTCCACATTCTTACCCAAACTTATCTTTTGTCTTCTTGATGATAGCATTGGAACAGGTACGAAGTGATACCTCATTGTGGTTTTCATTTGCATTTCTCTGATGATTAGCAATGTTGAATATCTTTTCATGTACTTGTTGGCTATTTGGATGCTTTCTTTGGAGAAATGTATATTTCCTTTGTCCATTTTTAAATTGGACTGACATATGAAAAATGAATGAGTTGACAATATGTAGGAGTATGGAGTGCAAAACTGATGCTATAAAGTGAGAGAAAAGAGCTTTGAGGAATACACTGATAGCTTTGAGAATGATTGGGTTTATTTACCATTATTCACAAAAAGTAATATACATATACATATAGTTGTTTATTAGAAAACATACACATTAAGTCTATTATAGAAATCCAATTCACATTAGTTTAAGAAGGGAATCTGTTGGATTGCATGATTAGAAATTTCAGGATCACTCCAGCTTCAGGCATGACTAGATCCAGAAGCTCAATCATTAGGGCTCTTTCTCCATTTTTTGGGGGGAGGGGGCTCAGTTTTCTGCACTGTCTTGCCTTCATTCTAAGGCAAAATTTCTCTATATAGTGGAGGCAGTATAATAAATCTCCCAACAATTCTTGGCTGATTATGGTCTTTTCAGTTTGAAATTGCTGAGGAAGAGCAAGGCCCTCTCTCTGACAATGTTCAGATATTAAGTCTCAGAGACTTAGAGGCTCAGACCATCCACTGTGTGCAGAGGCTCAGAGAACTTGGCTTTGCTAGCCTGAGTCATGTGCCAGTCTCTGGGGTGAGTGATGGTGATGGATGTAGGGACAGGAGCACTATGACTGTCCTACCAGGACAGTTTGGGCAGGATGAGTGCTCCCCAAAGGAGAGGTAGAATGTGAGTGTGCAAAATCAATAGCTGTCCACCAAAAATAGGGAATTAAGAAAGAGGAAAATCACTAGTAATCTAGCACAGAAGTTTGTGCATACACACATATTTATGCTACTTTAAGTTAAAAAATGATAAAAAATAGGTCATACAATAACATATTAAAAATCTTTAAATGTTTATTTTATTGGCATATGCACAAGTATATATGCTTTGAAAGCATAAAACTGAAATGTCCTATTTTTTTTTTGTACAGAGTTTTTCCACTTGACAACCATGAATATTCTTCCTTGCCATTAAGTATCACCCTCCACTATCCTTACCGGGACTGTAATTTGTTACATGGTTGTAGAATTGTTGCCGAAACACTGCCTCTGTATCCCGCTTACTGAATTGAGACTTGAGGACAGAGTTTTGGAGGAAGTAGAAAGGCAGCTTTATTTCTTTGCCAGGCAAAGAAGGTGACAGTGGGCTAATGCCTCTAAGACTGTGAGCCTTCTGGGGAGAGCAGGCAGGGAGTTTTATAGTAAAAATTCAAGAGTTTAAGGGGCAGAGCTAGTTTCCATAGAGATCACATATAGGGTAACAAATTTTTGCAAAGTTGTTCTTGTTTTTGCAAATGCAGCAGGTCCCCTTCCCTCTGCTGGGTATGATATTCACCTCTGGCTTTGGGACTCTCTTAATACTCCTGTACCTAGAACAAAGGATGCTTAGGAAAGGGCTCCATGGAAAAGAGCTCTAGAGAAAAACTTGCACAGTTTAAAGTCAAGTTTATAAATGCTTTTAGCCTTTTAAGCAGGCTGAGGCTTGGGACCTCCTGTTTCAGGCTGAGGCCTGCAGCTCAAACAACAGGATACAAGGAAACCACAGGGGTAAAAAACCAACTGCAGACATGCACAGTTGGGGCATGTTATAAACAACAAGGTGCACAAAACACCCAACTGCCATTTCTGAGGTGTTGGGATCAAGAGGAGCGCACTGGGGTCAAGAGCAGGGTACTGAGCATGATCCCTGCACACAGCACCATGAGAGGGTTGGGTGGACCACCCAAGCCTTCCTCCTTTCCAGCCCAACCCTGGTTAGCAAGAGCATGAGAAAAACCTTTAAACCGTTATACTATTAAGCAGTTATAGATCAGATGATCACCAGTGATGACAGTAGGGTCTCGCTTGGTTACAGAATGATCCAGCTGATACCTGAGTTCCTTTAGGAGAACTGGACAGCACTGTTTGAGTTGGCATTTGGTTCTGCTCTCCCAGCTGTCCCTGCTAGCTTGTGTTTAAGGTTAGAGGATGTCTGCCTGGCATCTCCCTTTTGGGTCCCTTCCAATAGGACTCAGCCACTCAGGTCCGAAGCAAGCTTGGGGAGTTGAGTGAGACCTTTAAGTAGGAGTGTATCGACTACTTCTGAAATAGGAATGCCAGTGCCCTGGCATTTATATATAGCCTTTGTCTCAGCAGCCTTATGCAGAGCTGGCATTTTTGGGGTCAAGGCAGAAAAGATCAGGGACAAATAAAAGCTATAGGAATTTGTTGGTGGAAAGTAGTTCCTTCCAAAGCCAAGGTTGGCATTTGGGCTTGACAATAACTTACGTGACTCCAGAGAAGCTGTGTGCACATTAGAGTTCGTTGTCTTATCCACCTTGTAAAACTGCTGCAGATGAATGAGCTGCAAGTGAGATGGGGGAGGGGAGGGAAACATGGAATTGGCTGCAGTAACTATTCTGTGCTTTGGGGTCTGAGGAGCCCTGCTTGGACTTGGTGGTGGCCTTGGTGACCTTGGGAGACCTGTCAGGTCACTAGCCTGTGTCAGGCTGGTGGAGGACACAGTTTTGGTGAGACCTTCACATGGTGGCCATTCAAAAGGCTACCCCCTTTTCTTCCAGGAGAAGATTGACCTGTTAGCTGACTGACATCTAAGCACAAGGTGAGGAACTTGGGGAGAAAATAAGCCGAGGTGTTGCTTCTCCTTCTCAGAGTGGGGCATTTTGAACTGAAAAATAAAAATAAAAATAAAAAATGGCAGGTGAGCTGAGGGTCCTTCTCTTCAGAAAAATTGCACTTGGGTGGGAGAACATGGGGGTTGTCAGTACAGGCCTTGTGGCTTTGATGCTGGCTCTACTTCTTCGCTGGCTGTGTGGCTTTGAGCAAGTAGTTAATTAATCCCCAGTTTCCTCGTGTCTAAAATGGGAGTAAAAATAACAGCTACCTTACAGGCTCACTGAGACTGTTAAACGAGGCAATGCACATGAAAATGCTTAGCATTGTGCCTGATGGGTAGTAAGTGCTCAGTAAACATTAGCTGATGCTCTTAATAGGTATTAGAGACAACCAGGACTGAGTTTTACTGAAGCAAAGAGATGTCACCATCTAGAACACAGTATTTTATGTCATGTGCGTATAGTTATTCAGAGGCAGAGAATGAGCTTTGTGGTGTGTTGTAGTAGAAACTGCTGTGCTGGAACGTCTGAGCCCTGAACTCTAGTCTGGATCCTGCCTGAAATTCACTTTGAGACTTTGAGTTCCTTTGCTTCTCTGAGCCTCAGTCTTCTTATTTGTAAAATGGGCTTTTAGATGGCTGGTCTTTAGACTGTTCCCTGGGGCACTCAGGTCCCAGAGAAGTGCTGGCGACTGCTGGGGTTGGGGGGTGACTCTTTGTCCCCGACTCTATGACAACCAGAGCAGTGGTTTGGATTTTATCAGTTTGTTATGTTGGGGTTCTGTATGAGATTCCTTTGCTGCTTATAACTTGATCTGCTAGCTGCTTTCTAAGGATTCTTGAAATTCTAGGACTTTATGGCATGAAATTAGAAATCCAGGGGACAATTCTGTGTTCTTAACAGCATTGTTCTGATGGAAGCTCACAGGATGTCTTCATTTTAAAGATGAGCAAAGTGAGACTCAAAGGGCTCAAGCAACATGAGCCAAAGATCAGCAGCTGATGCTAAGACTCAGTATGTATCCTGGGTTCCCTGCCTTCCAGTCCTCCACTGTTTTCACTCCATTGCTCTGCCTTTCGGAACTCCAGAATGGGGCTGCCACAGGATGGGTGAGTTCAGTGTTTCCGATAAGCCACTCATCTTAAAATATCACCATGTTGCTGTGCTCACGTCTCAGACACATTTGTCATGAAAGAAGGGCAGATAGACATCCAGTCTTCATTTGACCTTTAAATTATCTCCCTCTTATCAGCTGTGGCTGGTCAGCTGCTCTTTTGGAGAACAGGTGGGTGGACATGAGATTGATTAGTTTTCTCTGTGGGGAATGTGAGTTGGCCCTGCATAGGTCCTGTGAGCTCTGGGAGCCTCAGCCAGAAACCAGGGCATGGATTAATAAGGCAGGATGAGGGGTCCTCTGTGCCTGGATCCAGGACAAGAAGAGATTAGCTGCTGAGGACACAGAAAGAAGACCAGCCTTTGGGACCTTGGACAAATCCCTTGGTCTCTCCCTCCCCAGGATCTTAGGATGTTTTTGATAATCAAATAAGAAGTGCCAACTAAAGAATATCACTCACCATCCGGCTCTACAAGGATTGAGGCATTAGCCAGTGCAGTCGCTGACCTTCAATATATATCCTGAAAAGAGTTCAGGGCGGAGATTAGTAATGATGCACTCTGTGCTCTAGGAAAAAACTGGCAGAACAGCCCTTCAGATAGTTAGCTATATTCAAGAGAAAGTTTTATGAACCCAGTTTCTTGCATCTTCCCATACTTAGAAAAGCACTAAAATCATTAACTAAGATAACTGTTCCTCATGCTAGCAAATAACCTTCTACCAAATGTGTGCTCGATTGCATGTACCCCTTCTCCAAAAATCACATATGTGCTGACCTCCCCCCTTACCTCCTTGGAGCAGTTCCTCGGAGCTGTTTGAGAGGCTGACTCCAGGGCTATAGTCCTCAGTAAGTCCCCAAATAAAACTGAAATGGCTCTCATGTTGTGCATTTTTATATCAGTCAGCAGAAGTTAGATGACTAGATAGAAACTTAGCTGCCCAGGATGCACCAATGCAGAAAGTTTTGACTCAGGAGCCATTTTGCTGTGGTGGAAAAGGTGTGAGCTTTGAATCTGGTAGACCTAGGCTTGAATCTCAGACCTGGTGCTTGTAGGAGAGAAAGTGTTGAGGTAGTTGTGAAACCTTGGGTGCATCACTAAATTCCTCTGTGCCTCAGTTTTTTCATCTGGAAAAAGGAAGTAATAATGCCAGATGGCAGGATTATCATAAGGAATGATCAGGCTGCCTGGTGCCGATCTTATAATAGGTGCTCAAAATAATAGTTTTTGCTATTGATAGGAAAATGTTTTATGAAATACACACCTAAGGGATTATGAGGGGCTGATGATTATTTTATTGTTAACAAGATGTCTATTCGTATTGGACCAACTGATCACAATTAGCCCGCTCACAAAGAAAAATGAATTTTGAGTGGGACAGGACACATGAGTTTCTTTGGCCATTTTGTCTGGTGAGTTCTGTTTGGTTGCGTTTTGCTGGGAGCCAGCTAATTGTTGAACAGTGGAGCTGAGTCACTCACTGGCTAAAGAAGGCCACTTTGAAAAAAGACTTAGAGAGGTCTTAGCTTTGGGGGAGCAAGCCCCTTAGGAGTCAATATGTGACCTGGCTGCTAATACAGATAATGGGCTCTTGGAGTACACTGACAGAAGTAGCAAGCCTACACTGAAAGGAAAAGCTTCCGCAGCCTACACTGAAGAAGGAGATGGCTGGGAAACACTTAAAAATTTGGATTCGGTTCTCTGAGAATCTCATTGTCAAACTTGAGCACGTCCTGAAGAAGAAGGTGATTGAGACAGGAAGGGTCTGGAGACCTTGCCAAATTGGGAATAAGGAAAAGGATGGGGTATTTTTATCCTGGAGAAGACAAGTGTCAGTGTGATCAATTTAAAATACTGAAGGGCTGCTGTGGGGAAGAGTGAGATGGTTGGTTCTGCGGAATACCAGGGTTGCGGGGTTGGGAGTTGGTGGGGGTAGCATCAGTGCTTTTTGCATAGAATTTCAAGAAGGCACATTCAGTTCAATTTAAAAAGATGCCTATAGCAAAGAGATACATTCCATGGAATTGGACCACCTTCTTAGGTAGTGGGTACCCTGGCAACTGATACTCCAACAGAGACCAGCCAAAGTGATGCAGGATGCTGTGGAGGTTGTGAGAACAAGATTTGATTTCAGATCTGGGTTCAAATCCTGCCTGTCATTTGCTAGCTGTGTGGGCAAGGAAGCAAACCTCTCCAGATGTAGTGTCCTTAGCAGTAAAATGGAGATGGTGCTTATTTTCCTGGATTGTGAGGGTTAAATGAGATAATATATGGAAAGCCCTTACCAGTTGTGGTTCCTGTTATTTTGGTTACTTATGGTGGATGTTGTGCTGACAGTTTCCTTCCCATTCCTCATTCCTGGGTTCTGGGAGTAAACAAGCCACTGCTTTTTCTCTTTCATTGTTCTCCGCTTTGAACCAATTGCTGTTTTGCTGCATTTTGTTAATAACATAATTCTAGAGAGAGCTGGCCTGACGTGATTGTTTTTTAGTGCTTCTTCCTCATTAATTTAGCTTTTCTTCCCCAGCTGATGAGCATTTTTGCTTAGCAGAAGTTCATTACTTCTCCCCTTCCCCACTCATTCCGGCAACACAATTTAAACAACATTAATCCGGTATTTAGTGAGAAAATGAGGTTTTATAATGGGAAACACTCAGTTTGAGAGTTAATCTTCTTTTTTTCTTCTTCAACATTTTTAAAAGATGCTAGTTAAATGACGAATCACCACCACTGGTCTTGGAGGAAGGTTTGCGAAGGGATGACAGATGAGGGTTAGGGAATTTTAGAGCCAGAGGCACCCTCCTCCAGGCCCCTCGTCTTGTAAATGAGGGACTTGGACCTCAGGGAGGTTGAGTTATGGGCTCCAGGCCACCAAAGACTAAATGGCTGAACTGCTGTGGTGTGAATCTCTTCCCATGGTACCAAGCTGCATTTCATCTATAGCAGTGGCTGTTGGCTGGAATCCTGTTCCTCTGTTGTATAGCCTGCACTTGGCAAGTGCCTTTTTTTTTAATTAAAAAAAATTTTTTTTATTGAAGTGTGGTTGATTTACAATGTTAGTTTCAGTTGTACAGCAAAGTGATTCAGTTATACATATACATATATATGTATTTTATTTTCAGATTCTTTTCCATTATATGCTATTGTAAGAAATTGAATATAGTTTCCTGTACTATAAAGTAGGTCCTTGTTTTTTGTCTATTTTATATATAGTAATGTGTGTCTGTTAATCCCCAGCCACTAACTTATCCTTTCCTACCCTTTCTCCTTTGGTAACCATAGTTTGTTTTCTGTGTCTGTTGAGTTTGTTTTTGGTCTGTAAATAGAATTTGTATCATTTTTTTTTAGATTCACATATAAGTGGTATCATATGATACTTGTATTTCTCTATCTGACTTCACTCAATATGATAATCTCTATTTCCATCCATGTGCTGCAAATGGCATTATTTCATTTTTTATGACTGAGTAGTATTTCGTTGTTTACATATACCACATCTTCTCTATCCAGTCATATGTTGATGGACATTTGGGTTGTTTCCATGTCTTGGTTATTGTAAATAGTGTTGCTGTGAACATTGGAGTGCATGTATCTTTTCGAATTAGAGTTTTCTCCGGATATATGCCCAGGAATGGGATTGCTGGATTACATGGTAACTCTATTTTCAGTTTTTTTAGGAACCTCCATACTGTCCTCCAGTAGTGGCTGCATCAGTTTACATTCCCACCAACAGTGTAGGAAGGTTCCTTTTTATGAAAAGTGTTGTAGCTTCACTGAAGCTCTGTTTTTCGATCTGTAAACTGCCCATGTGGTCAGTTCCTTCCTTGTAAATATTAGGGGTAGGATAATCTAAGTAAAGCCATTACTCAATTGGTGCTAACTAGAAGGTATGGAAAGAGTATCTGTTGAATGAAGGGAAAGTACGTTCAGGCTGTTGCTGTTGGTAGTTATTATTTACCTGAGTGCTTCCCATATGCCAGGGCTTTACTGAATCCTTGACCAGCACTGGGAGGGAGGTATTATGACTCTTCTGTTAGGAAAACTCTGCAACAATTTCAGTTCTTTTTGCATAGAGTTTCAAGAAGGCATATTCAGTTCAATTTAAAAAGATGCCTGTAGCAAAGAGACATGTTCCATGGAATTGGACCACCTTCTGAGGTAGCGGGTACTCTGGCAACCAATATTCCAACAAAGACCAGCCAAAGTGATACAGAATGCTGTAGAGTGTACAGATGAGGTTCTCCAACCTCATCTATTTCCTGCGGGAATTAACAGTGAAATCCTTAAAATGGAAGGTTCTTGGGGATCTGTTTCAGAGCAGCAGAGACAGTTCCTGGGGAGATGCCTCTTACTCCACGATCGGGGGTGGAGACACCTCACAGTACTGGGTGGGGCTTGGCAGCTGTGAGAAGCACAGGGAGTCAGGGTGACTCACTGCAGGTCCAGGAGGAGGAATTTGACTCATCAGACCTCACCCCAGTGGGTCTCAACTGGGGAACAGTTTTGCCCCTCTAGTGACATTTGGCAACGATCCAAGACAGTTTTGGTTGTCACAGTCGGAAAAAGGGGGTGGTATGAGTGGGCTCCTGGCATCTAGTAGGGCGAGACGAGGGCCGCTGCTAAGTATCGTAAAGTGTGCAGGATAGCCACCCCCTGCCCCACCCCGCAACCAAAAATCATCCGACCCAAAATGCCAGGAGTGCTGAGGCTGAGATGCTCTGCCTTCTACTCATCCTGTGATTTGATCTTCACAACAAGCAGGGAAGCTGGAGGGAGGGAGCTAATATTTAGTGAGGGTAATGGCACCTCTTTTGTGCCAGGCATTGAATTAGGCCTGAGTTGGGAAAATAGATGTTAATCTGTGTGCCACCTTGATCAGTTTGTAGGGGCTACTTGGATCAGTTTAGGGACGAGGATTCTGAGGCTCAGGAAGGAAGCTTGCAATCAGTTGGCTCCCAGGTCTGCCACTTCTCAGCTGTGCAGCATTGGACAATGACTTCACCTTTCTGTGCTTTAGTTTTCGTATTTATGAAATGCTAGTGATAATAGTGGCTACCTCATGGGGTTGCCAGAGGATTAAATTAATTACTATTCCTAATATACAGTGGTGCCTGGCACACTGCTACTTATCATCCTCATCACCTTCACTGTCAGGGACATAATGGTCTTGCCATGTATTTACCATTTTTGCTCTGTTCAAATTAGATACAATGGCTTATCTAAGTAGGCAAGACATGTATAATTGGTCCCATTTTCAGGATGAGGAAATTGTGTTTTAAGCTGGCTAGAGGGTCCAGAGAAATCCTGAGCATTAAAGTGTAGAGGACAGCCTTTACAGAGACTGTCATCCTAATTCATGAAGTGTTTTGCAACTAGCTTTATCCCTTGCCCAGCGCAGAAATGTCTCTACACGTCCTCAGGGGCTGATCCTCACTGCACGTTTGTATTGTTCAGGTTGGTCTGAGCCATGTTCTTGTCATTAGACAATAAAGGGCACTTTGGTGCTTACTGATCTGAGCTGCCCATGGGGCTTCAAGAATAAGAGTGAAGTGGCATCACGGAGACCAGAGGTTTGCATGTGGTCAGCCCAGATATAGCATTATTTTGTTCATCTTTTCCAATTTTTCTAATTTGTACTTGTGGTCAACATTTAAAAATCAAAGATAGCTAATGAAAATGTACAGTTCCAGTGTCTTAGACAATGAGAATATCTGGTTATACTTGGCCCACCCTACTATATGGCAAAAATTGGCTGGGGTGGCCACTCTCCTCTCTTCATGTGCCAGACTTGATAGTTCTCCCCACTCTGCACTGTGCCTCAGGGTGGCATCCACGCTGAGACTGATGGCGGCTGCCGCCTGCTCATGCATACTTGCCTGCTTCACTTATTTCCATTGCCTGCCGAGCCTACAGGCACTGGAGTTTGCAGCCGTTTGCACAGAGCTGGTTATGGTTATACTTACGTGCACAGTACCGTCAGATACGTTGACCTAGGCTACCTATGGGGAGGTTGGAGAAGGGATCACTGTGCCCGTTTTCCAGATGAGGAAGTAGAGGCCCAACGTTAAGCAACCTGCCCGGGATCACATAGCAACTTGAAGGCTGAGGTGGGAGTACTTTTATGGCTGCTCAAGCTTTGCATTCAGTTTACTTTATTCCTTGCCCAATCAACTATGAGAATATAGAGACGTTCAATTTTTTCTCAGGGTCCTCTGCCCTCCACAGCCGTAAAAAGAGAAGGCTACTTTTAGATCAGTAGTTTCCAAACCTCATGGATTTCTAACATTTCCAAAAAATTGAGGTACCCAAACACAGGGTTGTCAACTTTGATGTAAACTTTGATTTTGCTGGTAAAAATATTAAAAACAAAACCCCAAACCAGTTACCACTTATGACCTTCACTATTTTATAAAGAGAGGGATAGGTAATAACTATACAAGAAGGAAGAATATCACCTCAGAATAAAGGGAGCCTCTTTCAGGAAAGGTGTCTATGCATACACACAAGCGTTACTAAACTTTTCCTTAGTTTTTCATTTCACCATCGTAGATGCAGGAACTAGTTTGGGGGAATCAATGGATTGGGAAATTTTTAAGGTTATTGCTAGCTTACTCATTCTAGATCTTCTTTTTTCTAATGCTTTAGTGAGAGCTGGTTCGCCAGTCCAGGCCCCAGATATACATCAGACTGCCTGATGGTGTCTTGGGTAGTCATCTGGGCACATGCCCTTCTGGTTTCTGTTCTGCTTCTGTTTCCAGAGCATATCTAGCCTTCATGAGCACAGAGAAATCACCTGGTCCCTATGAAAAGGTTATTCAAGAATTGGAAGTTAATTTCTGGTCACGAATGGCTCATCCATCAAGTAAAACCTTGAAATGTTCTCCCTGTGGGTGACACAGAAGTTGGGCACACGGGGACTGCCTGATCTCAGAAAGCACCGATTGTGAGAAAATAGTTTTGGAAAATTGGGAAAAAATAAGCTGTACAGGAGAGGTTGGGAGATGAGTGGCTGAGTTCCAATTTTGCTACCAATTTACTATGCAGCCTTGGATAATCCACCTCCCCAGTCTGTGCCTGAGTTTCCTTCTCCAGAAGGCAGAGTTGGATGAGATTGGATGATTTAAGTTTTCTTGTAGTTAGGACATGCCACGATTCAATCTCATTTAATTCATCAAATCAAAATATAAATGGGGAAGACATTCAGTGGTTATCTAGTAGAAGTACCCTTCTGTCTCCAACTAAATGCAAATAAAACCTCTCAGCCACAGCTTCAAGGAAGCTCCAGATGTCCCTTCCGTCCCTCAGAGCGGTGCTTTGTTCTGTGAGAGGCAGGGCAGCGGAGTGGTGGAATTACCTAGGGCGCCTTTCGTGGGTTAAGAAAGGGCTTCATTGTTTCGTGAAGAGCCCAACTTTCCTGTCCCTGGGCTACAAGGCTCTTACAGGGAGGAGTCATCCTTTTCTGCTATTTGTTAAGACTCTAATTAATCTTTTTATTCTCAGCTAGGAACAAATTACGACAGCCTCTATGGGTTTACTTCCCTGCTGAAAGTTTTTCTTTGGAATCTAGGGGTTGAAGGGTAGATGGGGTGGGTGGATGGGACTCTCAGGTCCTTAGACTGTAAGGGTTGGAGGGACACACAGAGAGGATCCAGTTTGGATCCTTGTCTGAAGTGTGAGTTGCTCCAGGTACCTTCCTATCAAATACTTATCCAGCCCTTGCTTGACTACCTACGGGAAGCACTCTGTATTTTGCTGTAACACTGAATGATGCCCGTTTGACTAAGCTGAAATCTCCTTTCTGTGATTTTTTTTTTTAATCAATTGTTTCTGGCTCTGTCCTCTGTAGCCAGTCAGAAGAAACCTGTTTCTTTCCTAATTTTCAGGTTGGCCTGGTAGCTTTTCTCTTAGCTGAGCTTTCTTTCCCTTTACCCTTAGCCATTTCTCTTATGATTTAATTTCTCATCACTCCTTGGGCCTCACCCTAATTTACTTGTTCAATTAGTTTCAACAAGTGAGTAATCTTTATTATACAACAAATGAATAATGTTTACTAGATGCCTGCTGTGTGCCAGGTGTTGTGCTGGGTGCTGGTGATGGAGTGATGATTGGAACCTGCTTCCTGGCTTTTGAGGTCTGATGGGAACAACACAATGAATGAGGAATTCTGAAGTTAGAGTGGGTGGGTCTGAACTCCGGCTACACCACTTACCATCTCGTGCCATTGGTCAAATTGTTCAGTGTTTCTGGCCCACAGTTTTCCTGTTTGTTGAATGAGGGGGAAATAATAATAACTACTTTGTTAGTAGTTAATAGTTATTAATAGTTAATATATAAAAAGTGCTTATCATCTATTTTGGTTTTCCCTGTTTCTTTTTTAGTATTGAAGGAAATAAACAGTTCTTTCAGTTTGAAAAAAAAAAGAAAAGTGCTTAGAGTCAAGCTTGGCAAATTGTAAACTCTGAGAAGGTATTAGCTATTGTTACTACTACTATGATGGGGCAGAAGACACCAGGATGCATAGACTGTGGAGTCATGGAAAGCTTAACCAAGGAAGTAGCTTTTAAGCTGAGGCTTCCAGGATGAGCAAGAGCCGGACAGGTGAAGAGGGAGAGGAGAGCAATCCAAACAGAGTAAACAGCGGGTGCAGAGGTCCTGAGGAGAAGATCTTGGCATATGGCAGGAGCTGAAAGCAAGCCAGCATGGATGGTGCTTAGTGAGAGAGAGAGAGAAAGAGAGAGAGAGAGAGGGCAGTGGGAGGTATGGGGCTAGAGTGATGACTGGGGCTGTGTGGTGCAGGACTTCGTAGGTCATTTAAGGACTTAGGTCTTTCTTTTAAGAGCAGTGGCCAGCCACTAAAGGGCTTTAAGTGGTGAAGAAGCTTCACAAAGATTGGTCTTTTTAAGATCACTCTGGATGCTGGATGGGATCAGAATACATGGAATTCTTTGGAATCATCATCTCTTTTAATTTGTACCTCCTTATTAGCACAACTAAGGATCATAATTACTCTTATGGTGATTTTACAAAACCAGTGGCTCATATCCAAGGTCTCATTCCAGAATGCCTTGCCTTCAATTACTGGTCTTCAAATTCCCTGAAGAGTTACAGGATAACAGCTTAAAGTATTATCCTGTATAGAAGACTGCAAATCCTTTAGGTTGGAAATCTTTAGATTATGGGAGCACAAACTCCAATAGTGTGGGTTCAGGCATTGTAATTGTAGCCTGTGGTGGGGGCATAGCTTTGGGCAGGAGATCTTAAAATCTTCCTGCAATCCCAAGGCAGTCTGAGCCCTTTGCTCTCCAGGCATGGAAACATTGGACTGTGCGCCATTTGGGGATGCCCATGGAGCAGAGGGAGCCCTTCAAACCAAGCCTTGGGAGGAGAGAGAATTCTTTTATGAGGCACCATGTCCTCACTCCTTTCCTGTCAGTGGAACTCAAATAACAGCGCAAGAGTTGGGTGGATTGTAAGTGACCCGTTGACATCAGAATGACAGATCAAATAATTTATTTTCTTCTAAATCCGGATTATGCTGCTATAACTCCCAGAAACTATTTTTAGCGCCCATCAGTCTTGTTCTACTTGTGAGCATTTGTGGAGGTGTGCACACACATACGCATACCCACTGCTTAAAGAAACACACACATACTCATATGGAAGCAGGTATGCGCATGTGTAAGAACAACCTTGATAAGAGTAGCACATCCAGGTTCCCAACTCACAGTGATGTCTCAGCTTTACCTATGGACTCACACATTGCTGAAAACTCATCCCACAAGGGGCTGCCTTTAGATCTGGAGAGGTCATCTGGCCATCTCCTGCTTCTTCTTGGGTCCTGGTTAACTGCCTGATAGGTGGTTAGGATCTTCTTGCTCCAAGTGATGTTGGTAGATTAGCAGCGTTGGCTGCCGTCACCTGGGGGCTATTAGAAATGCAGAATCTCAAGCCCCACCCCAGGCCTCCTCAGTCAGAATCTGTCTTTAACAAGATCCCCAGGTGATCTTTGTATATGTTGGAGTTGGTGAAGGCCTGGGCTGAAATATTTGCCTTCTTCAGCAAACACAGCAGCGGCTGCAACCGGAGGAGCTCTCCTTTTATGCTTTACGGGAATGGCTTCCACAGAGGCTTTTGCTGGAGGAAAGGGCTCCCGTGCCTGGGTGAGTGTGAAACGGCTGCACCACACCGTGCGGGCTCTCAGACTTGGAGGATCTGTCTCCTCTCAGAGCCACCCCTGTGGCTCCATTTTCCCATCTGGGACCTTCTCATACACTTTTCCTATTTCTTGGAACTTTCTCTCCCACCTCCCCTCACTTTTCGTGGCTGAATCCAATACAAGAGCAGATCTCTCAGCTTTAACTTAGCCCTCTCACAGGCTCCCTGTTCACAGTGAATGTCTCTTTCCTAACGCTGAGCACATTTGGAATTATGTGCTCCATATCTACCTTCTCCAGGAGATGGCAAACTCCATCAAGTCTGTCTTGTTACCTGTGTAGGCACGTAGTAAATAGGCACTGGAAGAATGAATGATGTGTACCCCAGTGTTCACAGCAGCGTTATTTACAGTTGCTGAGATATGGAAGCAGCCTAAGTGTCTGTCAACAGATAAATGGATACAGAAGATGTGGTACATACACACACACACACACACACACACACACACACACACAAAATGGAATTGTACTCAGTCATAAAAAAATGAAATTTTGCCATTTGCAATAACATGGGTGGATTTGGAAGGCATTATGCTAAGTGAAGTAAGTCAGAGAAAGATAGATATTGTATGATTTCACTTAAATGTGGAATCTAAAAAATACTACACTAGTGAATATTACAAAAAGGAATCAGACTCACAGAGAAAACAAAATAGTGATTACCAGTGGGGGGAGGGAGGGGGTGGGGCAATATACGGGTTGGGAAGTGGGAGGTTTAAACTACTGGTGTAAGATAGGCCATGAGAATATGTAGTACAACCCAGGGAATATAGCCATTATTTTGTAAGAAAAAAAGAATGAATGATGTAGGTAGCTTATTCAAAGAATATGAGTATAAATGACTCTCCTTTTAGGATGAGAGCACAGAGGCCCGAGAAGTAAACTGCTAGTTAAGTAAGCACAGCTGTGCTATGGAAGAGCTAGATTTTACATCCAGACTGTCTCCCAACTCCTTGCTGCCTTCCCTAAGTATTCTCTCCTTTCTCATCCTCACATCAGTCTGAACTCCCCCTACCAGCACCTTTTCCCCTAAAACAGTGGCTCTCAACCTTGGCTACACATTGGAATCTCCAGGAGGGCTTTAAAAACACTGATGCCCAGGTCCCACCCAGACACCCTGTTGTAATTGGTCTACAGGGTGTAGTCTGGGCCTTGGGATTTTTAAACCTTCCTGCTGCGTCTGTTGTACAGCCAGGATTGAGCCCAGCTGTTAAGTGTTGGTAACGGCATTTGCCTCCCCGACTTTTCACTGTTTGACTACGTTTTTGCTGACTCATGGATCGTAGACTCAGCTACCTACAGGAATCAGGTAAGAGAAAACAGTTGAGTTGGTAGGTTTTTTTTTTAAACAACACAGTGAAGGTGTGATAATAAAGGCACTTTGCAGGATGTTAGGAAGTGGTGGGGACAGTGGTAAACTGAAAGCCCTTGCCCACCCAAGGAGGAACCATTCTACTCCACTTAGTTATAGCCATCTGGGCCCAGAATGATCAAATCTTCTTATTCTCAAAAGAATATGAAAGTCAATATTTATTCTGAAAAATCTCCTGGTTTTTAAATGTTGACAGTTCCCTTTAAAATATTATGACACCATTGGATTAAAGATGTTTAGGATTCAGATGTACCTTGTGGGTCACTAGTTCGTGTTCTCTGTCTTAATTTTTTTACGCTTACAAATTACTCAGAATCCTAGCCCTTAGGGTCTATTTATCTGACCACAAATGGCCTTGTGTTGTTCATTTACATTAAATACCTTATGATTTTTAAATTGATAAATGTATTCATTATACAAAAAGTAGAAAGTGCACATAAAGGACAAATAAAAATTACCTGTATTCTTTTTACCCAGAAGTACATACCCAGGTTGTGTATATGTTTAGTCTTTATTTCTCTATCACATACAGATCTTTATATATGGAGTGTGGTAAAATTAGAGATTCCTGGGTTGTGACCTTAGGCTGATTCAGCAGCCTGGATAAAGACTGGAATCCGAATGTATAACATGTTTGGAGATGGTTACGATGTATGGCTGGAATTGTGATACTCTTTTCTTGAAAAAATAGGCTTTAAAAAAAGCTTTTCATATGACATTTAGTATTTTGTGTAATTAATGCTTGTGTAATATTTTATAATTTGAATATTTCACAAGTTATTCTTTATATTGGATATTTACACTGCAAACAATGTTTTATATAGTGAATAATAGTAAAATGAACATCTCTCTAAATTGTCTGGTACACCCATTTCATTAGGATAAATTCCTACAAGTAGAATCATTGGGTCAAGAAATATGTGTGTATTTAGGCTTTTGATACAAATGGCCAAATTGTCTTCTACAAAGACTTGAAAAAAATTAATTTATGTGTTTGTCTTCTGTAGAGGGCAGAATGTTATATTCTCTCCACCTGTTAAAACTGGGAATTATCATTTAAAAGATCAATTCAGTAGAAGCAAATGTACCTTATTTTTATTTGAATTTGCTTGTTGCATGCTAGAGAAGCTGAACTATTTTTTTTTCATTTTCTTGTCATTTATATCTCTTTAATTATTGTCTATTTCCTATTTATATTAAGGGCATTTTTTTTCTGTCATGTATGTGAAACCATCTTTTCCAATTTCTGCATTTTATTTTTAGTATTTAAAAATGTTTTTCATTCTGAAATTCTGATTCAGTATAGTCAAATCTGTATGTTTTTTCTTTATGTAGATGTTTTTCCTCTATGTAGATATTTTTCTTTATATGCATGAGGATTTATAAAAACCTCACATACTTTTTCTTCTACTTAAGATCTACACTTTAAATTTTATTCTTAATAACACTGCAAATTATTTTTGGCAAAATGCAAGATATAGTTCAAATTTTTATTTCAGTTTCTTCCTTTACAATTAAAATAGTAAAGTTTTTTTTTGTCTTGAGTGAATTTTGTTGACTTATCTCTTCCTAGAAAATAATCTATTTCAATGAGATTTCAGAAACTTGGTGTTCTTTATAGTGAAAAAGAAAATCTCATTAATATTTTGCATTAGCTTTAGCTTTTTTCTCAGATTTTTCTAGAAGTATTTATTAAAATTGAATGGTCCCTTGGATAATTTATTCAAGTCAATCAATTAAATTTTAATGTTGAGTTAATTATATTTGCTTACCTTAGTTTATTATTTTTCTAATATCTTGTCTTCAATGCTTAATCCATTTATTTCCATTTTTCTTATTGAATACTGATGCATGTGAAGTTATAAATTTTAATACATGTACAGCTTTGACTACGTCTCATATATTTCAATATGTAGAAGTCTCAAATTTTATTTTTGAAGTAATTTGTAATAATGATTTTCATTTTTACTTTCACTCAACAGTATTTGGAGAGAGTATGTGAGAATACTCATTTAGTATTTAGCAAAGTGTTAATAATTTCAAAGAAGTTGGTATTTTAAAAACTTGAAACTAATTTCTAATTTTATTTGCATTGTAATCTAAAATGTGATCTATACGTTGATTTTTGCCACTTACTGAGTATTCATTGTGGCTTAATAAATGATTGATTATTATTACTCTAAGTGCTAGAAGAAAGCTGCGTTTCCTTATTGTAGGGATTCCCAGTTTGTTAAATCAACATAATTAATTCATATTCATGTCCTTATCTTAATTTTTGTTCACTTTTCCAGTCAAAGATTTAGGTGTATTTAATTATATTAGTACTAATTTTTCTCCTTAATAATCTATGTAATGTATTTCCAAAAATTTTCTTGGTGCATAAAAATATAATATTTTTTATTATGCATTCTATTCTTTATATTTGTTTTACTTTCTTTAAGGCTTCTTTTTTGAACTTTGAGCTCAACTTTTCCAGTAACAATATTGTGATCCCCGTTTTTTTAAGTTGCCTCTCATGTCTTTTCTCCATTTAAGTTTTAAAACTTTTTTGGTGGGTATGCTATTAGGTTTTAGAGATGTTTTTCAGTAGAATGGAATTTAGCTATGTGTATGGGAGAAGGGTTTACTCATTTTGAGAGTTTTTGTCATTTAAAAGAGTTGTTAAACTCATTTGTATTTATTTTAATGTCTATTATAATGTCTTATTTTATGTTGTATTTCCTTGTTTTATCCTCTGTTTTATAGAGTATATGCTCATTTTTTTTCCTGGTGTTTTTGAATAGTTAAATATTTTTTGTGATTAAATGTTTTTGAGAGCAACATTTAATCTATATGTATCTAATTTTGTCAAGAGCAAAACTGCATTTACTTTAAAACACTGAGGACACATTCAGTAAAACTTCTGATCTCCCACATGCACATCTCACTCTTTATTAATGTAATCTTGGGATTTAGATTATTCATGCTAAATTAGTGATTTTTATGTTCTATTTCAATAATTTTCACATTATTTTATCTAGAGTTGTGATTACTGATATTCATCTCTTGTTACCTGATTTCAGTGTTCAATGCCAATCTTTTTATATCATCAATTCTCTATTTTTGAAGTCTTCTTTTTTTTTCTCATTTCTTTGCTCTTTGGGCTATACCTTTAAATAGTTTTTCAAAAAATGTGAACATGGACAGCATGTTTTCCTGAGCCCTTGCCTACCTAGGACAAGGTAGCTGAAGATGATTCTTGGGTTATAACTCATTTCAGAGCAGAAATACGAGAACTGCCTCATTTTGGTTTCTTCATAGAAATCCCATTTTTCTTTCAAAGAAAGAAAATTATCTGCATACATGAAGCATTATTCCCTTTATTCATATAATTTCTAAAAAGATCATGCTATTTTTTTATGTGAGGGTGGCTTTTAATTGAATTTTCAGGAAACCAGTGGACCTTTTCATTTTGTGAATATATGAATTTTTTCCATCTGAACACATTTAATTTTTATGTTATGTTTGGTTATTGCCTTTCTTTTTTTTTTCTTAATGCCGTTTTGAGAAATTCTGTCTATATATTAGCTTTTTATTTTCTTTCTTCCAATTTTCTCATGATTTTTATCTTTTCCCTTTCTCTTTGCAGCCTGGGAAAGCACCTCATGTTACTGTTGTGATTTTTCTGCTTTATCAGTTCTCCTTATTTACTGCCTCCCTTGTGTAGTTTGATTCTGTGGTTATATTTTTAGTTTTTGTTAAAATTTTCCAAAAATCTCATCGACTTTTATTTCATTCTATCCTTTTATCTCATTGAGTCATATCATATTTGTTACCTTTTCATATTGGCTATCTGTCCCCATGGCTTTCTGCTTATTTCACAGATGCTAGATCTTTGTGCTTTTTGTTGAGAACACAAAACAGTTTCCTGAAATTTTCTTCTGCATCTTGCAGCAGATTATTTCTGGGGTCTTTTTGATAACCTTCCTTTTCCTTTGTTTCCCCCCCACCCCCCCGGAAAGTCTGTAACTTTTTTCACAGTAGTTATCCTTCTAAGTATCTCAGAACCTTCAGTTGGTCATTGTTGAAGGATATAGCCTTCCCCTGACTCTCATCCAAGTGTATTTGTGTGGTGATGGGTCAGCTTTACAACCAGAGGGCAGTGTGATGTGAATAGCTTACCATATGATTTCTAGCTGTTTAAACATTCATCTGTGACAGTGGTTCTCAACTGAGCTTAATTGTGTCCTTCAAGGGACATTTGATAATGTCTGGAGACATTTTTGGTTACAAATTGGGGAGGAGTGAGTGTACTACTCATATCTAGTGAACAGGGGTCAGGGATGCTGCTGAACACCCTACAATGTACAAGATACTCCCAACAGAAACAGTTATGTGGCCTAGTGTTCATAGTGCCAAAACTGAGAAACTCTGATCTGTGACACTCTATTCTGCTAAGGTGGCATTTCATCCTGGTCCTTCTACCTTTCTTGCTGATACTCTGAATCAATGGAACACATGTAAAATCCAATTTTCAGCATGTTTTGCTTCCAGAGATCCTTTTTTTCTCTTCTGGGCTGAATTTTAATGACATCTTCTAGGATGCAGTTTGCCATTCCCCGCTTTCCCTGCTTCATGCCCACAGAGTTGCTGTCTCTCAAACAATGTAGAATTAGGGTGTTATGAGTAGCAGTGTGACAATGGGTGGATCAGTGTGATAATGGGTTGTTCATTTATTTAAATATTCAGCACATATTTAATGAGCATGCACCATGTACCAAGCACTGCTACAGCCTTCTCCGAAGGAAGCATCCATGTAATAGGGAGATGGCTGTTTGGTGATTTGCTTGAGTCTCTGAGTAGGGCGAACAGTGGGGAAATACTTTTTAGGGTTTCAAGAGGTTAAAACCTGGCAAGGCTTTGCCCAGTGTTTCTCTAACAACATCAGCTGTCTCAAAATTAGTAAACATTCTTGCCAGATTCCATTTTTATTATTATGAATTTTTATGTGTTTTTTCCCTCTGTCTTCTGGATACTTTAGTAGGAAGTCGACAAAGACTGTGTCAGGGGTTAATAAGCGATGCATTTTAGAGTTCTGTTTGATTTTTAATAAGTACATACTGTATCTCCCCTACCAAACTCTTGGCTCCTTGAAAGAATGACTACATTATATTTTGTCTTTGTCAGAGAATACAGACTTGTGGTTACCGGGGGGAGGGCAGGGTAGAGGGTGGGAAGGGATAGACTGGGATTTCAAAATTGTAGAACAGATAAACAAGATTACACTGTATAGCACAGGGAAATATACACAAAATGTTATGATAAATCACAGAGAAAAAAATGTGACAATGAGTGTGTATATGTCCATGAATGATTGAAAAATTGTGCTGAACACTGGAATTTGACACAACACTGTAAAATGATTATGAATCAATAAAAATGTAAAAAAAATATTTTGTCTTTGTCAACTTCATGGAATCCTGTGTAATGATGTTTGGCAATGACTAGTTCAAAGATCAGGTTTTATCTGCATTCATAACACAGGGACAAGAGAGAATTTACTGCATACCTCTTTGGAATTTAGTGTGGCTGAAGGATGGGTTAGTGATTGGGTTCTAGAGATGGGGTTGTAGAGAGTCTGAGTAGTGTCTCCTGTAGATCGAATGTGGACGTTTTGACAGTCGTCTCTGCAGAACATTTTAAGCTGCTTTCCCCAGCATCATCTGCAGAAAAGCCTGAATGAGGCCCAGCAGCAGCAGCAGTTATAGCTACTTCCTTTTTGCGTTTTATTGGATAGAAATATTTTAACTCCAGGACCATCTGTCCAATAAGAAGAAGGAAAGGCAGGCATCATAAATATGGGGATAGATTATCTATGATAACCACAGAGTAACCTTTTTCTTTTGCTCTTAGCTGTGTCTGAAACTTCCTCCCTTTCCAAGTGAGCCTTGCAGCAGTGGTATCAGTGGCATGAACATCTGGAGCCCCTCAGGGAAGGACGGCACGGAGACATTATATAATTCCATGGGCTAGATGATCTTCAGGGCATGTCTGCAAAGCACTTGGGCACAGAAGCTGAGGAGAGACAGTAGAGAGGGGAAAGGGCAGATAAACATCTCTCACCAAGGGGAAGACAAGAGTGCACATCTGGGTATTCCAAACACCATTTTCCTGGGCATTTCCCAGTAAGAGGACCTGTTTTAAGGTGTAGGGTCACTTCCCTGTGCCATAGTTTCCATTTATAAGTACCTGATCTAGTAGATAGGACCTTGGACTTGGATTTAGAAATCCTGGTTCTAGTTCTGACTGCCACTCGTCAGCTGGGTGACTTAGGTTAACTCCTTTCCCTCTCTGGGCCTCAACTGCTTCGTGTGTAAGTAAGAAGATTGGATATAGAACCCACAAAATGCTGCTTCTGTGACATGGAGAGGCATTTGCCAACATTGCATAGGAATGAATTCTTGGCCAGCAGCTTTGGCAGGGCTGTTGAGAGCTTAGTCACACTTGTAAGTCGATGCAAGCAGAGGGTCACACCAGCTGCAGAATCCATGTACTACAGCAAAGCTATTCTTATTTTCCTTCTCTCTCTTTTCAACCTCCTTCTTTCCTTCTATGTCCACCACATTGGGCATGTTACTGCTTCCACCCACTGCCCTGCAAGTCCCTGAAAATCCTAAGCCTGCCTCAGTCCCAACCCTGTCACTTGATTTTTAAGGACCAAAGTCATCCTCACATGATGGGGTTTCAGGGGTAGTCACCATTATAGAGATAATACTATATGGATGACACTGTTACATATTTGGACATTATAGTCATGACCATCATTTACTGAGTACTTACATGTGTCAGGATTGGTACTAAGGGCTTTACTTAAATAACCACACTAATTATAGCTCATACTTACTAAGGCTTATTATGTGTTAGTGCCAGATACTCTTGTAGATACTTTACATGTACATTTAATCACCGAATCCTTGTAACTATCAATTGCAGTAGATAATAGCATTTTACAGATGATAAAACTGAAGCACAGAGAGGTTAAGTGACTTTTCCAATGTCACACAGGTAGTAAAGAGTAGAGCTGGACTTGAACCTACATAATCTGATGACAGAGTCCATGATTTTAACCACTACATTATATAGATTCCATTTTATAAAAGTTCTTTCAACTTTGTGAAATATTTACAATTTAACTACCCTGGTGTTACAGACAGACAAGCTGAACCTTAGAGTATGTAACTTGCTTTAGGTCACACAGCTGGAGCTAGGGTTTAAATTCAGGTATGACTGACTTTAAGCCCATGTTTCTAATCACTGAATCTTGTCGACAAATTCTCTGATGAAGCAGCCCCATGAGATAGCTCTCTCTGATCTTATCCTGCCCATCCGTCAGAGAGTGAAGAGAGTGAAGGCTCAGAGAAGTGAAATGTCTCACTTGAACTCACACAGGACTCCATACTTCAGTCTCTAGCTCCCTGCTCATTCATCCATACCTTATCCTCTGGCCCCAAAGAATGACCACCTTCCTTCCATTCCACACTGAGAGATGAAGCTGATCATGGAAATATTTATAGCAGAGAAAATACAGTGACTGACATTCTTGCTTTACTGTAAAGGACGGATAGGAGATGGCTTTTCTGAAAGCAGTCTTTGACAAAGGGAGAGGAAGACCACATGGAGACATCAAGTCCCTGAGTGGGAGGAGAAGAAGTGATGGATTGCTGAGAATCTGCACAGAAGGCGGAGGCTGAGGCCACTGACGTCAAACCTGCAGCTGCACAATTTTAACTGGGAACTGGTTCCATTTAATGCACACCTTTTCTGCATTGAATCAATCGTCTCTCTGTAAATTTGGGTTTCATGCAGCACAGATACATTTCCAACCCAGCCTCATTGCCAAGAATCCAGTTTCCATTCAGGGGGAGGGGTTGGATCTCCCTCCATCCATCTCACCAGGAGCTATTGAGCAGCCCTGTCTCCAAGCCGAGTCAGAGCGCACATGCGTACTGGAGAGGATGCGTGGGTTGGATTGAGTGGCTGGGGGGGATGCTGCAGATGGAGGTTGCTGGGCTGCATTTGGGGTCGAGCGGAGAGCTGAATCCCCTCGTCCCCATCTGCTTCCCCCAGCCTTGTCTGGCAGCCCAGTAGCCCTTAGTTCAGACAGAAGAGAGTGCTCGGCACTTCTGCTCCTAGCAATGAGCGGTCTGGGAGAAGGCGAGAGAGAACCGTCGCATTGCAGAGGCAGCTAAGGCAGCCTCTGGGCTCTCATGCCGGGGTGGAGCAAGGCAGAACAGAGAAGATGGGTGACCTTTTAGGAGCTGGCCAACTGGTCAGCAAGTGTGCTCTTTCAACCCATTTTCTTTTATGGGGTAGGGGGCAGGTGGGGTGGACAGAGCATTATTCCCATAGGTCTGGGAAGATTCAGAATGAGGCAGAGGTCAGGAATCAGGCAAGAGCTGAGGATGTCAGCTTTGGGAGACCTCCATGACTTGGGCTATTAGGGCATTTTCTGGTCACCATAGAGACCATGAGGTATTTTGGACTGAAGAGTAGGGGTGGGGAGGGGGCAAGATTCTTTTTGTTTGGTGGCTGGGAAAATAAGTGTCTAAGAACTAAATTTGGGGTTAAGATAATGAAGTCTGCCGCCTTGCTGCTGCACTCGTTTGCTCTGTGACCTGTGTGAATCATGTCACATCCCAGGGCCATATTAGCTACTCTGCTTCCCTTGTGGAATTGACTCAAGGATCAAGCAAAGTGCACCACAAACAGATTTGACATAACATTGTGAACATGGCAAATCCCACACCTCATTCTCTGTGAAGACCTGTACTGTGACTCCTCGAGAGGGCTGGGATCAGAGAAAGATCATGCCGCCCCATCTTGGAATTCATCTGTGCCCTTCGTAAGGCACTGCATGGCCGGGGCTGGGGGATGGCTTTTATACAGGTAATGACAGAGACAGAATGGATTGGTTGGATCACAATTTGTGGTGGGCAATGAGCAGAATCCTAGCCTCCAGTTCTTGGGGAATGGGGCTGTACCTGCTAGATAATACGGTGATTACCCCAACAGGTGAAGACTTAGGTTCTTGTCTACCCGAAAGACAAGTTTATAATCAGGACATGGTGCATTGTGCAGTGAAAGATTTTAAAAGATTTATTTTAAAAAAAGGACAAGTACACCTCTAAGAATGGGAGACTGGCTGATTCACGGGAGGAAGGGTGGCGGTTTTTGTCTCCCCTTTCTCTTATACCCTCACTTAGAGGTGGTTTCTTGGTTGATTGACGGCTCTTGTCCCTGGAATGCTTAGTCATGCTTGGCCCCTTTGCACATGTCCTTACCCATGGTGTACACAGGAAAATGCATGGTGAGGGGCGGGCTAAATATAATGTTAATTATAATACAATGAACATTGGGTTGTATCCAGTTAAGTCCTTTCTGCTGCTGCTGAGAAAGGTGGCTGTCGGGTTTTAACCAGTTTTTTGCTGGCGCTCATTTAGAAGTAAAGTCCTTTTATGCTGGAGGCAGGTACAGCGCCATCCTCGGGATCATCCTCCCTCTCCCCCATCTGCCTGGTGCCCCCACTTATCTGACTACGTAGCACTGCCATCCTAAGCTCTTGAATAATGGTGAGGTTTTCTCCACGAGGGCCAACATTTCCTTGCTGCCCCTGGTGCAGTCAGTTCTTACTCCTGGACAGCAGTCTGAGCACTTGATTAAGTCTCAGTGATGTGAGGCTGACCTGCAGCAGACAAACGTGACTGCCCAGAAAATGGGTGTTAGATCCAGGGAAGAGTGGATTTGAAGGTCAGCTAGCCCAGCTCTCCCATTTCATGGTCACAATGGCTTCTGTGTGTTCATCACTTAACCACGTGCCCATGCTGCTTACGTTCTTTCTACGCATTATCTCATGTGATTCTGTGAAGTCCGGACCTTTATTCTGTCCTCCAGGGGAGGGGCTTGAGTCATAAAGAAGTTAAGTAAGGTCAGAGGTCACACAGCTCCAAGTAGAAGAGGCAGGATTTGAGCCCAGGTCGGGGAAGCTAATGGCTGACGGTATCCAACTAGGGGCAGAGTTTGGCCAGTAGCACAGTATTTCAGAGCTAGCAAGAAATGTAGGGTTTTTCAGTGTTAATCTCCTCCTTGTATAGGTGGAGATACTGGGATGTGGAGAGGATAAGGCTATCCTGAGGTTCCCCAGTGAGTCACTGGCAATACAAGGATATGAACTCATGTCTCTTAACTATCCATCAATGCCCTTTTACTTAGGCTCCTCAAGTCTAGGTAAGTCCAGACTTAGTGACTTCCTTATTCATTCATCTTTCTATGAAACTAGAGAGCAAAAGAGAACTGACAAATTCTCTCCTCTAAGGTCATATATGAGATAGCTTATGAGAGTGACTTTTATTTTTATTAATTAATTAATTAATTAATTAATTATTGAAGTATCAGTTACAATGTGTCAGTTTCTGGTATACAGCACAATGTCCCAGTCGTACATATACATACATACATTTGTTTTCATTGAAGGTTATTACAAGATATTGAATGTAGTTTCCTGTGCTGTACAGCAGAAACTTCTAAAAATTTATTGTTATATATATTGGCTAACATTTGTAAATATGAGGGTGACTTTCAAAAACAGGTGAGTCTTTAAGCCAATAATTATGTGAGCAGAAACCTATAGCCCACTCTCTCAGTGTGGAATTGTGTCAGAGATACATCTTGCAAACCCAGAATCATGGTAAGCCAAAACAAAACAGCCAAAATAACAATACATACATGAGAAAACAATAAGTTAGTCAAGGCAGTCCTGCCTACCATTCCCTCCTATAATGGAATACTCCAGAGTAAACACGAAAAGGGAGATGTGAGAGACACGAGTTCAGCTGGCCTTGATTTCCATGGTTTCTCTTAGTGTAAACATTTTGCCACACTAAGTGTTATGTCAGTGATTAAAGATTTGAATTTTTGTGCACAGTGTGGTTGCTGTTTCTGCGTATTGCCATCCAGTGTTGATATAAAAGATTACATTGACTATATTATACTTAAAGAGAGATTTATGGGGTTTTCAAAGATAATTTTGATTAAGCATTATTTTTATTCTTTTCTCTGGTACTAGACTTTAAAAATTAACTCCATCTGTGAATATCCTGGAGAGGATGCTCAAATGCCTTCTAAGCCAGACTACCCTGGTGGCTGATAGTCCGTTGTTACTCCTTTGTTTAAAGGCAACAAAAACACATATGAAGAAAAACCTCAATACACAATTTATACTTTAGCATGGATTGATTTTCAAAAGCATTCAAAGCCTGAGGGCATGAGATATCGTACAGATACATTTTTGACTATGGAGGATAAGTGAAGAAAGAATGAAAAATATGGAAGACTAGATTAGGGATATCAAACTAAAAGACAAGATGGGAGGATGGAAAACCCATACGCCCATCTTATATTTTACTATAGGGCAGACCTACCAATGTCCCCTCCCCAAAATATTTGTTTTTCCTTCTGTCCCAGAAGTTAGCACCTGATATTTGAGTCCAACTTCTTTCTGCCATTCCTTCTGCTTTGGGAACTGAATTATTCCTTGTTGTAGGCAATGATTCTTAACTTTATCTACTCCCTTGGGTATGTAATGAAAACTGGAATCTCTTCTGGGACATACATGCATGTTTCTGAAGTTTACCTAGAAATCCAAGGGCCTTAAGGTTAGAAGTCTCTAGTTCATCTCACAGTATGTGTAATAAATGTAGGGTTAGGGGGTTGGGTCCTTGCCCTGGTTTTTACTAATCACCCACTATGTGTATTTGGGGAAAGTCTCTTTGAACATGAATTTTTCTATTTTTAGAATCAGGGGCTGATGCAAGATGCTGTGGACAGTGCTGTTCAAACCCTAATCCTCAGAGAAGCCCCGTGAAAAAGAATGGGGATAAGGGGTTGGGCTACGGGTAGGGCTCTTTGCTCTCCACCTTGAATCTGAGCAATTTCTGGCCATTGGAATGCTGTCTGGTTAACGCTGGAAATCGGAAGGGCTCAGTGTTACCTGGCTGGTTCTCTTAGTCCTTTATAGAGTGGGAGAGAGGAGTCAGGCTTCCTTTTAGGGTAAATGACTCTCACCGCCCCTGGACATGCTTGAATATTCATGTGCTTTCTTCTGCCCATTGCATTGTTCAGTCGTCCCAGCTGGCTTGTCTCCTGGGGCTGAGCCCTCGGCTCCTTTAGGAGAAGGTCAAGCTCTATTTCTGCTGGGTGGAACAGCTTGGTTTTGTTTAATTGCTCTAGAAGAATGGTGCTCCAGTTGAAGAGGCAGGAGGCGGGGAGAGACTGGGGGATGGATGCTCTGGCTCAGCTGTGGCCCTTTTGAGAGGTGAAAGGAAGATTTATGATGCCATTTGTCAACTGAAAGATGGATGGAGGTACCCAGACTCCGTGAACTCCGTGTTTGAAGTAGGAGGTTATGGTAATAAATGGGGCCCCTGGAGATGTAGCTGTTGGTGGTAGGGATCATCTCTCTTAATGGAGATGATTCCCAAGCCCCCTCCTTTCTCTCCTCTAATGGGCATTCTTTATTCCTCTGCTGAATCTGTCACTCTGTTTTGAATACAGCCAATTACTGATTGATTATCTGTGTTCATAAGGGGAGTGCCATCGTGCTGAGAAGAAATCTTTCTTGCTACTGTTCTGGAAAAATGGAACAATGGAAAATGCAAAAGCAGTTTATTTTTGGGTTCAGAATCCTCATGCTTTGTTTGAACTATTGGGAACATGTGCATACAATTGCCCCTTGTTTTATGACCTTTGATCTCCACTCTTTAGTACTACCCAGCCAGGAGCTGGAGGATAAGGAGGAGCTGGAAATGCTCTCCTTTAAAGAATGCCTCTAGCATATTAGATGGGATGTTATCCCTGGGAAGAGGTTTATGGAAACAGGAACCCCAAGATCAAATACTCTTGGGAGGCACTGCAGGCACATCATGGCCTTTACAGTTAAAACACACACTGGCATGAGGAAAGTTTGGGAAAGTCCTGTAGTAGAGAATACAGTTTTAAAGTTTCCCATCCGTTTGATTACAGATTCCTGTTGTTTTTTTTTTTTTTTTTGCATAATGCTTACTAACCCCCTGCAGATTTAGTGTTACTCAAAACTTACTTTAGGAAGCCTTGACATTGTTAAGCAGAATTGGCAATAACTAATGTCCAAACCAACCAAGTCCTCCAAGTGAAGTGTGGATTAAATGATTTCCAAGCTGGCATTGCTGTCGACTTGATGTACTTTTGCAGACTTGCCATATCTTATTTTTAAAATAATCCCAATAAGTGAAATTTATCCTGTTTAGTATGGGCCCTTATTGGACTGTGGCTATAAGTGGATGTGTTGTAGTAAAACCTTTGTTTAAAACCTGAGGTATAATGAAGTTTAATCAGCTCCACATATTTAAAGTGTATAATCTGATGTATTTTGCTGTATGTACACATCTATAAAACCATCACCTTATTTAAAATAACGAACATATGTATCACCCAGAAAGTTTCCTTATGCCCCCTTTAATCTTGTCCTTCTGTTCTGCCTATTCTTGTGCTGCCTCGCTCTTCCTTCACCCCCAAGCACCTGCAGTTTGCTTTCTGTCACTGTGGATTACTTTGCATTTTCTAGAGTTTTATACAAATAGAATTATGAAGTAATGTACTTTTTTTTTTTTGCCCTGGCTTCTTTCAGTATAATTATTTTGAGATTCATCCATGTTGGTGTGTGCATCAATAATTCATTCTTATGCTGAGTAGTAGTAATCCATTGCGTGGAATTTGTCAGTTCACCTTTTGTTGGACATTTGTATTGTTTCTAGTTATTAGCTGTCTCATATTAAACTGCCATGAATATTTGTGCACAAGTCTTTGTATGGACATATGTTTGTATTTCCAGGACATGTCTCTCTTGGTCATGATGTATTATCCTTTTTATATGTTACTGGATTAGATTTGCTAACATTTTGTTTAGAATTTTTGCACCTATGTTCATGAGAGAGATTGGTAGTTTCCCTTCCTGGTATGTCTCTGGTTTTGGTATTAGAGTAATGCTGGCCTTGTAAGATAAAATGAAAGTATTCCCCCTTCTTTAGTTTTCTGAAAGTGTGTAGAACTGGTATTGTTTTTTTTTTAAAATGTTTGGTAGAATTTACCATTGATGCCATCTGAGCCTGGAAGTTTCTTTGTGGGAATATTTTAACTATAAATTTACTATATTTAAGAGATACATGGTAATTTAGCTTTTTAATTTCTTTTTGAATAAGCATTGGTAGTTTGTATCTTTCAAGGAATTTGCTTATTTCATCCAAATGATCAAATATATTGGCATAAAGCTGTTATAACATTCCCTATTTTCTTTTTAATATCTGTAGAATGAATCTATGATGGTATCACTGTTCTCATTTCCGATTTTGGTAATTTGTGAGTTCTTTCTTGTTGATCAGTCATGCTAGGAGTTTATCAGTTTTATTAATCTTTGTAAAGAACCAGTTTGTGATTTTATTGATTTTTCTCTATTGTTTTTCTGTCTTCTATTTCATTGATTTCTGCTGTGGTCTTTATTATCTCTTTTCTGTTGGAAATTGAGATAATTAAGTTTCTCCTTTACTAGTATAGAGATTTAATGCTATACATTTCCCTCTCAGTGTTACTTTAGTGGCGTTGTATAAATTTGGATTTGTTGTGTTTTCAACCACATTCAGTTCAAATACGTCATGGCATCTTTATATGTAATAGCTAATTTCCATTTTGATTTCATATTTGACATGGATTGTTTAGAAGCATTTTGATTAGTTTCTAGATATTTTGGTATTTTTCAGATATATTTCTGTTACTGATTTCTAATTAGAGAATACTCCTTATATGACTTAAATTCTTTAAAATTTATTGTGACTTTTTTTTTAATGGCCCAGCATGCTGTATGTTGAAAAATATTCTGTGTGCACTTGAATAGAACACAGTTTTGCTGTTTTGGGGTAGAACGTTCTGTAAATGTCAATTAGGTTGACTTGTCTGATAGTTTTGTTTAAGTCTTCTTCTATATCCTTACTGGTTTTCAGCCTACTTGTTCTTTCAGTTATTGGGTAATTTTAATAAGAATTTTGAAATCTCTGACTATAGTTGTGTGTTTATCTATTTCTCCTTGCTGTTCTAGCAGTTTTTGCTTCATGCGTTTTGAAGCTCTGTTATTAAGTGCATAAACATTTAGAACTGTTGTGTTTTCTTAATGACTCTATACCTTTATCATTTTAAAGTGATTTTCTTTATCCCCGGTAATGTTCTTTGCTCTAGGATATATTTGATCTGATTTTAATGGTTTCTCCAAGTTTTTTTTGATTAATATTAGCATGATATATCTTTATCCATACTTTTAATTCATTTGCATCTTTATATTTAACGATGTTTCTTATAGGCAGTGTATAGTCAGGTCTTGCTTTTTTATCCAATCTGACAATTGCTGCTGTTTAATTGGGGAGTTATTAGACTGTTTACATTTGATATGATTATTGTTATGGTCAAGTTTAAATATGCTTTCTTATTATTTGTGTTTTTGTTTGTCCCTTTGTTATTCTCCCTTCTCTCTTTTTTCTTCTTTTGGATTAATTATGTTTTATGACATCTTTATTGGTTTGTAAGGCATAACTCTTTGTTTTATTATTTTGAGGTTTCTTTGGGGATAATAGTATACATTTTTAGTTTATCACAGTCTACCTTTAAGTGAGGCAATGTTACTTCCCATATGGTATACAAACCTTACAATAGTATACTTCCATTTCTCTCCTTCCAGAATTTGTGCTAATATTGTCACATATTTTATTTTCTCTTGTTTTAAGCTCCATGATTATTTTTGTTTGGAAAGTCAGTTGTCGTTTAAAGAGATTTAAATAATACAAAAAAAAATCTCCTATGCTTATCCACATTATCACCATTTCCAGTGCTTTTATTCTTTTATGTAGCTCCATACTGCTATTTACTGTTACTTTCCTTCTCTCCGAAGGACTTCCTTTAACATATCTTGTAAGACAAGCCTACTTGTGGTAAATTTTTTCAGGTTTTGTATGTCTGGAAGTCTTTATTTCATCTTCATTTTTAGAAGATATTTTTGCTGGGTGTAAAATTCTAGATTGATAGTTTTCCCATTATTTTAAACTTGTTGATCCACTGTGGCCTTGGTTGCATTGCTTCTGAGGAGAAATCTGCTGTTATCCCTATTTCTGAGTCTGTGTATGTAATGTTTCTTTTTTTCCTTCGGCTGCTTTTAAGATTTTTCTTTTTATCATTGTTTTGAGCAGTTTGATTCTGATCTGCCTATATGTAGTTTTCTTAATTGTTCTTTTAATACTTGGGGTTTGTTTAGCTTAGATCTGTGGGTATTATGAGTTAAATTGTGTACCTCTAAAGTTCATATGTTGAAGTTCTAACCTCCAGTACCTCAGAATTTGACCTTTTTTGGGAGTAAGGTTGTTGAAGATGTAATTAGCTAAGATGATGTTATTAGGGTGGACCCTAATATAATATGACTAGTGTCCTTATAAACGGGAAATTTGGACACGGACACAGACATAGGGGAAATGACATATGAAGATGAAGGCAGTGATTGGGGTAATGCTTATTTGAGTCAAATACCAAATATTGTAAGTAAACACCAGGGGAGAGGTATGGAACAGATTATTTCCCAGAGTCCTCTGAAGGAATTCACTCTGCTAACACCTTGATTTCAGATGCTGGCCTTCAGAACTGTAAGGTAATACATTTCTATTGTCTAAGCCACCCAGTTTATGGTACTTTGTTTTGGCAGCCTTTGTAAATTAATATGGTGGGTTTATAGTTTTCATAAAATACAGATAAATTTTGCCCATTTTTTCAAAATTATTTTGTCTACTCTACCTGCGCCCCCCCCCCCCTTCAAGAACCTGCAATACGTGGAGGTTAGGCCACCTCAGGTTTGGTTTTGTTTTTGAATCTTTTTTCTCTGTTTCATTCTGGGTAGTTGCTACTGACGTACAAAATTACTAATATTTTCTTCTACAATGCCTAATCTGCCTTTATTGTATTCAGTGTATTTTTCATCTCAGACTATAATTATAGTTTTCATTTCTAGAAGTTTGATTTTAGTCTTTATTTTATTTTAATGACTTACAGCCAGTTTACAATGTTGTGTCAATTTCTGGGGTACAGCATAGTGTTTCAGTCAGACATATACATACAGATATTTGTTTTCATATTCTTTTTCATTTTAGTCTTTAAAATTTTTCTTTCATATTACTAACATTTTTAGTTTTTCCTCTAGCCTTGTCACATATGGAATATAGTTACAATGTTTCAGTATGCTAGTCTGTTAATTCTAACAGCTATGTCAGTATTGGGTTGCTTTTGATTAGTTAATTTTTCTGCTTATTATGGCTCATGTTTTCCTGCTCATTTGCATGCCTGGTAGTTTTTGATTGCCTGACAGGTGCTGTGAATTTTACTTTGTTAGGTGCTGAATACTTTTTGTAGTCCCATAAATATTCTTGAGCTTTGTTTTGGAAGATACATAGTTAAGTAACTTAGAAACAGTTGGATTCTTTCAGGTCTTACTTTTAAGATTTGTTTAATGAGACCAGAGTGACTTTTATTCTAGGGCTTTTTATTCCCGCTACTGAGGCAAGACTCTTTTAAATTATCTACTCAGTGCGAAAGATAGTCACCTGAATAAATTGTGGAAGGAACTTTGGTGAATAGTGAAATCATCTCAGATATAACCTGGTTTAATATTGTTATTTTAGAGAATCAACCAGGGCCCAGAGAAAGTTAAGTGTTTCTCATGGACAAACAGTAAGTTTATGCCAGTAGCCTGGTCTCCTAATTCCTGTTTCATGGCATAGCCAGTTATCATGCCCATCATAGCCTTTGCCAGTCTGTTTTGCTTTTTATTTTTGTCTTTTTCGTTTTATCATTCATCATGCATGCTTGCTGAGAAAAGGAACCTAGTCTGTCTTGGTTATTACTATATTCCCAGAACCTAAAATATAACACCCTCCTCTGACCCAACGCAATGACACGTCTCAAGCCTTAAAGGTAAAATCCAGAGAATTAAGTTCTCACTTGATAAATTATGAAATTCATATGTGAAAAGGCTTAGATGTGGACAAAAATTTTAGGGAGAGGATAATAAGACTTAGACTTTAGGTCATAGTAATACAACTCAATTGAAGCAAACTAATACTCAATCAGGTTGTCTTGTGAGTATACATGCAAACAGTCTCATTATCTCAAGTATGTTTGAATGAAAGGAGTGAAGATTTGTGAGTACTTGTTGGGAAAAAAAAAATCTAGTGCCTGAAGTCATGAATCAAAAGAAGGTAGTTGGCTATAAAGAAGGTCCAGTTAAGGACAGGTGGTGAACATAAATAGAGGATGAAGACTAAGTAACTGGAAATTATGATTACAAATTATAATAGAAATATTACACACCTTGACAATGTGAAATAAGGAAACTACAAAAACTTGAATGTGGAAGGGGAAAATAAAGTGTAAGAATGTGAATTTTTATTATAGAGACTCAGATGACACTATCCAAAATTAAAACATGATTGTTAAAAAAAAAAAGGGTCGTAGCTTGAAAATGATCTTTCAGACTTTTCCTAATTAAGAGAGATATTTTAAGAGATCTATTTTTTGGAGTTAAAAAAAACCCTGTTTTCTATAGTTTAATAATTCCTCCTAATTACTTAATTTATTTCTGTTTAATTTGAGTATAATCATAATTATTATACTTCATTTTAAAGGTAGCCCTGTATTACAATAATTTTTATTAAGTTATGTGCATATTATATACATACACATACACAGTCATATACGTATCAAAATATCTAGAATTATGGTCACCTAATGTTACTGATAATTTATTGAAATAGTGGAGTTTAGCTGGCTATTTTTTCTCTAATTTGTATTTACTATATACCATGAGTTTTTTGTCATAATAATTATTTTTTGGTAAAAGTAACAATAAAATTATTTTTTAAAGCCACAACCCAGAGAAAATCAGTATTTCTTTCCATTCCCTTTTATATTCATATTCATATTTTTACACATTTTGAACCTTATCACATTTATGTTTACCTTCATTTGTTGTGCCCTTATTTTTCGAGGTATTATTCTATTGTATTCATGTTCTGATGTCAGAACTATTTTCAAAATTCTAATAATCTTTTTATATGCCATAATTTAATCATTTCATTGGGGATATTTATATTGCTTATAAAATTTTGCTGTTATAAATACTATAATAAGCATACATATTTGCCGGTATCTTGAATTATTGTTATTTTTTGAGTATTTAGAGAGATGTACTTGGTGGGGTGGCGTATTTACAGTAAAGGTTAAAGTAAAGGTAGATACACACTCCACAGACAGAGTGCAGGCTATTGCAGAAGGCAAGAAAGAGAAAGTGACCATGAGGTGTGGTGTTACTAGTTTTTCTATGCTAACAAGTGAGAGGATTATTCCAACACTTTGGGGAAGGGGTGGGGATTCCCAGGGATTGGGCTATCACCCTCTCTTTGACCTTTCATGCTTAGCTTCAGAACTGTCAAGGCTCTTGTGGGTGTGTCATTCACCATGCTAGTACATTACAGCGTATATTATGTAACTAAAGGTCCACCATAGGTGGAATCTCCTGCCATCTTGGGCCTCAGGGTCTATTGGGAGTTGACTTTTCTGCCCCCTTGGTGCTGATTGTTGTGTCATTCTTTTAATGACTGTGTCCTGCCTGCTTCCCTCCTGTCTCATTCCCCCTCAGAGGTTTTACTCCCACAGTCTTATGGGGGTGCAGAGGGGTGGTAATCCATCTTCTATAGCTACTTCAGGGCTGAATAGGGGTGTTGGCACTGCCTACCAGGGAGTAAAAATCTCTGAATGCCTAATCTAGGGGCCCCAGGGGCAGGACAGCTTTTTGTTTCCTAGGTCCGAGGACAGTATGGGCTGGAATCCTCGCACATCCATCATCTTGATATTCAACTGTTGTAACTTCTGTGACTTTTCTATGAATCTTCTTAAAGATGAAGTTACCTTTGCAACAGCATTAGAGTGCAAAAGACAGATAACTGTCTATGAACAACAAAAGACTTAAAAGCCGTGGTTAAACACCTGATTTGAATGTAATCGATAAAAAGACTTGTTTACAGTAACTAGGATTATGACTGATTATATTTAACCTAACATACCAAATTCTGTTTGGAAACTTAAGTTTTAGTCTTCCTCTCCTAAGCAGGCAAAGATAGGTAAACTTATACTTGCCTAGCAATTAATGTTTCAGTATTTTATAGATGACACAGATAGTTAGTTTTCTTTAACTTAGTTTTAAGTATCAAAATTTGGAGAGACTATTTTAGACACTTCCAAAACATGACTATTCCCAAAGAGTTTACCTAAAAGCTCTTATCTCATTTACATTTACTTTCCTTGAAAGTTTTTTTTCACATTGAGTTACTTTCCTTGCTGACAAATTTGCAGCAGATCTTATTTGATCTCTAATAAGCCTAGGTACAACAGAAGTGTTATGCTTCACATTGATGACTCTGAAGACATGTCTATATTAATTAAGCCAACGAACTTCAACACCACATTTGGATTTAATACTGAGTATTTTCCAGATCACTCTGAAATTCACTCTGGCAAGTTTTTTTATATTTCTGAGTATTCATATAAGCGCTTAAATTCCTTTAAGCCAGTTAAATAGAGCTATTTTACAAATTAATTTTGGCAGTACTATTCATCTTCGACACACAAAAATACAAAATACAGAGACTGCATAGCTTCCATTCCAAAATTTTAGCCATGAATCGAATATAATAATGTAAAAACCCACCAGTTACAAGAGGATGTATTCAAATTGGGTTTCTGGCAGATGGAACAAATCAAGGTCACTTGTCTAGATGGCTAAACCTTTTTACTAATATTTATGGAAAAGAGACAAGATTTCTGTTGTCCTTAACAAGTCAAGTTCCAAATTACTTACCCCCTTTCTTGAAATTTACATCTCAAAGGCATAGAAAAGGCAAGTTCCTCCCAGAAAGACTTTGTTTCCTTAAGGCCAGAAAAAAATTTTTTCCTAGATACTTATAAGTCTCTTAAGATAAGTAAGGGGGGTTTTGGAGTGGTAAAAGGATTGGTGGGCTTTGCATTATTTCTGGAGCCACACCTCTGGTCTTGTAAAGACTAGATTTGTAAAATAAGGACAATTTTGTTTTTCCCTCATTCAGCTTAGGGGAGAAGTTTTACCCCCAAAATTCCTATCAGGCTCCGAATATCAGCTATGTTCCATTTAGTCAGACTGGTGGCCTCCTATTTTGGAAATGTATTTACAAACACTTTTGAGGATCCTTTCTGGGTTTGAGAAGTTCTCTAATTATGGCCTTCAGTTCAGCCTTTGATGTCAAAAGGCTTGCCTAGAGCCCTAGGTGGTCTCATTTCTAATGGTAGCCTGACAGTAGTAGCTCTGCCAGGTACCTCACTGTTCGAGACAGCAGGGTTCCCTTGAGAAACAACATGAGGTGGAATGGAGACCTCCTCTGACTTGGTCCTGAGGCAGGCTTCCACGGCCAAGAGCAGTGATTTTTACCTGGGCAGGTGTCCTTTTTGTGAGGGTCCCCAAATTGGACTATTGTTTGGAATTTAGTGAGAAAGTCCCTTCCCAGCAAGGGGATGGAACACCCAGGCATGAGCCAAAACTGATCGGTAAAGGAAAAATTTTCTAGCAGGCAGCTAAGCGGGGTATAAATCACTTGGTTTTAGGGCTTTCCATTGATCCCCATTATTACACAGGATTGGGAGGATAAGGATCCAGGGAAATCAGTTAGCAGAGTACGCAGCTCCCGTATTCTAATAGGAAAATAACTTTCCTACCTGCCATGTCAGGGGTTACCCAAGGCTCCTCCAAAGAGATGACCAGGTGTCCTTTGGGAGTCAGGGAGTGTCAGTCAGCCAGTGCCCTGTCAGTCTTCAGTCCTCTCAACTGGGAGCCCCAAGCCCCCTTCAGGACTGGAGGCAGTCCCGCTTCCAGTGGCCTTCTCGTTTGCATATTGGGTAGGATCCTGCTGAGCTTTTCCCATATAGGAGGCATTTGTCCTTCCAGTGGCCCTCCTGGCCGCACTTAAAGCAGGTCCCTTCTCAGCAAGATAGTGTCTCTGATCCAGGCATCCTGAATCTTGTCCTCACCATGGGTCTTCAAAAGGGTGGGTAACCCTGAGGTGGTGCAGGGGTTAGGGCTGCTTCTAAGAATTATGCATTTCCCTGTTGTCCCTGAATCCTTCTTGTCTCTTTAACCTTATCTCTGTTAAATACTACAAATGCCAGATTCATGAGCTGATTCATGGGGGTTTTGGGTCCCATAGCTACCTAGATGGGCATTATGAATTGATGGTCTGGAAAACTGTCCCCTCTCAGAGTTGGGGGAGGTAGGAGTTCCTGGTTGTGGGCCTCAGGGAGATGGTTGAATTATTTTTTACCACAAATTTCTAGAAGAGAATTTATTAGGTCAAAATATGTGAAGATATTTAAAGCTCTGGAAATATAGTGCTGAATTGTTTATAATGGCTATATATAGGAAAGGTTTAGAAATACAGATTAGAACCTTTTGGGGAGAGATGAATTAGATGAATAATACCATGGGAATGGAAAAGAATAGGACTTACAGGGGAATCAGTTCTGTATGACTAATTGTGTTTTGGGGGAAATAAAATTTTTTTAGCAGAATGGAGTCATGTATTCATGAAGGACACGCCAAATATTTTGCCAGTTACAAAGGCAAGTCAAATGATAACTTCTAAGGTTGCTTATTTGTTCTTAACCTGAGTGAAGTCCATCAGTCATTCAGTCAGTCAATCAACAAATGTGTATTCATTTCAGTTCCCTCAGAACTTTGTAGACCTTGCTGAAGTATCTTCTGACGTGGAATGATCCATTATTGGGCCTGGATTCTCCATTCATGTCTTTATTGACTGAATTTAACTTTACATTAATTTTTTCTCAAGGAGAACATGGGGGTTTTGTACTCCCTGAGTTCTTCTATGTTAAAAAAAATTGCCTTTATACTTGAGAGATGAGTAGGTAGGATATATTATTCTTTGGTCATATTTTCTTTCTCTTAGAACTATGTACATATTCCTTGTGTTAAATTCTGGTTGTGGATGTTGCTGGGAAGAACTGTTAGATGAGCTTGATTATTTTTCCTTATAGAAGAAAAATGTATAAAGTATATTATATATATTATATAATATTATCTGTTATAAAATACATATTTTATATAATATTTTGCCTGTATGCATATATACATATGCATAGCATCTGGGTTTTGATACTTTGGTATCAATTTTTGTTTTACTATAGTGTGCTTTTTCAGTATACTGGTTTAGTTCTTCATTTCAGTAATAATTTCTATTTTATTGTTTATTTTATTTTTATTGAAGTATAGTCAGTTTACAATGTGTCAATTTCTGGTGTATAGCAGACTGGTGTTCAGTCATACATATAAATACCTATATTTGTTTTCACATTCTTTTTCATTATAGGTTACTACAAGATACTGAATATAGTTCTCTATGCTATACAGTATAAACTTATTATTTGTCTATTTCATATGTAGTAGTTAGTATCTGCAAATCTTGAACTCCCAGTTTATCACTTCCCACCCCCTTTCCCCGCTGGTAACCATAAGTTTGTTCTCTGTGTCTGTGAGTCTGTTTCTGTTTTGTGAATAAGTTCATTTGTCTTTTGTTTTTAGATTCCACATGTAAGTGATATCATGGTATTTTTCTTTCTCTTTCTGGCTTACTTCACTTAGAATGATGATCTCCAGGTTTACCCATGTTGCTGCAAAATAGTATTATTTTGTTCTTTCTTATGGCTGAGTAGTATTCAGCTGTATAAATATACCACAGCTTCTGTATCCAGTCATCTGTTGATGGATATTTAGGTTGTCTCCATGTTGTCTTTTAATGGTTGACTATCTTTTCAGGGATACCAGTTATCTTTTTAAGTTAGATCACCTTTGTTCTCCATATTGATTGTCTTGTAATTGTTTTGATTTTGTTCTTTATTTCTTTCATTGTAATTGTATTAAACCTTTGTTCCTTGTCAATAATTTATGTTACAACTATGTCTTTCTGGTTTCTTTTGTTTCTAATTTACTTACCAGTTTTATGATAATGGTACCTTGGCTCTTAATTTGTTTCCAAAGCCATATAATCAGCCATTTAATCTCTTTCTGTTCTTTTATCATTTGGCATCTGAGTTCTTTTTTTATTAAGTCTTACTAAAATTTAAGTAGTATGAAGCACTTATGGAGACATTCCTGTTTCATGGAGCATGTTTTCTTCCACATACGATTCTTCAACTGTCTTTTGTATACAACTTTCCATTCTTTTAATATTTTACTATAGTATGTTTGTATACTTGCCATACTTCTTTATTTTTAAAATTTTGCCTACAGTTAGTGTGAGAAGTTCTAGTTAGTCTTCTGGTTGCTTTATATAACATGAATGAATTTTCTGACTCTTTATAATCTATTTGTCTTTTTTGAGTAGTGGTGAGCCCAGTATTTTTAAATCGAATTGGCTTAGGTGTGACAGAAGATTGGAAGCTGGTGCTAAGGGAGTTATTCATGCTTAGATTTTATGTTAAAAATCAATAAAAACAGCATATGTAAAGATGGGGGTACAAAATAATTTCCATAACACAGGACAATGGAGATATTTGCCTGATATGTATAATGTGATCATATGACTGCTATTGATCAGCAAAATTGAAATTGGACCCTGATCTCTTTTCTGAGATTTTGTTAGTCTCATTTGTGGTAATGTTTCTTAATTTCATGATGGGGTGGGAATGGCACACTATTCTCCTGAAACTGAAATTGTTCCCCAGTTTCCTCATGGAGACTTGAATCTTTTCTTCTGAGAAAAGAAGTTAACTCAGTTTTCACCCCTACTTTCTGTCAATCATTTACATCAGTTTCCTCAACATTCTTTAAATCAGGAAGAGGGATAGTCTTTCATAGGATGACAGGGAGATGGGAGTATAGTACCTTTTTTCTGTTTCTACCATCTCAAAAGCCTAGATGCTACTTACGCTTTTGCATTTTTATTAATTTTTACTATTTGGGAGCACTATTAAGTATTAGGGGAGATAGTGTCTATGAATAATTATTCTGCCATATCCACCTAGACTCCTTGGCTGTTATGTTTGTAAGTAATTTAAATATTAAAAAGCACTTGTATGTGTGCAGTTGTTTCGGATAAGCTTATATTACTTTAAACAAATTGATTTTTAAATTAAAGTATATAATTCACGTATAACATTGTATTAGTTTCAGGTGTATAATATCATAATTCAATATTTGCGTGTATTGTGAAATTATCACAATTATAGTGAACATCTGTCACCAAACATAGTTACAGTTGTTTTTTTGATGAGGACTTTTAAGATCCACTCTCTTAACAACTTTCAGAATACAACACAGTATTATTAACTATAATCATCGTGTTGTACATTACACACCTCTGATTTATTTATTTTATAACTGAAAGTTTGTACATTTTGACCTTATTTACCCATTTTACCCACCCCCCAACCCCTCGTCTCTGGCAGCCACCAGACTATTCTCTGTATCTATGATCTTGGTTTATTTTTCTTTTTTATATACCACAAATAAGTAAGATCATATAGTATTTGTGTTTTTCTGTCTGACTTAATTCACTTAACATAGTGCCTTGAAGCTCCATCCATGTTATTGCAAATACAAGACTTGCTTCTTTTTTGTGGCTGAATAATATTCCATTATTTATATCCATTACACACATCCCTCCCCCATTTTCTTTATCCATTCATCCATCGATGAACACTTAGATTGTTTCCATATCTTGACTATTGTAGATAAAGCTGCAATGAACATGGGGCTGCAGATAACTTTTTCAGCTAGTGTTTTTGTTTTCTTTGGATAAATTGATTTTTCTTTTTCTTTTTTTCTTTTTTTTTTTTTGGTGGCAACTCTATACTGTTTTCTAATTAGTAGCTGCACTAATTTGTATTCCCACCAACAGTACATGAGAGTTCCGTTTTCTCCACATCCTCACCAATACTTGTTATTTCTTGTCTTTTTGATAATCACCATTGTAACAGGTGTGAGGTGACATCTCATTGTGGTTTTGATTTGCATTTCCTTAATGATTAGTGGTGTTGGACATCTTTTTATGTATTTGTTGGCCATCTGTGTATCTTCTTCGGAAAAGTTTTTCTGATCCTCTGCCCATTTTAAGATTGGATTATTTATTTATTTTTTGCTATTGAATTGTATGAGTTCTTTATCTGTTTTGGATAGTAACCCCTTAACAGATATGTCATTTACGAATACTATTTTTCCATTCAATAGCTTGCCTTTTCATTTTTGTTGATGATTTCCTTCGCTGTTACATTACTTTTATAAATAAAAAGTCATCTCACAAATTTCATATTTTATCTCTTATTCAAGGACTACTTTAATTACTTCTTTCAAGAAAATTTCTCTGGTATCCCTAGTCCAAATAACTTCTCTTTTCACTGAATTTTCATGGCATCTTTCTATTCATTTACAATATATTTTATTAACTGCTATCACGGCCTGAACACATCTTTAGGTGCTGGAAATATAATATATAAAACACAATTTTCTTCTCATGATACTAACATTTCAGTGACTTGTGTTAGGGAGGAAACTTGACCCATCACCTATTTTAACTATTTGGTTCTAAACATTTTAGCTTATTGAGGTGAGAGTATTTTATTTGCTGATATATTATCCCCCACACAATCTCGTACAATGTAGAGCACACAGTGGGAGCTGGTAAATATCTGTTGAATTAACGAATTCAAAACGAATGTCTTACTAGCTGGTATGTGGAAAGACAATGCTTCAGAGAAAGACGCAGGTAAGATTTCAGGCCTATTTGGCTGAGAAGATGCTTACATAGGCAGTTTTAATAGACTCTCAGTGGTACAGGCATGTAAAAATAACAACATGAAGCTCAGGTGGGTGGTCAAGGCTAAGAAATGATGGGCACAGAGACTGTCAGTCATTATTGGAGCAGAAGGAGCCTGAAAGGGTCCCTAGAGTAGGAAGTTTAAGCCAAGTTTCAGTGTTCTGCCCTCTCTCCAAGCTGTAAACTTCTGTACACATTACCCAGCACAGAATGTGCAAAATCATTTGTAACTAACTCTCAGGGGGAAAGGCAGGAGCACGCAGAGACTTAGAAAGAGCTGAATTCTTAAAATTAATTTCATTCTGGAAAGGCTGAGCTGGGACATTTTCCTGTTTTATTATAAGACTGCCATGTGGCTAGCTTTTGGCAAAATAGGGCTGACATTTTTTCAAAATAGGATCTTCACAGGCATATCACTTAAAGCATTAAGTAATGAAATATCATTCTTTGTAATTATGCGACCAAGAGCAAAAAGGAACCAGACATGAGAACTAAAGAAACTAGGAAGCTAGCATAATAAAACTGTTTCCTTATATTTTGCTTTTTAGATATCTAGAATCTAGGCTCATGTAAAGGACTGTCTATGAGGTCCTTTTATACAGTTAGTGTTCAGTAAATGCTATTATTTTTTATTGTAAAAGAAGCAGAGTATATTATCCTTGGGGACTTGACAATGTAGAAAACAAGAGAAAGTCTTAGGGAGGAAGAAAAAGACTTGAGCAAGACCTTGAAATAAATGGGGAAAACTGACTCAGTCCTCTGGAATGAATGCAGTTTTGAATAAGCTAATGTATTTTCAAGACTATTTGACATAGAGTTGAAAGGGTCATCTAGTCCAGTGTTTTGACAAATGTGATGATTTTAGTTGGTCTGAGGTCAAATATCATTTTAATGATTGTGTATATACTTTGGAGTGTATTGGGGGGAAAATCAACTCCACATTCATTTATATGAAAAAGTAGCCTAATCACAAAGAAATACTAAGTAAATAATAATACTGGAAAAATTTAAAAGTGGAGGTTATGGCTTTCAGAATAAAAGTGGAGGTTATGGCTTCCATCAGCCTAATGATCTATAGAATGTCTCCAAAGGATATTAAATTAATTAGCCAAAGACTATTGTGTATATTCCTGAACATCTGTGGGTGCTTTCTTTAGGGTGTTTGGATGGAGCTTCTATGATGAAATTGTAGCAGGAAAAGCACTGTTATTGTCATAGAGATGACAAATGGTGAGAGACTCCAGATTGACAACAAGGACTCAGCATTCAGGAGTCCAGTGGATTCTCTGGGATTATAAATACATGCTGACATGAGGAAGGAGGGCTGTGCTGTACATATACTCTGTTTAGAGAAGGCTTAAGTTGGGAGGAACGAAAGATTGTTTTTCCTGTAGTGATCTTTCAGAATCAAATCTCAGCCAAAAAATCCCAGAAGAGAAAGTGAAACCTCTCTTTAGCAGGATAATTGAACAGGAGAGGAGCAGACCAAAAATATATGGCCATCATACAGAGTTACCAAGAAAGTGAGGGATTCCTCCCAAATTAAAGTTCATATTGGATGACAAAGATCACACACACGCACACAAAGCGGGTCTTAGATGAAGTGTAATAAGAGTAACCTAGACCAAAATCATGTTCACCATAGGAGGATAGTAAGCAGGGAATAAGGTGGAGTGGATGGATGGGGCTACCTCCTCACAACATAGATCACTTCAGTATTAGACAACTCCCGTCCTTGTTAACTCTGAGTTGTGTTTTTTTTTCTCTTTAGGTTAAGCAATCCTAATTCTCATAATTATTTCTGACTTGACACTGTCTTAGTTGCTTTTTCTTTGGATGATATCTAGTGATACAGAAAGATAATGACAGAAGAAAACAGACATCATCTGATTTGAGGTTTATCAGACTAATAGTGCTAGAACTCCTTTTCTTATCTTCCTTCTCTGTTTTCTTCTTCTTCTTCTTCTTTTTTTTAAAGAAATTCTTTGTAGGACTGCAGTCATAAGAGATAAGAAAGAAGCTTTCCTGGCTGAAGAGCATAATGAGGAAAGCACAGAGCCTTATAGGTCAATCTATTCTATAGCAGTTTTTTTTTCCTTTTTTTCTTCTCCCCCTCCCTTTCCCCCTCTCCTCCTTCTCCTCCTCCTTCTCCTCCTCCTCCTTCTTCCCCCCCTCCCCCAATTCTGCTGTTCTTCCAAACACAGTCTGAAAAACATTCGTTTCCATTATACATTGCTGGTTGTTTCTGATTGGTACATAAGCTACCCAATTTCTAGTGGCTTCAAACAATGATTTATTATTATCTATCATGTTTTTGTATGTTAACTAGGCTTAGCTGCTTGTTTCTTTTTTGAGGTCTCTCATGGTTGCTTTCAGATGGCATATAGAGTCATTGGGAGAGTTCTTCAGTTTAATATCTCTGGCTTGAGCTGGGATGGTTGGAGGAGCTAAGGGTTGGTTGGGTATCTCTCTTTTACTCTAGCCTCTCCATTTGACTAGGTTGTTCTTCCTCACAGTATGGTGGTCTCACAGGGTGGCTGGATCCCTCCAGAGGGAGCATTCTAAGAGCACCAGACAGAAGCCTCAAGGCTTCTAATGACCTGCCTTTGGAAATTACACAGTATCAGTTTCACCATTTTATTTGTCAAAGAAATAAGGGACAAGTCCAAATACAAGGGGGTGAAAGTTCCACCTCTCGAAGGGGAAATAACTTGTGTATAGGGAGGCAAGATATTAATGGTAGCCACTTTGAGACTTGCTACCACAGGTAATGTTAAGCCCAGAGAAGGCAAAGACTTAACCTAAGACCACAGAGCCAATAATGGCAAAGCCAAAATTAGAGCCAAAATCATAGAAGATGAAATCCATTTTCTGAGACAGTCTTAGTTCCAGGTCCTCTTATCCAATACTGAAAATCAAAAATCTTTTCCTGTTCATTGTAGACTTGGGAAGCTTTATATTAAAAGATGCCACTGTAATTGGCATGGATTTGATTTAAAAAGTTACAAGTTACAAAAACAAGTAAAGAAAAGAAACCATTTATAATTGCATTAGAGAACATTGAGGGCTTAGAAACAAATTTAGCAAAATATGTGAAAGGCTTATAAAGAGAAAATGTGAAGCTTACTAAAGACATATTAAAGAATACCTAGAGTAATGAGACATTTATTTAGGAGAAGATATACCACATTCATGGATAGAAATTCTTAATATTATAGAGCCAGTTCTCCTAAACTTGTTCTATAGATTCAATGGATTTCCAGTGAAAATTACAATAGTTTTTTTCCCTCACAGAAGTTGATAAGATAATTCTAAAATTTACATGAAATAGTAAAGGCTGACAATAGCCAGGACACTTGTGTAGAAGAGGAGCAGAAAGATATGTAAAATTATGTTCACAGCGGCAGTGTTCATAATTGCAAAAACCTGGAAATGGTCCAAGTGCCGGTGTATGAACAAATGGTGTTATATTCACAGAGCTGAATCTTATACAGTCATCAAAGCAATGAATTACAGGGACATGTAAGAGTATGGCTGAATCTTAGCAACTTAATATAAAGGATTTGAAAAGCATGTACTCACATGTTCATACAACTTGATAATTATTTTATAAAATTAACTGTGATAAAATACTTGAAAGAATTCAGATGGATATAAGAAACTGTAAGAAGAAAAGCAAGCTACTTATGAATACAAGATTTAGGATGATTATCTCGGGTAAGGGAAGAGAACAGGATGAGACGAGGCTCATGTGGTTAGATGTAAGTTATTAAAGGTGTATCTTTTGCTTTGAGTGGTGGGTTAAAGATGCTAAATAAATTAAAATATATTGAAATAACATAATATAGGTCCTTTGGTAATTTTTAATTGAATTATTTGGGTTTTTTGCTATTGAGTCATGTGAGTTCCTTGTATGTTTTATTTATTAGCCCCTTATTGGATATGTGGTTTGCAAATATTTTCAACTATTCCTGGATAAACACTTTTCCAAAGAAGACATACAAGTGACCAATAGGTATATGAGAAGGTACTCAAATCACTAACCATTAGGAAAATGCAAAATCAAAACCACAGTAAGCTATCACCTCACACCTACTGGAATGGCTATTATATAAAAGATGAGTGACAATAGATATTGGTGAGGTTGTGAGAAAAAGGGACCCTTGTACACTGTTGGTGGGAATATAAATTGGTGCAGCTATTATGAGAAACAGTATGGAACTTCTTCAAAAAATTAAAAATACAACTACCATATGATTCAGCAATTCCATTTCTGAGTATATGTCCAAAGGAGACAGAATCAGTATATCAAAGCGATACCTGCACTCCCGTGTTCACTGCAGCATTGTTCATAATAGCCAAGATATGGAAATAACCTAAGTGTCTGTAGATAGATAAATGGATAAAAAAAACATGGTATATATATCTGAATGGAATATTACCTGCCTATAAAAAGGAAGGAAATCCTGCCATTTGCAATAATGTGGATGAAACTGGAAGACATTATGCTAAAATGAAGTAAGCCAGACAGAGAAAGATAAATACTGCATGGTATCAGTTATATGTGGAATCTGGGAGAAAAAAAGCCAATTTCATAAAAATAGAGAGTAGGATGCTGGTTGCCAGGGCCTGGGGGGAGGAGGGAAAAGGAAAGATATTGATCAAAGGGTACGAATTTTCAGTTATAGCAGAATAAATTTTGAAAATCTAATGTATAGCATGGTGACTATAGTTGATAATGCAGTATTCTACACTTGAAATTTACTGAATCACACACACAGAGTTAACTATATACAAGGTGATAGGTGTGTTAATGATCTTGATTGAGGTAATCATTTAATAATACAGTGAATATATAAAATCAACTTGTTTTTATTTAAACTATATATACAGTTACATTTATCAATTATTCTTTAGTAAAGCTTGAAAAATATTACCAAATACACAAAAGCAGGCCATGCTGGGGCCAGTGATGAGACCAAGAATTATGATTAATCTCATTCTATGCACTATTCTATGTCCAACAAACCAATCAACCAACCAACCCACCTACCCAGCCTTGCTAAATATTGCTAAGTATAGATAATCTTCCCCTCAGTTGAAGAAGGTAAGCTGGCCTTTGGAAAGTTATGAGGTTGGGTCAGTTTGTCTTTGCTGCCTGTCCATTGGCAGAGCTTGTGCCTCTTTTTAGCTGTCTCACGGGGTGTAGAATGATTGACATTTGGAGTTGGAATGGTCCTAATCTTCCAGTTACACTCCTCATTCTTAACAGGAGGAAACCGAGAATGAGAGGTCATGGGGCAGTAAAATGCAATCAAGCCAGGACAAGAATATAAATCATATTACTCCTTGCTAACTTTGTCGTTTTTATTAATCAAGTTTTAAATCATTGATGCACTATCAATAGGTGTGTACAGTGAACTGAGTGCCAGAAAATGGCAGATCATTCACTCACCCATCAAATAGTTACTGAGCATTGCTATGTGCCAGGTACTACATGAGGGCCAGGGACCCATCAGTAAGGGAAATGGGATCCCTGCCCTCAAAGAGTCTGCAGACTGACCAAGTTCATGCAGTTTATTCTATGTACTTAACCTCTAGTAGATTATGACTTTAATTGCTAGTATACTTTCTTGGGATTAAATTACAGTTTATCTTTTAAGTTTCAACTGGAGTCACACTCTCTCTCTCTCTCTCTCTCTCTCTCTCTCTCTCTCTCTCTCTCTCACACACACACACACACACACACAAAGACTGATTAAGCACTTGTTTGAAAGTTTCAATATAAGCACTCTCAAACTTCCTAGGATCCATATTTATTCTCCCCTCTCCTAACAGTGTAAAGAAGGTGATAAGATTTAGGAGAACAATAGTTCTATGGAGATTGAGCAACTGTTAACTTTCTTCATGATACTCATTAACATGTGATAGCTATCTCCTAAAAGACAGAAGGCAGAATTATACTGAACCTGCACTACAGTGTTTCTAGTTTCTCTATTTCTAGGTTCCATCAGATTGGAAGGAGAGAAGTAAGTCAGGTTTACAGTGGCTAGAAGGAACCTGAGAAATAATTTTCTCATTTTGTAACTGAGGAAGGCTGCAGAGGGAGGAAATATCTCGGGGGGTAGTCTGGGTAGAGCTCTCATTAATTATGAGGAGGATGATGTACTGACCTGCTTTGAGAGTTTTATGTATCAGCTCGGCTAGGCTAAGTACTCAGCTATTTAGTGAACTACTGATCTAGGTGTTGCTCTGAGGGCATTTTATATATGTGGTTAACATCTATGACCAGTTGACTTTAAGGAAAGGAGATTACCTTTGGCAATGTGAGTGGGCTTCATCCAATTAATTGAAGGCCTTCAGAGCAAAGACATTTCTGGGAGAGGAAGAAACTGTCTCAAGACTGCAGCTCAACTCCTGCCTGAGTTTCCAGCCTGCTGTCCTGCCCTACAGATGGAGGACTTGCCAGTCTCAACAATTTTATGAGCTGATTCCTTAAAATAAATCTTTTTATACACAAACACACACACACACTCTTGATTCTGTTTCTGTAGAGAAGCCTGTCTGAGACTCTTGCCTAGCAAAATGAAAGAGGAGTACTGGGAAACTGGAGTTGTTGTCTTGGCTTTGCCATTAACCAGTTAGATGAACTCGGTCACTCTATAGACTCCTTGAGGGCAGGGACTGCATTTCCCTTACTGATAGTTCCCTGGCATTTACGTAGTGTCTGGCACACAGCGAGGCTCTGTAAGTATTCCGTGGGTGAATGAATCATCTGCTTTTTTTCTGAGGCTCAGTTTTTATTTCTATAAAATGAGAAGGTTGGTCTAACTAAATTCTCTGAGGCTCTTCCCAAAACATAGAGTGGCAATTAGAAGACTGGGTCTGGATTTAGGTGTAATGGGTTGGGATCTTAGTCTTACCACTTAATGACCATGGGTAAGTTACTTTAACTAATCTGGGTCTCAAGTTCCTCATCTGCAAAATGAGAGGGGTTTTTTGTTTGTTTTTATTTTTCACTTGACGTATAGTCTGTTACAGTGTGTCAATTTCTGGTGTACAGAATAATGTTTCATATATTCTTTTCTGTATTCTTTTTCATTATAGGTTACCAAAAGATAATTGAATATAGTTTCCTGTGCTATACTGAACAATTTTTTTTTACCAATTTTTAAAATCTATTTTATATATAGTAGTTATTATTTGCAAATCTCAAACTCCCAGTGTATCCTTTCCCACCCTTTCCCCCCTGGTAACCAAAAGTCTGTTTATTACGTCTGTGAGTTTGTTTCTGTTTTATAGATAAGTTCATTAGTGTCTTTTTTTTTAAGATTCCACAGGAGTGATAGATGGTATTTTTCCTTCTCTTTTTAGCTTATTTCACTTAGAATGATGATCTCCAGATCCATCCATGTTGCTGCAAATAACATTATTTTATTCTTTTTCATAGCTGAGTAGTATTCCATTATATGAATATACCACAACTTCTTTATCCAGTCATCTGGTGTTGGACATTTAGATTGTTTCCATGTTTTAACTATTTTATTTAGTAACAATGCCTTTTCATTAGACTTGTAGTGAGGATTAAATGAGGTAATGCTTAGTACTGAGTGCTGTACCTGGCTCAGAAAACATATCACTAGGTATCAGCTACTATCAACACCACCACCACCACCATCATCGTCATTGTCATCATCATCATCTCTGTGATTCACTATCTTTTAAACATCTTTCTCTAGGTCTGGGAGTCTCTGGAGAATGTTCTGACTTGGAAACAGGGATAGAAGAGGTATATATACAACTACCAAAAGTTAGAAATTGAATCAGAGGGCCAATATGAAGGCAGAGATGCACACAGTAGCCCAAAGAAGTTGCTACTTAGTATCTCAGAAATTCAGAGATAAATTCTGGTAGTGTTGGGTTTTTTGTAAACCTTCTCCTGTAGAGGGAATTCAGCTCACTGTGTGGTTGGCCCTGAGCCTGCCGGTACATGAATGCTTGGATGAATAGGAGTCAGAGTCATCTTGGTGGTTTGTAGCAGAGATCATGTGGTTGAATCGAATTTACAGAGCACACACAAGTAGACCTCACCATCTTGGGGCAAGTCTCACCATACTCTCTTGCTATTTCTGCAGGAGGTAGAGAATCTGGGTGTAGGGCAGCACCATTTCCTGCCTCAAATTACATAACAAGTTTGATGAAACAGTCACAACCTGACTTTGCAGAGTCTGATTGCTTGTATAGTAGTGCTGCTGGAGCCAGGAGATGCAAGGCTGGGTCTTCTCTGTCTTTTTGGATAAGCCCTAGATAGGCATTGTGACATGTAGGATCCAGGAGCTGGAGGTTCTCTGCCTCTCCCAGTGACTCATCCCTTCCCATCTCTGGGCCTCATGTTTCCTACCTGTTTAGTGAGGATGTGGGAGTAAACAGTCTGTAAATTTCTTCTTAGCTCCAAAAGTCTAAGCTCTTGGGTGACACATGTGTCCTAACACTCTTAAGTGCTTTTGATATGTTGTTTTACTCTACTCCCACAACAGATTTTACAGGTATATATTTTATTCCCATTGCACAGGTGAAAAACGGACGTTAAAAAAGTTAAATGAATTGCCTAAGGTCACTTGGCTGATTACTGTCAGGGCTGGGTTTCAAACCCAGAATTATATAATGTCCAAATCCATGTTTATAGATACAGTCTTCCCTAAAAATTTGTCTAACAAATGTGTAAAGAACTCTGGATCTGGGTTGCCTGAGCTATTAAGGGGTGAAGCACTATTAATTGAGTTTATTCTCCCTGGAACCCATCCTGCTCTGTCCCAGTATACTCAACCCTTCTTTTCTGGGCAAGGCAGGTAGTTGCTCAGGGCATGTACAAGCCTTTCAACACAGCAGAGATGTCAATGCCTCCTTCTGTTTTCCTGGCTGGTCTGGGTCTCAGCCAAATGTGCTGCCCAGGACGTTTGGCAAACTAACCTCAGGTTCAGTTAGGTGTGTAAAGAGTAAGTAAATAGCTCAATGGACAACATAACAAAGTCAAACATATGGACTTAGCCCTCATATGTATTGTACCCTGAGCAATGGGGTTTGGCATTAAATGGAGTTAGGGACATACTGGGTCACAGATGGGAGCTGGAACTCAGGCTTAGTTTCTTATTGGTGAAGTGAGTCAGGTTGGGCAAAAGGGTCCCAGGATTTCCCATGAGGAGACATGGAGCATGATTCCAAGGAGAGAACCATAAATATCTGTCTAGATTTGATGCTAAGCCAGAAACCAAAGTAGGAAACAGTCATCTAAATTTCCCCCAAAGTCCGCTGCTGTCTTGGCCAGCTGCATACTTTGTATCACATTGTGCTATTTTATTTTCTTCACACCACCTAACATCATCTGACATTATTTTGTCCATTTACTTATTTATTGTCTTGTTTCTCTGCCCAGAATGTAAACATTTGAGATCAGAATCTTATCTTTTTTGTTCACTGTTGGATCATCAGCTTCTAGAATGGTTGGTTCAATATATATTTGTCAAATGAATGAACAAATGAAAAAAATCCTTTCTCTAGGGGACATCAGAAGGGCACCAGGCAACTGGTAGATACGTAGATTAGTTTTATTCTTTCTCTTGGCCATTGACCAAACACCTTTCAATATCATGAGATGATAGTGGAAAGGGAAAGTTGGATTAAAAATGATTATGGTCCCTCTCTGATCTAAGCTTCAATACGCTATGATTTGTCTTCTAAAAGCTCCCTTCTAGTGATAGTCAATGATTTCATATGCTTAAAGTTATGAATTTATGGAGTTTGTAGAGAGTAGCCAGGAGAAAGAGGGTTACATTTGGTTAATCAATAATTTTAAAATGAGCATGGATGGTTTTATTCAGCCTACCCTTTCATCCACCTGTAATAACTGGGACACATAATAACCAATCTTGAGTTTAGGGTTACAAAATCTGGGCTCTAGCCTTGTTTCTGTCACTAGCTCTCTGGGTGAGCTTGGGGAGCTTACTACACCTCTCTGTCATCCTATAAGTTTGTGTTGAGCACTTGCTAGATGATGTGTTTCAATCTAGATGATGGGGATACATCTATGAGGAGAAACCCAATCTTTACCCTCATTGAGTTGTGGGGGGTGGTATAGACAATAGAAATGTAAGGAAATAAGAACATTTAAGATAGTGATAAGTGCCACGAATAAAATTATAGATATATGATAGATAAATGGAAGGAAGGAAAGGAGAGAAGGGAAGTAGGGAAGAAAAGGAAGGAAAGTAAACCAAGATAAAGGACAGTGTGGACTGAGTAGGGAGTCGGTGAGGGAATGCCTTTTCATGGGAGCAATATAAAAGCTCCAGAAATTGAGTAACAAGTGGAAGTCAGCTGGAAAATCTAGAAGATCTTCCCAGACAAGTCCAAACCTTTGAAGGAAGAACGAGTTCCACTTATTTTAGGAACAAAATGAAGTCCAGTGTGGCTGGTGTGTAGTGAGTAGAGGAGAGAGACTGGGTTGGATCACCTAAGGCTGTAGACAAGGAGTTTCCGTTGTTTTTTTATGCCGTGGAAAGTCATCCATCTTTTATCTGACTGATTCTTCCTTTTCTTTTACATCTCTTAACTTTGGAGTATCCTAGGGTCCAGTCTGTGAACCCTTCTCTCCTCTTTCTATACAGGCTTGCTCTCTAGGAGATCTCATCTAGCTCCTTGACTTTAAGAACCATCCATGTTATCTTTCTACCCCTGGTTTTATACCTGTGGAGCAGACCTCTCCTCTGCACTACAGACTTGTATATGCAATTGCCTACTCACTGCCTCCACTTCCATGTCTTAAAGTGAACTCAGACTAAAAAACATGCAAATCCGAATTCCTGATCTTCTGTCCCACAAGTGTGCTTCACTCATAGTTTCCTCTGACTCTGGGAAAAATGAATTCACCTGTCCAGTTTCTTGGGTCAAATAGCTGGGGTCATCTTTGATGCCCCAGCCCCCAGATATCCACTCTGTTAGCAAACTCTGGTGGTTCTGCCTTCAAATTCTGTCTAGGATCTGATTGCTCATCATTATATACATTGCTACCCCTTAGTTCAAACCCGTTAGTTCATCTCTTGAACTAACTTTTTTACCTGATCTTCCTGCTTTAACTTTCTTTACTGTATTCTCATCATAGCAACCAGAGTGTACCTTTAAAAATGTAAATTAGGTCATGTAAATTAGGTCAGTACTCTCTAAGTTCTCCCCATCTCACCTTGGGGAAAGGCCAAAGTCCTCATGATGGCCACATGGTCCTGCATTACCTGGTCTCCTACTCCCTTCCTGAACTCACTTCCCATTGCTCCCATTCCTGCTTACTCTGCTTCAGCCCCACTGGCTTCTCTCACTTGTTTCTGGAACATACCAGGCCTGCTCCTGCTTCTGGACCTTTGCCCTAGCTGTTCCCTCAGTCTGGAGTGCTTTCTCCAGATGTCCACATGGCTTATTCTCTCACTTGCCCAGTTCTTTGCTCAGATGCTACCTTCTCCGTGAGGCTCCCCGTATGAAAACTGCACCCCTAACACTTGCCATTATTTGTTTATTGTCTGCCTCCCTAAGTAGGATGTAAGCTCCCAAGAGCCGGCATGTTTGTTCAGTTTGTTCCCTATTACTATATTCCTAACAACTCAAATAGGACACCATTAAGTGCTGACTGTGAGATGAATGAGAGGGGAGTGATGTGATGTTTTTTACAAAGACTAGCTGTTGCAAGACAAGTGGACTGTGGGGAAGAGTGGAAGGAAGTAACATCCCTTAGTGGCTATTGTGGTAGTGAAGGAGCAAGATGACGGTAGATTATTCTAAGATGCTTCAAGGCGAACTGCTAAGAGATAGACAGACTTGGGATATATTTCGGAAGAGCTGATAAGACTTGCTGAAAAATTGAATGCAGATTGATGATGAGGAACCAAGTGTGAGTCTTAGATTTTTTTAACCTAAATAATTGGAGAGATGAGGGAAGATTGAAGGGAGGGCAGGCTTTTATTCATTATTTATTTATTTGAGGGTGGATGAAGAGTTCTTTTGGAGGCATCTTCAAGGTTTGTATGTTTGTTTGTTTATTTGTTTATTTGGATTAAACCCCTATATGAGTCTAGAGCTCATGGGTGAGATCCAGGCTGGAGGTACAGATTTGGGAGCATTAGCATGTTTAAAATGAAGGAAATTGGATAAATGTCATCCGCTACTCTGGAAGAGTTTGTGTTCTTGGAGAGGGGGCAGTGGAGGGGTGGGGAGGAAGTACACCCAAGTGAAAAATAAAGTGACAGAGAAATGGAACTGTCAGTCAGTCTACCAGGGACTTACCTATGGAGCATCTGCAATGTGCCATGTGCTCTTCCCGGTATTCCTGGGGTAAATGAGATGAGTATGATCCCTGCCTTCAGGGAGCTTATGGGCTGTAAATTCGCCTGCTTACTTGGAGTTTAAGAGCTATCAGATATAGATGTAAGGGACAAGAAGACTCTATCATTTATTTTGATGGAATGAATGGATTTTCTTTACACCCTCCTCAGTTAGAGAATCCTGATAATTAAATTTGGAGCATGTCCACAGCATAAATGCATGTGGATATGCAATGCTTGTAGCCAGGGTGAAGGTTGCACTTAAGTAATGGGAAGAGATCCCTGGGCTATCTGGGTCTTTCTTTGGTCAAGGCCATGGTACAGAGTAATTGTCCTTTATTTCTCATTCTCTGTGGATAAAGAAGGAACAAACATTTTTTTGGACCCTTGTGTGTGTTATGTACTTAATATCATTTGCCTACATTATTTATGCTCTCTGTAATTATGAAGTAGGTGGTATTATCCCCATTCTGCAACCCAGAAAACTGAGGCAAAAAGGCTTAGTAAATCTTCCAATATCAAAGACATCCAGTACCCACCCTGTAAGTCTAACAGGAAACATTGTGTTCTTTCAACTCAAAAGCCCAATGGGACACAAAATTAACTTTGTATTTGTTTCATATTATAGCAAATGTTTAAAGTCAGTTTACTTTTCCTTCACAAACTGCTGTTCCTTGGGCTAAAATCTTCTGTTCTTTCAACCAATCTGTATATGACATGTTAACTTTTAAAGTACTTGACACACTGCCTGACACTTAGTAAGTACTTAACAATGACTAGTTAATAAGATTAGGCCATTTGGCAACTAAGGAAACAGAGTCTCAGAAAAGGAAAGGGACTCGCCCAGTACCCCCTACTTAGTCATCTGCTCTACTTCCAAGTTCTAGGCACATTTTGTTTTTATCAGTATTTATTTCTTAAATGCAGTCCAACTAGAATAAAGCCATTCATCTCTCCTCCCTTATTCAGACTTCTATGCTTCTTTTAATATGGTCCTGATTGTCTTAGCATTCAGAGCATTCTCTCTGTACCCAAGGCTTATGTCTCCTCATTTGGTTTAGTGCAGCAGTTTATTTATTCATTCACTTTCTGAAACTGGAGCTGGCTGGCAGAATTTAATCAGAAGATTGTGTAACCATGGCTGCCCAAATCCAAAACTATAATGAGAGACTGGGTGACAGGAGAATTGAGTTAAAAGCAGCTCACTTGGCAAAGAGGGAAACTTCAACTCCCCCTCCCTTCTAGTTCTCATTATGCATCTATGAGAAGAAGACCCAAAACCAGAGGTGAAAATGTGGGGGGAGATTAGCCCTGAGTGACCCCAGGGAATTTCTAAAGTGAGGGGGTTAATTAGACACGTGGAATATGTCTTGAGCGGTAGAGTCTCTGAAAGAAAAGAGATGGGTATCACAGGCAGATTACAGAAAAGTGGAATCAAGGGTGGGTTATGTTCAAGACTCTAAGAAGAACCCCAGTTCCTCTCTGCGTATTCCCACCTACTCTGGTGCCTGAAATTTATCCACTTGGCATTCATAACTGTGGCTTAACAATGACAACAATATAGATGCAACACTTAGAGGTGAAAAGTCATTTCATATTCCTATCTTATTTGAATCTCATAGAAATCTGAGAGGTGCAGGACAATGAGAGATGATCTAGTGTAGAAGATAAGAGCAAAAGTTTGAAGTCAAGAGGACCAACTAGTTATGGGGAACGTGCTATGGTATTAAATCTCTCCGAGTTTTGCTTTTCTCATGTATGTCAGATATAATAGTACATATAGCTTGGGGATTTGGTGAGGATTTAATAATACAAGTAGTGGTGCCTGGCATATGTTAAGTATGCAGTTCGTGTTTGCTGTTATTATTATCCCCATTTGACAGATGAGAAAACTGACAATTTACTTCAGAAAGCCACTTGCCTGGGGCTGCCAGAGCTGGACAGGAGCCCATGTCTCCTGACTTTCGGCCAGTTCTGCCTGCTCCAGCCTTAATTCTTCTCCCTTCACAGCAAGGACAGTACCGTCCAGGAGAGGATGCTGTCAGGTTAGAAGGGGAAAGCCTTTCTGTTTTTTTCCCTAAACTGTTTTACTTCAGAGTCATTAAAATACAGCTATAGTTTGTAGGATTGTTTGCAGTCTCTAAGTATCATTTAATTGCTAAGCATTGCTTGAGGTTCCAGGGCAAAGGTGTTTGAATTTCTTTGTTTTAAACAAGATCAACAGACAAATAAGGTGGAACATGAGGTTTGATGAAGAGGTTGGGTTGGCTTGGTGCTGAGGTCCTTCAAGCAGTGACAGTCTATGCGTCTTACTGCATTTCTGTCACTTCTCACCGCAAACCTGGTGGGGAACCCATAAGTGCCCACAGCCACACCTTTTAACTTTGTGTCCCCAAACTGCCCAAGAAAGAAAGCAGATCTTGGGGCCAGGTAGTGAGTTGGCATTTGCACAGTGCTCTCTTCTCAGTAGGGTCCTTTAAGAGGATGGAAACAACCTGGCGTGGTTTGACCAAGATTACAGAATGAAAGTTGTTGAGGTAAGGCTAGAACTCAGGAGTCTGGATTCTCAGGGTGCGTGCTATCCACTGCAGCACTGCCCCAAGAGCCCCCAGAAATGCTGAGTTTGTGCGTGTGTGTGTGTGTGTGTGTGTGTAAGGGGTACAGCTCTAGGACCAGGAGGAGAATGTCACATTGTGTACTCTGTCCTGCTCTTCTCTCTGGCACACGTGTGCTCCAGGGAACGCGGTATTTGGTAGACGTTGACGGCAGCCCTGGGATAGGATCGATGTTCCTGAGAGGTGAGTTGCTGTCTGAGGCTCACACAGACAGAGAGGTGGGGCATCTCCGTCACATCACCTAGGAATGTGTCCCCAAGAGTGTGGTCCCTGGACTGATAGCAGTGGCAACACCCTGGAGCTTAGTAGAAATGTGGCATCTTGGGCCCTAACCTGGACCTACTGACCGAGAATCTGCATTTTAACAAGATGCCAAGGTGATTCGTCAGTGTATTAAAGTCTGAGAAGCACAGACTAGGAGATGGTAGGAACTCACAAGCTGGCCACATATATGGGCTGTTGTTTGCCCACTTCTGCTCTAGATGGGAGAAAACAATGAATTTGTTCCATGTGCAGCTTTGATTGAACTTCTTAGAGCACAGTGTTGAGAAGTCTTTATGGACTTGTAATCATTAGTGATATTGCCATAGGTGTGGGGTGGGGAATTGGGTCCTGTGAGCTAGGTACTAGCTGTCACTGAACCAGTGACTTCAGAAGGCTCCTTCATCTCTGATCTCTAGCTTTGATGTTGGCAAACCACTCTCGGACCAGAGGCTGGGCGACGTCTCCTGGAGGCATGGAAGTCACACTGGTTCTGCTAGCTACTAGCTCCTTGACCTTGGGGAGTTTACTCACACACCTGGATTCTCAAATTCCACATTTGCCCTTGCCTAACTCTAGATTCATTGGGAAGCTCAAATGAGACAGAGAGTACGAATGGGCTTGTGAATCGAAATATGCCATAGAAATAAAGGTATTTTTAGGTTGATAATGAGAATAATGAAGATAATTTAGAAGGCTCAGAGAATATCAAGGACATTTCCAGACACAGGGTTAATGGCCAGGTCAGTCAGAATTGAAGTTTCTGATTCCCAAGTGTACCGACTGTCTCTTGGAATCAATCCTAGGTTCCATTTCTAAACCTTTGAACAAAGAAATCATACAATGAACATATTCAGATTTTGTGATGGTGATGGTGATGTAACTGCTAATATTTTTTGGGTATATGTTTTATACCGGGCACTCTGATAAGTCTACTACACGGATTGTCTCTTTTAGTTCATATATCAACTCTTTGAAGTGGGTGTTTGCATACCCCAGCTCTACCTGAAGAACTGAAGGCTGAGTGTGTTACTTTTCTTTTCATGAGTGTTTAGCTTGTCATGGGGGGTGATGCTTTAAGTCAAAGGGATACATTTATATAATGGTGGAAGTTCAGGCCCAATGACAGACCAGTTGGGGATGGGAAGAGAGGTATGTTTTGGGTAGAGATTGGGATATTCCAGTGCTCCTGAAATTGCACCACAGACATGGTAACTGGCCCTGCCAAGATGTCTTGGCAAGAACTAAGCTTGTTAGCTTATAGCAATGCTTGCTTTCCTGGCCCATCAGCCTGAAGCCGCTGTAGCTGGCAATCTTGGGGCAGGGGCTTGCCCAGCCAAGTTGGAAAGCAAGACTTCAAGATGAGATGACTGGCAAAGGTAGGGCCACGGAGCTGGGCAGGACCAGGCTGCTCTGCTCTGTGTTCACAGTGTAAAGCACATCTCCAAATTAAATCTCCCTGACTTCTCACTTGGGGCGAGGTGAGGGAGAGCAAATCAATAGAACAGAGGTGAGAGAACACATACCTTTTTTCCATCCTTGGTAGTTGGAGGCCCAAGTAATCCTGGAAAGAGTGCATCAGTTCTGAGTTTAAATCTAATAAGTAGGGCCCATAAATGGATTTCTCCCAGCATTAAGCAAAGTAGCACAGCGGTTAAGTGTTTGGGTCCTGAATCGTTGACCCAAGTTCAAGTCCTCTGCCATCCTTTGCTACTTGTATGATGATGGGCATGTTTATTACTCGCTATATCTTCATTTTCTCATCTCTAATATAGAGATAACAATAGAACCTGCCTCATAAATGTGTCAGGAAGATTCAGTAAGATAATGCATTTAAATTCATCGTGGCGCCTGACACAGCGAATGTTCAGAACAGTATAGCTTAAAAATAATGCTCTTGTTAGTATCATTATCGTCGCTGTGATTGGTGGAGTATCGCAGGGGGTCCAATAAGTAGCAGTCCTTTTCCCTGCTTGTTCTGCATCAGTTACGAAATAAGATACAGGAGTAAATCAAATGGGAAGCCAAAACATCACCTTTATCGTTGGAAAGCTGACACTGGAGGATATCGTCTTGCAGACAGACTTACAGAGCCTGACTAACACATGCTGGCCAGCGCTCGCCCACATCTAGGGAACCTACCCCTGTATGCACCACTGCCAAGAGGGTGCAGATGAGCTCCCTGCAGGTTGCCTGGCTCCCAATAAGGAAGAGAGAAAAGTTAGAGCTTCCTATACCTTCTCCTCAAATTCTTTTTCAGATAAACCACCCCTCCTGCTGGGGGTGGGGACTGGGATGAGGAAAAAGAAGTGTGAGGAAAGGAATTTTTCAATAATGAAGGCTGCTCCAAAGGGAAGGAATGTCAGGAGTGGGTAAGAAGGATGTCCCTAGTCTTCGTCATGGAACAAAAACTGTGGTGCCCTGAGTATGTTTGACCCTTGGGGAAGATCGCTGAACACCGCCCCTGCCATTAGATAACAGTTATTTTTAGTAGTAACTATGTAATGATCAGAAATAATGATTGTTTTCTTGATTCAATCTTTGGTTTTAAGACAACTGACACACAAAAGAGAAGAATCTTATTTTTAATGGTATTACTCAAACTCGATAGAGTATTTCACATCTAAACTTAAACTTTTCATTTACCAGACAAAAATTACATTTTGTTCTTTTCAGTGTTTCACTGTTTTGAATTTTAAATCCAGATAGAAACTTCAGGTGGTCACATAGAATGACAAAACAGAATTATCTCAAGTTTTTTTTTCCTTCTTTTAAAAAAAATTATTTATTTATTTATTTATTTATTTATTTATTTATTTATTTATTCATTCATTCATTCATTCATTCATTTATTTAACTTGAGGTACAGTCAGTTACAGTGTGTCAACCTCTTATTTATTCCATATCTCTTTCTTAAACACAGGAATATGTAGTACAACAGGGAGGGTGGAGACAGCAACTCTGACTGAAGGGGGCTCAAATGATTTCAAACTGTCGGACACTTACTCTTAAAATTAGGGGGTGAAGCTGAGCCCACATATTTCAAACTTACATGCTACCAGAAATCAACAATAACCCCAGCAATTGTTTAGAACTTAGAGCAAAAATTTTTTTTTTTGCAGGGGAGAGGGATGTGTATTTTATCACTGGCATTGTTTAGAATTAGAAACACATGGCAATGACAAAAATAGATTGAGTTCTGGTCACTTTAAAAATTATTATTTTTCAGACTCACAGATAGAGAAAACAAGCTTGTGGTTACCAAAGGGGAGGGGAATGGGGAAGGGACAGATTAGGGGTGTGGGATTAACAGGTACATCCTATGGTATATAAAATATATAAGCAACAAGGATAGTCTGTATACCACAGGGAATTATACTCATTATCTTGTGATAAACTCTAATGGAATATAATCTGCAAAAATGCTGAATCACTGTGCTATGCACCTGAAACTAACACAGTATTGTAAATCAAGTATACATCAATAAAAAATACTGTTTTACATTCTCTACAGACAGTGCACATCCTTACTGTCCATACCTGGGACCAGTTTCTCCCGCTGTCTGTCCTTTGTTACACCACTGAGTAAAAACGACTCTGGATTGGGATTGGGAGTTAGAGTTTCTGGGTGTGCTTTTGTCTCTGCCTGCACCTGGCAATCCTCAGTTCCTAACTGGGAAATTCTCACTTCCTCTTTGGGCCTCAGCTTTCCTAACTGATAAAGGGGGCTGAACTAGGTCATCTCTCAAAGTTCTTTTCTGCTCCGAACTTTGACTTGAGAAGTCATCTTTCACTGGGTAGAGGGAGACGGGAGAACACATATGGAATCTGAATTTGTTTCTGTGCAGGGAGCTGTGCTGATTCATGAGGACGAGTCAGTGAAGGGAGATCATCTGCCTTTAATTTATGTCACAGGCATGGTTGCTCTGGCTTCCACAGTTCTCATGGAGCTGAGGATGAAGCAGAGGGAGTTTCAGGGTTGGCTATGAGAAGGAGGAAGAGGAGGAAGCTATGACCTGGTGGGTGTCTGCAAATATTTATTCAGGATTTATTATATGCCAGGCATAGGATTGTCATAACACAATTATGATGAAGCCACCACTATTTATCCCTGCTTTACAGATGGAGAAATTAAAATTATGCTCAAGGTCATAGAGTTGGTAAACAGCAGTCATGGGATTAGCACCCAGGTTGTCTGGCTCCAGACTCCATCTTTTAACCACCAGAGGGGAGGTTAAGTGTGTGAATTGCTGTCCCTCTTAGGCTTTGTGTCTCTGCTTGGGGCTGGCCATGTCTCTTCCAGGTACTGGAGTCACAGACTCCAAATGTTAAATAAACCCCCAAATAGTTATTTAATTATATTTGTCATTATCTTACTTATATTTGATGCCAGGGTATGGAGATGGTTTTCCTAAATATTATGGGTGCTCCAAAAAGAACTATGAGCTCGTTTCTAATCATAACTTTTCCCTAAAATCTTATATTTCATTTTTATTATATCTCACTTTGTTTAAAAAATGTGCCATATTTTACAGTACATCGTCAAAAATGTCACATTGTTCTTTATCCGAAACAAATGAAATCTACCTTGTAACCAGGTCTCTTTTTCTGAAATAGCTATATATCTGAGCAGAGAACAATAGAAGATAATACATCTTCTACTGTGATTGCCTTAACATTCATCATCTTTCCTCAGTTTTTTTTTTATTAAAAACTAAAGGTGAGAAAATCCACTTTGTTTGTATTTCAGTCAGAGTTTGTTGAAGATTGCAACTGGCAGGGGTTCCCTGCATCTACCTGTGATCAGTTATAATGCCTGGATATGTCATGGAGCTTTTAATTTTCTCCTTGGCTGTTTCACTTGTGGCACAGAAACCTCCTAATTCAGCTTCACAGTACACCAGGGTCTTCCCACTTCACAGAGTAGAACAGATGAGGTAATATTTCTCATGCAGCACAACTAGAAAAGAATTGCTGACTGTAAGCTTGGGAATCTTCTCATAAGTGCTCTTTATTCTTCTGAAACCTGGACAGACCTGAGTTAGAATTCCAGCAGCTCCACTTCTATCCATCCATTCATCCAACAAATACTTACTGAACATCTTCTGTAAGCCTGGCATCCTACTAGATGCTGAGAATGTGTAAAACAGATCAGAGCTTAGCTTTCATGGAGCGCATATTTCAGTTGGGTTGACTGCTATAAACAAGTCAGTAAATAAACAAGGTAACTTGAAACTGTGACAGGGACAGTGAAATAAAATGCCAGAGTTGTGGGAATAAGACTAACATTGTGGTGGCAGTGGTAAAGGTCACAGCTTTTTTGAGGAAATGATATTTGAGTCTCAAAGAAAAAGAAGAAACCAGCCAGGTAAAGGCTGGAGTAAGAGCGTTAGAGCACATTCAAAGGCTCTGAGGTTGGAAATGGCTTGGTATGTTTGAAAAACTGGAGGAAAATCAAGGTACATGGAGTCTAAAGAACAGAGGTGGTGGTGGGGAGAGTGGTGGGTTGTGGGAGTGGAGAGGAAGCAAGTCAGATCATCTGGGGTCTTTAGGGCAAACAAGGGAATTTGGATTTTATTCTAGGTAGAGTTGGGAAACCAAGGAAGGTTTAAGGGAGTGATTATCGCATTTTAGGAAGTTCACTTTTTGAACTTCCTAAGGGGAAGCAGAATTGAAAGAAGTGAGGCTGTCACAGTGGTCTAGGTGAGAATTGACAGTGGTCTGGCCTAAAATGGTCCAATGAAAGTGGAGAGATGGAATGTTTCAAGATAAATTAAGGGGTAGGGACAAGGGAAAGGAATTAAGGCTGTCTCCCTGATACCTGGTATGGGCAATTTATAGTTATATGGTTTGAGGAAAGATTCTCATCTTCTCTGGGCCTGAGGATTGGCTGGGGCATGGTGTGAGACCCTAGGCAGAGACTGAAGGGCTAGGTGAGATAAGCCCTGGGGGCAGTGAAGTAGAGACTGAGCATGGTTTATCTGTGGAGTGGATTGAGTCTCTCCCTTCACCAATCATCATAAAATGTCACTACCTGAAGAAACCTCAAAATGCCAATAGCATGAGTTACTCAAGGAAAATGACAGACATATATTGCTTCTGCTTATACCTGCAATACCTAGCTAATAGAAATTCATAAAGACTTGGTTTTGGATTAAAATATGTATTACTCAGCTTTTGGGGGTTACATATGAAAGACATAGAGTTGAAACTCATCAAAACTAAAAGGAAAATTATTGGGCAACATAATGAAAAGACAAGGGGGTAGAGCAGAACTTTAGGGCTGGTGAGATCTAGGTATTTGCATAGTGTTATCAGTCATCTGATTTTCTCTGAGTATAGAATCTGCCTTCTTTTGTGTTGGTGTTTTTCTCAGGCAAATTTTCCTGAAGGAGTAGAAAAGATGTCAGCCCCTACCTCCAGGCTTATATCTTAGCAGCTCCAGTGGGAAGGACACATCTGTTTCCCAATAGTTGTAACACAGTCTGGGCGTGTGTTCTTTTTGACCTGGCTTGGATTACGTGTTCATCCCTGAAAGAGTCACAGTGGCCAGAGGGTGGAGTATGTGGATGGGCCAAGGTCTGGCTTGTGGGTGGGATCACCCTGATATGAACTCTATAGACAGAAAGTGGATGATTCCCAAAGGAAAACTGCACTGCTAATGCTGGAAGATGTCATGTATACTGGGGAGGCAAAAACAACAGACCAGTAAGAGCCCCCAAGAAATACATGTAAGCATCTCACCTGCCAAACCCTCATATCTCCATCCACCCACAAGCCAGACCTCTGGCCCCTTGGTTTCCCTGGACATGGCCAGAACTGGGAAGACTTACAACCCTCAGAAGACAGAAGTAGTGCTCTTCTTGTTACTTGTGGTTTCAGACTTGCAGGAGAGATAGGGGGAGCCTGTGGTGATCAAGCCAAGTACAGGAACCTTTGGAATCAAGAGCTGGGCAGCTGAGCGGTTTTTGGAGTGTGGGAGAAGGTCTTGGTGAGTGGCACTGAGGGAATTTTTCTCAGCTCTTCTCCAAAGCCAGCATTTCTTAAATCTTCCAAATACTCGTCAGATTCCTTTAGACAGCATTTTACCACAGTATCATAGACTGTCAGAGCTGGAAGGCAACTAAAAAATCTTTCAGTCAAAACTGGTCTTTATTCAGATAATAAAACTGAGGCTGGGAGCACTGCATCCAGAGAAATACTGTAAATTTAGACCTTGTGGTTTTATTCTTGGGAATAGTATGTTGGGTTTCTTACTGCTTCCCTTGGTGAATTGGCTTCACACACGAGCTGCCTTTTCTCTTTTTTCCTATAAAGAGAGGCTACTTAGTAGTTTCCCACAGGAAATAATTTTGGCCCAGATTTCACTGGGTTTTCTAATCTTTGAGTTTAAAAGTCCCTTTGAGAACTGAGGGTTCTTTGGAAGATGATGGGTGGATGACATAAGTCACCTGTGAGTCACTTTGAACCCAAGAACATAAGATCATGGACAGTCCTCTTAGTTCAGTGACAAATTCCATCCATGCTTTACTCCATGGGTCCCCAGAGCTCATTTGCATCTGAACCTGTGAAAGTGTCTTCTTAGAGAGCATCCTGCACATGGGGCTAAGGATGGAGCATCTGCTTCTGGATGAGAACTTGCTGGGCTGGATGAGGAGCCTGAATAAGTGTCCTGATTAAAATATTGAATGCTAGACTCAGATAGCCTTGCATGCAAATCCAGGCTCTAACATTTATGCATTGTGTGAGCTTGATCAAATTCCAAAACTTTGCAGAGCCTCAGTTTCTTTATATTTGAAGTGAGTACATTCATTCAAGCCTACCTCATTAAGTTGTTGAGAGGATGAAATGAAACTAACACATAAAAGCACTCAGCACACTGCCGGGGAGATTCTAAGCACTCACTATGTATGTGAGCTGGGGTGGTTGTTGTGGCTATTGCCATTATTATTATTCCAGGTAACATTCGATGAGAGCTTGAATACTGAGTAACTCAAGATAAGTGGCAATTCAGAGTCAAGTATAGGTAGTGTGCGTTTGTTGGCAGATTAACTCCACTTGGTCCAACTCCCACTCTATCCTCTCTTTGGAATCCCCCAAATGTAGACATTCTGTGGTTTCTGCCAGAACACCTCTTTTTCTTCTCATATAGTCTTGGTGACTTGTACATGATCTGGATTTAATAATTGATTCTGATACCCTCCTCTACTTCCATTTAATAGATTGCTCCTTTAATGAATACCAGGAATTATAATTCATCTCATTCTCTGCACTTACAGTCCAAAAACCAATCAACCAACCCAACCTTGCTAAGTATTGTTCAGCCTAGATAATCTTCCCCTCAGTTGAAGAAGGGAAGCTGGCCTTTGGAAAGTTACGAGATTGGGTTGATTTATCTTTTCTGCCTGTCCATTGGCAGAGCTTGTGCCTCTTTTTAGCTGTCTCACGGGGGTGTAGAATGATTGACATTTGGAGTTGGAATGGTCCTAATCTTCCAATTACACTTGTTTTTAAGAAGAGGAAACTGAGAATGAGAGGTCATGGGGCAGTAAAATGCAATCAAGCCAGGACAAGAATATAAATCATATTACTCCTTGTCTAACTTTGTCGTTTTTATTAATCAAGTTTTAAATCATTGATGCACCATCAGTAGATGTGTACAGTGAACTTAGTGCCAGAAAAGGGCAGATCATTCACTCACCCATCAAACAGTTACTGAGCATTGCTATGTGCCAGGTACTACATGAGGGCCAGGGACCCATCAGTAAGGGAAATGGGATCCCTGCCCTCAAAGAGTCTGCAGACTGACCAAGTTCGTGCAGTGCACCCTGTTTATTCTATGTACTTTATCTCTAGTAGATTATGACTTGCTAGTATACTTTCTTGGGATTAAATTACAGTTTATCTTTTAAGTTTTAACTGGAGTCACTCTCACACACAAACACGCGCAAAGATTAAGGACTTGTTTGAAAGTTTCAATATAAGCACTCTCAAACTTCCTAGGATCCATATTTATTCTCCCCTCTCCTAATAGTGTAAAGAAGGTGATAAGATTTAGGAGCACAACAGTTCTATGGAGATTAAGCAACTGTTACCTTTTTTCATGATATTCATTAACACACGATAGCTATCTCCTAAAAGACAGAAGGCGGAAGTGTACCAAACCTGTGCTACAGTGTTTCTCGTTTCTCTATTTCTAGATTCCATCAGATTGGAAGGAGAGAATTAAATCAGGTTTCAATTGAATAGATTCCTCCTTTGATCAGTACCTCTCTCTCAACAAAGGCTCAGTGAAGTAATGCTGGTAAACAGCCCACACTGGTTGGCACGTGGTAACTAATCGCTAAATGTTAGCTACCAGTATTATTATTCTGACCACTTCTGGAGTTAACTGTCAAGCACCTGGCACAGGGATAGCAATGAGAGTGAGAATGATGTTAGGGGATATCGGGGGCCACCAAGACACACTTCTTGTCTTTTTGAAAAGGCTATGCCTCATTCACATTCATCATCCTTTTTTTTTTTCCTGGCAGGAGAAGTAATTTATTAGATCAACTTCTTCTCATCCCTCATTTTAAGGTCAATTTATGTCAATTAAATTTTTTTTCTCATAGATCCCATTAATTACTTACTTTTCCCAGTCATTTCCTCTTCACTAATCTGGTTTGGTGCTTAAAATAGATCTTAGAGGCCAAAAGTCATCCATTAGAGAGGGAAGATTTCCCACATATGTTTGATTTCATCATCATTGTCAATTTTCAGGTTTACTTTCTCAAACATCTTAGCATTTAATCTTCAGAATAACCCAGGGTGTAAGCATACTGCTGTCCCTGTTTTATAAGGATGGTTTCAAGGAAGAGTTAAGTAACTTGGCCAGTGCCAAAGAGAAGTAAGTGTTTAATCTTCTTGGGTCAAAATTTGTTCTGCTGAATCATAGGGGCCCTCATTGGGTTTGGTGTATGTTGTCACTTACAATGGGTCAGCATGGGGCAACTTCCATTTTTCATATTGGCCTGGGGACTAATGTGGGAAAGAAACAGAGCATCGCAGAGACACTGACATTCACCAGAGGCTGAGCATGTGGGCTGGACCATTAGCTCTAGGAGTTTAATTGGTATCTTTTACCATTACCCTCAGGAGTCTTTCCACTGACTAAACTCACTGCCTTGTATTCATTGAGTTTAGCGCTAGTTGTACCTCTGTGTCACAACTGTGATGGATAAAGTGAGAACAAATCATAAGGAGTATTTTTGAAATCAAATATATCTAGGCTTGAAACCAGCCGTGTACCAGCTACGTGGCCTTGGGCAAAGGAAATATTTTCTAAGCCTCAATTTCTGCATCTGCAAAGTGGAAACAAGGATGCTTGGGCGTATCTCCTATGTTATAGGGAAGAGTATGTTAAATTGTTTGATTTATGTGAAGTGTAAAGGCAGTAGTAAGTCTGAATGAGTGCAGCTGACCATCGTCACTGCCTTTAGTATTTTGGAAAGGAGAGCCCTTGAAGCAGAAGAACTGAACAGGGAATGCTGAGCTGTCTGAGCCCAATCCTAAGCCCTTACTTCTCACTTCTTGTGTGATCTTGTTGTCGATCTCAGATTCAATTACTCATTTTATACTAATAAGGTCTAAATGTATATTGTGAGCCCAGATACAACTACCTAATTAATATTTCTTCCTAGTTGCTTCAAATGCACTGCAAATTCAGTATGTCTAAAACAGAACTCATAATCTACTCCCAACTCTGATCTTTAGGTTTTCCTTCCCTAGTGAGTGACCCCTCTGGCAGGTTTTGCAAGCCAGAAGCCTGAGGCTGTCCTTGAAACACCCTCCCCAATCCATGCATCAGAAAGTCCTGGCTATTCTGCTTTGTGCGTAAACATTGAGTCTGTTTATTTCTTGCCATTCCCAGCACCATTCTGGTCAAATACACCATCATCTCTTGCCTGAACTGCTACAAAACCTCTCGTTGGTTGCCCTGCATCTGCATTAAACTCTTTCAGGCCAACCAGAGTGATTTTTCTGGGCTGCAGTGATCCTGTGTCCTCCCCCATCCCTTCCCACCCTGGACACTTTTTTTTTGGTTTCCTGTTGATTTTAGAGTAAAACATTTTCAAAGACATGGCTTCTGAGGTCTGTCATGATCTGCCTCCAGCTGTCTCTTGGGTTCATTTCCATCACATTATCCCTTGTGTTTTCTCTGCTCACATTTATTGATGGCCTGGTCATGCTTCCCACTTTGTTTCTAGTACGGATGCTTTGCTCATGGTTGTATTCCTGGAGTATTTTTCTATCCTATTTTCACCTGTACTATAGCTATTCCTAATTTGGTTCTCAGGTTGAGAACTTTTCTAACCCCTATAACTAGTTCACATCCCCTTTTACAGGCTTCCCTGTTATCCTTAATCTCTCTTTCATAGCCTTTAGCAGAGTTGAAGTTTTACATTTGACTGCGTGACTTTTGTTTCATCTTTGTCTGCCCAGACTAGACTAGAGTCTTCGTCTGTTTGGCTCATCACCATTTTCCAGCCCCCAGGGTGGTGCCTGGCACTGGTAGTCAACGACTATTTGTCCTGTGAGTGAGAATCTTCAAGGAGGTTATGTGTTTCTGAACCATGAGTTCAAAACTATTGTTCTGGTTCTTGGACTTCTAAGCCGCAGTTTATATATCATCAGCTAATATGCCCAGTGCTTCACTGCTGCTAAGTGTGAAAGTTGGTATTTGAAACCAGGTCTTCTGTATAAAAAGCAAGCATCTTAAGAGTCTGACATGAGGTCTTCCTGCTCCCTCTTGAATTCTGTTCATGAGAAGAAGGCATAGGGTGGGCAGAGGTCTTGCCCTGCGAGCAGTTAGGCTGCAAAGTCATTGATCTAGAACTGTAGGTTTAGAGATGTGGATGATTGATTGGGAAATGACTCAGAGCCTTCTGAAAACCTTAGGAAACATATTCTTTTTACTCCTGGCTGGTCATGTATAGAACTTAGAAACAAATAGAATGATAACAGAATTTATTTTCTACCCTTATTTGATGTCAACCAAGTTTCAGTGAATTACTGTTCTGTAAAGGGAGGAAGTAGAGTTATAGAGCCAGGGGAAAGTCAGATCTCCTGTTCTTTCTGCTGACCCAGATTTACTTGTCTAATTGCTTACTAACTTTTGATGAGCACTGTTCTAGGTAGAACCTACGTCCATATGTTTCTTTGATTTTTATCTCTTCTGCTGCATTCTTCTCTTTCTCCTCCTCCTACTGCATTCTTACTGCCACGCTCACAAGATCCTTGTCACCTTTAGCACCGACCTGATTTGAATGTTGATAGTATTTGGGTTTGAGCATCAGGTTCTCCCTTAGCTGATCTATTTCTTACTTTAATCTGATTAGTCCTCCTTATGCAGATGTAGAAGCCTTATGTATGTAGAAGCCTACAGTGGATGCCTGTGACCTGTGACACCCACATAAAGCTCTTCTTGTTCCTTAAGGGACTTCTTACTATTGTTCTTCTGTCTTTGCTCCGATTCCTTCTATCATGTACCATTAGAATGTTTCTTCCCCATTGCCTATCAATTCCCTAATTCATATATTAAAAAAAATACTCACTTAGTCTCTACTACCTGCTAGGCACTGTATCGCACAGTGGGCTGAAGCAGTAGTAAGGTTGTCATCGCACCTTCCTTCACAGACCTATGCTCCATAAGAAAAGACAGATGTTTAAATAACTCCATTCACCATCCCTTGTCTAATCAAAATGATAACAAGTGCTACCAAGAAGGGAGTTGTGCTAGAGATGTCAGAAGGGACCCTCACTTAGTGAGGAGAATCAGGGAAGGCTTCTTCGAGGGGAAATGGTGCGTTTAATCTGAGATCATTCCCTATATTCATTTCCATTTTATACCTGGTTCTGTTTTTCTTCCCCCTAGGAAAAATATCCTTTTCCCCCTCTTTCTACCAGAACTTCTCCATTCCTTTAGAGCAACTTTTAGGTGAATTGGCTGAAAACTGTGGTAGTTAAGAGCTCAGATACTCCAGGCATACAGAGCTGGAGTCAAATCCCAGAACCCTGATCTTTATACAGATTATTTACTTTGCTCTGTGTAGTATTTGTTCAACTGACAGATAAGGATTGCAACACATTCCTCTCAAGATTATTCTGGGTGTGAAGTACTTAGCACAATGCTGGCAATTATTAAATTTTCAGTTAATAATGGCCAAGGTTATTATTATGGTTAACTCCTGGGTTGGTTGCCAGTACCTGCTTCCTCCTCTTTTTTCTTTCAGTCGTTCCACACACATAAGCCAGGTGTTATGCCAGATATTAGTACCATGTCAGTAATTAAGACAGCCTTGCCCTCAACCCTGAAAGATCCCCTTTGATCTTGCTCTACACCTGTCCTCAGGACTAAGCCCACTCTCAGGTTTGGGTGTGAGAGCAGCCCGGCCCCCAAAGTGCTGTGACTCAGCACCCATTCCCCCACCTGCTCTAGAGACTTGGTTCTGGAAACTGATACTGCCTGTGTCTCAGTCCCCTCCAGGGTTACCTGCCTCTGCCTGGGTTTCTCCAAGGCCTGACAGCAGCCTTTTGCTTCCTGGCACCTCCCCACTTCCCCCATTCCCGACACATGGCTGGGATCATAGAAGGTGCTGAGGAAAGGCTGGTTCTCTGCTTGTGCTGAGCACCAAGACTGACAGGTTCTCAGCCACCATTCCCCACTCAAAGGATTCCTCTGATGCATGGAGTTTTTGCCAGGCAACTCATGTTGACCTCATAGTTCTCATTCCCCAGGCCTGGAAGCACCATGGGGATGCCAGGAGTACTGGCTTCTTGATTTTGCAAAACATGCAAACTATTCTGCTGTGCCCAGCTCAGGCCCACCTCTCGTGTCCAGCTCAGGCCCACCTCTCGTGTCCTGGGACCTCCTGATCGTTCACTGATGAGAGCTAACTCCAAGCAGAGCAGATGGGCCTGAGTCTTCCATTGTGGGGACAGCTCCCGGATAGCTTGACTTGGATATTCACAGGATAGGGAGTGATGGATTCTGCATGAGAACCAACTTGGGGTAGGGCAGCTCTTAGTGAACAGCAGAGCCCTAGCTTTTTATTATTATTATTATTATTATTATTATTATTATTATTATTATTATTATTAAAGTACAGGTGATTTACAGTGTTTTAGTTTCTGGTGTATAGCATAGTGATTCAGTTATATATATATGTATGTTCCTTTTCATACTCTTTTCATTATAGGTTATTACAAGGTATTGAATATAGTTCCCCATGCTATACAGTAGGAGCTTGTTTATCTATTTTATGTATAGTAGTTAGTATCTGCAAATCCCAAACTCCCAATTTATCCCTCCACATCCCCCTTTCCTCCTGGTAACCATTAAGTTTGTTTTCTATGTCTGTGACTGTGTCTCTTGTTTGTAAATAAGTTCATTTGTGTCCTTTTTAAAAAAAATTCCACATACAAGTGATATCATATGGTATTTTTCTTTCTCTTTCTGGCTTACTTCACTTAGTATGATGATCCTCCAGCTTCATCTGTGTTGCTGCAAATGGCATTATTTTATTCTTTTTATGGCTGAGTAGTATTCCATTGTATAAATGTACCATAGCTTCTTTATCCAGTCATCTGTTGATGGACATTTAGGTTGTGCCCATGTCTTGGCTGTTGTATATAGTGCTGCTATGAACATTAGGGTATATGAATCTTTTCGAATTAGAGTCCCCTCCAGATATATGCCCAGGAGTGGGATTACTGGATCATAAAATAGTCTTAAGACTATTTTTAGTTTTTTGAGGAATCTCCATACTCTTTTCCATAATGGCTGCACCAAACTACATTCCCACAGACAGTGTAAAAGTGTTCCCTTTTCTCCACACCCTCTCCAGCAGTTATCATTTGTGGACTTTTTAATGATGAGCAGAGCTCTTTCTTTTTAATGAACTCTTCATTGGAGTCTCAAAATATACAAGAAATAAAAGGACTCTATTCTGAGTGAGGGAGGGCAGACTGAGATGCCTGGAATACACCTCCCTTCCCAAACTTAGGCCTGGATTTGAGGTCCATCTTTGATATATGCTAATTTAAGAACTGGGAAAAACACTCCCTGATCTCTTGACTTCAGATTCCTCCTCTGTGACATGGGGATTCATTTGCTCATTCAGCCAATCTCTTAATACCGGCACTGTGCTTTTGATGTGCAAAACAGACTTGGTCCCTCCCCTCACAGGGCTTAGTTGTTGGAAGGACAGAGAGACATAGTCACAAACATTAAAATGGAACCTGTGACAAAGGCAGTGAAAGGGACTTTTGCTACCGAGGAGAGGTGTGGGGTGGCAGGGGATAGGTCTGGGGTGTGAGGCAACGTTGGCCTGTAGGCCAAGAAATAGAGTCTGTGGATACTTACCCTTCTCACCTTACAGGTATTATGTAGCTAAATGAGATGATTTGGTAACTGTTTGGCTTCACATCCATGTAGAAACTGTTTCTCAGCTCAAATGTCACCTCCTCTGATAGCTGTTCCATATCCTACAGTGTCTAATGGAATCTCATGCTCTTGGCTCTCATGAAGTCCCTCACTCTTCCTTTATAGCCTTAATTGCAATCATTAATTAATTATTTACTAAGCATCTGCTTCCTCTCGTAGGCCAGAAGGACTGGCATCATGTCTGTCTTCATCTGTCTAACCCCAGCCCTAAATATCTGAGTAGATAAATATCTGTTGAATAAATCAATAAAATGATTAGAGCTGCTGCTGAGATCTAGTATGTGAAAATCATAGTATTCTGCAGATTTGTGAAACGTCTCAGTTGGAGGTTTGGAACCCGTTGGATCAATCTCATCTTATGGATGGGAAAACAAGGCCCAAAAGGGAAGGTGACTTAGCCAAGACACACATTGAGTTACTAGTTGTGTCCAGGGGATGGTTCTCTTGGTTTGGTTTTTTTTTTCCCCCCACAGTGATGGCTGTTTTAGCTGAAGCAAGATGAGCTCTCAGAAGCAGTGTCTCTTAAGGTACAGGTTTTTGCCTCTGTATTAGGACTCAGGGCAAACCAAGGAGCTACCTTGAATAGCTCTCTCCACTGGCCTGCTCTTAATGCCTGGAGTGCAGCCATTAGGGATTCATCCCGCTTTGTTCAGTTTTGCCCTCTACAAGTGCCTGTTTGAGAAGTCATGTGTGATTGTGAGATGTGGCCAAAACCTCATTTGGCAAAACATGTATCTAAGTGATTTGCTACTGGGAATGCAGAATTAATATTCATGTGAATGTTTTGAGGATGCAAACTGTGTGGAGAGAGCAGCAGACAGAAGCGATAACTGATGGGCAGGGAGGAGGCCCTGAAAGCGTGAACCCAGTGGGACACAGAGTGGGCGCCCAACAACACGTAGAACCAAAGGGACGTGTTCGTAGAAATGTGGCCTTGGCCTGAACATGGCTGGCTTCAAGTTGAAGGAACTGTGCTGTGTGGAGGGAAAGGAGGATCCTGATGGATCAGAGGCCACTTAGTCATTTCACATTTACATTCTCCAAGCTGTTATTGACTGTTCCCTGGAGCCCAGGCCCTGTGCTAACTGCTGGGAGTATGGGGGATCCAAGGGAGGTGGTCCCTCCTCTTGGTGCTTGTGGAGTAGAGGGAGAGACAGAAGGTAAGCAAATGCTTGTTCTAATGAATGAATAGAGACTGAGCTAATTATGTGAAGGAATGGAATCTGTGAGAGCAAGTAATAGGGGAAACGTACCCAGACTGGGGTAGGAGTAGGAGTGTGTGTGTGTGTGTGTGTTTAGGGGGGTGGTGGTCAGAGCAAGCTTGCCTGAAGAAATTAATATGAGCTAAAACCTGAAAGAGGAGTTGAAGCTAACTAAATGGATGAGGCATAAGGAAAAGGGAGAGAGTTTCAGACTGAGGGAATAACATGTTAAAAAGCCACGAGGCATCAGAGAGCAGATAGCAGGCACCAGAGGAAGGTAAGTATGATGGCTGGAGAGGGAGTGAGGGGGCGATTCCTGTGGAAGGAGGCTGGAGGTGTCAGGAGCAAGGGAAGAGGCAGGAGAGAGGATCTGGCTGTGCCTAGATGCACAGAGCTACTCACAGAGTGGTCTCCTCCTCAGGACTCTACCCACACTGTTCATTACACATCTACGATAAGACATGAACAGAATGGGGAGTGAGCTTTCATTGCAACCTGATTTTATGTCTGTTGACTCTTGTTTTTTTTGTGTGTGTATATATATGTGTGTGTGTATATATATATTTTACTTAAGTATAGTCAGTTTACAATGTTGTGTCAATTTCTGGTGTACAGCACAATACTTCAATCATACATGAACATACATATATTTGTTTTCATATTCTTTTTCACCATAGGTTACTACAAGATAGTGAATGTAGTTCCCCATGCTATATTGTATGAATTTGTTGTTTATCTATTTTATATATATTAGTTAATATCTGCAAATGTCAAACTCCCAACTTATTCCTTCCCACCCCTACCCCAAAACAGAAACAGACCCACAGACATAGAATCTTATATTTTTAATATGCTTTTTATTCATTTCTCAAGACATTCATTTTTATACTATTCAAGTTTTTTCAATGGAATGGTGTAGTGGAGGAATCCTCATCATTCACAGCAGGATTTTGATCTTTATCCAAAAGGCACTGAATGATTTTGACTAGGAGTGTGACCAAATCAGAATTAAGTTTTGCTGAGACCCCTCTGGCTGCTGCGGAAGCTCAGAGTGGAGTGGGTACAGAGGAGGAGGCTGGGAGGCAGTGAGGACACTGACCCTGGGGCTCAGGAGGTTGTTGCTCAGGCCAGGGAGGTGGCCACAAGGATGGATTTGAGATTGGGAAGGACTTAAAGCCAAGGCAGATTTGTTGGCAGCGGTTTTTGTCAAGGCAGACAAAGGGGAACAGGAAGGAGGGCTTTGTCTGGAGAGAGTCTGGTAGGTTGGTCAGGAAGTGTCATTGCTGGGAGTACAGAGGGACCTAAGTTCCCCAGAAAGTCCCCGTTCTGACCTGGGAGCTGAGAGAGCTTACCTGGGCGGGGGTGGGTGTATGTGTGCTGTCCCCTCGATCCCACTCATAAGTGCTGTGTACTGGGCCAGAGCTGGGTATCAGGAAGACCCGTGACAGTGCTCCCGAGCTCCTCACGCCCCAGCAGCTTCATTTCCTAAGGAGTTTAGAGGTTTCTTGGGTGTGTGGTTAATGGAGCACTCAGCAGACTGGGCTGCCAATGTTGAGGAAGACTGTGTTCCAAAGATTGGGTTGTTCTGGTTGAAGGAGGCGCTTGACTCCAGCCTTGCCTGCAAAGCACCATCACTGAGACCCTTCTTTCTGGATCCCAGGTGCTGGTCTAGCCATGTTCTAACCAGGATGTCAGGAACAATTGGGCAGAGTAGAGACAGAAAAGGTGTGTATACCTGAGACAGCATCATGGGTTTGATCTGGGCCCCTTAAAGGCTCCAGGAGACTGGCTTCTCTGAACCCTTCTCAGGGAACCATCAGCCCTTCTATGGCTTCCGCTCTACTCAGGGTTTTTTTGTTTTTTTTTTTTACAACCATGACGCTGAAACTTCTATAAATCAAGTTCACTTCTGGTTACAATCTGGGAAACCAGTTCAGGTCTTTGACAATTTGATCTCAGATCAGATCCAGTGAAGGCAAAGCTAAGAGGTTGATGGACTCACAGGCTGTCTCCAGAGCTGGGGGGTGGTGGTGCTCTCTGGAAGGATTCAGAGGCAGTGGTTTGGGGGAAGACACGGTTCTTTCCCCACATTCCTGCCATTCATAATGCTTCTACTGCCGCATGGGAATATGGATTTAGAATTACAGAATCATACATTATCTGAGCAGAAAGGTATCATAATGATTAGCTAAGGGATGGCATAACCAAGGCCACTACTCCCTTCTCTCTGTAGGAAGGATGTCATGACTTAATCCCTGTATCCTACGCAGCCTCAGAATCCTCCTCTATACCCTCCCAGTGGATAATGCCAATAAATTGGAATTAGCGTGCAATTTGAGGAGATTTCATAAGGCCGCTGTATCAGAGTACCACAAACCAGGTGGTACAACAGGATTTTCCTTTTCACAGTTCTGGAGACTGAAGTTCAAAATCAATCAGCAGGGCCATGTTTTCACTGTTGGCTCTAGGGGAGAATCCTTCCTTGCCTCTTTTAGCCTCTGTGGGTTTATGGCCTTCCTTGGTGTTCCTTGGTTTGCAGATGAATCTTCCAATCCAGAAGAAGCCTCTCTCAGCGGGGAGGGTATAGCTCAAGTGGTAGAGTGCATGCTTAGCATAGACAAGGTCCTGGGTTTAATCCCCAATACCTCCTCTAAAAATAAATAGGTAAACCTAACTACCTCCCCCAACAAAAAATAAAAATTAAAAAAAAACTGTGGACCAGAAGACGTCTCTTTCTCTACATGGACTTCTTCCCTGTGTGCCTGCCTCTTTTCATAAGTATACCAGTCACTGGGTTAGGGGTTACGGCCCACCCCCATCTTGACCTCATCTTAATTCAATTACATCTGCAAAGACCACCATTTCCAAATAAGGTCACATTCACAGATGCTAAGTGAACATGAATTTGTAGCGGCACTATTCATCTCAGTACATGATACTATCCCAATCTTGGTCCAGCTTCCTATTTTGCATCTTTTATGAGAAGCCTGACGCCCAGAGAAGAGAAGAGACTTGCTAAAAATCAGTTGGCTATAAAAACTGATCCAAGATGAGAACGCAGAATTCTAGACTACCAGTCCAGTGCTTTCTGTTGTCTGTTTGAATGAAGCATTAAAATCAGTGTTTCTCCTCTTCTCTGGGAGATACTTACATAATGTAGTTTCATGACTTGGTTTTGTGAATCTGTATTCTCAGGGTAACCCAGCTGAGCATGTAGAAATCATGATTCTTGCTTTTCAAGATGCATTCTATGAGCTTGAGTCTTAAAGGAATTGCTGTGTGGTGAAGTCCCACGTGCTAAATGACTCTAGCCTGGATCCCAGTGCCACTCTGTGTGTGCATAGTGGAATAGATGCTCAACAGGTATCTGGTGAATTTGATGTGTAACAGGTGTTCGATAAGTATAGCATCTGTGCACCTGTTGCTTTTGTTTGGGCAAATAGAACCTTGGGATAGGAAAGCTGGTTCAGGAAAGGTGAAGAGAAGTGAAAGTCTCTCTAAATAATGTCGAAGGTACCGATCAGGGAGAAACGTGAAGTGGCAAAACTGGGGGCTGCCTCTACCGATCATTCACTTCATGCTCATTAGGACTCCAGCTTCCATTGAAGGAGACAAAAGCAAAAAGCAAACACAGGACACTTTCTTTGGTGCTCTGGGGCTTTGTGTAAGGCATAGTGCTTTGTAAACATCATTTATTAATTTTCTCAACCCAGTGAGGTAGATGTTATTATGCCTGCTTAGTAAGTTAGGAAAAAATAATTAATTTGTTCAAAGTCACACAGCTAATGAATGTTGGGGACTGGATTGAAAGCAATTCTTTTTTGACTCAAATCTGTTTTGTTTTATTTTGTTTTATATATATATATATTTTTGAAGTATAGTCAGTTTACAGTGTTGTATCAGTTTCTGGTGTACAGCACAATGCTTCAGTCACACATGAACATACATATATTCGTTTCCCTATTCTTTTTCACCATAAGTTACTACAAGATACTGAATACAGTTCCCTGCGCTATACAGCATGAACTTGTTGTTTATCTTTTTTATATATATATATCAGTTAGTATCTGCAAATCTCAAACTCCCAATATATCCCCTCCACACCCCCCTTTTTCCCCTATAACCACAAGTTTGTTCTCTACGTTTGAGAGTCTGTTTCTGTTTTTCAAATAAGTTTGTTTATCTTTTTTTTTTCTTCAGATTCCACATGTAAGTGATATCATATGGTATTTTTTTTTCTTTTTCTGGCTTATTTCACTTAGAATGACAATCTGCAGGTCCATCCACGTTGCTGCAAATGGCATTATTTTATTCTTTTTTATGGCTGAGTAATAGCCCATTGTATAAATATACCACAACTTCTTTATCTAGTCATCTGTTGATGGACATTTAGGTTGCTTCCATGTCTTGGCTGTTGTGTATAGCACTGCTATGAACATTGGGGTGCATGTATCTTTTTGGATTAAGGTTACCTCTGGATATATGCCCAGGAGTGGTATCAAATCTGTTTTATTTTAAAACTTAACACCCAAGTGGATATTACTTCCATTTCAGAATCAAGGCATGAGGAGTTCTAACTTTGCCCCCTCAAAAAATCTGGTTTGTATGAAGCTGTTTCTTTTAGCTACCTGTAGAGATATCTAGTATTGTCTGAATATATTTTTTAAAATGTGTAGTTCTGTGTATCCCTTCTCACTGTCATAAGACAGTGCTATCATACAGTTTTTAACTTCATTAGATACTGTGATCTTCAAAATTACATGATACGGCAGCAGAACAGGGGTGATAGTGCCCGTGTATAGGTGAGACAGTTGAAACTTAGAGGATGAAAATGACTTGGACGAGGACACACTTGGAGATACTGGCAAAGTGGGCACTTGATCGGGTCATCCGATCCCTAGTCCAGTGCTCTGTCGTGTAATTAGTGATGCCTCTTATACTTAAGTCTGTGCAATGGAATTATATCCCTCTGACCGCATCAGTTTTGCAAAGGGAACAGTGGGACTCCCATTCACATTTTGAAGTGAATGATTCCCTCCTTTATTCCTTTGTTCTTTTTTCCTTTTATACATTTGTCCAGTCACCCATTCATTCATCTATTCATCATTACCCAATCATCCATCCAATTCATCTGTCCATCTATCTACCACCCTTTCACTCATCTGTCATCGAACCAACTGTTTATCCCTCTAAGCATCCTTATCCACTGTCTTCTCATGATTTATAACAACATGTACCTTCTGATCTATAATCTGTGGAATGAACAAAGGAATATATAAACAAAGAATGTCAGGGAAGACATGTTCCTGACTTTCAAGATGTTAGTAGACAAGAGAGATCGGTCTACAGAAAGCTGCACTACACAGCAGACTGAGTTAAGTTCGTTTAGAGGAATACCGCAAGGTTTAGAGAAGGGAGTGCTTGCTTCTGGCTGGGCTGGCACGGCTTCAGAGAGGAGGGGCTGTTTGATCTGAATCTCTATGTAGATCACTGTTACCTAGACTGAGTTCCACAGGCATTGGAATCACATGGGCTGATTATTTAAAACATGGATTTCTTCTTCCACTTTAACTGAATCAGAATTTCTAGGCAAAGGGAATGGAAAAGTCATTTCTAATACATGTCCCTTGGGTGGCTTAAAAAAGCTTTATTGAGGTATAATTTCCTTATTGTAAAATTCATCCAATTTTGGTGTGCAATTCAACAATTGTTAGAATATTTACAAAATTGTACGGCCATCACCACAGTCTATTTCCCTAGTGACCTTCAGTTTGCACTCTGAAATGAATCAGTCATCCAAGTGGCTAGGAGAGATCATTCCAGTCCAAGGAGCAACTTAAGCAAAGATGTGAGGGCAGGGTGTAGAGATTGTATGGGGAGGAATGGGTAGCCCCATCTGGCTGGGTATAAAATGAATAAAAAGGGTAAAGAAATAATACTAGAAAGAGGTGATGACAAGGATGAAATAATTTCCAGAGAGCTAGCTTGGTGGGGAGAAGGGGACTGGGTACCTACTGTCTAAGGTGAAGCTGGTGGGGATAGAGGAGGGATGGTTAGAGACAGAGTTCTTCGCTGCTTCCTGTACTGCTGAAGGGACCCCCACAGGACCTGCATACCAGCTGGATGAGAGCTAATGTGCTGCATGATGGATTTGCCAGATGAAGAATTCATTGATATGCTGAGTATTTTATCTTGGCTTGATCGGGGCTTTATCTGTGAATGGGTAGGCTTTCTCTGATGTGAATTTCACTGTCTCTTTCAATTGTCATGTATTCCTCATCCCTGCTCCCTATCCTCTGCCCCATGTCTTTGCCTCTCCTTGTCCCCTATCTCTGCTCCTTCTGCCTGCACCCTGGAGGTAGAATAGCAGTGGCCAGTTCTCTTAGAGTGAGCTTTGCTGTTGGTCTCAGGGCTTTGTGTGAATCAGTCCTTTGCTGAATTGATTTTCAATGCATTGGCTATTGCCTATCGGCTGTCAAAGCCAGGCGGTTGCCTTTGATAGATCCTTGGCTGCTCTGTGATTTCTGCATTGATCTCTTGGTGCTTCCCTTTCCCCTGCATATAAGAAGAAAGCCCTCAGCCACCCTCAGCTGGTCCCAGGCCTTGAGAAAGAAGAATTGTAATAACAATTGTGAACTTCTTTGGCCTCCTCAAAAGGAAAGAGTGAGGTAAACAGAAGATGTTGCTATAGTTATTATGTGATACCAAATATATTGGTTTTTCTCCAAATTATTGCCTGGGGCTCTGTTTTGAAATTGGTTTTTACCCTTCTCGCTCTTATTGCAGCCTCCGATGCTCCCGTTCCATATTTAACTTTTCTGCAATTCAGCACCTGCTCTGGTAGCACACTTCCCTTTCAGGCTTTTAGTGTGAGGTACCTGCATTTAGATCAGTCTAACCTGTGGGGGGCTCAGGGTGCCTTTACAGCCAGGACTTTGAGAACTTCCCCTCATTCTTAGGAGGGTGGGGTCCAAGGTACCTGGACCCCAGAAAGACTGCTCCTCATGCTACTTAATGTAGTAATTAAGGTCATGGACTCTGAAACCAGACTCCTGGTTTGAATCTTAGCTCTGCTACTCACCTGCTGTGTGACCCAAGACAAGAACCTTAACCTCTCTGAGCCTCTATCCTCTCATCTGTAAAATGACATCCACACTAGTACCAACGTCACAGAGTTGTAAGAAAGATTAAATGAGTTAATGTAGGAAAAGCACTTAGAACAGTGTCTGTCATGTAGTTAACACCCTGGAAATGTTAGTTAATGCTGTTTCTTAGCTATTTAGCTTTATTTCCATTTTGGTGTGTAAGGCTGACATCAGGGGACCTAAACTCTGTTCCAGGTACAGTTGTGGTGTGACTTGGGTATGTCATTTTCCCCAAATCATCTTCCTCCTCAGTTAGTTGAGACTAATAGTCTCAGTCCTGCACTTTTCACTGCCTGGGATTGCTGTGAAGATGAAGTGACTTAAGGGGCATGAATATGTTGATGTTTTACCTGCAGGAATGGTGACAGGATGCTGCCTGTGAAGTTCTGTGAAGGGTTGACTTTGTTCAGATCATTTCTTAGAAGGAACAGCTGGCTCTCAGGGAATAAGAGTCCAGCGTGAAAACAGTGAGATCCTGATGACTCGGAGCCCCAGTTGGCTTAGTCCTCATTGGTAGCACCATCCTGAGATGTTCTCTTCCTGGTGTCTCGTGGGAGAACAGTGGTTATACTACATGTCAGCATCAGGGTTCTTAGTTGCAAACAGCAGAAACCAACATTTGCTTATTTAGACAGTAAAGTGATTTATTAAACAGCATTGTGCAACTCACAGAGTGTTCTGAAGCACCAGAGAACCAGGGAACTGTGCAGCCAAGATCTATGTCCAAAGACACACAGCAGAAGCAATTCAGAAGGGGTGCTGTGGCGGCCCCTGACACTCACACTCACACAGGGCAGGGACTGGGGACTCATGGCCTAGAAATCTCTTCTCACTGCCGTTCTCTGAAGAGTGGCTTCATTCTTTCCAACCCCTGACTGGCTTTTCTCTTGGTCAGGGATGGTGGCCCCTGAAAGCTCTGCACCCATCTCTTCCAAGCTCAACCACTTTCTTTTGGTTCCCAATGAAGAAGGTATCCAGGAAAAAGGATTGGCTCTGATTGGCTGAGCTTTGGGTCATTGTCCATTCTTGAACCACTCAGGATAGGCCTTGGTGGTTAGGTACCATTATTGGCGTAGCTTGACTCCTATGTCCAGCTTTGGGAAGGAAACTATGATTGACAGCCCTCAGTGCAAGGAGGAGGGTGGATTTCTCAGAGGCAGGGATAGGGATGGGAAGGCTTAGTCTAGGTAATACTTTCACCATCCAGCACAACTGGGAGATTTAGGTTCTGGCCTCTGCTTCTTTCTGTTCTCACTGTGCTATTGCACTAGACCAGGCCTTCATAACTCCATGTTGGGATTATCTCCCTGCCTCCACCAGGCTGTCTGATCACATCTCTCCCTGTGTAGAAACTTTCATTGCTTTCAAACTAGAGTCCAAATTTATACTATAATACTTAAGGTTCAATTATTCTTTTAAAAACCTTTTTGTAAAGATAGATTTCAGATGTACAGGTGATAATGTATTGTGACCATATGTGTACTCAAAATCCAGCTTTCATAGATCTTAACATTTTGCCTTCTTTAGATTTTTTTTTAAAAGAAGTGAAAAAAAAATACAGATTTGAATTACTCCAGGAACCTCTTCTTCACCTCATTTCCCCTTTTTCTTCTCTGAAGTTTACCACCATCTTAAATACAGTGGTTATCATTTTCAAGTGTGATCTTATGAATTTTTTACATATTTAGTCCCTATACAATGTCTAATATTGCTTTGCATGTTTTAGAACTTTATGAAAGTGTTCATACTATGCAGTTGGCTTTTTTTACTGAATGTGTTTTTGAGATTTACTTGCATTAGTACATGTAGCTCTAGTACATTAATTTTAACCATTGTATAGTGCTTTATTTATCTATCTCCTATTGACAGATTTTTCTTTTTTCTTTTTTCTTTTTTTTGCCACTGTGATCTCTGCTGCAGTGAGCGTTCTTGTGTAAACCCTGAGGGGTGTACCTAGGAGTGGAATCACAGCAGGGGAGAAGGACAGGCAAAAACCAAATTCATAGCCCAACAACTTCCCCACTGTCCAGAGCTAGCAGGTGATTAAGCCCAGGAAATCCCTGGCAAGGCTGTTCAAATAGGATTTAGCAGCTTGTGAAATGGGGCTTTATTTCTTTAACTAATCCCTTGCTGGGAAGAGGTCTGGGGTCTGACGTCAGCTTTCTCTGGACTGGGAGGGGCAGACAAGCCCAGACAATTCAGATATTTGCTGATTGTAGGACTGCGACTTTTGAACAAGAGGAGATTGGCAAAGTGCATCTTTGCTCTCCTTTCTTTCTTATGAGTCAAGCCACAAATAGTGTGTACTCTGCTTGGGATAAAGGCAGTAGTGAGGAAAAGCCTAGAATTTGGAGTCAGAAAGCACCAAGTTTACATCCCCTGGTTCTGCCACTTACCAGCTGTGTAACCATGTTCGTTACTTATATTCTCTGAGTCTCAATTCCCTTATTTGTAGAATTAAGCTCAGTGATGTTCTCTCCTTTCAGACTCAGTGTAACTATCATCCTGAATTGTCTGGGTTATGCTGTAGCCAGAAACCTCAGGCCCGCGATGCCATGGTTCCTTGAGTCAGATCTTGGGCTGCAAACCCTTAGGTGGACTCTAAATCCAATATTCCCTCTTCACCCAGGGCTCACCCCATCTGCCAGGCACTCCAGCTGTCTGCCAGGACCTGAGTCTTTCCTTGGGACTCTAGGCATGACTGGATACCCATCTAGTATTTACCAGGCCTCTCGCTGGTGAGAGTGGACCCCAATTCTTAAAGAGCCCTTCCATCAGAACCCTGCCTTTGGATTTGGGGGTACCAAGAACCTGTATCCCATCCATACTGTCATGACCCAAATATTGGCAACTATACAAGTGATGCCCTTGCTCTAAAGCTTCAAGTCCTCTATTTGTATTTCTATGGAGGTTGTACAGGAAGGCTTTGAAAACATACTTTTTTAAAAACTTTTTTGATTGAATTATAGTCATTTTACAATGTTGTGTCAAATTCCAGTGTAGAGCACAATTTTTCAGTTATGCTTGAACATACATATATTCATTGTTACATTTTTTTTCGCTGTGAGCTACCACAAGATCTTGTGTATATTTTCCTGTCCTATACAGTATAATCTTGTTTATCTATTCTACATATGCCAGTCAGTATCTACAAATTTTGAACTCCCAGTCTATCCCTTCCCACCCTCTTCCCCCTTGGCAACCACAAGTTTATATTCTATGTCTATGAGTCTGTTTCTGTTCTGTATTTACGTCCTCTTTTTTTTTTTTTTTACATTGCACATATGAGTGATCTCATATGGTATTTTTCTTTCTCTTTCTGGCTTGCTTCACTTAGAATGACATTCTCCAGGAACATCCATGTTGCTGCAAATGGCGTTATGTTGTCATTTTTATGGCTGAATAGTATTCCATTGTATAAATATACCACATCTTCTTTAGCCAGTCACCTGTTGATGGAAATTTAGTCTGTTTCCATGTCTTGGCTATTGTAAATTGTGCTAGTATGAACATTGGGGGTGCAGGTGTCTTTTTGAAGTAGGGTTCCTTCTGGATATATGCCCAGGAGTGGGATTACTGGGTCATATGGTAAGCCTATTCCTAGGAGAACATACATTTTGGAGTCAGATAGAGTCAGATTCAGAGTCCCACTTTCCTCAACTTTAGAAAGGTGATAATAATAAAAGGTTTCTCCTGGGATTACTAGAAAGAGTATAATTATAAGTGTGTAGCTTTTAGCATAGGGCCCAAGTCATAGCAGCACTCGATAAAATAGAAGTAAACATTCTGTAGTATATTGAATGCTCAGTGTAGAAGCAAGAGAGCAAAAGATATTGAGAGCACAGGCCCTACAATCAGATGCACTGAGTTTAAGTTCTGGACCCTCCACTGCCCCCCAGAAAGGACAATAATACTGAACCCGCATGCTGTTATTGTGAGAAATAAATGATATCATCTATATAAAGCTGTGAGAACAGTCCTAGCACATGGAAGCACTCAATAAATGTAGTTGCTACGTTATATCAATTCTTGTGATGATTGTTTTTGCTTTCAATGTATATGCCTCTGTATATGCCGTGGACTCAGGTTATCAAAACATAGCTTTCTTTTCCTAAAATTGAATCTACCTTCCTTCTTGAACTCCATTCCACCAGAAGGCAGAACATATATTTTCATCACTTCCAGCAGATCTCAGTCAGTTCGATTATTTGGCTCTTAAGGGTGCAAACTCAGGAAACTTCAGGATTCCCCCTCTCCTTCCTTTCCCTTGGAGTTGAGGTCACAGGGTGGCTCAGAGAGGCATGCTTGCCCTGACCCGGGCTTTGGTCACCAGCCCACCCTTGCTGCTTGGCTGGTGGCACTGTGTTGGGTCATCACTTGGTCCTCTCTGTCCCCTATGCCATGGGGCTCTCTCGTTTCTACTCCTCTCAGAATGGAATAGGGTTTGATAGGAGGGGTTTTCCATCCTCCCAGAACCCCAGAGAGAAATTGGGAAATGAGAGGAGGATGATCAGGCTAGGGCACAAAGCTTGTTATCACTGTCTGAGATTTCTGTTTTTTCCTTCAACTTTTTTCTTCCCCCTAAGCTTGGAGAATTCTGTAACATGGTGGTAGAGTGAAGAGGCATGCGTGTGTATTAACTTTCTTCCCAGTCTGTCCTGAATTATACATGAAACAAAGCTAAAAGTGAAAAGTATTCCTGTTTTTTTTCCTTGAGTTCTTTTGTGAAACTTCTCATTCTCAGGGTAGTCTGGACCTCAAACGTTCTGACCCACTCAGTGGATGAGGATCTTGGACTTAGGAGAATGAAGGGGGAAAAGCACATCACTCAGTATTTCATACACCCTCCCACCGTGAAGACAGTTTCACAACAAGCGGGATAAAGTACTGTTACTGTCTATCCCATTTTCCAGATGAGGAAAGAAACTCAGAGAAGCTAAGTAACTTGCTTAAGGTCATTGAAGTAGAAAGAAAAGCCAGGCATGTCTGGTTCCAACCTTGACTTCACAGTCCTCTACTGTGTAGTGAGTTGTCCGGAAGAAGAGCATCCCATCCCCCTGACTGTGGGCATTGCCACTCTCCTTTGCCTTCCTCAGTCATACCTGCTAGGTGGCCCACATCACTCCCCATCAGAGATTGGCTGAGCCATCCCTGAAATTGCATGATGTGCTTGGTCACTGAACATGATTGTCTAACTGCCCTCTTGCAGATTGCATCAGCAATGATGTGAATTTTCTATTCTGTTATCTCTTCTGGTGTTAGCCCCAGATTTCCCCGTTTCCTTGCCTTTTCCAGTTAATGAGGTCCTGGCATGTCAAGCATATGGAAACATTCAAATTTTATAAATCACTCTTAATAATGAATGAATGTGTATCAAGGGATTAAAGGTCTCTAAAGGCACTGGGCCTTGGTCCTCTAGGGTCTGTGGTACAAGGGGGTTCCTTAGCTCCTGCCACCCCAGCTGTCAGTCATGGTCAGGGACCTCTCCAGTGCTCTCGGCCACAATTGCTGCTCCTTCTGTCTGACCCAGAACAGAGCTCAGAATGAGGCTGTACTGATTTCATAGGAAACCAGACCTGCATTATATTATTCTTTCACTCTGGGTTTTCTGGCTTCTGCTAGTGAGATGGCTGAAGGCCATCATCTTTGTGTGGAGGATTAATTAGAATAGATTCCTTTGATTCAGGTTGCCAGTAAAACCTGCGGTCCTTGGCTATCGATTTATGATGCTGAGCGGGAAACGATGGGTCCCATAACAGGACCCAAGAAAGCTGTGGTGACAGGCGTTTTGATGGCTCAGGGGGTTTATTGCAGGAAATGGGGGGCTAGGTTGAGGAAGGGAGATGGTACAAGGGCTCCTGTGATTCAGTGAATGTGAAGAACATCTCATTTCCTATGAACGATGTGACTGAGAAATTGAAAGGGACATTTGTGAACTTTGAAGGCCAAAATGATTGTGAACAAATTAATAGCTAGTTACCGGAGATGTTTGTTCTTAGGCAGATAATTGAGTTCTGAAGAGAGAGGTCACTGTTCCTTCAACTTCCCCATCGCCTCAGAGTCTAAATTATGATAAAGTTCTAGCTCTTATCCCCTAGATGACCTCTCAATTTAATTCAATTCAACAAACATTTATTAGCACCTGCTGTGGTAGTGGGAGGGGCAGGTATGGAGGGTACAGGAGCAGAAGGCGTGCCTTGTTCTCTTAAGGAATTTATCATGCACGGGCAGACATTTTAAAAAAAATAATAGGCTTCAATTTTTTACAGAAATGTTAGGTTCAAAAATTGAGAAGTACTGAGATTTCACCCAAATGCCCCCCAACATGTGCACAGTCTTCCCCACTATCAACACCCTCCACCAGAGGTGTACCTTTGTTATAACTGATGAGCGTACATTGACACATCATCATCACCCAAAGGTGGTGGTTTGTATTAAGGCTCACGCTTGGTGTACATTCTGTGTGTTTGGACAAATGTATCATCGATGACATGTATCCATCACTATAAATATCATACAGAGTAGTTTTATGGCCCTAAAAGTCTTCTGTGCTCTGCCTCTTATCTCTTCCCCACTAAGCCTTGCCAACCACTGATCTTTTTACTGTCTGCATGGTTTTGCTTTTTCCAGAGTCTAATGTAGTTGGACTCATACAGTATGTAGCCTTTTAATATTGGCTTCTTTCACTTAGCCATATACATTTAAGGTTCCTCCATGTATTTTCATGGCTTGATAGCTCATATCTTTTTAGCACTGAATAATATTCCATTATCTGACTGTAGCACGGTTTATCCATCATCTACTTAGGGATATCTTGGGTTTCTTCCAAGTTTTGGCTATTATAGATAAAGCTGCTATAAACTTGAGTGTGCAGATTTTTGTGTGGACAGAACTTTTCATCTCCTTTGGGTAAATACCAAGGAGTATGACTGCTTGATCCTGTGGAGAGAGTATGTTTACTTTTGCCAGAGACCATGGGACAGATATTGTCAAACGTAGTTAGAGTATGGAGTACTCAAGGGTGATGGGGGTATAGCACCAAGAGATTTAGACAGAGAGGTGAGGGAGAGCAGTTTTTATGATGGGTGGCATTTGAGTATAGCCTTAGATAGGCACAGGGTTCCAGCAGAAAAATCATCAAGAGGAGTGTGTACCTAGGACTTTCTTGGGTTCTTTTCTGGAGTACTACTGTGACTGGAGCTTAGATATAAGTAGTCAAGATAACGCTGAACGTGTGGTTTGTGGCCAAACCATGGAGGGACTGAAGAGCAGGTTATGGAGTTGGAATTTGTCTTTGTAAGTAGTGGGGAGCTACTGAAAGTCTTTGAAGAGGAGAGAGGCATGATCAGAAGTGATCTAGGAAGCATAGCCCTGTATCCTGTGAAGACAGACTTGGAGCAACAAGAGGAGAAAAAAAGATGCCAGTGACAAGGTTATCATAATAGTCAAGGAGAAAAAGAGGTTTGATAGGTGAGGCAGGACAAGGAGGAGACCACTCAAACCTCAATTTTCTCATCAGCAAAATGGACATCTATTCTTATTGTCTCTAGGATTTGAGGACTGGTAGGCTTCAGAAATTGAAGGAAAGGATGCATCAGAGGTATCTGTTAGTTTTGCCTCCTGAGCATTATCTTTCTTTCCTAATTTGCTTCTCTTTCTGACCTTTCTTTTCCTAGGGAGTTGGTGGCTGTGAGTAGAGTGTACATGGCTAAATGGCCAGTTTGCAGGCAAGTGATTAACAAGATGCTACTTTTCTGCCAAGGTAACTGGGCTAGGAGCTTCAGGAGAGCCTGGCAGTGTGTGACCAGGAAAAGGACATGTGGGCAGAGTACCAAGAGACTCTGCCTGCTGGGTGACCAGGGACAAGTTACCCTCCTCCGTGACTTTCTGTCTCCACTTTGTCACTTAGGGTTAACTTCCTGGCCTCAGGAGACTTCTATAAGGACGAAAAGAGATCATGTTCCTTTTTTAGCACAGAAAATGCTAAAAATACTTAAAATGCAAGGGGTTCTTACAGCCCTTTTGGGAGCCAGGTAATGGAGCCAGACAGCCTGGATTTGAGTGTTGGATCTCTTACCAACTTTGTGATGATGGATAATCTAACCTCTCATTCTTCATTCTTTTCCTTAGTAACATGGGCATAACAATAGTCGTTATCTGATAGGTGTGTTGTACAATGGACTGAAGTAGTGCACACGATGCCTGGCACACTGTAGGTGCTGGAGGAATATTTACAGTGGTGATGGTGATGCCAATCCAGATGCCACTGCACTGCCGATGCTGGGCTCTGACTGCTTCCAGCATAACTTTGGCACCAGATGAGCCCAGCAAAACTGTGCTACTCCTTATTCCCCTTTTAGCTCCTGCGCAAATTCACCTTCAAGCTTGGAGTCTCACTGCATCACAGAATGTCACAGCAACTCAGCAAGGACGGACCTCTGGGGACATCTAGTCCAATGCTTCGTCTGTTGCTTGAACTACTGACCAAAAGTAACCTTACCCCCTGATTATAGGGCATACTGTACTCTCTAGGCATTCTGGTCCACGTGTAGATACCTTTGATAGTTGGAGTTTACTATTTATGAATGTCTTTTTTTTCATATGTGTGTGCATGTTTGTGTGTGTTTACTAAACACACCCCAAAGAATAACTTCCAGGGTTATTTCATTGGTATTTTCATAAATACAGGAAGTGAGTCCTGAATGAAACATGGACTGTTAATGGGAGAATAGCGATGGGAAAAAATAGTAAGAAATATTCAAGATTTGGAAATGTAGATGAAGAAAATCAATTGAGAACAGCTGCATCCATAATTTTTCTTTCTTTCTTTCTTTCTTTCTTTCTTTCTTTCTTTCTTTCTTTCTTTCTTTCTTTCTTTCTTTCTTTCTTTCTTTCTTTCTTCCTTCCTTCCTTCCTTCCTTCCTTCCTTCCTTCCTTCCTTCCTTCCTTCCTTCCTCTCTTTCTGTTTCTCTTTCTGTTTCTCTTTCTCTTTCTTTCTTTCTTTCTTTCTCTCTCTCTTTCTTTCCTTTCTTTCTTTTTCCTACTTAGCTGAAGGAACTTCCAAATTCAGTGAGAGGAAATGGGCTTCATGCAGTGGGAAGGATTTGGATTAGACAGTCAAGAACTGCCTACCTGGGGAGTCAATCAGAGGAAGGGGAGGCTTCTGTTGAGGGCTCTCTCTGATCTGGAGACAGTGCAGAATTCAAGAAATCTGGGAGGTGATTTCATCCCATGAATTTGCTAACTGCCAGGAGGGGAGGAAGGAAGGAGGAGAGGAAGAGTCTATTAAAATCCACCCTGTTACGGAGAGGTTCGATAGAGAGGCTGGTGTCTCATCTTAGAATGACTCATGCCCTACCTGATGTCTTAACAACTAGAGGGGCTTGGCTGGCTTGGGTTTCCCTACTCACATTTGCTGAGAAGGCTCTCAGAAGCTGGCTTCTAGGTAGACCTGGTTAGCACCAATATCCCCTACTATGGGTCATGAGAATGCTTTGGTAATAAAAATAATAGCAGTACAGTAAAAATGTTGGCTACCTAAAATGCCTCGGGAAATGAAGCATTTTGGATAGTGGAATTTTCCATAAAGCTGGGGATTTTTCCATTTAAGTAGAGACTCATATTTTTGTGTGTGTTTTTTTTTATAGATGGATTGAATCAATATAACATTTCTGGTTTTCTTGGAGACAAGTTGAATGATAGTTACTCCATTCCATTGATATAGTGATTCCCTAGGGGGTTAATGAACTACACTGTTTGCCCCAAAACTAAATGCTGAAACTTTTGTGTTTATTGAGCTCTCTGTCTGCTTTTTAGTTTTTCTGACCCTCTTTCCCTCTCAGTTCTTGTCGATATCAGCGTATCTGACTGCAGTGGGTCTCCTTTTTTTCTTTGCATTTCTCTTTTCTCTCCATTGGTAGATTGTAAGCTACTATTGCTCTGACACTTCTTTGTCTAGTAACTGACATTTGTCCAAAGTAGGGGGTCACTATTAATATTTTTATTTATTTGTTCAGTAAACAAGTATTGAGCATTGACTGTGTTAGGCAATATGATAAGTGCTGAGAATTCGATGAAAATCTCAGATGAACTGGCTGCCTTATTGTCATGATTTGGGAATTCACTTCTAAAGGAGGACCTGGTTCAGCCCCTCCTGCACGTCTGCTCTTCCCTCACTGTACTCCAGCCTGGTGGCTCTCACACTGGCAGCCTTGGCATCACCTGGAGGGCTTGATAAACATATGTGGCTGGGCTACACTCCTAGAGTTTCTGACTCTTGCGTGATTTTTCCTCTCACAAGTTCTTGCGGATGCTTGGGGACCACACTCAAGCACCACTTTAACCCGGTGACCTTCACCCTGCCCCTCAGATGCTCAGTCTTGCCTCCGCCTCCATTTGCTCACCTTGGCTGTGCCCTCTGTTCCATCTCTTGGCCTTGGGGGCCTCCTTTCATCCTCTCCTCAGAGAGGCCTTGCCCAAACATCCAAGCGAATGTTGTTTTCTCCTTCCCAGGCCCTCAATGTCACCGTCCTTGGTTTTGTTTCCCCCTTAGACTTCTGTCATTCTTTGAAACTGCCTTTGTATGGTTGTCTCAAGAGTGACTGTGATTGATGAAGAGATACTAACATATCCAGGCAAAGGACGCAAGTTTCTTTAATGTAATTAAAATAAGTAAGAGTTTCAGTGCGTGAAGATAGCCACACAAAGCAGGGGATGGAGCAGCATTTTTCTTCATTGTAAGTCACAGCCCTTCAAGTCCCTGTGGCTGTTGGGTCAACTGACTGAGGTGAGGGTCCCTCCCTCTGTCCGGGGGAGCTCTGACTCATCTGTTCTTAGGGTCTTGCCACTTTCCAGGCTCCTGTCTACTGATCTGCAGACTCAGAGTGTTTTTTGCATGGTTACTTTCTCAGCTGAAGCATCTTCTAGTCAGGATGGCATTTCAGACTTATCTGCATTTATTCCTGTGGTCTTATGTTTTTATTAGTTTTTTTCCTGTCTTACCTATCTATTTATTTGTTTTTCTCTCTTTCCACAAGAATATAAGCACCATGAGAGTGGGGACATTGGCTTTCTTCTTTACTGGCGTTTTCTCAGCACCCAGAGCAGAGCTTGGCAGAGTAGGGGCACTTATTACCTATAAGATCCCTATTTATTCCTTCACCTAATAGGGAACTAAGTATGTGCCCCTTGAATGTAATTTAATTCTTTCAGGGACCCGAACAGACACACTCCCAAAGACAGCCTCTTCTGTTACCCTGCAGCTCATTTTAGAGAGCGCCACAAAAGGAGAAAGACAAACATGAGCTAGAGGAAACGGTCCTCCCTCTGTATCCTAATGTGGCAAGAGCTCTCAGGCAAAAGCCGTTTATTCATGTTCATCTTTTTTCTTCCTCTCATTTTCCCCACTCTCGCGTGTTGCTCTGACTTCAGAGCTGTAATAACAAACCTATTATTGCAATAAGACGCCAGAAGGGGAAAACGAGACCAAGTTACTGAGGAAGAAAGAGACGCAGCACCAACGCAGAGCTATATCTGTGGAGCCTGCAGGCTGCTGAATGAGAGATGTCAGTTTAATTGCAGCTTTCCCCCTTGGTATGGTAGAGATGTGTCTGTTCTCTTCCTCTCTGTGTTCTCTATTAGGTTCACAAATTATTTTGCCATAAAATGCTAGTAGTGTCTGCAAAGATGAAGCATAATTTTGGAGTTGCTGTTCTTGTATGTTTCTCCCTCTGAGTCACTTCTCCTTATTTGAACTGTTTCTGTAGCCAGATGAGAAGCTCTTTGCAGACAGGGACCACATTGTCCTGTGCGTTACCTGATGATTCTGTGTTCCTCTCAGAAGCACATTCAAGGTTGGCACAGGATACACATCTGAAAATTCCCATGGAAGCATGTTTCCCATTTCTTCTTCTAGCCCCCTCTTCTCTGTTTTTGTTGGTTGACTCAGCTGAGGGAGGTGATGGAGTGAATGCAGAATTTCCATCCTTACTTTTCCCAAGGAGGGTTATTGGGTAGGTGGTGATTCACTCATATATTCAAACATATTTATTGGAAATGCTGCTAAGTGTCAGTCAGGCTCTGTGCCAGGCATGGGGAAGATAATGGTGATCGAGACAGCGTTAGTCCTTACTCTCTTGGAGCTTATATTCTAGTAGGGGAAGGAGACAAAAACAAGTTGACAAATAGGTAGTTATAAAGTTGGTAAAAGCTATAAATTAAAATCAAGATGAATAAGATAGTGGATAATGAGAGAGGTGACCTCCTTTCCATGAGGTTGTTAGAAAAGGACTCTCTGAGAGTTGATCTGTGAGCCAAAACCTGAGAATCAGCCAGCAGTATTGATGAAGGAGAAGGGTATAAGCACATGCAAATGTCCTGAGGTAAGCAGTGTCTTGTTGGAGGAACTAAGAGAAGTCCTCTGTGGAAGAGGTAGCAAATGGCATGAATCCAAGCTAGAGGGACAGGCAGGAGCTAGATCATGGGTTGTATGTTCATTTACTTAAACCCAGTGTCCTGCTCTATTCTTCTTCCTGTTACTTAGATCCTGAAAAAGCCATAGATTAATTCTCAAACTTTAGTGTGTATCATACTCTTCCAGGGAGCTAATAAAAGTGAAACACTTGCTTACAGCTTTTGATACAGTATGCAGAGTAATTAGAACTCTTTCTGTTACGAGTAATAGGAAGCCAACTCAAATCAACTTAATTAGATACAAAACTGTTAATGGCTTTCCTACTTGAAAAATCAAAAGAATGGATTGTCTTCAGGCATGGCTGGATCTAGCAGTTAAATTATGTCATTAAAGCTCCCTCTTTCTCTTTTTTAAACCTTTTATGTATATATTGACTTCTGCTTTCTCCACATGATGGTAAAAATAGGTTCAGGAACTCTAGGCTTTTATCATTGATACAAGAGATTAATCACAAGCATTGATTTCAGAGGAGAGAGCATAACCTCTCTTTCAGTTTCATGTCAGCTCCTAAAACAGACTCTGGTTAGTTTTGCTTGGGTCATATGCCGACAAGAGGTGTCCAAAGAGGGGATTACAGAAGTTGGCCATCTGAGTGGCAGAGAAAGAAGGGTCACTTGAGTGACAGCATCACCAGAATCACTTGGGGTGGGGAAGGAACAGTTTCCATAAAGAAGAAATGCAGAAGTTGGAAAGACTGAATGTGGTGGGTATTCACCACAGAAGGCCTGGGCAGGACAGGATTCTGACTTAACACTAACCCCAGTTGGTATTTTGAAACAGACAGTTCTTTGTAAAACATTGTGAGAGATATCTTTGCAGATTGAGAAACTGAGGCCATAGAGAATTGGGGTGGGTGGAGGGGGTCACAACAATGACAAATATGGATGCTATGAAAATTGCCAAGTCTTACAAGAGTATTAAAGTTGTTGTCCTGGTCTCTAGGTCTCCTTTCTTAAATTCTAGTAATGTAATTCATGTTAGACTTTTCCCCCTTAGTTGTAGAAGGACTCACTTGAAGGATATGGTTTGTCAAATTTCTTAGGAGATTCTCCTGTAAGTTTAATTAGGATTACACAGAATTAGTAGATAAATAAGGGGGAAATCAACATCATTACAAATGTGAAGTAATCGCATCTATAAACATAACTCTGTTTTTTCAAGACTTCTTTTATGCCATTAAATGTATTTTAAAATAATGATGATGTACCGTCTTCCTTTATCGTTCTTAGCCAGTTTATCATTTTTGTTGCTGTTAGGAATGAATTTCTGTTTTCTGTTGGTTATTGCTGGTGTAGATACATGCTATTGCATGTATAAATTTATCTTAAATCTGACAACCTTACTGAATTCTATTTTTAGTTCTTGTAGTTTATTTCTTGATTCTGTTAGGTTTTAAAAGCCAGATGGTTATATCATCTGCTAGTAAGGACAGTTTTGTCTTTTTTCTTCTAATACTATGCTTTTATTTTTATAGTCTTACTGAATTGGGCAAGGTTTCCAGTATTATTTTGAATGGTACTGGTGATAATTGAAACCTTAGCTTAGCTTATTCTTGACTGAAAGAAGATTTGAAGATTTCAGGGGAATATATCTAAAGGATTTTCATTAAATTGAATGTTGGATGTGGGTCTTTGGAATATAGTTTATATCAAGTTAAGGAAAGTTCTTTCAGCTCCCAGTGTTCTAAGAGTTTTTCATAATTAAATAGGTATTAAATTTTGTAAAGTGCCTTTTGTAACTATTGAGATAATGTGGTTTTTCTCCTTTTGTTTGTAATTATACATAATGATATTGATGATTTTTTTCCCTGATGTTAAACCACACTTGCTTTTCTTGAATAAATCCTACTTGGTCTTGATAAATTGTTTGAAAAAAATTAAAAGCTAACATTTTACTCAAATTTTTCATATATGTGATTGAATAAATAAACATATAACTTTCCTTTACTTGTAATTTTCTTGCCTAGGTTTTGGTAAAGTTTTTATAAGCCTCATAAAAATTGGTTAAAAATCTCTCATATATTTTCTCTCTCTTTCTTTTTTAACAATTTGTGTATGAGAGGGATTATGATCTCTTCCTTGAAATTCTGTTAGAACTCTTCTATTGAATCATCTAACCCTCAGGACTTTTTTTGGAGAGAAGGAAGGACTTTTATTATCATCTTAATTTCTTTGATGGCTAATTAGATTGCATAAGTTTTATATTTCTTTTTTATACCAATTTTGATAATTATATATATTTTAAGAAACTTGCACATTTCATTTATATTTTCTCACTTTTTCATGTATAGTTTATAATTTAAAAATTACATATTTTATTTTTGTAATCATTTTGTGGTTTTAAAAATTTGATCGGTACCTTTTAAATCTTAAATCAGTCCTTCCAGAGTTTGCCCACATTACTTTTTCAAGCCCCATATTTTGGATTTTTTCATTTTTGTAACTATTTTTTATTTTTTTATTTATTGGTTTCTATATTTTTCTTTAATTCATCTTATCTTTTGGTACATCTTACACTTTTTTATTTTCTTGAGTTGAACAGGTAGCTTGCTACTTCAATTTTTTATTGTTTCTGTTAATTGTATTTAAAGATAGAAATTTTCTTTTAGTGCTGTTTTGCCATTTTCTACAAATTTCAGCTTGCATTGATTTCATTGTTTTTTTGATTATTAGTGTTTTATAATTTCTTTCATGGATTTCTCTTTAACCCAAGGATTGTGAAGTAGTAATTTGTTTTAGTTTGCACATATATAGTATTTTGAGCTGTAATTAAGAATTGTTAACTTTATGCAGATGTGATCAAAGAACAATCTACACGATATTGATTCTTTGGGATATTTAGAACCTTCCTTTGTGTTCTTTATTTTCGTAAAAGTTACACGAGTGTTTGAAAGCATCGATGATCCTCATTTGATGGGTGCAAAGTTTCATATATTTTACTAGGTCTAGTTTATTAATTGCATCATGGAGATCGTCTATATCTTTTTATTTTTTATTTACTTGATCTATCAGTTTTGAGAAGAGTATATAAAATCTCTAATATTTCTCCATAATTCTGCATGAAATATAAGGTCCACTTTTTCTACTTTTTTTTTTTTAACCAGCAGAGCCCTTTCATCATATGAACTCCTGTAGAGAAGCCCAGTTTAAAAATGGTTAAAGCACAGCCACCTCAGGTGGAAGGGTGAAATTGTGGGGGACTACAATCCCTCCTTATCCTCTTTTTCGTTCTGTAGGGACTCCCCCAGACTCTGCAAAACTCCAGCACTACAGGGAGCTGGGTTTTAAAGCCCCTGGGGAAGAGAAGGGAGGACAGACATGAAGTTACCCCCTCTTCTGTTTTTAGTTAGTTTTGTCCTCTTAACCAAATTATTTTTCCTCTCCATACAATGAGAGGATTGAAGCAGATGTTTTCTGAAATCAAGATAGTAAGTTCTGTTCTATCATTCTAAATAGTTATTGGTCATCTACTAGCACTAAAGTCATATTGGCTTATGTTTTAGCACCAATAATTTCTACACTCTGTCAAGGGCTTTTCTTCATCATCTCATAATCCTCTCATCGACCATATATGATACACTGGAGATGCAGCAGGGAATAAGATGTGTGGTCCCTGTCCAGAGATCTCTCTGTCCAATCCATCTGGGATGCTTATCAGAAGAGAGAGAGCAAAACTTGACAGTTAAGTCTATGGGGTTTGGAGTCAGGGCTCAAATTCCATCCCTGCTACATATTACCTGTGTGTCCTTGGGAAAGCCACTTAACCACTCTGAGATTGAGACTTATTTTCCTCATCTGCAAGGTGGTGATAATAATGGTGTCTAGCACTGTGCCTGACACAGAGTACATGGTCCATAAATAGTGAGGTGTCTTCCCTTCAGAAGTAGAGACTCTAGCTTGGAAGAAAGAAATAACAGACAGGAAACAAACTGTAGAAGAATGTTGTTTTCAAGCCTCAGGAGAAATGAGGGGTGGGGCTTCCTGACTTCTAAGCTAGTTGTATACATCTCAGACACGTTTCCTCTGGCTCCTCTGGCCTTGATGTGTATGAACTGCCCTCAGCTCCGAGGCCTGAGTTTCGGTAGGTGGGAGAAATGGCATAGAAGCTCCAGAGGCCCTGGCTTCAGGTGTCTCTGTGGGAACTGCTCACCCCACCCCGGTTCATTATGCAGTCATGAGGAGACTCCGGTAATGAGCTGACCTTATTAGAATTAATGGGGAGTGGGGTAATGGGTCTGCATGACTCATTAGATATAGAAAAGAGATCCAGCTTTCCTACATTTAATTTAATTGAAACTCTAAAACATTTATTACTTTGGGCGCATGACAGTAACTTGCATTTTTAAATACCCAAGTGATCATTTCAGCTATTTTCAAAAGGGAAAATGGAGTTAGAGGGGGCAAAGCAAAGGAAAAAGACTCTGGGGAGGCAGTTCTGGCCCAGAGAAAGGGAATTTTGGTTGATTTTTGGTGAGTGACTTGGACAAGTCTCTTTACCTCTTAAGGCCACGGTTTATTCCTGGTGAGATGGAGGCTGTTGGGAAGGCCACTATCATTGCCATTGCCTCCACCATTCACAGTTCCTGAGAACTTAGGTGTAACTAGCCCATGGCTTCATTTATGTATGGTGTAGGGACTTCCACTTTACAGAGGAAGAAATAGAGACTTAGAGAGGTTAAAGCACCTGCCTGAGGCCACCAGGGGTTAAAGAGTGCAGCTAGAATTGTGATTTGAAGGCAGGATGGTCCTAGTCCTGAACTCTTGCGTCTTCCCCTACCTCATGCACCACCATCTCCTCCAAGGCCTCATCCTGCTTTAATGTTCCATGAGTTCTGTGGACAGAGGGCTATTCTGGGTCCCCTGTTTTAAGAAACTGTCATCTACCTATTCCCTGAAAGTTTCTAGACCTTAGAATTTATTGCACCCCTTTGAGGAGGCGAGATTTAGGTGTAGGAAGAAGGTATTACCTAACATTTTGTTACAATGTCTTCCAGGCTCCTCGTTTGCATTTTTTGGACCACAGTTGAAAGTATATGTAAATGATCTTGTATCCTTTCGCACCCCTCCTAACTTAGAACATTAGCATTCCCAGACATTAATAAAATTCCTCAGGATCATCATTTTTAATTTCTGCAAAGTGCTCAATCATATGGAGGCATCATTATTTACTTGATCTTTCCTTTATTTTTGTACATTGAAATTATTTCCAATTTGTCATGATTATAAATTACCATATGAACATCCTTGGAAATCAAGCATGTAAAAATTTTAGGTGATTTCTTTAGGATTGACATCTATATTTTAAAATATTCTTTCCTGTTTATAAATATAATATAAGGATGTTTTAGAAGGTTTAAAAAGCAAGGGAGATTTAAAGAGGGAAGGAAGAACTGTTATTATAATGAGCTAATAACTTATACAGAGCTTTTCTACAGGGCTTTTCTCCTGGAACTGTTCTCAGCACTTTAGATGAATTAACTTAATTCCCACAACAACCATATAAGATATATACATATATATATGTATATATGTGTGTGTGTGTGTATATATATATATATACATTTGCTATTTCTTGATTATTTCCTTAGAAAAGAACATTTTAAGACCTTTCAGGTGTGTTACCAAGCTGCTTTTCAGAGATGCGGTACCTGTTTATCTTCAAACCAACAGGATGTGAGTGTGCCCGTCTCTCTGCACTTCCAACAGCACACTGTTTTTATCACTTTGAAATGTGTTTGAGTCCTGAGTGTTTTCTGCTGCCTCATTCTACCTCCAAGGACCTTTGAAGCTTCATGCTGATCTGTCATAAATTTCCAGCTGGTAAAAGTTGCACAGCTACTTGTGGTAACTACTAAAAGGTTTGTACTTTGCTGCTGTGGAATATGGGAGCTGAGGTGAGGAAAGGGTGGGTTCCAGGAAGCACTGTGGGTGCACACATTTCTGGTGTCATGCTGCCCAAGGACTCAGAAGCCCAGAATCCTCCCTGTGTCTGCTCTTCTAAGGGAGAACTCCAGAAAAACTCTAGGGGATGGGAAACTCACGTTTTAGGTTGAGAAAAGTAAAGACGATAAAGGAATTTCACATTTGTAATTCAGGGGAGACACCGTAGGCATACAATTCCAAAAATAAAAACTCATACTGAATGGTAACAACAAAGAAAGTCTTCTCTCTGGACCCCCTGGAACCTGGCAGACTCTGAAGGAGCAGGGAATAGGTGATTCAGAGTCAGGATCTGTTAGGCCAATGCTTTGCCTTTAAGTCCTAATATCCATGAAGAACCAGGCATGATCCCCAAAACCCTGTAGACATATAAGACACTTCCGTCCACTTTGACCAAAGATCACAGATCTCTCTTAATTTTTTTTCCTCTCTCTTCTCCCCTTTTCTCCCTCTTTCTGTCTGCTCCCTCCCTCCCTTCCTTCAGCTTTTTTGGATTTTCCAGGTTATAAAAGTAATGCATATTTATTTTATCATGTCAAACAATTCAGAGGTGCATGAAGGGGACATTAATAGTCTTCTTCTATCCTTCTTTAATCTCTCCCTCCCCAGAAAACCAATGCTAATAATTTGGTCTGTATTTTCCCGCACACTTGTTTTTTTTAAGGATTCCTGCAACTATAAAAATTTCTTCCCCTTTTTCTTTTTTGAAAATAAGATCATAGAAAAAAGCCCCAAAAGGCAGCAGAAGGAAGGAAATAATAAAGATCAGGGAGGAAATAAATAAAATAGAGATTAAAAAAAACAACAGAAAAAATCAATCAAACCAAAAGCTGGTTTTTTGAAAAAGTAAATAAAATCAACAAACCTCTGGCCAAACTCACAAAAAGAAAAAAGAGCACAAATAAGCAAAATAAGAAAGGAAAATGGAGAAATTACAACAAATAACATAGACATACAGAATATCATACAGGAATATTACGAGAAACTATATAGAACCAAAATAGATAACCTAGAGGAGATGGACAAGTTTCTGGAAACATACAGTCCACCAAGACTGGACCAAGAAGAAACTGACCACTTGAACAAACTGATCACTAGAAATGAAATTGAATTAGCAATAAAAAACCTCCCTACAAATAAAAGTCCAGGACTGGATGGCTTCGCCTGGGGATTCTACCAAACATACAAAGAAGAACTCATACCAGTCCTTCTCAAACTCTTCCAGAAAATTGAAAAAGAGAGAATACTCCCAAACTCATTCTATGAAGCCACCATCACCCTGATACCAAAACCAGGCAAAGACACTACCAAAAAAGAGAATTATAGGCCAATATCACTGATGAACATAGATGCAAAAATCCTCACCAAAATATTAGCAAATAGAATCCAACAGCACATAAAAAGATTATACATCATGACCAAGTGGGGTTCATCCCAGGGACACAAGAGTGGTTCAACATACACAAATCAATCAATGTAATACATCACATCAACAAGAGAAAGGACAGAAACCACATGATCATCTCAATAGGTGCAGAAAAAGTATTTGATAAAAAAAATTCAACACTCATTTATGATGAAAAACTCTCACCAAAGTGGATATAGAGGGAACATATCTCAACATCATAAAAGCTATATATGACAAACCTAAAGCCAGCATAGTACTCAACGGTGAAAAACTCAAAAGCTTCCTACTAAAATCTGGGACAAGACAAGGATGCCCATTATCACCACTCCTATACAACATAGTCTTGGAAGTCCTAGCCACAGCAGTCAGGCAAGAGAGAGAAATAAAAGGGATCCAAATTGGAAAAGAAGAGGTAAAAGTGTCACTATATGCTGATGACATGCTACTATATATAGAAAGCCCTGAAAGGTCCACACAAAAACTACTAGAGTTGATAAAAGAATTCTGCAAGGTAGTAGGATACAAGATTAATGTTCAAAAATCAATTGCATTTCTTTACACTAACGATGAATCAACAGAAAAAGAAAGTAAAGAAACAATCCCCTTTAAAGCAACACCCAAAGTAATAAAATAACCTAGGAATAAATCTAACCAAGGAGATGAAAGAATTATACACAAAAAACTATAAACCATTGATGAAGGAAATTAAATAAGACTTTTAAAAATGGAAAGATATCCCATGCTCCTGGATTGGAAGAATCAATTTTGTTAAAATGGTCACACTGCCCAAGGCAATCTACAGATTTAATGTGATTCCTATCAAATTACCCAGGACATATTTCACAGAACTAGAACAAATCATAATAAAATTTATATGGAACCACAAAAGACCTAGAATTGCCAAAACATTACTGAAGAGAAAGAAAGAGGCTGGAGGAATAACTCTCCCAGACTTCAGATAATACTATAGAGCTACAGTCATCAAGACAGTATGGTATTGGTACAAAAACAGACATATAGACCAATGGAACAGAATAGAGAGCCCAGAAATGAACCCACAAACTTTTGGTCAACTTGTCTTCGACAAAGGAGGCAAGAATATACAATGGAATAAAGACAGTCTCTTCAGCAAATGGTGTTGGGAAAACTGGACAGCAGCATGTAAAGCAATGAAGCTAGAACACTCCCTTACACCATACACAAAAATGAACTCAAAATGGATCAAAGACTTAAACATAAGACAAGATACAATAAACCTCCTAGAAGGAAATATAGGCAAAACATTATCTGACATAAATCTCAAAAATGTTCTCCTAGGGCAGTCTACCCAAGCAATAGAAATAAAAGCAAGAATGAACAAATGGGACCTAGTTAAACTTGCAAGCTTCTGCACAGCAAAGAAAACCATAAGTAAAACAAAACAACAACCTACGGAATGGGAGAACATTTTTGTGAATGCAACCAACAAAGGCTTGATCTCCAGAATATATAAGCAGCTCATACGACTTAATAAGAACCCCATCCAAAAATGGGCAGAAGACCTAAACAAGCAATTCTCCAAGGAATAAATGCAAATGATCAATAGGCACATGAAAAATCTCAATATCACTAATTATCAGAGAAATTAAAATCAAAATTACAATGAGGTATCACCTCACACCAGTCAGAATGGCCATCATTCAAAACTCCACAAATGACAAATGCTGGAGAGGCTGTGGAGAAAAGGGAACCCTCCTATACTGCTGGTGGAAATGCAGTTTGGTGCAGCCACTGTGGAAAACAGTATGGAGATTGCTCAAAAGACTAGGAACAAACTTACCATATGACCCAGGAATCCCGCTCCTGGGCATATACCCAGAAGGAACCCTACTTCAGGATGACACCTGCACCCCAATGTTCATAGCAGCATTATTTACAATAGCCAAGACATGGAAACAGCCTAAATGTCCATCAACAGGTGACTGGATAAAGAAGATGTGGTATATTTATACAATGGAATACTATTCTGCCAAAATATCTTATGGTAGCTCACAGTGGAAAAAAAATGTGACAATGAATATGTATATATTCATGTATAACTGAAAAACTGTGCTCTATGCTGGAATTTGACACAACATTGTAAAATGACTGTAACTCAATAAAAAATGTTAAAAAATAAAAATAAAAAAATTTTAAAAATGTAAGATCATAGAGCCCAAACTCTAAATATAATTTGCCTTTATGACTTCAAGACATATCAGAGAAGATGCTCTAGGTCAGGATATATAAATCTCCCTCAAATACTAATAGCTTCGTAATATTTCACCATATGGATATACCATAAATTAATTTGGTTAATCAGTCCCCTATTCAAATAGTTTTCAGGTTTGTTCTCCTTTTCCTTTTCTCCCTCCCTTTCTGTACCAACTCAAGTGTTAACAAATGTCCTCACACGTAATTCCTTTCAGACAGATGCTTATATTTTTATAGGATGAGTCCCAAATTATGGGATTATTAGGGCAAAGAAAATGTAAATTTTAATCAATAGCTTGTCTTGCTTCTTTTAGTTACTTATTTTTTGTTGAGTACTTTCAAGTATAGTATTTAACTTGATGTTTGTAGCACCCTCATGCAGTAGGCAAGATGAGGGTATTGCTTTTACCTTACAGGTGAGGCTCAGCGAGATTGACTTTTCCAAGGTCACATAGCCAGCAAATGGCCGAGACTGTCTGAGAGCTCTTGTGCCTCTGAGACTTGTGCTTGAGCCATTAAATATTTCTTCTCTGGTCTCTCTGGCTATGTTTTTTGAAGATCAGAAAGATGGCCCCATTTATTTAAAGAAGAGGATGCTGATAATGAAAGGAATACTGCTGTATAATTAAACATTTGTCAAAGGAAAGAGAAAAGAGAATTCCTCAAAGTTTGGTGTTGGATTATCAAGAATAGCATTTAAGGTTTAAGAATTTTTAGTGGACCTGTCACTGTTCAGGTGGTTCCCTGCCTCTGGTCTTCTTAGTCTGGATACTCAGCAGAACGAAGAGACAAAAGCTGATCTTCTCCATCTTCTCCCTCTCGGTGCATCTCCCTCTTGGGGCCTCCCCAGTGTCTAGTTTTTCACATTCAGGAGGCTGTTGATGAACGCGTGATCCCCTCTGAAGGGCTGAAGCCTCCTAGGGATGCTCAGTTTCTAAGCAAAGAGTAATATGAGGCTCTCAGGGGAAACAAGCGTGATTTCAAAACAGAAAAACCATATGAACCTTGCTCCATCCTCACTATTACACTTTCCCCACTAGATGTGGCCCAGTTTCTTCACTGCCTTCATACACCGCTGTGCCTTAGGACTCCTCCCCTCTCTCTGTCAAAATCTGCCTGCAAAAAGAGGCTGTTTTTAGTTTTTATTCTTGAGCATGACTACCAGCCTGTAGTTCTCTCTTCCTTAAGGATTTGCATTTTAAGACTTACATCTCTTGGGGAAAATATTCACTGTTAAGGAAAGAATTCATAAATAGGTGAGGAAGGGATTTGCAGAACAGGGAGCCTTTTCAGTGTCCCTGAAATAATTGTCAGGATAGCTAGCATTCACTGAGCACTTGCTATGTGTCAGGCACTATTTCATCTTCACATCTACTCTATGAGGCATTTAATATCCCAGTTTTACCACTGAGGAAACTGAGGCATGGCTTGGTTGAGCTCAAGCTCATATAGAATGCTTTACCAATCTTGGTAATTAATTAATGGTGCATTGAGTGTAAGATGCACCATTATTTTATTACACTAAGAGAAAATACTAATTAAACTAAGACATGTAACTGACTTTAAAAAATGACAAATGTCAAAAAAAATACATCTTAGAATCAATGGCTGTATCTGATAGAACTAGGATTTGAAGCCAAGCAGATTAATTTAATAGCTTAATTAATAGCTTTTCCACCATGGTACTCATGCCACATGTAGAGTCATTTTTGACTACTGTTTTATGAAGCCAGCATTCCTCAAAATGTTTTGAAAGCATAATGAGTATCATGGTGGAGAATGTGGACCAAGTTTGGGAAAGGCTGACTTAAACAGAATATAATCAATTTTCTACTGTAGGACTTCTTTAAGGCTTTAATATCCACATGTGTTTGGTGCTTCTAAGGGAGGGAGATAGAATATACATCATTTGTCAAACTTTTTTTGTGGTGGAACATTTTATGGAACTTCATCCTTTGGGACACATTTTGGGATACTCAGTGGTAGGTCATTTCTCTAATCTGGCAACAGATGTATACAGAAGATCAAGTTTCATTGTGCTTGGTGAGGCCAGTCTTTCGGGGCAGTTGTGGTATATCAGGCTTGATAGGTCTGTAATGACAAATTTGAAATTAAGCCTACATCTTTAGGCTTCACATCGGGTCCACATTTTTTTTATTCAGTATTAATTCAAAAAACATGTTTTTAATACTTAGTATAGTGTTTTTCAAAACATTGTTTATTTATGGCAGTAGACTCCAAACTTTTTATATAAGGCATCCCTACTAGAAAAAAGAAAATTATTTTAAGCCAGTATCATGGTTCCCCTAGGACTGACTGAATGTACTGATGCATGGGAAGTCTCCTTTGCAGACTGGCAGTCACCAGTTTCCTTTGTTTGACTGAAAACAATTATTTTGCAGAGACTTTTTGTACAGGTCACAATTGCTTTTAGTTACTAATAACAATCTACCTGCTGTTTAATCATGTTTAAGCATTAAGGATATTTGATTGTCTAACTTCCTGAAATAGGCAGAAATTCAGAGGTAGTTGGTCTAGGGTTCAAATATGTCATGAGTGACCTAGGCTTTTCTTTTTTGAGCTCCTCTACCCCGTCCCACATTGCTGTCTTGATGCCTCGTGGACATAAGATTGTGTGCTGCAGTCCCAGCCATCACCTCTCTGTCTAAAGCAGAAAAAGGGAGGGATGGCACTTACCATGCTTGTCCTTTTTATTAAGAAAGCAAAATCTTTCTGGAAGTTTCCAGCAGCCTTCTCCTAATATCTTACTGGCAAAAGTGCTAATATCCATGGCCACACCTGACTTCAAGGGAACTGGAGACCAGAAATGTCATGATTAGTTTTGGCCAAGTGATTCTCCAAGGGAGGTCTTTAGGCCACAGCATCACCACGACCTGGAAACTTGCTAGATGTCCAAATTGCTGGGCTCTACCCTAGACCTGCCGAATCAGAATCCCTGAAGTAGGGACAGTGGGACAGTGATATGTGTGTGTGTGTTACTGAAGTATAGTTGATTTACAATATTATATTAATTTCAGATGTACAAAAAATTCAGTATTTTTATAGATTATACTCCATTTAAAGTTCTTATAAAATATTGGCTATATTTCCCTGTGCTATACATATATCCTTGTTGCTTATTTATTTGGTAGAGTAGTTTGTATCTCTCAGTCCCATACCCCTATCCTGCCCCTTTCCCCCATCCCTTTCCCCTCTGGTAACCACTAGGTTGTTCTCTATATCTGTGAGGCTGTTTTGTTATGTTCAGTTGTGTTTTATATTTTAGATTCCACATATAAGTGATAACATAGAGTGCTTGTTCTTCTGTGTCTGAATAATTTCACTAAGCATAATACCTCCTAGGTCTACTTATGTTGTTGCAAATGGCAATACTTCATTCTTTTTGCAATTGAGTAATATTCCATTGTTTGTTTATATGCCTCATCTTTATCCATTCGTTTGTTGGTGGACACTTAGGTTGTTTCCGTATCTTGACTATTGGAAATAGTGCTGCAATGAACATTAGGGTGCAGGTATATTTTCTAATTAGTGTTTTTATTTTCTTCAAATATTTACCCAGGAGTGAAATTGCTGGGTCCTATGGTAGTCCTACTTTTAGTTTTTTGAGGAACTTCCTTATTATTTTCTATAGTGACTTTACCAGTTTACATTACAGTGTACATTTACATTGCAGGGTTCCCTTTTCTCCACATCCTCGCCAGTGTTTGTTATTTGTGTTGTTTTTGATGAAAGCCATTCCGACAAGTGTGAGGTGGTGCCTCACTGTGGTTTTGGTTTGCATTTCCCTGATCTTTAGCGATGTTGAACATGTTTTTCATCTGCCTGCTAGCCATCTGTATGTCTTCTTTGGCAAAATGTCTGTTAGGTCTTCTGCCCATTTTTAAATTGGGTTGTTTGTTTCTTTGATACTGAGTCATATGAGCTGATTATGTATTTTGGATATTAACCACTTATTAGAACACTTTCTCACACCGTATATAAAAATAAACTCAAAATGGATTAAAGACCTAATGTGAAACCAGAAACCATAAAACTCCTTGAAGAGAACATAGGCATAACATTTTTTGACTTAAATCATAGCAATATTTTGTTTTGACTTTTCTCCTCAGATTAAGGAAACAAAAAAAAAATAAACAAATTGGGACCTAATTAAACTTAAAAAGCTTTTGCACAGCAAAGGAAACCATTAATAAAATGAAAAGACAACCCACTGAATGAAAGAAAATATTTGCACGATGTGTCCAATGAGTAATTTGTGTTTTAACGAAGTCTCTGGTTTTAACAAATTCTGCTGCTCTGAGTTTTGAGAACCACTGGGTCAGATCAATTATTTGTTGTCTGTGACTGGACTTGTTGCCCTGAACAGAACTGAGCTTCCATTTGTAACACGGACGTTAGGGATGGATATTGGGTAGGTGTCTAAGTGTCTAACAAGGGATATTGACCTTTGGCTGTCATATATGTTGCAAATAGGGATTATTATTATTAATGTGAGAGGCTTGTATCAGAAGTCAGCATCCTTAGGTTTGAGGACTGGTGGTTTGCATCTGTTTGCTGTGTGATCTGGGGCAGATCACTGAACCATTCTGAGTCAACTTCCTGCTCTCTAAAGGAGAGACATCCTTGCAGGGCTCCTGTAAGAGTCACTACAATGACTATAGAAGGACCCTGACAACTCTGAGGCTTCTTGTGGTGCCTGTTCCCGTGTGTGGGCAGATCAGTTTCCTTCTGCTCCTTAAGCATCTTGTTGGCTCTTTTGACTTGACAGCCTCTGAGCAATACTAATAGGGGTCCTGCAGGCACAACACACCAGGCTCCAACAAAGTCCAGGTCTCCTACTTGCTCAAGGCAGGGGATAATGTCTTAGGGAGGAGGATGGAGAAAGAGAGGGAACATCTCTGTAATCTGCCAGGATAAGCCTGTGTTTTATTGTTGCTGTGATTGTTTTTCTCTTGTCTTCTTACATGAGTTTCTTGAATTTAACAACCTGGGGCCTTTCAAAACAGCTTGCCAAATAGCTCACAGCCAAACAATGACAATCAGGAAATTCAAGATGGGACACTGACAGTGGACGTGGGCAGATAATTCTCTCCTACCTTCCAATGCTCTGGCACTTGCATGGTAAGAGGAGGCAGAATGGGATTTCTTTAGGATGCTAAACATGTGAATGTCTAGAAGCTGTTTCTCCCAGTCTGCAAGCATATACCATCATCCACTGTACTGTAATCTCAACCCTGTTTACAAAGCTTTGAATGCATTATAGGTATAAAGACCAACTGAGCATAGCTCTCCACAATTCAGTCAGTTCACTACCGGATTTGTGTAGTACCTGGGAGAGGGCACACACTGGCATCCAGGCCAAGAAGGGCACAGAGAATGATTATTCACTGGTCACTGATAATGTCAATGCTCGCCTTCTCACTAGTTTTAAGAGCCATCCTTGCCTACCAGCCACGAGTGGCAGGCAGTGGAAGAGAGAATGACAGAGCCTGGAGAACTGGGGACTCCACTGTACAAAAAGCCTTTGAAACACAAGGTGCCAGTTTAAGACAAGGATGATCTTGTTAGTCTGAGATGTGAAGTTGTTTTAGGAAAGAAATTTGGTGAATCTAAATCTCATAGCAGACAGAAGCCCCATGAAACTCTCTCTCAAGAGGGAGTCAGAAGTTATGGACCAAGGACCATGAATATGAATCTTTGTGTGATTCTGGAATTCTTAGAAATTTTGTTAATTCCTGAATGTGTCCACATAGCAGTCATCCTTGTGGGGAGAAGCTTTGGGTTTTTTGTTTTTGCCTCTTTTTTTTTTTTTGATAGGAAAAGCTGGAGAAGCAGCAAGGAATTAAGAAGAAGGCAGACTGATGAGATAATGATAGCTATTCATAGAGAATGATTTGGGAAAGACTGGAGTTCCGGTGTCAGGAACTGGTTTGCACTTGAGAAAGATCCCAGAGCTTGAACTGTAGAATTCCAAGGTGGAATCCCCTGACAATGAGATTACACATTTTACTCTCAGGTTTCAACTGATCAGGTGTCACTGTGAGGTCAGTGTCCTTTTCCTTTTCTGATCCTATGGCAGGCAAGGTTTGGAAACTTGTCCTCTACCATTTACCACATCTTAGACAAAGTAATTCATTTACTCAGTATGTATTTCATATTTATTGGGTACCTACATGTGCGGAGTGCCATCTTTAGTGTTGTTACACAGTGATGAAAAAACCTAGACTTTCTGCCTTGTGGAGATTATGTTCTAATAAGGAAGACACACAATAACTCAACAAGTAAATAATTATATCTTATCCGAAGTCACGTGAGAGAAGTAGTGTGATGAGTGAGAGGGTCACCAGTGAGGCTGTGTTGAACAGGGTGGTTATTGAGGTCCTTTGTGAAGATGTACATTTGAACTGAGAGGTGAAGGCTGATAATGAGCCAACCATATAAGGCATTATCTGAAGAGCACTTGTGACAGGAGGGCAACCAACACAAAGGTTTGGAGGTGTAAGAGAGCTTGGCAGGTTCTTGGAGTAGAAAGAAAACAGTATGTCTGAAGCATGGTGAGCAGAGGCAGGGTGGGTAGAATGTTGTGAAATGGGGTGGGGAGCTGAGGAGGGCCCAGATCACAAAGGACTTTGTGGGCTATGGTAAGGATTTGGAAGTTTATTCTATGAGCAATGGGAAGTTATTAAAAAGTTCTGAGCAGTGGATTCAAAAAGACCATTGATAAGGCTCATTCTGGCTACCAAGAGAAGAATGAATTGAAAGGGTCTAGAGGAAGGAGATAGAAATCAAAAGCTGTTGTAGTAGTGTGGTGAGAAAGTGTGGTGGTTTGGAATGGGTAGGGCAGTGAAGGTGGAGTAGCATCATGGATATGAGAGGCCCTGCAAGTAGAATGACAGGTGTACCCTAAGGGACTAAGCAGGTGGTGATAGCTGCTGACAGAGAATCTTGGGGAGGAGCCCGTCAGGGAAGACCTGAAAGGAGATACAAGGAAGTGTCTGTGCTTGAGAAGAATCCTTGAGTCTGAGCCATAAAGGGTGCAGAGTAGAATCCCCTGGCAGTGAGTTTTATACCACCTCTCACCCTCAGGTTTCACCTGTGTCTTGTGTCACTCTGGAGTCATTGATGGATTGGCTATACAGAAATAATAGCAGTTATTGAGCATTTACTGTGCCCAGCATTGTGTTAAATTGCTACATTCTCACATTAAAACTATGGAATAAGTCTATTATTCAGCCCTGTTTTTCAGTAGTCGAAACAAGCTCAAAGGTTAAGAAAGTTGTTCTAAATCACACAAGTAGGATGTAGCAGAGTAAAGAACTGAATTCAGGTGTATCTGACTACATGTCCATGCTTTTATTATTCTAGTCTCAGTTTTACAGGGTGTTCTTGGCATAAAATTGAGTAAATGTTTCCCGTGGATACTGTACTATTTGCTGTATTTAAGAGAGAGGTGACTTTGAGTGAGATTCAGTTTCTGTTTTGACACCAGAGTAGAGGCATAAAAAGTGGCCACAAATGACTCCCCTGAAAACTAGAAAGTGATGTGTAAAACACAAGAAGTAAAAACAAAGGATTTTAACGAATCAGACAGAGAAAGACAAATATTACACAATATCACTTATAGGTGGAATCTAAAAAAAATGATACAAATTAACTTATTTACAAAACAGAAACAGACTCATAGACATAGAAAATAAATTTATGGTTACCAAAGGGGAAAGGGGTTGGAGGGGAATAAATTAGGAGTCTGGGATTAGCAGATACAAACTGCTATATATAAAATAGATAAACAACAAGAACTTACTGTATATCACAGGAGGGAACTGTATTCAATATCTTGTAGTAACCTATAATGGAAAAGAATCTGAAAAAGAATAGTGTATATCTATATCTATATATCTATATCTGTATCTGTCTATCTCTGAATTACTTTGCTGTACATCTGAAACTAACACAGCATTGTAAATCAACTATATTTTAACTGAAAAAAATACAAAAAACCACAAAGAACTTTTAGGATTCAAAAAAGCTGGAGAATTTTCTCAGCCTGTGGGTACAGGGATGCCAAATCAGAGACTACATCATGAGGTCACAGTTAAGGTGGGTCTGGCTAGAATGCTCAGAGTAGCCCAGGAGCAGCAGGAAAGCATGTAGCGTACGTGTTAGTGATTGGCTCAGGGCAGAAATTCTCAAGTTATGGTCTGGGGACAAAACTGTTTTCATTATTTGCCTTTCTGACTCTCAGTCCCTCATGGGTGAACAGATGAATTTTCCAGAGGTAATATGACTTAGGATATTGCAACAGACTGAATGTAGAAGCAGATACAAGAATCCAGCTGTCTTCTATTAAGCCAAACATTAAAAAGATTTGTTAAAAAGTAAAACAATACTGTGCTTCCAGTATTTTTGTGTGTCTGCTTTGGAAAACATAGTTACTTTCCATGAAAATATGTTATTTCTGTTAATGGGTTTATTGTTGGGTTGTCTTATCATAAATAATTTTTTTTAGTTCTGTTTGAATTTCTAATTTAGTCAATATTGATAGGTATAACCTATGCAAACCAAAACCCTTTGGGATCTTCATTGATTTCAAAGAATGTCAAGCAGTCCTCGGACCAAAAATGTTTGCAGTCTGCTGGTTTGATGTAACAGTAAAGTGGAACCAGAGTCAGGGAGAAGTGAAAGGACCTTTCAGGTGCGAGTGTGTGTTGGCTTCAGTGCTTCCAGGTGGAAGGAGGGCCAGACTCCTGTCTCTGGCCCTTAGTGAGGCTGTCAGACTTGATAGGATTACATGGGTCGGGATTCTCTTGTTCAAGTCCAGGCAGGCTTCTCTGGCTCTGCCACCTACAGGATGGAGAATCCTGGAGGGTGGGGCTGCTCTGGAGAGGAGCCCACTGGAGCCTTCAGACAGCACCTCCAGGCCCGAGGGGAAGGTGGTAAAGTGAACAGCTCTCACTGCCCTTCCTGTTCTCACTTTGCTACCGGGGGTGTCTGAAAGCACAGACTTCTTGTAGGCCTTAGTTGACATCCTTAGTTGAATTATTCCACTAGAGCAGAGCACTGATGCCTCTTAGTCACTGGGATGAGGCACTGCACTGTGATTAAGTATATGAGCTTTTGTATTAACAATCCTGGTTTTTAATCCAGACACTCCAATTTACTGTCTTCTTGTGCTAGTTATTTAGCTTCCCTGATCTCTCTTTATTAGTAAGTGGAGATGATGATATCTACCTCATAGATCTGTTGAAGGTATTAAATGAGAGAAGTTATGTAAAGGATGTAGCAAGGTGCCAGGAATATAGCAAGGCCTCAAATGGTAGCTTTTAGGGTAGAATTATGACCAGTGGGTTAAAACCATAGGCAGGCAAATTTCAGCTCCATGAGAGGATGCATGTTAAGGGATTAGTATAGTGCTTGGTGTCTAATAATCACTTGATGAGTGGTAATTTCTGTTACTGATGTAATTATTTTAAATGTGAATTTGAAAGTTTTATGATATAGAGCTTCCTTTTACTTAGAGCTGTCCCTGTATAAATTTGGTTATATTTGAATGTAATTCAAATGTTGTAATGACTGTAATTCATTCATTCATTCAGTAAACATATTGAATGACTCAACTGGTACAACTCTAAATGGAGAATTTGGAACTGATTAAAAGAATTGGAAGAATGTAAGTGAAAAAGGGGCAGTCAGTCATAGGATGCTGTACAGGAGATTCATGCATTGACTAAGTCAGGGTAGGACTCGGAGATGTCAGAGCAACCCTCCTGGCTGGTGACTTACAAAACTGTATTCCGATCTGACATTAGCTTGCAGAATGTCAGAGCTGATATTCTACAATGACATTCAGGCTCTACAGATCACTTAGTTTGAGCTTTTTCTTGCACATGTGGAGAAATTGAGATCCTGTCTCCCAGTCCAGATTCTGATAATGGACTCTTTAATATCTACAATCCCCAAAGAATTCTAGTTTAGATGCAAGGAAAGGGAAAGATGAACTTTGGCCAGCTTTACAACAACAAATCAACTACCCAATGAGTAGAAGTGTGTTGGGCACAAAGTATCCAACATAGTCCTGCATGCCTCCAGGAAGGCAGTGTAGCTGAATGATTTAGACCACCTGGTAACACTGTCAGGTCTTAGTTTTACTACATATGTGACCTTGGGCAGTCTTTTTAGTTCTCAGAGGTGAAACTTTCACAACTGGAAAATAGGGGTGTAGTTAGAAATTACACCCAGCTTGTAGGAAGAGGAAAAAAATCCCCCAAAGAGTGACTTGAACAAATTAGGGTTTTATTTTTCCATCACTTATAGAGGTCCATGAATAGGCAGACCAAGACTTGTATGGCAGTTACACAGTCTCACAGTGACTCAGGATCCTTCTACCTTTGTTATTTGCCATCCTTAGTGCATGGCTACTTTATTTCTTCTTCTTCTTCTTTATTTCTTCTACTTCTGCTTCTCCTTCTTCTCCTCCTTCCTCTTCCCTCTCTTCCGTCTTCTTTCTTCTTCTTTCTGGAGGTGGGGAGGTAATTAGGTTTACTTATGTATTTATTTTTAGAGGAGGTACTGGGGATTGAACCCAGGACCTTGTGTATGCTAAGCATGCACTCTACCATTTGAGCTATACCCTGTCCCCCTACTTTCTTCATTCTTGATGCATGGTCACAATATGGCTGCTTCATCTCCAGCTATCACATGCAAGTTTTTTTTTTTTTTTGCAGGGGAATATACAGGAAACATGGAGAGGAAAATACCTGTTAACTAAGTTAGTCCTTTTAAAAGAATGTTTCTCAGAAACCTTGCTCACAAACTTCTTACATCTCAAGACCAGAACTTGGCTATATGACCACTCCTACCTGCAGGAGATGTTGAGAGATAGAATATTTTGTCTGAGTCCTTTGCAGCTCCCAGTAAAACTGGAGTTTACTTAGTAAAGAAGAAAAGGATATTGGATATTGAATAGGTAGCCACCAGTCTTTGCTATAGGAACCAAATAATATTACCTATCCCCTTAGGTTTAGTGAGGATTAAATGAGATGATGTATGTAAAGCATTTAGCTCAGTACCCAAGCGTATAGAGAGTATTTATCCAAGAGAAGATGATAATCCCTGTCCTCAGTATATCTGTCCTTCTGTTGGGTAGAGAGTGAGTTATGATGAAATACTGACATGATAATCTACTATAAGACAGATGTAAAATTCAGTTACTTCTCAGGATCACCTTGAGCACAACCCTTCTTCCCTGCTACCACCTCAGGACTGGGTAGCAAAACTCTTGTTATCTGACCTTTGTTGAGCACTTCTGGAGATCCTTTCTTACTGCTTTACGTGCATAATCTCATTTGACCCTCAAGGCATCCTAGTGTGAGTGGATGATATGAAGTAGATAATTGATGGGGAAACTGGAGCTCTTTTAGGTAAGTGACTTGCCTGAGTCACACACTTTTTAGGGGCTAGTTTGGATAGGAATCCTGGTCTGTGGGACTGTTTACCCAGGGCCATGCACTGGCTCAGGTTCTGCTGCCCCCATCCCTGGATCCTCAGACAAGTCCTTTCCCCTCTCTGAGCCTCAGTCTCCTCATCAATAAAACGTATTGAAGTAGATGAGCTTGAAGGTAGTTTCTGGCTCTGGCCATTCAGAACGCTCTCCTACGAACTGTTAAAAGAAAATTAAAAGATAAAATCATGACTCTCATATAGATTAAAAATTAGCTCGTGTTAAAGATCTTACTTAACTTATTTAATGAGGAAACAGCTGTGATATTACAGCCAGTTCAAAGGAGAATTCAAAGAACAGAAGCATTTAGAAATCAGGAATATTGAAATGAATTTGCAAATAGAGACAAAATGAGTTTTTTCCCTCAGGGTGGGGAGGGTTGTTCCCCACAATTCATTTGCACATCTATAGGCAAGAATTATCTTGCACTGTTTTCAGTTATCTACAATTTGCAGAGTAAAAATAATTCCCACAGTCAGATCAGATAAGGTGGAAGGGTGTGCTGTGAACAATGCAGAGTTTTGTGCTGAAGCACACATTTTCCCTACAGAACCTTCAGTTGAAGTCTTCTAGTCCAGTCAGTCTGGTCCTGTTTCCTGTCCAGGCCTTAAGCTTCTGCCTCCCTCAAACGTGTGCCCTCCTCATCATAGACATCGACTATGAAGTCTTCATAGACTCTTCATAAACATGAATAGCCCTGCTACTTCATAGATTTCTGTCCCTTGTGGGTTTGGCTTGCAGTTTTGTTGCTTCCAGAAAGTCTTCATTGATGGATCCTACTGTCTTTGGGTGCAAGAACCCCAGTTGGAGGGCTGTGGCAGGGATGGCCCTTGTGGAGTGACCGACCAAGGAGGCCTCACATCAGGAAGCTTCTCCATCCAGTTGGCCTCCAGGGCTTGGCTCCCTTGGTAGCTCAGTCACCAACTGGTCCTTGGGCAAGTCACTTGACTTTGGGTGTATCTGGGAGATCCCAGAACTCCCCACATAGACTGAGCTGTCTTTGAGACCTAGAGAATTTTTTTTTTTCCCTCTCTTTCAGAGGGACATTTGGGAGGCCACCTGATAGAGCTGAAGTGTCCTGAGTTTAGTGTTAAGAATTGGTTTTCACGTTGTCTCTGTTACTAGCTGTGTGACCATGGGTACGTCTTTCACCTTAGTTTGCTTATCTGTGAAATGGCAACAGTCAGACATGTCTATCGTTGGCTGAAAAATAGCACCCCTAGAAGACATTCTCATCAAATCCTTGGAACCTGGGAATGTTGCCTTCTTTGGAAAAGGGATTTTTGCTGATGTAATTAAGTTAAGGATCTTCAGAAGAGGAGATTATGCTGGATTATCCAAGGGACTGTAAATGCAATCACAAATGTCCTTAGAAGAGAGAAGCAGGGGGAGATTCAACACACAGGGAAGGTGGCCATCTGCAGATGGAGGCAGAGATTGGAATGCTGCATGCAGCTAGCAGCTCAGGAATGCCCGCAGCCACCAGAAGCTGGAAGAGGCAAGGACCAGACCCTTTGCTAGAGGCCTCCAAAGGGAGTATCACCCTGTTAGGTTTCAGACTGCTGGTTTCCAGAACTGTGAGAAAATACATTTATTTTGTTTTGAAGGCACCAAGTGAGTAATAATTTGTTACAGCAGCCCCAGGAAATTAATATGATGTCCATTGGCCTCACAGGATTGCTGTGACACTCAAAGGAGAAAGCATGCAATGGAGCTTTAGAAATGGTCAAATGCAAAATGGGGTTCAGTACAGACACATCATTGATAAGTAACATGTTTATATCCATTCACAGTTTGCATATTCATACAGGACCTTGATCAGTGATAATAAAAATTACGTGAAAAATAAAGGAAAAAATTTCTCAAGTAAAAATAATACTTTGAGCAAATATTCCCTGTTGACCTCATTCTAGGTATTGGCTTCCTATTGTCAGTGTAGAGGATCGAGGTCATGGTTTCTCCCTTGCTGCTGCACTGCCCTGGGACAGGTTGTCAGAGGCTGGTTCGTGGCCTCCCAGACACCATTGGCTACACTGAAATAGTGTTGTTACCACCAGGAGGCCGTGAGTGACAGTGCGAACAGGTGGCTTTTGTTTGGTGGGTCCCATCTCAGGGTGAAAACTGGCACATCAGAGAGACAGTTGGATTAGGATGCCTTTGCCCTGCCAGGACTCAGCACATCAGACCGCAGCGGCTGCAGTGCAGCACAGCGGGGCGGACATGCAATAGTGAGGCCCTGCCTGCCAACACCCACTGCATTCCAGAGGTGCAGGTGCCAATCAGAGGTGGTGGCAGTGCCAGAAGCCGGTGGGACGACTCAGCTTTGCCAGAACAGAGCAAGTCTGTCCTCCACTCCCAACACACACACACACACACACACACACACAACTACACATGCACAGTGTCCACCCAAGATACTGTGTAAAGGGACACTGCCCAGCTTTGCAAATGCACTTCATGGACCTTTCTGCATTCATGTCTTGCTCTTGATATTCTCTGTCCTTAAGCCAAGACCCTTTTCTTGCCAGCGCCTCTTCTTTGTCCCCTAGACCTGTCCTGTATTATAATCCATTTGCCCTGTCTGCTATGTTCCTACCTCTATGCTCTGGAAACTCACGATGGTCGCATCATTATTTAGCTGTGAGTTAGTTAATTAACTGCTTCCTGAGCACTGAGCACCTACTATAAGTCAGGCAGGGACACGCTGGTTGTATGTGGTACACAAAGCAGACAAGACACCAACCTCTGGGGACCGTGTGAGCAGGGGACAGTCTTTAAGCAAACAACCACCCAAGGAACTCTAATTATAAGCTATGGTGTACTATGGAGAGAACTATAGGGTCCTAAAAGAGAATTTTTTAGATCGGAATAACTGGGAAAGCCTCTCTGATGAAGGGATTTTTATTTGGAGGTTTCACAGATGAGTAGGAGTTTACTTGGTATACAATATCAGTTTAATGGTCGAGGGAGGAGGTGCTTCTGGGAAGAATAAACAACTGGTGCAAAAGCTGACCTGCACCTGACAGACTGGAAGGAGGTGATGGGGCTTCTATGGAGTGAGTAAGGGGACAGGAGGTTGGAAATGAGGGCAGAGGCCATTTTAAGCACTATTGTCTGTATGCAAACCATGAAGACATCTGCAGAGAGATTTGAAGCAGGAAAGTGACCTGATCTGGTTTGGCTACTGGATAGAGAATAGGTAAAGAGGGCAGGGAATTAGGAGGCTATCGTGAGAGAGAACCTAGGAACCACTGAGATCAACCTTTTCCTGTACGGATGGAGTTTAACTGGTGGCCAAACTTCCTCAGTGAGTTGGCTGATGACCCAGGACTGGAACCCTGGTTTAGTGATTTCTAGGCCAGTATACTTGCCACTGCACCACACTGCATTTTAGTAAGTGATTTCCTTTTCATTGTATAGTAGTAATTGATACCTGTCCTTCATGGGAACTTAAGAATTTTGTGGTCTTATTACAAGTATTTCATGGAGGTAGCTAAAGGAAATTTACTTCCTCAGGCTAATTTTTTAGTAATAGAATTTCTGGACCCAAGAGGGATGCACATTTTTTAAAAGAATTATTTTCTAAGTTCTGGCAATGGATAGTAGGCATGCACTTTAAAAAGGCACTTAATTTGTAATTTTTTAATTTAAATTTTTATTAACCCAGAAACTTGACATTAGTAATAATTCCTTACATTTTTACATCATTTTACAATTTTGAAAGTGGGTTAATGTATTTTCAATTTGATTTCATTTCCACAACCACTTTGAAGGAAGGCAGGTAGACACCATTAGTCCTCATTTTTCAGATGAGGAAAATGGGTCTCAGAGGATGAAGTAACCCACTTGGGGTAACACAGCTAATAAATGACAGAGCCATCTGACCCGGGGCCCTGCTGCCCTTTGGCATTGTACTAGGCTGTTCCTCATAGACCATTTATCTCTCATGATACTAGCCTGATAGAGATTACTAGACCTATTGTATTTAGTAGACTTGTTTTTGTCCCAAATTTTATAGCATTTTCCCCTAATATATTATTTTTTAAAAATGCAACCAGGAGACATTTTTCTTAGCATTGTACTACATTTTCAGGTTATGAAGGGGTAGGCTTGTAATCAGCAGTGGAGAAGGGGAGACTCTTATGTATAAGGAGTAAAGAAATTAAAATAAAGGCTTAAAACTAGCCACTATCATGCTAGCTTTGGCACACAGAAACATATTGTTTAGTCTGTAGCATGTTGAAAAAGTTATTAGATTTGATTATCAGAATATTTCATATAAATTTTCATATAGATATGTTCATTGCTGGGTTCACTTCATTCAGAAGCTCTGGCAATCCTGAACCTGCCTTCAAGCTGGGCCATGATTGTTTTTTCCAGATTTATTGAGCTATCATTGACATATAATACGGTGTAAGTTTAAAATGTACAATGTGTTGATTTGATATATTTATATATTGCAAAATGATTACCACCATAGCATTAGTTAGCACCTGTATTACATCATATGATTGCCGTTTGTTTTTTGTGCCGAGAATACTTAAGGTTGACTCTCTCAGTAACTTTAAAGTATGTAATAGAGTATTATTAACTATAATCACTATATAGTATATTTGATTCCTGGAACTTATTTATGTTACAACTGAAAGTTTGTACTCTGACCAGTATCTCCTCTTTACATCCACTCGCAGCCATGGTAACCACCATTCTAGTCTCTGTTTCTGTAAGTTTGGCTTTTTTTAGATTCCACATATAAGTGAAATCATACAATATTTGTTTTTCTCTGACTTATTTCATTTAGTATAATGCCCTCAGGGTCTATCCATGTTGTCAAAAATGGCAGGATATCTTCTTTTCTTAAGGCTGAATAATAGATATCTACATATATATATACACACACATACACATTGTATCTTTATTCATCTGTTGATGGATACTAAGCTTGTTTCCGTATCTTGGCTTTTACAAGTAATGCTGCAATGAACCATATATGATAGTTCTATTTTTAATTTTTTTGAGGAACTTCCATACTGTTTTACATAGTGACTGTACCAATTTACATTCCCACCAACAGTGCACAAGGGTTTCCTTTTCTTTACTTCCTCCTCAACACTTATTATCTTTTGTCTTTTTATAATGGCCATTCTAACAGATGTGAGGTGATACCTCATTATGGTTTTGATTTACATTTTCCTAATAGTGATACTGAGCACCTTTCTATGTGCTTGTTGGCCATTTGTATGTCTTTATAAAAATGTCTATTCAGTTCCTCTGCCCATTTTAAAATCAGATTGTTTATATTTTTGCTATTGACTTGCGTGAGTTCTGTTTGATGCTACTGTGAATGGGGTTATTTTCTAATTTTCTCTTTTTGATGGTTTGTTGTTAGTATATAGAAATGCAATTGATTTTTATATATTGATTTTCTATCCTGCAACTTTACTGACACCATTTATTAGTTTTTTGTGTATTAGTTTTACTAGTTTAGTTTTTTCAGTTTTTGAGGGGAAACTTTAGGGTTTTCTATATATAATACCATGTTATCTATAAATAGAGATAGCTTAACTTCTTCATTTCCAATTTGGATGCTTTTTATTTCTTTTTCTTGCCTAGTTGCCCAGGCTACAACTTCCAGTAGTCTGTTGAATAAAAGTCTTGAGAGTTGGCATCCTGGTTCCTGATCTTAGGAGAAAAGCTTTTAGCCTTTCACTGTGATTGTGATATTAGCTGTATATTTGTCATAGATGGTCTTTATTATGTTGAAATACCTTTCCTCTATACTCAAGTTGTTCAGAATTTTTACTATGAAAGGATGTTGAGTTTTTTCAAATGCTTTTTCTGCATCTATTAAGATCATCATATAATTTTTATCTTAATTTGTTGAGATAGTTTATCACATTTATTGATTTATGAATGTTGAACCATCCTTGAATCCCTGGAGTAAATCCCACTTGATCATGGTGTATGATCCTTTTAATGTACTATTGAATTCAATTTGCTAAAATTTTGTTGAGGATTTTTGTATATATGTTCATCAGGGATACAGGCCTGTAATTTCTTTTTCTTAATAGTGTCCTTGCTTAGCTTTGGTATCGTGATAATACTGGCCTTGAAATATGTGTTTGGAAGTGTTCCCTCCTCTTCTATTTTTTGTAAGAGTTTGAGAAGGATTGGTAATTTTTTATTATTAAATTTGATAGAATTTTATAATAAAGTTAATGATGAAATTTAATAATGAAATTTTAAATTTGATAGAATTTACCAGTGAAACCATCTGGTTGTGGGTTCTGTTTTGTTGGGAGGTCTTTGATTACTGATTCAGTCTCCTTTCTGACAATTAGTCTATTTTGGTTTTGTATTTCTTCATGATTCAGTCTTGGTGGGTTGTATGTTTATAAGAATTTGTCAGTTTTTTTCTTGGTTGTCCAATTTTTTGGCATATAATTATTCATAGTAATCTCTTATGATTCTTTGTATCTGTATTATATCAGTTATAATATCACCTCTTTCACTTCTAATCTTATTTATTTGGGTCATCTTTCTGGGTAGGTATAAAGGTTTGTCTGTTTTGTTTATTTTTCAAAAATAAAATCAGCTCTTAGTTTCATTGATCCTTTCTTTTGTCTTTCTTAGTCTGTCTTTCATTTATTTCTGCTCTTGAGCTTTGTGATTTCCTTCCTTCTGTTACCTTTTGGCTTAGTTTGTTATTTGTTTTTTATTCTTTGAGGTGTAAAGTTAGGTATAAGCTGAGCCATGATTGGCTGGAGCTGGGAAATTTCTACCCTCATTAGATAGGGCAGTAATGTTCCAGTTTACCTCAGGCCTCATCACTCTATTGGTTTTCTGGGAGTCAAATGTAGTCATTAAAAATATGCCTGGCATATTGTTTTACTTACTCCCAGCTGGCTTTACTCCATCACTTTTCTGGCTGGACCTTTTAGGCATCTGATTATGAACCCCTTGGCTTAAAGTACATATGGGGAATAGTTGTTCATTTTGGTTGGAGTCTGGAGAACGTGCAGGAGAGTGGTGGGAAAGAAAACTGGAAGGGAGCTTATGATCGAGAAAGGGAGTCGTAAAACCAGCGATAACACCTGGACTTTATTTTATTTTTATTGTACATATTGTTTATTTTAAAAATAAAGTGAACATTTTTGGGATCAGCTATTACAGCTTAGGTCTCACATATTCATGCATTCATGTTTCAACTCAGTATTAAATGAAATGATTAAAATATTTATAGATACCATATGCATATTAGTATCTTATGTACATCCTACTGGGAAGATTTTTTTTCTCTACGTTATGCTATATTTTATAACTTTGCTTGGAGATAATATTTTTCAAGACTGAGTCCAAAGAAGAAATTCCTAAATGCAAAATTAAAAAAGAATGATGATTTTTAAATTCATCAATATTCATAAATTTAAGGATACTTTTCATATTTTATGAACTGTTTCTTTTGAAAATGTAAATTCCAGTGTAACTGCTCTCACTGAACATACTTAGGGGAACAGTAAACAAAGAAGTAAAGACCTTCATTTGTAATATCTAATAATTCTTAACTTTTTTATAATGCCTACTTTTAAGATTTTGCCTTTTTTTGAAACTTTGTTGTCTAATTTCTCCCTCTACCTCACCCCACCTCTTCATTTATTTTAGGTTATAATAATAATATTAAAAACCTATATATGTGAACTTCATTTTTTGACATAAGGAAGCCACCAAGGGATCTGAAACTCTTAACTGACATCCTAGAGTCCTGTCCTGGAACAGCTGCCTCCTGTTCATTTAGATGTTCTTTCCTTTTGCTGCATTTTTCTCTTTGTCATCCCTGTTCCCAACAGGGAGTGTTTTCAAAAGGCTAGACAGCTGTTTACATCTCCTTTTTAATGAAGGCATTGTGGTTCTTCCCTCCCTTTAAGGACATCTTGTCAATTGCTCTCTCTTTGTGAGAAGCTCAGCCCTTGCTCCTCTGCTTGCTCCTCCTCCCTGGGTGGAGGCTGGGGCAGAGAGAATAGAAAGCCTTTGCTGCACTAGTGTCCTGATTGATTCTCCAGGACTTGGTTAAAAAGAAGAAAAGAAGGAAGGGCTTTGTTAGCTGTTGCCAAGCAGTACCTGATTGAAATCCTTTTGTGTGGTGATTAGCTTGTGGGAAATCTTTGCTTGTTCCTAGGTGAGATCCTTGAACAAAACCTGGGTGTGATGGAGAAGAGGGCTGATAAAGAATCTCAAAACCTGACTTCTGGCCCAGGCTGTGTTGCTTATGAGCTCTGTGACCCTGCTCACCCTCACCCTGGTGAGCCCTCCTTTCCTCATCTGTAAGATTAGACTAATCACTACCTTAACTACATCACAGGACCAATTTGAGGATTGAGTGGGAGAATACACAGGAAAAGTACCAAGTGTTGCACAAAGACTAGTATGGATACCATGAAAGTGGGAGAATTGTTTTTGTGGAAGGACCTGGGTCCTGGCTGAGCACCTTAATTATTTCAAGGGGCTGAGGTATTTCAAGCAGGTGATTTCAAGGGGCTAGAAAAGCCCTTTTGGGCATATATCCCTGCTGACTCAAAGTCAGTGGTCCTGGTTAAAATGCAGACCTATAACAAGGTGCTTAAATGCATGGGCTCTGGCCAATGGCTTTACTTTTGGAGTGTACTCTTTCTATGTGACAATAAGCCTTGTTTTTCTGATTTGCAAAGCAAGCATCTTAACAGCAGTATCTACGTCATTAATTTGTTGTGAGAGTTAAAAAAGGCAGTGCAGTTCAAGCTCTTAGCGAGTTGTGCCTGGCCTCTTGTAGGGGTTAAATAAAACCTGATGTTGTGAGTTCTCAGCTGCCGTGGCTTCCTTTGGAGGAAAATGAAGGAGTTCAGGCCTGCTGGGGAGCAGACCTGGAGAAGCGGAGGTCCTGGCCTGGACAAGGGCATATAATGGAGAAGATCCTGGGAGTGGGAGAAAGGACACAGCCTCAAAAGATACATGGTAGAGAATTCACGTGTCACTGTCTCCATAGTGTTGTCCTGGAAACCTTGTAGAAGTGACAGGCCATTGCAGTTTAACTCTTTTTCTCCTGTCTCAGCAAGTGCTCTGTCCCCTTGGTGGTGAGGAGGAGGAAGGCAGTCAGGTTCTGGGTGGGGACCAGACAGGCAGCAGTTTCCCGGGAGCCCATGATGCCTCTGCAGCAGCCTGGTATAGAGCCACGCAGAAGGCAGGCTGGGCAGGTGACTTGTGTCAAGCTGGTGTGGCAGGTGCTGGTGTTTTATGGTTGTAGTGGCTCCATTTGTGGAAGGCATTATCGCTTGCCTGTTTATTACCAGCATCCCAGACATTCTCTCTACAAATTTTTTCTTTGCCCAAATTCTCCCTCCTTTCTTCCCTCGTCTATCAGAAACACAGAGAAATCAGTTGCGGTGTAGAAACCAATATGTCACATTACACACGCATGCACACGTGTAACCCTGTGATCTACCTTCTCCTGTACTTCTAAGACCCCCATGCACAGAGGACAGGGGAGCAGGCCCTTATGGATCACGAAGGCTCGGCTTCAGCATGCTTGCGCAACTCAGCCTCTCCTTGACCTTTGGTCTCCCCCTTCTCCCTTTCCTTCAAAGATCTGCTAAAAATGCAGAAACAGAAATGAATAGTCAGCTTTGCTGTCTAAGTCATCAATCTACACATATATACTCTGCATCTACAAATACCAGGTCCTGCATTTTTTATCACCAAGAGCCATGCAGGTTAGTCTGATCAGAGATGTGGGACCCACACAGGGACAGGGGAGGGCCACATGCTAGATGGGAACCTGGTCCTTGTTGTGCTACGTCCTCAGATGCTATGACCTTGATTCTGCCCATGTCTGTTTCTGGGTTTTAGTTTGTCCACCTAAACAATAAAGATTTCATACTCCAGGATCTCTGTATTCCCATCCCCCCATCTTAGTCTGTGATTCTGTTGAATTTATCATCTTGATTTCCCCAAGCCCCTTCACTCTCTCTTTAGACTGAAGTGTTATTGGTAACAGCCCATATTGCAATCCCTTTCATCCACACCTGCTAATGCAGTGTCTCCAGCTCCCAGCAAGGCCCTTCAGGCTATTTCAGAGGGTCCCCAGGGAGAGACCCGTATGTGCTAACAAATAAATCTGGTCAGCTATTACCTGGCATCTGCCATTTCTCCCTTCTGGACACCCTCTGTGATGCTCATAGCTGACGCTCTGCTGTATTCATTGGTCAGGAGTAGTTGCTTCACCAGTTCCCCGAATGACCAGAGGCAGGCCACCTCCTGTCAAGCCCTGATATTTCCTCAGATCGCCATGGCCTCCAAGAGAGCTTTGTGGTGTCACTGCTCCCAGCACGCCCCAGCAGACCCCAGGACCAGTGTAGGAATCAGTTCTCACTTCTGTTAGTAGATTGTTTTTTAGTAGATTTTCTGCCAATGAAGTGAATGCACTAGGGTCCCAAGGACCTCCCCTGTATAGGACTCCAGGGCAAAGTGGGAAAAGATGCTCCCTCCTTTTCTTTAGCTTTCTCTTGGAATGTGTGTAGCTTTGCTTCCCAATGGCTTATGGAGCTCTTAGTGAGAATTCTTTCTGTGTTTGTTTGCCCTCTAGCTAGAAACCTGTGAGAAACTGAGCTTAGGAAAAATTGGACTGTGAGATATTCCACTGGAGTCAGAATTACTCTACCTTCCAGTAATAAAGGATATGCTTAAGAAAACATAGATTTGCGATAGTCTCACGTGGAATTTGCTTAGGGGACACAGGAACGTCTACATTGTTTTCTGAATATCCTTCACTCCTAATGGCTCCCAAAGGAGTTATAGTTACAGGGACTGGTAAATGGGGCATCATTTTACCCCAGTGCAAAACACTAGCAGACTGAGCTAGGTGCACAGCAGGAGCCCAAGATCTAAAGGGAACTTTTACTTCCTTCTGTTCTAAACCTGAATCTTGAGATCTGTCTACTTGCACGGGTCAAGAGAGTGAGGTGATGGACCTTGTCCTGAGCACCTGCCGTAGTACTTGGCATGCAGGAGGCAGTACATAATGGTTGATTGAGAGAGGAACTAAATATAGGAAAGGAGAGAGTCAGAGATGGAGAGGGCTGGGCTCAAGACAGATCAAGTCTGTCGTCTTGTCAGACGGGTGAGAACCACTCGTTCTTTTCTCTTGGACTATCTCTAATGCTAGACTTTCTTTTGTGAGTGACTGATTTTCAGCATATACACTTGTGGTGTGTTCCTTCCTCCCCTAGGGGTTGCAGTAGGATTTCACACTCTTGGCTTCTCCCAGAAATGTGTATAAGTAAGCCCAAGATTGAGAACTGTACTGATGATTTTAGTAAGTGACGTCACCTACTCGCAAATCCTGTTGGCTTATCATGTATAGCTAAAACCTCTATGTCTGTAAGATTAGGGATTAAGTGGGCAGAAGCCACAGAAAGAATTCTGTTCATACATTAAGAAGTGATTTTTTAGGATTAGATAGGTTGTCCTTGGGGTAGTAAGTTCCTTATTACAGGAAGTATTCAGAGATTGGATGGCTACTTGGTGGGAATGTTATATGGGAGATTCAAGCACCAAAAGGGAATTAAACTGATTTATGAATTTCTTTCTAAATATAGGAGTCTATGTTTCTTAGTTCTTACATAGTATTCTAAGTATATAAGGAGCTATCATTCAGACCCACCACTTAGACTTCCTCCTTAAGCTTGGTATGAGGATGGGAAAGATGAAGAAACTCTTCAAGGCCAGCAAACCATCTAATATCATGACTTATACTGTCAAAAAGTAGAATTTTAGACCATCAATTTCAGCTCACAGTCCCAGTTCAAGTGTCCTTTTTCTTATTCATGTCAACTTTTCAATGGATATCCTCTCTTTCTCTCAATGACCCTTTTATTGGTGAACTTATCAGTAAGACGGACTTTCCTTACATTAGACTGAAAGGTTCACAGAAGCAGGGGTCATGTCTGTTTGATATACAGGTGCATCCTGAGCTCCTAGCAGGGCACTTGGCATGTAGTAGATAGATAACAGTTGACTGCATCAACACATTGGATGATTGAATACCAAATTTCTCCAGTTAAGTCACAGTAGACTGACTACTATGAATTCAAGGACAAAAGTCCACATACCAATACCAAAGACAGGAGAAATACTTCCCAGTCCATTTTAGTCCTCGAGCATCAGCTTCATCTTAAGACCGACTGAGGGCCAAGTTAAAGAGAGATGTAGACATGTGCTTGAATAGCTGCTGAATCTTCTGAACCCAAGGGTCCTGTCGAATTTAACAGCAATGTAAATAACACATTAGTGTCTTTGGGTTTGTGTGCCTGGCTGGTGAAGGCTACCATTCCCAAATAATGTGCATTTGAGAATAATAACTGGAAAGGAACCAGTTATCCTGGGCTTCTTAGCTAAGGAAGATAGAGGACTGTGCTGATGAGGGTAAGTTAGAAGATTTAGACTTCATTAAAAATATTTTAGGAACAACATCATTTGTAGCCAAGCATAGTTGCCTTAAACCTGGTCAGCTCTTCTGCAAATTCATGTCTTTGATTCCAAAAGGATGGACTGAGAGAGTATTAATGATAGCATGTACTCCATCCATGCAGACAGTGACAATCTGGAGTATAATATAGTAATTGTTTCTAGGGGTTTTCAATCTCAGCTGGATCCTCCATGCAGCTTGGCAATCCTTCCACAAGTACCAAATCATATCGCTCCTCTGGTTTTCTTCCATGCTTTTACACAATTTTACCTCTTCCTGAAAATGCCTGTTTCTGTTATGTTTCTTTTTATACTCAGTGGATAACCCTAAATATTTCACTGAGAAGATGTACTCCATCATTTAGCTTCATCAATTGCCTTTCTTGATATCTACAAGCTTATCTCCTTCCATATAACTTTCCTCCTTCCTCCTTATCTCAGGTAAAGAGAAATTCTTTCTCCTGGTCAAGGGTAATACCTTTGCCTGTCTTTCAGTACCATCCTCCATCACTCCCTTGTGAACCTTGTTCTGCCAGTCATCCACTTTGTGGTCTTGCCCTCAGTTGCCACGTCCATAATACTTGTCTTTTTCTTTTGTAAATAAATATCATCAATCCCACATTCCCCACGAATTGCAGCCTAATTTATTTCCTCCCCTTAATGGTTAGTTTTCTTCAAAAGTTGACCCTGGTTTTCAGCATTTTTATTATAGCCAGTTCATCAGAACCCAATTACTCCTCCCACACATCTTGAAAATGTTCCTGCTAACTGGTAATAACATCTTTGTTTCCAAGTCCTGTGGATATCTTCAGCCCTTTTCCTTCCTAGCCTCTGTGGCATTTGCCATTGACCATCTCTCTTGGTTTCTGTAGCACTACTGTTCAGTGTTGGTATATTGTATGTTTCTCAGAATTGATGCATTTCTTCTAGGTTATCCATTTGTTGATGCATAATTGTTTGTAGAAGTCTCTTATGATCCTTTTTATTTCTGTGGCATCAGTTTTAGTGCCTCTTCTTTCATTTCTGATTTTATTTATTTGAGTTTTCTCTCTCTTTTTTTGGTTAGTCTAGCTAAGAATTTGTTCATTTTATTTATCTTTAAAAAAAAACAACTCAGTTTTACTGACTTTTTCTGCTCTTTTTTACTTTGTTTCATTAATTTCTGCTCTAGTCTTTATTTCCTTTTTTCCTGCTGACATGAAGTTAGTTTGTTCTTTTCCTAATTACTTGAGGTAGATTGTTTATTTGATTTTTCTTTCTTATTTTTTAATTTAGTAATTTATTGTTATGAATTCCCTGTAATACTACTTTTGTTGCATCTCATATGTTTTGGTATGTTATGTTTTTGTTTTCATTTGTCTTGAGGTCTATTCTAATTTCCTTGTTTATTTCTTCTTTGACCCAATGGTTATACAAAGAAAGTGAGTTAATTTTCATGTATTTTTGAATTTTTTAGTTTTCCTTCAACTGTTGATTTCTAGTTTCATTTCATTGTGTTCAGGATGGATATTTGGTATGATTTCAGTCTTCTTAAATTTGTTAAGGCTTGTTTTGTGACCTCAAATGTGATCTCTTCTGGAGAAAAATCCATATGTGCTTGAGAATAATGTGGATTCTGCTGTTGGTGGGTAGAATGTTCTCTTTATGTCTGAAAGTTTCTTTTGTTCTCTAATTTTTCCAAGTCCTCTGTTTCCTTATTGATCTCCTCTTTGGACTTTCTATCAATTATTGAAAATGGGGTACTGAAATCTATTATTGTATTGTTTCTGTTTCTCCCTTTAGTTCTGTCAATGTTTGCTTTACATATTTAGGTACTCAAATGGTGGGTGCAAATGTATATTTAATTGTTATATCTTCCTGGTGGATTGAATTTTTACACAGTGTCCTTCTTTGTCTCTTGTGAGTTTTTGACTTATTTCCTACGTTGTCTGATATAAGTATAGCCAGCCCTACTCTCTTTTGGTTACCATTGCCATGGATTCTTTTCCCAACGTTTCTCTTTCTGTCTATACATTTCTTTAAGTCTAAAGTGAATTTCTTGTAGACAGCACATAGTTGGGTCTTACTTTTTATCTATTTAGCCTACCTATGTGTCTTTTGATTGAGAACTTAATCTATTTACATTTAAAGTAATTATTAAAAGGGAAGGATTTATTACTGCCATTTTGTTAGTTTTTGTTAGTTTTGTAACTCTTTTGTCTGTCTTTTCCTTTCTTACTGATTTTCTTTGTGTTCGTGGGTTTTTATATTGACATGCTTTGTTTCTATTTTTCTTTTGCATAGCTTATACAGTTATTTTTTTGCGTATGATTACCTTGGGACTTACATAAAATATCTTAACAGTCCATTTTAAAGTGATAACAATTTAAGTTCCACTGCATACAAAACTCTACATTTTAATCCCTAACACTTTATGTTTTTGTTGCCGCAGTTTACAACTATTCACACTGTCTACCTTTTAACATTTTAAAGTGATAGTTACTTTAAATACTTCTATCTTTTAATCTTTGTACTGAATTTAAAAGTGATTTACACACTACTATTTCAGTAATATAGCTTGTTTTTCTACATGTTTACCTTTACCAATGAGTTTCAAACTTTCTTATGCTTTTGTATTCCTGTTTAATATCTTTTCATTTCAGCTTGAAGAACTTTTGTTTGCCTGGGAAAATCTTTATCTCTCCTTCATTCTTGAAGGCAGTTTCTCTGCATATAGAATTCTTGATTGGCAGTTTTTCTTTCAGCACTTTGAAAATATCATCCCACTCCTTTCTGGCCTTCAAGATCTATGCTGAAGAATCTGCTCATAGTCTTATGGTGATTCCCTTGTATGTGACAAGTGGCTTTTCTCTTGATGCTTTCAAAACTCTCTTTGTCTTTTGACAGTTTGATTATAATGTGTCTGGGTATGAATTTCTTTTCATTTTATTTGGTTTCCTTTGGGCTTCTTGGATCAGGATGCCCATTTCCTTCTGTAGATTTGGGAAGTTTTCAGCCATTATTTCTTTGAATAAGCTTTCTGGTCCTTTCTCCTTGTCTCCTTCGGGAAAAAAGAGTGTATTGGTTGATTTGATGGTTCTCACAAGTCCTTTAAGCTTTATTCATTATTTTTTTTATTTCCTAACTGTTTCTCTGATTAAATTATTTCCAGGGCTTGTCTTTGAGTTAATTGATACTTTATTCTGCTTATCTGGACTGTTGTTGACCCCTGTAGTGAATTTTTCAGTTCAGTTTTGTGTTCTCTCTCTTTGGTTTTTGATTGCTACTTTTTGCGATTTTCTATCTCCTTGTTGATATTCTTCTTCCTTTGTTTATGCATTGTTCTCTTGACCTCGATGAGCACCTTTATGAGTGTTATTTTTAGTTCTGTGTCAGGTAAATCATATAGCTTTGTTTTATTAGGATCAGTTTCTGAAGATTTAGCTTGTTCCTTTGTTTGACACATCTTTGCTTGATTCATCATTTTCTTTGACTCTGTTAGTGTGTGGATCAGATCAAGTGGTCACCTCTCCCAGTCTTTATGGATTAGTCTTGTACAGGAGAAAACCTCCTCCAGTCAGCCCAGCTAGAGATTCTAGGAACCTCTAGAAACTCTTTCCTTTCCCAGGAAGAAGCAGATAGCTATAATTTTTATGTGCTCAGCAGGGGGTGGGGGCAATTATGGCATCTATAAGCCCAAGCCTCTGCCTCTGTTCTTAGGAAGCTAAACTGTGTTGGACCCATTAGAGTGATAGGACTGGTGAGGCATGTACTAGTTCTTTGGGCAGTCTTGAAGGAGTTGGCATGCTGATGCATAGATCAGTTCTTTCCACCAGGGGGAAGATGAGAGCTGGGTCTTTTCATCCACTCACCTTGTGCTGAGCGGGGGTGGGTTGGGAGAAGGGAATCAATGGCATCTGCTAGCCTAAGCTGCAGCCTGTGTTCTCCCTGAGGCAGCTAACCTACACTAGACCTGTCAGAGCTCTAAAACTGGCAAGCCACAAGCCAGTCCTCTGGGAGCTTGGTTGGAAGAGTTTGGGATACTAGACATATAAACCAACCATCTCCCTCTCCTGGGTAAAGCTGGGAGCTTGGGGGTCTCTTCCTGATTGTATGGTACTGTGCCGGGGGCAGGGTCTCCAGCAGGAGGACGTTCTGAATCTCTCTACTGGCCTCGATGAGTCTGGCTTCACATTCTCCCCGGGTGCAGGAACCTTTTAGTTAGTTTCTGATTTTTCACAAAGGGATTTGTCCATGAATTGCGGTGGTAGGAGGAGGACGGCTTCCGACTCCACCATTTTAATGGTGTCACTCTCCTCCTGCCCATTCTTCTTGCTCCCTCAAGCTCCGGCTCCCCATAACTAGTTGAGATCCTTCTTCTCTAAGTTTATACCCCACCCACATACACACTGTGATCACAGCACATAACACCCTGTAGTTTCTGACTGACTTACTGGTTTCCCTGATCAGACTGTGAACTCATTAGGAATGGAGATGATGCTCACTCAGTTTCTTCTTCCATGCCTGGTGTTAGGCTACAAAGAAGCCATGGAATAAATACTTATTTAACGAGCAGTAAGTCTTAAATATAATTTTCAATAGCAGAATGGTGGATTACTTCTTTTTAACTAATGGTGAAGGGGGAAGTGTTAGATTTAGAATCAGATACCTGGGATCCCACCCCAGCTTACCACCAACCAGTGATTTATACTTGTGCAACTCATTTAACTTCATGTAATCTCACCTGCCTCATCTCTAAAGTTGGGAATAATACAGAATACCTTCTGAGAAAGATCGCATAAAATAAAAACTATGAAAAGAGCTATAGAAATTTACGGAATTATTATTTTTCCATCTTCTGAAGGTTAGAGGCTAAGTATTCTGTATAGGGTAAATGAGTTGTGAACACCGTTCACACTCTCTGTTCAAATTTTCTACACATTGATACTGTTCAAAGCCACATTTATGGCTTTTGTGTTGTAGAATTAAAGAATAGTCAGGCTAAGCGTCTTGGCAGAAAATAGCATGTGATATTGTGCTGTTATTCTCCAGAAACCACAGTGGAGGAAAAGGTGACGTCCATTCCTATAGTGTAAATTAGTTCACTCATTCCATCTTTAATGAGAAGCTATATAGAATCAAACATTGATCTGGGTGCTGTGAGGGATATGCAGAATAAATGGACATGAACTGTGCCTTCAAGAAAGTTTCAATCTTGGAAGGATCTGATGCATGTGACTTTCTACTTTTCATTGTAGATTTCTGTCTAAATCATAAAAAAAGGTGTAAATCAAAGGCTAGAGGAGGGATACGAGAAGACTCCAGGGGAGAGATGACACTGGCCTTAAGAGATAGAGATAATGTGGAAATACTGGGTGTTCAATGGGAATGAACCCTGACAAATTGTATCAACTCTGCTTGTGGAGTTTCAAGGGTACCTCAGGTTGACTTAAATGAAGGTAGTCAGAGAGGCATGGAAAAACAAATAATGGTAAATTGGATCTTTAAGGCTTAGACATGGATAAAATAGATGCAGTAGAGGGTATGGTCTTGTGCTTCTTAGTTGTTGGAATTTTCCTCCTTAGGAATGAGAGAGTGGTTCACACCTGAGAGGGGAACCAATTGTTTGTGCTCCAACTTTTGCTAGTGTCATTCTAAACCCTTCTTGGTTGACCTGACATTCAGTTTCATAATCCCCATTGTGGAGCTGCTGGATGAATTTAATAATACCTTACCTCTCCAGGGTGTCATGGAGTAGAAATGAATATATCCTAGGCAAAGCATTAATTGGGTATTTCAGTAAAAGGTGCTCAGTAAGTGAAAATGCTAATGCTGTTATGAGATTCCCCCCTTCGCTGTCATCCTGGGAAGCAAAAATGGTGTTTACATAGCCATGCAAAACCATCTTCTTCAGCACTCTAACCTTATGGGAGGATAAAAATATGCACCATAATAATAATCAAGCTGAGTTTGAAGCATGGAGACAGGGGGCCTGCCCATCGGATAGTTCCCTAGGGCAGCTAACTTGTAAAACCCTGTTTTAATCTTCATCAACAGATGAAATGATTCTTTACAAGATCAGTATTAAAAGGTAGTAAAGTGTCTCTTCTTGCAGATTGACAACATCATAGATTAGCCTGTAGCGCTAATTTTGTTTGTTTCTTGGTGGTTCATAGTAAACCATAGGAGACATAGCATCTTTTGATTTGGTACTTATGAGACCCTGCTAAAGTTTGCCTACCTGGTGATTTTCATATGGAAGCTCTCCAGAGAAATGCAGAGATTTGAAACATTCATTTTCATCAGTGAAGACTGTTAGGATACAATTCTCCCTGTGTTTCTTGCATTTCTGTCTGTCTCTTGGGTGAGAGACATCCACAACTTTGTTCAGGACTGTCTTTTCAAGGATGTTTAAATAGTAAACAACCTTGAAAAATAGAGATAGCATCTCCCTCTAGGGTAGAGAAAAGATCTTCCTGACCGGGAAAATGAAGATAGCATCTCTGGAGCAAAGATTGGGCAGGTTTGCTAACACTTCCCTTATGAAATTGGAGGTTTTCTAAGTTTTGTGTTCCTTAGCTGTATCACACACACTATGTGTTAGCTGCATTCGCATGGGTCCATCTCTGTATTGCCCTGTAAGACTCAAGGGGCAAAGGAAACCTGGGGCAAACGAAGTTCATGCTGTCTGCTGTGCCTTGAATAACAGAGGCCTTTGTCTCTGACCCAGGAATCTCCTGTCTTCTGTCAGCATCTCTGAAATTGTGGCAGGCTAAATTATTATTTTACAATATCTCACACCCTTCCTGGTTCTTGATGACCTATTTCTTATCCAAATAAAGAATTTAAAATGCTCTCACATCTATTTTCTTTCTTTCCTTTTTTTCCCTCACAACCATGGGAGCCATGTGCTGCCTTAAATCAGTGCCGTGTTACAGCACCCTGGGAGATGTAATGCAGTAGCCCTCTGACTGCTTTCTTGCCTCCGGTCTCTCTCTACCCTCCGTTCATATTCCACACAGTTGCCAGACCTAAGTCCCTACAGCCCAGCTTTGATTGTGCCACCCTCTCACTCCAAAGTATCTAATGGATCCCCATTGCCAGAATGAATTATAAACTCCTTAGACAAAATAAATGCTTTCTGGAGTCAGGCTTCAATGTCTGTCTCCAGTCCTCAACTTCCACTCTCCCTCTTTTAGCATCTGTCCTCTAACCAAGCCCACCGCCCCGGGCGGTCGGAGGCTGCCACTTCCTGCCTCATATCTATGTTCATATTTCTTTTGCCTGAAATACTCACTTTACTCTTCATGTCTGCCCTCAAAATTCTATCTCTTTCATTCCTGCTTAAATGCTAACTTCCACCAGATGCCCTCTCATTTCCCATCCTGACCAAAACTATAATTTTCTCATGACACTTTTCTCATTACAGTCACCAGTGTTTGTCTTACCTTCAGTTGAGGGCAAGATCACAATGTCCTCTCCTTAGCATCACTTTATCTTGCTTATTAGTGTCTTTTAAATAGACACTTAAAAATGTTAGTTGAGTTATATCAATTTCATAGATGACTCTACTGGAGCACAGAGAGGTGAAGAGATTTGTTCAGGGCCACATAGCAAGTTAGAATATACTTGGACCAGAATCTCTGTCTTCTGATTTTAAGCTAAGGGTGTTATGCTAGGAATGTTTGACTTCACAGGAAGCCTGATTTTGGCATTATATGCCTTAAGGAGTTGACAAGTATATACTAGAGGGGAAGATGATGTTACACTAAAATCTAATCAAGAATTTTGCTGCATAGCAAAATTATCAAAATTATTAAATTTTATTCTATCTATAAATTATCAAATGAAAACCAATAGTGTGACATTGAGTAGGGACAAGTGTTGTGAGAGGAGTGGCTTTTGGAAGATACCCCAAAACCCAACTGGTGACAGACTCCTGGATAAGTCAAGTCTGTGCTCTACCCTACTTGCCAACTGGGGATCAGGATGACGCAGCTGAAAAAACTGCCCCGGGGCAAATGTGCTGACATCCCAAGCTGTTGAGGAGCAGGGGAAGGAGGCTGGTTTCATGATGTTGTTCTGCAGGAAGAGAGAAGTACGGCCTTTCCTGGGGCGTTGTCTTCCCTGTGAGTTGAACGCTGCCTGACTTGTGATCAGTCCTTCACTACTGGGTATCCCCAGTGGAGAAGTGAGCAGAGAATTCTCCTGAAGTGTACTGTTCCTGACCATCAGCATCTTTTGCAGTTGACTGAACAGTGAGCTGGTTCTCTGACGGTAGCAGTCACCAGATAGTCGCCATGAGTGCATCCACAGACAGAGTGGCAAGAAACCTTTGGACTTCTCCAGTCCAACCCCCCCCATCTTTTACTCATAGGGAAACTGAGGCCTAGAGAGGTCTCTTGATTCTCATATCTTCTCCTCTCCCACCCCAAGGCCATAGTCTTTAGGGTGACCTTGAAAAGAGAAGGCAACATTGATTGAGGGCAATCGTGGGTAGGGAAACACTACAGAAGTACTCTAGGAACCCAGGCTGTGTGTGCTACAGGTGGACATGCCTCTTGCAAAGAGAAATGAACTGCATTCCCAGAAGAACAAAAACAAAGGCATGGATATTAAAATGAAGGTAATTCGTAGAACCCATAACCTAGATAGGAGAGTTTTAAAAAAAATTTTTTTTTGAAGAACAATTTTAGAAGCATTTCTTGTTCTCTGCACGAAAAGCTGGAAAGCGATGGCAGGGTGAACATGAGGAACTGACTTGGCAGACTTATAAAAATTTCAGCACTACTCTGTCCTGTATTAAGGTTATTAGGGAGAGTCTGGGGGAGCTTTCGTCTGTGCCCTGAATCACAATGGGCACAGTGGAAACTGTGTCATTAAAATTTGAAGGTAGATAAACAGTAAATATTTCCAGGGATAATTACTTAGTGCTGGGCAAACCTCAAAGTGTTGGAAGTTCCAGCTCCTGTTGGATCAGTGCCATAGACCCGGGGGTATTTATCTAAAGCTTATCCAAATCGTCTGAGCAGCAGAGGTAGGTGCAGTTTGGCAGGCACTCTTCACACAGTTATGTTTGAGAAGTTTAATAATAACAGTTTTTAAAAATCTTTCCTAAGGAGACAATTTATCATTCCTACAGTGTCACCACTGGCAGAATCACTCTTCCCTCCTCCCTTTGGCCTGCCCTGTCCACCCCATCAGTCCTTACTTACAAATTATGACCGAATCAGCAAAGCCTTGTTTATAAGATAAAGATCTTCCCTGGAAATTGTTCTCTGAAAGATTCTGTATCCAATTCTGTATTCTGGAATTGTTCAACCCCTGAACCAGGGGCATGGCTGTTTGTTCTTGAGTATTTCAAATTTGAGTTGTATTTAAGTGCTCTTGTATGCTTACCATAGAGAAAAATACAGCAAAAGGAAAGGTTTCTACCCATCAAGAGATTCTGAGTTCAGACTCCACCTCTGCCATCGTCATCTAGGGCTTTAACCTTGAACCAGTCATTTTCAAACCTGAGTCTGAGCTTTGTCATCTACTGACTAAGAGGACAGATCAGATGATCATTAAGATATTTTCCAGTGCTGAAATATATGAAGCCATTGCCAGAGCCGAAATGGTTGTTAAGATGTTTTGCAGTTTACTTTGCAGATATAGCAGTGGATTGATTGGGACAGTCACCCTGCCTATTTGGGTATCAAGCTTATCAAAGTGAGAAGAAATCTACACAGGAGATGGTTACACTACCACTCAGGGCAGTAAATAGTGCAGTTTATAAATGTGTGATCCAGAAGCAAAACTGGAAGATTTTCTGGACAGCATCAGCAAAGGCACAGAGATTGGGATGTGGCAGGCTTGTTGGAGCCAGATGGGTATCAAGGCAGTGTGTCCCAAAGTGCAGGCTGTGTGCCCCTGCTGGTACTTCCATCGTCACTTTAGGTGGCACATCAGATGGGTATTCAGTAATGTAGAAATGGATTGTGAGAGTTCTTTTCTTTTCAGTTCTCTTTTAGTCCATCTGATCATGCGAGGGAGAAAGCCTCGTGTATGCTAGTGTATTTTTAAGGCCCTCAATAGTTCTGTCCTACCTTGTTTTTTAACTAGAGGAAAAGCAAGTCTTAAGCTCAGAAGCATCATCAAGGAACAGTACCTCTTAAATTTAATAACTCTGACTTGTTCTTGTATGTATTTTGAAATTTCTATTTATGGCAAGTGATAGTTTTTCCATTTCTGTAGTGATGTTAAGCTTTCTTTTAAAATAATTTTAAATGGAAATATTATTGTTTTAAATTAAAATACTAGTAAGTGACAATGCAGATGGTATAAAGGTCTGGAAAAATCCAGAATGTGATGTGGGAGTGATGTTATTTGGAAAACGCCAAGGTGCTTCTAAAGAGCCTGATGCTTCTGGAGTAAGTCAGGTCTGGATTCCAACCCTGCCTCTACTGTTTACTAGCTTTGTGACCTTGAGCCTGATCTTGAGGGTTACAAGGAGGAAGAAGAATGGAAAAGGACAGTGATGGTTTCAGGAAAGCAGCTGCAATACTGTCATGACGTGAGCACAGCCTTCCTCATGCCTGTCGTCACCATAAGTAAGCTCTGCCCCTTTGGAAACAGGTGCTTTTCCATAGCCACCGGCCCGCCCACCTTCAGGTCTAGGATGTTGTTATTCTCATCTGATTAGTGCTTCAGTGAGCCCCCTCCATTCTATGGCAGAAAAGCTGCCCTAGCCTGCTGGGAGGAACACTGGACCTGAACCTGAGAGACCAAACTTTGAAGACAGGATCATTGATATTTGGGAAAAAGTTATTTAACCTCACTCACCTTTGACATCAATATTAATAAAATGGAGGTGATTATATCAACTCTCCAGAATTATTGTGAGAACAGATCTGTGCACAGGACATTCCTGGCACACAGTAGGTCTTCAGTAAATGGCTGTCACTTCTTGGGCATATATCATGTAGAACCTATCAGTATATCTCTTTGGAGTATTTTTCAATTTCATTAATGCTATGATACCACAAGAAGCACAGATTTCTCTTTAGGCAGCTAAATTTCTCAGGAGCAAACTGCAGACTGTTAAAAATGCTCAGCACGACTGGGCAAAAGGGCATTTCAAAAAATAGTTGTGCACCCTAGTCTGGCAGATTTTTGACATTGGCGTGGTCTTGACTCTACAATTTTCCCCTTCTGACTCTTGACCTATAGAAAGGAAAACCCATAGAGACATCTAAATCTAAAGCTTGTTATGTACTATATGTAGCAATCGCACTTTCCAGATAGGTTGCATATTCTCAGGTCTCTTTCATGGAATTCAGTAGCGTTAATTGAGACAGGGAGCTTTTCAACCCATGTAAATTAAAAAGAGGAGGTAACTGATTCATGTTATTGGAAAATCTGGGGATTGTTGGCTTCAGGCATGGCTACATCCAGGTTCTCAAGGATATTATCAGGACTGGTGAGTTTTGCAAATGTGATCTTACTCTTAATCATCTAAGCAGAGTGAAAAATGTTGCAGTAGACATACGAGATATTAGAGTGTTAGCAGCTCTTCTGTGATCACTCACTGAGTGGCCATCATCATTCCTAGTGGATGGCATTGACAGGACACTCACCATGTTGAGAGCTAGTGAAATGGACATGATTGGAGACGTTGGATGGTTTATACTGTGAAGGAAAAGCTGAAAATCTAAAACCTCACAGAAACTTCAAAAAGCCAAGGTATATTCCCATGTTAATAAGAACTATAAAATGCTATGATATTAGGGCTCAAAATGCCAAAGAGAACCAAACTTTCTCCTTAGTTTTTTTTAAACTTTTTTTTTATTGAGTTACAGTTCTCCTTAGTTTTGTAGGAGATAAAATTGAGGCTCAGAGAAGCTAAGTAACTTTACCAAAATTATACAGAAATTCAGAGATATAGGTGATATTATACAGATTAGATTTCCTGGGTCCCAATTAAGTATACTTTTTCTTCGACATTTTGCTACACTTCTGGGTGGCTTAGCCTCTAGCTGCTGAATCCGGCTGTCCCTCTCATTTAACCTAAATGCATCTGCTGAGGACTTAGGCTCGTCTGAATACTCCTAGCCTGGCCCCAGGTGGACCTCTACCCTGGGATGCAAGCCAAGGCAAGATGTGAAGAGTCATTTAAGTGGGGCAGTGCTGACAGGAGAGACCCAGGTGGAGGGAGAGCTGTAGGGCATAAAGCACTCTCCAAGGTTCTGAGACTTCTGTCTTCTCCAAGCTAGAGGCAAGTGAACTGATTTGCTGAGATGGTTCTGCCTTACACATACTGTGCTTGCTTAAGTATTACTCTTTCTGCTTGCACTCTCAAGAGTGTCCCCCCATTAAATGGTAACCCTGTTACCAGCCCATTTACTGGGACTTTGCACATCTGGCCCACGGTTCTGCTTTGCAAAACTCTTAATAGCCCAGGTTGCCAGAGGTTTGCCTCTGTATTCTTGACTCCTGGCATCAGGATTTGGAGGTTGATCATTTAGGGAGAACTTGTCTATTCTTTTCAATTATAACTGAGGAAACCAAGTTTCAGAGGCACTGAGTAACTTCTTCAAGATCACAGGTGATACTGGATAGGCCTTCAATCACTCGTTCAGTAATCTTCCCACTAGATGTTGCTGCCTGTGTTTGTGTCTTAGACCCTGATGACTTCTGTCTCACATTTTGCTGTTTTCTTGATAGTGCCTGGGAAGGACTATCTGACCACGCATTCACTGTGACCGTTGGTCAGCGTTGTAATTCCTAGATCTCTGACTCTCTGGCTACCTGTGCACACATGGCTGCTATTTTGGAGGTATTGTCAGTAGACTCAGATGCTCAAGTGGGCAATGTAGTGGCAAGTACATGTGTGCAATTTACAGTGGGGTCACATCCTATGTGTGGCTAAATTTTAAAGCCAACATGTAAGTATAAAATTCCACATAATAAAAATTACCCTAGAAAATGTCTAAGTTGTCTATAAAGTTCAAAATAATTCCATCTCTTCCTTTGTCTGAGACAGCCAGTTTGTCCTTGAGCATCGGAACAGATGTCTGTTTCTTTGGTTGAGCCTCAAGTGAAATGGTTTCCTTGTGTTTAGCAACCAATTAATACCAAAATAACACTGTGTCTTTAAGGAAAACAACCACAGTCATCTTCCTAAGATGCTGATGCTCAGAGAGGGATGCAGGGACAAACGCGGCCTCGGGGACCAGCAGGTTAATGTCTCTTGATCTGTGCTCATACAGGGGCACGCTCTTGTTGGGGGGAATGGCAGGGACATCTCTCAGCTATTTAAATTCTGTCTCTCTCTGCCGGGTACATGCCAGTGAATTAATATTTATTTATTTATGCATACTGTATAAATCTACTCTACAAGATAGGTAGTATGAAAAAGCAAAGCCATCCGGGAGCCCATAGCACGTTTGATGTTTGAGGTAGAAGCTGGAGAAGATACCCACCACCCTCAAGGATTCTTCCTTAGCTCTGTGTGTACCGTACCGCTCTCTACACTCTTTCCTTCCCTTCTGTTTAGCTTATCTTTCTCAGTGGACTGCAAGCCCTTTGTGCCTGGAATCCTGTGCAAAGTAGCTCTCTTCTCTCTGCAAATGTGTCGTGAGGCTGAGCCCACAGTGCACATCCAGTCCATCCTTATACTGTGATAGCCTTGTTGAAGGCTTTGTGGTAAAGTAGATGGACTATGGGCTCTGAATTCAGGCAGCCCTGGTTCCAGTTCGCAGCCTCTCCACTCTTCTAGCTGTATGATCAACTCTCTAAAGTTTTCTTTCCCCAGTTGAATAGATTAGATAACAACCCCTAGTTTTAAAGTTTATGAGCACTTGGATATGGTGTACCAGGATGCTTGGCATGTGGTGGTTTTAAACAATTGGTAGACACTCAGATTATTATTGCTAATTGTGTTGAAAGGACATGGTCTCTCCTGGTTCTCCCTTAGACAATTTCTTAAGCTTCTGGACTAGAACCCTGAGACTCTGGGATGCTGGTTCTCATCTTTGTCACTTATTACTATTACTAAAGTCTCACTAAACGACTTAGGCCCTTCAGCAAATTCATTTGACTTCTTGGGGCCTCTGTTTCATCATTTGCCGAGAAGTACTGATAATTCTTCCTCTTTCTCCCTGCCAAGATTTTTGGTGGAAGGTTTCACACGGGAGGAAACATACACGAAACTGTATTACGAATATGCGGGTGTGGGTCCCTGGAAAGATCTGGGTTTGGGGTCTAGCACCCTGACCAGCACGCTGACAGACCTCCAGCAAGTGAACCTTTTACCTCACCCCCACCAACCCCTGCAGGTTATTTTGAAACACAAAAGAGATGATGAATGTGAAAGATTATAACCTCTCAAATACTATATTCATGTAAGGAGCAATTATGTCATTATTAACAAAAACATTAAATGCTCTAAAATATCAGGGACATGAGCAACATCTCCTCAAAGGAAAAATGACCTCATGAAGCTCACTGAGCTGTTCAAAGATCCATTTGGACTAATTTTGTCCTAAGAGGAGGGAGAGATTTAGAAAGATCTCTCTTTGGCTCCATTGAGTCTCTCTGGGTTAGGAGTGATGTTTTCATTTTTGTTTGGTTTTGTTTTCTGAGGAGTCGGCAGCAGGTCTAATTAATGCCATCAAAAGCATGACATTTAATTAACTAAATCACATGTTGAGCCTAATGATAACATATTTCAGCACCCGGGGGTGGTGATGGTCTCTGGGGCCGTTTCTAAGGAGGCCTGTGATTTGATAAAGAGAATCCCTTCTCAGCTAAATCAGAGATCCCCTGAGAGTAGCTGGAGAGGGTGCAGCCAGAGTGTAGGCTGGGTATATTCTCTTATCTCCCGGACCCGGCTTGGAGAGACCCAGGAACAAAGAGGACACATGGCAGAGAGGGATGGGGCCGCTGAACGGCCTCTTCATCTTTTAAACGGATTTGTTGGAAATCCAGAGGCATATAGGGACAAACGTAAGTTTCTAAATTGCCTATCCTGTGCCTTGGATCATTCCAGTTCCCACTAGAAAATAGAGCAGGGAAAACAAAGCAAGACAGATAAGAACCTTGCAGGGGGCTGTCTGAAGCAGTTGCCAAGTTCACAGTCCCTCAAAGCAGCTAAGCATGTGGACATAGGCGCCCTCTGCTGGGCACTGGAGAAGCTACAGCGATACTTATCTGGGCACCCACCCAGGAGGCAGGAGCCTTTCTGCCTGGAGTTGAACCTTTGGAGTAGAATTTCCAGGGTCTCATCAGTCATAGTAGAGCCCACCAAGTTGTCCCAAAGAAATTATTTTTAGATCATTCTATGCTTTTGCTTTATGCACGTCTCTCCTTTGCTACCATATTTCTATTATGTTCACTGAGACATTCATATCGCTTTAAACTCCACCATGCAGTTCTTTCTTCTTTTGGCTCTTTTGTAATGCGTTTGGATGAAATGATTTGTATATGGCATCACAAACTGCATCAAGCTAGGTCATCTAATTTAAACACTCATTTTAGAGATGAGGCAAAGAGAGGCTTGCAGAGGTGAAGTGAGTGATCTGTCCAGAGTGACCCACACATCAGTGACAAGACTGTCCATCTCATCCTCTTTTCCTTGATATGCTCTGGACTCCAAGGTGTTGGAGTGATGATGGAGATTTCCTCTTGCACAGAACCTCAGAGGAAGACAGTGTATCCTAGAGATGAGGTGCAGGCTCTGGAGAAGAAGTCCTGGGTTTGAATCCTTGCTTTACCTTGTGTTCGCTGTGTGACATTGTGCAGCGTACTTGACCTCTTTGTGCCTCAGTGATTTCATCTAACTGGGTGTTTCTGAGGCCTGAATAATTTAAAGCAGGTGAAGCACTCAGTATAGTGCTTGGCATATAGCAGGTACTCAATGAATTATGTTTATCATACTTTTGCTATGATTGCATGGTAGTATTAGTTGGAAGAGATTAGCAGTGGTTTTATAATGAAACTACTAGAACAGGTACCAAGGAATAATCTAATTTTTTTTTTACAAGAACCATAAGAACCTGACATCCTCCAAATGAAGGGACATTTTAGGCAGAGTTTGGGGAGAATATTTGTGTGACTGAGGTTCCTTGATGGAATGATGTGGTTGAGGATGAGACTGAAAAGGCAGCTTGGTCTTCAAAGGTAGTGGCCTTCAGTGCTGGGAGCTTGACTTCATTCTGCAGTGGCGGGGAGACATGGGTGATTCTGGAATGGGGCAGTTCTCCCTTTCTCCTGAATGGCGTGTGTTTCCTGCTCCTCTGGTGTGAGGGCTGTCACGAGCTTGAGTGATGGCTAACCCCATCGCGTGTGCACGTCCACACACGCATGTGGACACCCCCGCCGTGGGGTATTCAGTATTCCAGTCACCTTGAGGTTGTCGCCAAGGAACCTGGTGTCGCTCGCAGCCACGTCAGAATGAAGAACGAGCTGGGCCGTCACGGTTTGTGGATGGCGGCGTGGGCTTGTCACTTCTAGATGGAGTGACTGTTCCCTTGTATGGAAATCTCTGATGTGGGTACAAAGACGTTGACGGTGCTGGTGGAGGGGAAGGAAAGGGGGCAAGAGGCTGCTTACAGAGAGAGAGAGGAGAAAGACCCTTTCCTGCAACTGGCTTAGGGCTGGTCCCCAGGAAAGGGGCAGTTGGGCATTTTGGCAAAGACTGCCTCTACCTTCTCAGTTCTCCTGTTTCTGGCTCAGATGACTGATGTCCATGCCTCCTTCCTTCTCTTGCTTGGTGCTTTATTTCTGGATTTTGCTAATTCTTATTTGAGCAGAGACTGGGTTGAGAGAAAGGAAACAGGCAGAATTCTGATGAATGTTGCAAATGAAAGCTCAGTGGAATTTGAACTTTTGGTGATGCAGTCACCTTGACCCCCACCAGGGACTCAATGGTATATGTCCCTGGTGCCCCTATTGGTTAGAGGTGGTGAACTGACAGGCCTGCAGGCTACTGGGGGGTTGTTTCATTTTGGCACTGGAGTGGATGTTTTCAAAATTAGAATGAGATGGCAAGATTTTTAAATTGAATGCTTTCATATAAAAATGTGAATACTGGCTTCTCTTGAAAATGAGGCCATTTGGTGACACTGGTCTGTATTTATCCTTGGCAGCAATCTGTAAGTATTAGGTAGATTCTGCCCTTCTTTAAGTAGGGCAAGAATTCTCAGGTTCCCTACTGTACCTAGCTGGTCCTTTGATTCATTAACTTGACCAGCCTGGCCCTGTCAACATGAGTTTGTGAGCCCCAATTTGAGCCAACCTCTTCATCTTAAAAATAAAGCACTGAGGTTCAGAGAGGAACTGTGATTTACCCAAGGTCACACAGCCTCACCCATGGGCAGAGTATACCATTCGCATGATATGATTTGGAGGAGAAGGAGTGAAAAAGATTTACTTTTTTTTTCCCACCTCCCAGTGAAAAATTGACCTCCCAGCTCTGTCATCTGCTCCATAAAAGTCTGCTTTGGGTCCAGGAAGGAAATAATTTGACCATATTAAATTTCTGGCTTCCTTTAAATCGTATCTCATATCTTTGCTGCTGCTTCTCGCTCAACCTCCCTCTGCTTCTTAGGCTCAGGTGGGCCATATGGTATCACCTTTGGGAACTGAGTAGGGGAGCCAGAAGTCTGGAATCCTCAGCAGTAGCCCAAGCTCACAAGGTCTGAGCCTGAGTTTCCTCGTCTGGCAGAGGGAGATCATAACATCAGGAAGTTTTAGTGAAAATTAAAACAAATAAAATGTAGGATGTGCTTAGCGTAGTAGTAATCACACTGGCAAAACCCAGAAGCTCAACTTTAGCTGTTATTATTCAAGACAAACTCAGAGCCGAAGGTGCCCCAAGAAATTGGATTGTCCAACTGGCTCATTTTTATTGTTAAAGCTGTAACATGTGCTCATGGTAAAAATCAAAGTCTTGAAGAATATAAAGTAAAATGTAAAAGACTTTCTCTCCATCACCACCTCCATCTCAGTTTCATTTTCCCAGAGGCCACACTGTGAAGTTTCTTGTGTATCCTTCCAGAAATTTTATTTGCGTATACATCATAAATAACTTGCATTCTATATTTTGACACAAATGTAATCAGACTACTCATGCTGTTCTGATACCCGCATTTTTATTTAACAATATGTAGTAGATCTCTTTTCATGTCAGTGCACAGGAATCTCCTTTTTTTTCTTTTTTCCATTTTTCAGTGGCTGCTTTTTCACAGGAAAATTGTGTGATAGCTCATGGATCAAGAAAATTCTGTAAAGAGCCAATATCTTAGGCTTTGTGGGTCATTGGGTCTCTGTATCATCTCCTCCTCCTCCTCTTCATTCTTTTAATGGTGCTTTAAAGTCCCTTGGGTGGACAGTTAAGTTGCTACTATAACTAAGGCTGCAATAGACGTCTTTGTGCTGCATCTTTCAGTGTTTGTTGAGTTTATTTGAAGGATTAATTCAGAAGAGTGTAATTGCTGGGATGACAGATGCTATCCCAGCCTCCTCATTTTAAAGGTAGTTTCAAGAGATCCAATGAAGAGTCCAGAGTCCCCCAGCAGGTCAATGGCAGAAGATGGATTGGAAATTATTTCCTAGCACTTAACCAGAGTACTTTTCACTTTTCACCAGGCTGGGGCCTGGTGTGGAACTTGTTTTATGACATGGAGTTGGAAAGACACAAGTTCCCTCAAACCACAGAGCAGGGTCACAGCAACTAGGAACCTGAATGCTCTCAGATGTCTTCTCCTTTCTGCCTCTTATTTCTGCTTCTTAGAGGCATTCTTGTTGATGCTTTAGACCCAGTGTTTTCCGTGATACGGGTGCGCGATCACTGCCACGCCATGGCGACTGCCAGCAGCTCCAATGTCGGTTTGTAGCATCCCTGTGGCCAAAAGGAAGGAAACGTGTATCACAAAGAAGGCTTTGGGCTGCAACTGACAGAAAACCCAAGCACAAAATACTTTAAATAAAAAGAGAATTTATTGTGTCACATAACCAGGAGTCTAGTCAACATACAGTCAGTGATGTGGTGATTCCTCATGGACCTTGGGTCTTTCCAGTTCCTGTTTTTATTTTCATTGTTGACTTTATCTTTTTTTTTGTATTGAAGTATAGTTGCTGTATATTATGTAAGGTGTACAGTTTTTAAATATTATACTCTGTTTATAATTATTTTTAAAATATTGGCTATATTCCCCGTGTTGTACAAAATATCCTTGTAGCTTATTTTATTCCTAATAGTTTGTACTTCTTACTCCCTTACCCCTATTTTGACCCTCCCTACTTCTCTCTCTCCACTGGTAACTACTAGTTTATTCTTTGTATCTGGGAGTCTCCTTTTTTTTGTATATTTGCTCGTTTGTTGTATTTTTTTTAGATTCCACATGTAAGTAATATCATACAGTATTTGTCTTTCTCTGACTTACTTCACTTAGCATACTGTCCTCAGCTCCATCCATGTTACTGCAAATGGCAAAATTTCATTCTTTTTAATGGCTGAGTAGTATTCCACTGTGTATACCACATCTTCTTTATCTATTCATCTGTTTATAGACACTTAGGTTGCTTTCATATCTTGGCAATTGTAAATAATGCTGCTATGAACATTGGGGTTCATGTATCTTTTCAAATTAGTGTTTCTGTAATTTTCAGATATACACTGAGGGGTATAATTGCTAGGTCACAAAAGCTCTGTTTTCCATAGTGGCTGCCTCAAACTACATTCCCATCAACAGTGTTCAGTGTTGGCTTCATCTTTAAACCACTGTGGTGGTTGGATGAGTTGCAGTGTCACATGCAAGCCTAATAGCCATCTGTTACTTCCTAGATATATACTTAATGCACTTCCTTTCATTGGCCAGACTTGGGTCTCGTGGCAGATATTGACTCAATTACTTATAAGAGGGATGAGATTACCATCATTGGCTTAGAAAAATTATCTGAGGTTGAATGGATGTTAGGATACCTAATACTCTGTCTATTATAGAGGACTTATCTCTCAAATCAAGTCTAGAAAACTGCAGAGAAGGTTTTGGGTTGGCTTGTCTTGGATCATAAATCCACCTCTCAAACCAGTCCCTGGGATCAATAAGATGGGGCATTTGGGTTGCCAAGCTTGGATGAGGTAGCTACTCCTTGAATAGTTGCTAAGGTATAAGAAAGGTATATGTTTTGAGAATGGACAGAGGATAAGGAGAATCTGCTTCCTTAAAAGAAAGTGCCCCCTTGTGTCCACCACACCCTTCAGGAGGTCCTGGGTCTTAGGAGGCAGCCTCAGAAGAGGAGGAGCACTAGAGCTTGAGTCAGACTTCTTGGATGAACAGTGGGGCTCTGTGGCCACTGGGCTTCATTTTTACTGTTTGTGTGCTTCAGTCTGTCCACTGGGGGATTGTCATGCCTTGGCAGCCTATTCACAGGTGCCTTGTGAGGATCAATAAGAACATGGTGAAACCAAAGCAAAGGAGCCTTCAGACATTACAACTTAAGGGAAGGTGTGGAGAGAAGGGAACTCTCCTACTCTGTGGTGGGAATGTAGTTTGGTGCAACCATTGTGGAAAACAGTATGGCAATCTCTCAAAAAACTAAAAATAGACTTACCATATGATCCAGAAGTCCCACTCCTGGGCATATATCTGGTGGGAACTCTAATCTGAAAAGATACATGCACCCTAGTGTTCATAGCAGCACTATTTACAACAGCCAAGACATGGAAACAACCTAACTATCCATCAACAGATGACTGGATAAAGAAGTTGTGGTATGTTTATACAATGGAATACTACTCAGCCATAAAAAGAGTAAAGTAATGCCATTTGCAGCAACATGGATGATCCTGAAGATAGTCAACTACATGAAGTAAGCCAGAAAGAGAAAGAAAAATACCATATGATATCACTCATATGTGGGATCTAAAAAATGACACAAATGAACTTATTTACAAAACAGAAAAAGACTCACAGACATAGAAAACAAACTTATGGTTACCAGGGGGAAAGGGGTTGGGAAGGGGTAAACAAATCAGGAGTTCGAGATTTGCAGATATGCACTACTATATATAAAATAGGTAAGTAACAAGTTTCTTCCATATAGCACAGGGAAGTATATTCAATATCTTATAGTAACCTTCAATGAAAAAGAATATGAAAAGGAATATATGTATGTTCATGTATGACTGAAACATCCTGTACACCAGAAATTGACCCAACATTGTAAACTGACCATACGTCAATTAAAAAACATAAAGACTGTGGAACAGGGGGAAAGAAATAACGTAAGGGAGGGATCCTGGCAGGTCCCCTGATGTCTGGGTAGCAGGAGGAAGGGCTTGCTGTCTCTCTTGGCTCTGTGCACTTATAATCCAATGTTGTGGGACGGGGGTAGACTCGGAGGACGGGGCTGGAGGGGACGAGGGGTGGCAGAGGCACTGATGCAGAGATGGAGCTTCAAAGTGAGTCTTTCCTTGGTCTCTGTTGTCCCCTCCTCCCCACCCCCCGCCGCACTCCCCTCTCCAGGGGTCCTGCAGAGCTGCTCCTGCCTTATTTCTTTGTTTTTCCTCCTTCTGACATCTCTTTATTTGGGTACCTGAGTGACTAGACTGCCAGTTCCCAACAGATTGCTCTTTTGTCCTCCCTTTTTAATGATTGCTGTGTTAGAATTGAAGATTTATTCAACCAAACTCTGCCTTTGACCTGGCTTTCTGCTAATAATTTTTGTTTTAAGCTTAAAAGTTTCTTCTCTTTTGAATCTTTGGAATATATTTAGAACAGAACCGCAGAATTCCAGCAGTTCTACTGCACATTCATCTCTTTCATTCATTCATCCCCTTCATCATTCAGCAAATATTTATGATGGTCTGTGCCAGGTTTTAGGCATATTAAGTGGGAGAAAACAGACATGGTTCCTATCCTGTAGAGCTTATGTTTTAGTGATACCAGTGAGCAGAAGGCCACTGCTATTCCTCTGCTTCCTGACAAAGCATTCATTGCATTACTTGGAACATGGGCATGCCTTTTGGAGCCAGTTTCCAAGAAAGGGCAGGTGAGAAAATATTAAGGACTAAGAAAACAGCTTAGAGAAATGTGGTCCCAAAGTTCCTTTCCCATAAAAGTTCATGGAAAATGGCAGCAAGCCTAACTCTAACACTTGCTAGCTGTGTTACCCCAAGGGAAGATACCCTCCCTTAGTCTCAGTTTACCTATCTGCAAAATGGAGACAACAGGACTTTCTCATAAGGTCACTGTAAAGATTAAATTCAATCACCTGAGGGAGGCCATGCATTGTGCAGGTAAAGGTACAGGCTCTGGGGTCAGCCTGGCTGTCTCTCTCTAGCTATGTGAGCCTGAGAAATTTAGTTTACCTCCCTGTGCCTCAGTTTCCTGATCTGCAAAATGGAAATAGTGATCACTTCCACCTCACATGATTGTTGTAATGATTAAATAAATCATGTAAATTCTTTGCTCCATACCTGGCACCTAGCAATGCCCAACAAAATTTATTATAGCTACCTAAAAGTGTTTTTCCCCCAAATAAGACTACTTTATAACTTGTAAGGCATTATAATAGCATCTATTTATTTTGCTTTTTTAGAAAAGGAGCATCGGTAGAAGGTTATGATGCAGAGCTGGGCCTTTTTAAGCCCTGCCTTCAGGACACAGATGTGCTGTCACTCTGTGCTCATCAGTCACTGGGCATGTTCTAATCGAGCCTGCAGTTCTCATGTGGAGTGTGATCAGGGCAGGCAGAGACACACGATCAGTGCTAGGCAGAACAAGACGTGGGAAATGGCCCTCAGAGAGCTCGCTTGGAGAGAAAATACATGCCCATGAGACTATAAACAACAATAATAGCTACCTTGGAGTTGCCCAGTGGAAGGTAACAAACGGCTTCTGCGCAGGGAAAGAAATCCGTGATACCATGTCATCCTTAGCAATATTAACTGGTTGAGTGACTTTGGGCAAATTGCTAGATCGTTATGTGCCCCTACCTCCTGATATTTGGGGGGGGATATTTTATTAGAGAGAGAAAATTGGTGCCCAGAGATGGCTATTGTTTGACCCATAGAGGTTTTAGAATTTTGAATTAGTTCTCCACTTAAAACTTCAGAGATTTCATAGAAAACTAGATATAAGAGCAGCTGGCGATGTGTAGACAGAGTTGAATAGCAACTTCCCACCTTTAGGTGATGACTGTTTTCCAGAGCCCTCCACTCCCAATAGACGATATTTCCACCCACCCCAGTTGTCTCATTAAGGTTTGCTTCCTGGATGTGGTCAGCACTGGAATTTGTGACAAGTAGAAGAGGTGATCTCCTTAACATCTTTTTTGTTCTCTCATGAGATTACTAAGTAGGGCAAAGGTTACTGTATCCTTATCACCGAAGGGCAAATAGTGAGCATCAGAAAGATTGCTACTTAAACACACAAAGAGACAGAGAACATTGGTCGGACTTGAAAATGCTCCTCAACTTCTCATTTACAACTTTCCTCTCTGGTCTTTGACCCTTTCTCCTGGACCCAGGGCATTCTATCCACTCTTCTGATAATGGTGACAATGGTAATAATAGCTACTGTTCAGTGAGTATTTCCTGTGTCTTCGCTGCCTTCCATCACTTAATTGTCTTGAGCTCTTGGTATCAATATCCCAGTTTTGTTGAAGAGGGGATAGAAGTTCAAGAAGCCAGTAATTTGGGGCCATACATCTACTAAGTAGTGAAGCCAATGTTTGAACTCAGGTCTATCTGACACTAAATCGCCTGTTCTTAGTTAACCTCAGGAGTCACACAGTTGCAAAGACAGGGCCAACCACTTGTTCTATTAGGTAACAATGATACGTGAATTTTAGAGGGATTCATTTTCACCCCAAATGGCTGCTTATTTCCCATGCTTTTAGTGTGAGACCCTCTGAATGCACAAATCATCAAATGAGATGCTCTTGGCAATGCATTCACCAAAGAGCGAGAATCCTCCAGAGAGGTCAGGAGGTATCAGTGTTATGAGGAAGGAGGCTCCAGCTGTCAGGACAGATAAGGCAACATAGTAACATTACTCTAGATATCAAGGAGCGGGGAAGGCATAGACTGGCTGAGCTTCAGCTCCAGAGTCCTGAGGCTGTGCTCCTGGCACAGTTTGACTCAGCAATCTCCCGTGAGATCTGCTGGCCTGGCTTGTCATAAAATCACACGTTTATAGGATCTCAGGTTGGAAGACACTATAGAGGTCACTCAGACCCATTTTTAGGGTGAGACCTTCTCTATAGACCCCCCAACAGGTAGCATGTACGCTATGATGAAAGATTTCTGGTGATGGCAAACTCAGAGCTCTGTAAAGCTGTCCTTCCTTATGTTGGTTAAATGTTTCTTTTAATCAGATGCAAGCCTACGTACGTGTTTGACCCACTCTTTATTGTTTTGTCCACTGGATCACTGTCTGTTCTCTGCTGTACACATCAGCCCTTCAAGTTGTATTATCGTAAGTATGTTCCCACCGGGTAGTTACTCCTTGTTTAGAAATATCCACATTTGCCTAAACTACCCTATGTGAAGAATTCTCAGATTCCTTACCACCTTTGCTGGTTATTCCGTTTGTCCCTCCTCTCGGTGTCCATTTCTACTATTTTCTGTCCTGCTCGCTGCCTCAGGAGACTGACTCCCCTGGGCTACTTCACCAGGGCTCCTTTGCTGACTTGTGATTTTTGCGTACATTAAATTTGAAAAGCTCTTTTCAGTCCCATCTGTTGCCTCTCAGCTGGGGTGAAGACTGTCTCCCACCTCTGACAGGGGAGATCCTCTCTTCTCCACTTTTAAGATCCCCATATACCCTGGTGCTGTAGGTCAGCCAAGCCAGGCAGCGCTTCCAGGAGTCAAATGTACTGGTAGGAAATTTGCAGTTGTGTTCTCACTGCTGGGATTTGGAGTCAGATTGAGCAGATTTTGAATTTTACTCTACCACTGTCTCTATACACATATGTGTGTTTGTGTGTGTATGTATGTGCACACACATAAATGTATACATGACAAATTACTTACCTCAAAGACTGGTGGTGAAGGTTAAGTGAGGTAAGCCTGGGAAGCATTTACTGCACAGTCTGGCACACAGATGCTGTCTTCCTTTCTCCTTTCCACGACCCCATTGATTCACATCCCTAAGGTGGCCCATTCCTTGAAGGAGAATCTCTGACCTAACAGGAAAATGTGCTTCAGACAGATTGGGAAGTTTGGGTCCCTTTGAAAGCTGCAGCCAGTGCCTCGCAGTGACATCAGCGCCACTGCTCATTTCCCTGCCCATGTGTTTGTGAGTATAAATTGTGTTTGACTAGATAACTATAATTGGAAGCATAGTGTAATTAAAAAGTAAAGAAAAGATTTCTGATGTATAAATTTAAATTAAACACCATCGGCATACATTGCATACATATAAGTATTTGTGTTGTGGCTGAAGTCCAAAAGAGGTTAATGTTGAGGTTGTTGATTAATGTTGACACTAATTAAAATGCACCAATAATGGAGGAAGTGAGATTGCTTTTTGTGATCAATAGCTGAAAAATCTTATTTGGGGCTCACCCCAAGGCATCTCAGAGGCAGCTCAGCTGGCCTTTCTTCTCTCTAACGCAAAGTAGTGGTTCTGAGCATGGCTCCGAAGGCCAGCTGTTGGGCATCAGATGCCACCTCCTGCCACTTAGTACTGTGGCTCTGGACAGGTTACCCACATTCCTTATAGGCCTTAGTTTCCTTAACTGCACAATATGGAAGATAATAATTTTGCCTAAGGAATGTATTCCTGAAAACCATGTATACGCTTCAAAACTCACATATTTTAAAATCAGTTTTCTCATAGGACCGACAAAGGAAGGGAACAGTATTTTTGTCTGTGACACTGTGATTTATGATAAGAAGTACACATTTGATCTTTATCCCCATTTCACAGGGCACAGGGCTAAAACCGTTGAAATTTCCAGAAGAGGGCAGATATAAATGTCTTTTGTTAAGTTAACGGTGTGACTTTTGGATATCACCCAAGGTGGGAGGCTGGTTGCCAGTGGAGCCAACCATGCGATTGGAGGGTTGGAACTTTCAGTTCCAGTCCCCCACCTCCATGGAGGGAAGAGGGTCTCGAGGTTGAATCAATCACCAGTGGTGAATGAGTTAATCAAGCCTATCTATATAATGAAGCCTCCATCATACCCCAAAAGGTCAGGATTCAGAGAGCTTCATTCAGGGTATTGTGTTGGAGAAGACATGGAAGCTCTGCACCCTTCCCCATAGCTTGCCCATGCGTCTCTTCCATCTGACTGTTCCTGAGTTATATCCTTTTATAATAAACTGGTAATCTGGTGAACAGAGTGTTTCTCTGAGTTCTGTGACCCACTTTAGCAAATTAATCAATTCTGAGAAGGGGTCTTGGGAGCCTCTGGTATATAGCCGGTCATTCGGAAGTACAAGTAACAACCTGGGCTTGGAACTGACATCCCGAGTTGGAGGGAGCTGTTGGAACCTCCAGTTTGCAGCCAGTAGGTCAGAAGCACAGGTAACAGCTTGGGCTTGCAACTGGAGTCTGAAGGGGTGGACAGTCTTGTAGGACTGAACTCTTAACCTGCAGAATCATGCTACCCTGGATAGATAGTGTCAGAATTGGATTGCGTTCACAGACATCCTGCTGAGGGTAGGAGAAGCACCCCCAATACACACTTCTTCCCTCAGCCTGGTGGTCTGCATATATACACTGCTTAGGGGAGCAGAAAACAGGACTCTTCCCTATGTGAAGCATTCAGCCTTGCTAGGGTGATAAGATCAGTAGAAATGTTTGCCCTCTGAATTTCAGTAGCACTTGTTGCCTCTACAATTATTATTAACACTTATATACTCCTGTCATTTACTTTTCCCACATGTGTTTTCACTTCCAAACTAGATTGTAAACTCCTCTTGGGTTTATCCCTGCCCTATACTTCATTGACTCCCTCCTAGTGTCAAGCAGAGTTACTTTGCACATGATGGAAATCTTCATCCAATTTGACTAGTGAAGATGATGTATTTTTGGAGACCCCAAGGCTGTGTGTGATGGAATGGCAAAGCACATAACAGAGACAATGCTTGCCCTTTCATGTCAAAAAAAAGGGAGAGTTTGGATTCTCTTCTTGAAATATATCCCTTTTTTGTTGTCCCGTCTCTGAAGTGTGCCCTTCTTTTATCTACAACATAACACACTCTTCTCTGAAAAACATCCCCATCCCATACCTCTCATTCCCACAGTAGCCTGGGTATTCTTGAGTGTCTGTTCCATCCACATAAGGGTCTTTGGAAGGGGCCTCTCCACATGTTCCACAGAAGAACCTTCAAGTTTTGATATCTGAAATGTCACTGAAAATCCTTTATCCGCTGCCTTCCCTTGAAGTACTTGGGCATCCATATCAAGGAACAAAGGGTGTTGATTCTATTTGTATATTTCACTGCAGATTTAAAGACAGTAATTTCTCTTTCTCCCTCATTTCACAGTCAGATCATCTTGGGTGTCTTTCTTCTCTGGTTTGCCTTCACATAATGTTCCAAATTCTGGCCATTGCTTGCAAAGTCTTGGAAACCAATGCAACTCTCATTTTTCTTTCCATATTTTTCTTTTCTTTTAGCTCAGCAAAATTGCACTATTTCAAAGGCCACTTTCATGTTTTTGCCCCTGTAATGTTTCCAGAGGGTCACCATTTGCTATCAAATCACTCCCCTGTTGTCTTCGCTCAGGAAGCAGACTCCTGCTTCCTGCAGAACGATCAAGGACTCCAGTGATAGTTCCTTGGTATGACTTCTCTTTTCCCTCATCTGCCAAATCTTAATTTCTGGTACTGGCATTTTCAAGTGGAAGAATGATTTCCTTGAGTCTTTCAGTCCCGCTGTCTGCATCCTGAGAACGTCACACCTGCTGGGAAGGAGGTGACTGTGTCCCAGAGCTCTCTGCTGCTTGGCCTGCTGAGGCGGGAGTATTGGCACAGCTGAAGGCGCCTGGGCCTTTCCTTTCCACGGTGCTGCCTTTCATGAAGCTGGTGGTGTGACAGGATGGAAACTATATTGAGAATCTAGAGTCCTGGGCTCTCTTGTGGTTCAGCAAGCAGTGACTTTTCTAGCCTCCTTCATCTCATTCATAAAATGGGAGGTCCATTTTCAACACAAACAAATTCAAGGCGTGGTATTAGGAACTGCGATGTGGTGCCTGCTGTCCTCTCCAACCGCAGGCTCCTTGACTTCTTTCCTCACACTCCCTTGTTCCATTCAGAATGGCAGTTCCCCAAGATGCCAGTGTCTTTCTTTCTGCCTCCAGGCCTTTGTACTGTTTCTTAATAATCCTGAACATTTTCTAAGCTTAGCTCTCTCTTGGCCCTGAAGGCCTTTCTTTACTCCTAACTAAGTCTGGTTTAAAGGTCCCTACTATGGGTACTCCATCATACCCTATATTTGGTTATTTATTTTGCATCACGTATACTTTTTGTGATCAGTTTTTTTTCCTTGTCTGTCTCCCTTATTGCACTGAAGGTTCTTGGGGTGGAAATCAAGTCTCATTCTTTTTATGTTCCCAACTCTAACAACAGTAATAACTATAAATATTTACAAATTGCTTATTCTTTGCTTTTTTTTTTAGTATTTCATATCAATGACCTCAGCTAGAACTCAACCCTTTGAAGTAGGAACTGTTTTTACAGGTCAAGAAATTGAGGCTCAATGAAGTTATAATACTGGTTGTGGGTCACTCCTAGAAAGAGGTAGACTGGGCATTTGTACCCAGTTGTCCCATGCCAGAGCCTCTGCAGTACAGCTTAGATGCAGTACTGTTAGATGCTGAATGAATGAATGTTTCAGTCAGCCTCAGAGATGAAATTGTAATGCATGCTTTGCTTAGAAAAAATGTATGATTTAATTGGGATATGAGACAGGGAAACACATAATCCCAGTATCATGAAAGTGTTTGTTTATCCTTAGAGCTCACAGCCCAGCCTAGCATCTCCTGTTCTGGGTGTCTTGTCAGTGGTGATACCCTCCCTCAACTACTGTCCCTTCCATGTTTTCCGTGACTGTGTTCTGTTCTTCCCTGGGTGCTCAGAAGAGCAGGCTGTCTGAGCCCAGCCCATCAGGAAACAGGGATAATCAGGCAATGGTGGGAAAGGAACTCAACTTGTACTGAGCATCTGCTGGCCAAGTCTCCTCCTCTGTACTCTCTTTTACTCTTCCCAGCAGCCCTTAGAAGCAGTTGGTATTATGTCGATTTTAGAGACAAGAAACTTGAAGCTTATAAGAGAAAGCTAACTTGTCTAAGACCTCACAGCTAGTGAAAGGGAATATCTGATCTCAGATTTATGGTCCTCTAATTGCAAAGTAGATTTCTATGGGTTGGGGGTGCGTAGAGACGTAATGGCAAAAAAAAAAGACTGCTACAACCTAATTCTCCCTTCCACCTCCACTCTCAACTATCCACACTACCTGAAACTCTCACCATTAATTACTGGTTTGGATTTTGCGATTTTTTTTGTGTTGTTGTTGTTGTTGTTGTTTTAGAGTTACTGTTCCTTGGGTCTGAAACCAAAAATCCAGCCATTTGTCAGCAGAATTGGATTATAATGGGAAGTGACTTGGGACAGATGTGTAGATGTGAGAAAGACCTGTTTGGGTCTTTAGGGAAACCCCTGCAAAAATGAGGACAGACATTCGTCCAACCGTCTTCCACACCTGTTTCATTGGTTTGGCTAATTCTCTGAGACAAGAAATCATACACACTACTAACCCAGCCTTTTCCTTCTTCCATCCCCTCTCTGTAACTCCCCTTCTCCACCCGACCCCAACGTTTCCTCTGTGGATATCTACCAGCCTGAATTGGACAAGGAAAACTTAACTGTTAGGTTTAGAGTTGAGTATTGGTTAGAGTTCAGACCTGTGATCTGCTCTTTGACAAAATGCAGTCCTAAAGCAATTAGGTTCAACAAGAAAAGTCCTGATTCCCAGGCTTCTGGGCCCCTGTCCCAGTCACATCGTAGGGAGGGGATAGGCAGGTGGAAAGAGGTGGGAAAAAGACTGTTTCTCCCCCTCCCTTTGCTTGTTTTAATCACTACTGAAAAGTTGCAGTTGGAAGAAGTGATTTCCAGCTACCCAGCAATTAATTGACTTCCTGCCTCTCCAGCAAGCACACATCCTCTAAGACCTGGGTGAGTCTGATGGGCAGGAGGAAATGCTTGGCTGGGACCAGCTGTGTTTGTCCGTCATAATCCCCTTTGGTCCCCAGCCTAATCTGAAAGTGGCAGGTCAAAGTTAGTAGTCTTGGCAGTTGGTGACGTTGGAAGTGGGAAGAGAATGAAAGAAGAGACTCAGTAGCAGCAACACTAAAAAAAGAAAATGTAGGAAAATCATCCCTAAAATAAACTTTAAAAAAATCCCATAATCTATGGAGTCTTAATTTGCAGTCCATGGGTGGGCTTTAAGGATTCTACAAACCTCTTGAAATCATATGCAAAACTTAGTGTGTATGGGCATTTTTCTGGGGAGGGGATTCATGGTTTTCATTAGAGTCTCAAAATACTTCATGATCCCTCAAACTTAAAGGCCAGCAGTCTGATCTATTTACCATTCTTTTTTTTTTCTTTCAGTTTTTTTCATTGAAGTATAGTTGATTTACAGTTTTGTATTAATTTCAGGTGTACAGAGAAGTGATTCAGTTTTGTAAATTGGTGGTAGATCAGAATTTGGACTCATATCTCCAAACACTTGATCCTGTACATTTCTCACTCTGCCCTACATCCTCTTTGTCCAGGGTTTATGTTTAGAACTTCTTGAGTGGCATGTATGGTGAAGGTTTGAGGACATAGCTAGCTCCAAAAATATAGTCCCTTTGTTATCATTGGTCTGTTATGTCTTACCATGTCTCCTCTCTACCAATCACCCCTTCGAGGGTCTTACCCTTTCATTCGAACTCATTTTTGTTATTTCACTTTCCAACACCTGTTATCTATGAAGACCCCAATCATATCATGATCTACCTGAAGATATAATCTCTCTAAGATTGTGAGTGTCTGCAGCAGCAGATGAGGTGGCTTTCCATAGTGGAGTAAATCAGAGCTTTTTCCCTTTCCTTTCTTTTCTTTCCTCTTGCTTATGTCTTTGCGGCAGCCTAATATTTTCATCAACCTTTGGTATCTTTGATTATTTTTTATTTACTTCTTGTTGAGATATAACTTACATATATTAAAATGTATAAATTGTAAGTATAGAGCTTGATGGATTTTAACATATATATATACGTATCTGTGTAACCACCATCCAGATCAGAGTGTAGCACATTTATAGCAGCCCAGAAGTTTCCCTCATGCTCTTTTCCAATTAATATAAACCTCTCTCCTGTAGGCAACCATTATTCTGACCTGTATTATGATATATTTGTTTTGTCAGTTCTTTAACATCATACAAATAGAATCAAACAGTATGTACTCTTTTATGTCTAGCCTCTTATGCTCAACACAGTGTCTATGAGAACTTTCTATGTTATAAAGTGTGGCAGCAGTCCACTCTTTTTCATTGCTGTGTAGTAGTCCATTGGGTGCTCTACCATGTTTTATTTATCCATTTCCTGCTGCAGATCGCTTGGATTGTTTCCAGCTGTTGGCAATTTTGAAAAAAGTTGCTATGGACATTCTTGTACATGTCTTTTTTTTATTGAAGTTAGTTGGTTTACAGTGTGTTAATTTCTGGTGTACAGCATAGTGTTTCAGTTATATGAGTGTGTGTGTGTGTATATATATATTATATATATTCCTTTTCATATTCTTTTTTATTAAAGGCTATTACAAGATATTGCATATAATTCCCTGTGCTATACAGTAGGACCTTGCTGTTTATCTACTTTATATGTAGTAGTTAGTATCTGTAAATTCAAACTCCCAATTTATCCCTCCACACCTGCCTTTTTTTCCATGGTAACCACAAGTTTGTTTTCTATGTCTGTGAGTGTGTTTCTGTTTTGTAACTAAGTTTGTTTGTGTCTTTTTTTTAGATTCCACATGTAAGTGATACCTTATGTATACCATAAGTGAGTCTCTTTCTGGCTTACTTCACTTAGTATGACAATCTGCAGGTCCATCTATGTTGCTGCAAATGGCATTATTTTATTCTTTTTTCTGACTGGGTAGTATTCCATTCTATACATGTACCATATCTTTTTTATCCAGTCATCTGACAATGGACATTTAAGTTGCTTCCATGTCTTGACTATTGTAAATAGTGCTGCTATGAACGTTGGGTGTGTGTCTTTTTAAATTAGGGTTTCTCTAGACATAGATCTATATATCTTGTACACGTCTTTTGATGAACATAAGCACTCATTTTCCCTAAGGAATAGCATTGTTGGATCATTGTATATACATGAGCTTGGATTTAGCAAGTACTGACAGTTTTCTAAAATGGTTGTACCAAACTCCCTTGATTTTGAGCCAGCCAATCTTAGCACCTACTCCAGCCTTTCCCAGATCAACCTGCCTGTGTTGCTATCTGAATTCATTTCTGCCCTAGTTTCTGCATTAACCCCTGTCTTAATACCCAATTCTCCCACCCTGGCTTTATTGACTTACAAAAAGCTAGAACTAGAAGAGCCCGCAATAATCATGCGGTTCAACCTCAAGGCTTCAGAGGTAGAGAAAGTGAGGTCTGAATGAGGTGAGGAGCTGTCCAGCGGCACCAAACAAGTTCCCAGCTGACTTGGGATGAGAAGGCACAGTTATAAATTCTTTGATAGAAGCAGGGGACAGTTACTCATTTTATTGATCTCCCAAGTTTAGTATAGTACCCGATATAGGACAGTACTCAAAGAATATTTGTCAAAAAAGAAAAATGAAATGGAAGGATTCTTGGAGATCATTGAGTTCAGTTCTGTCACATTTTGAGAATGTGTAAGTCTGGTTTATAAAAAAGATTGTAGGTGTGACCCTGTTAAATAACAGTGAATCCATTGGGGGAAGATATTTGCTCTTTAATCCTCTATTAATCATTGCTGTTACCTCAGGGGGAGAATGTCTTAATCTCCTGCTCATTACCAACTGCCAATCTTTCTTCCAAAAAAGGAGAGAGCAAGAGGCTTTAGCTAGATTTTCAGGATGCTTTGTTTTCCTTGCATTTTTTCTTTACCTTTTATGGTGGTTACCTTTTATCTGGAGGAGGAAATAGATGTTTTCTTTTCATGGCTGTGGTAGAAGTTTCCTTCTTTTCAAAAAAGTTTGTTTAAGCATAAAGAAAAAACAAGTGGTTTCACTGAAGAAAAGTTTAAGTAAATAATAGTAAATGGGGTATATGGATGTAACAAAAAAATCTTGTAAGTGGTCAGAGACTGATGGACATTTGTCTAATTCAGACTCACTATTGACAAGATGGGGGAATAGAGCTTGGGAGAAGAGACTTGAATGGACCTTAGAATTGGTGGTAAGGGTTCTCAGTACAGTGCTCCTTCTCTCAAATCTGGTTGTGGTGCATGTTGCTTTGGGGAGGAGAGAGACAGAGCTGTAGTCTGAGATGCCCCATTTACAATTAAGGAGACTTGAGGGATTATCTAGGGGCATTTTAAAAGTGCTTCCACAGAATAAACTCGTCTTTCATAGAAGCCTGTGTAGGCAGTCTGTTGTCTCCAGAAGAGTCAGGGTTTGGGAGGGCTATGTCCCAATCACATTCTCACCTTTGTTGTTTAGCTCTGGCAGCACCTCCTCTCAGCCATGTCAAGACAGACATTGCCAAATGACTCCTTTAAGGTGCAGCTCTGCTCCTGCCTCGTGCCAGCTCACACAGCTTCAATGGCTCCCAACCAGCCACCTTAGCTTGGCATTCAGAGCCCTCACAGCCAACTTCCCTTTTCAGTTTCATCTGCCATCAGTTTCATCTTCCCTATACTGTCCTACATTCCAGCCTTGCTGAACTGCACATTTTCCTTAAGGGTGTTCCCTCTTTTCCTTCCCATGCATTCTTCTTTAGTGTTTCTCATATCTGAATTGCCCTTGCTTTATCTCTGACCATCCGCATCCTACAGACTCACTCTTTCAATAAGCCTTTCATGATTCCTCCAACTGGATGTGATTTCTCCTCCCTTTATTATAAGCAGGATCCATTCTTTATGAAACAGCCTACCTGAGTATAATTGACAAAGTCCTGTTCAAATGGATTATCTCATTTTTATTGTCACAGCAAACCTATGAGCTGGGTATTATTAATAGGATTGACGTTTTATAGCTAAGGCTACTGAAGCACAGGAGGTTGAGTAACTTGCCCAAGGTCACACTGCTGACAATAGCAGAGCCAGAGTTTAGAGACAGTCTTTTGGAGTCCAGAGCTCACACTCTTAACCAGTATTCTGTCCTAACCCCCCTTGTTGTTCTGTAGCATTCTACTTAGAGTTGGTTAAATGAATTATAAGAAGCTCTCTGCTCATCTTTCTGAGATGCTGCAGTAGTCAGGCCTATGTCCGAGGTGAAGATAGAGATAGTTAATGCCTTTGTATTGCTGTCAGTGATTTGGGAAGCTGGACTTGGCAAAGATGTCTGCCTTGCACCAGCCTGGGTTGTCTACGGAGTCACTGTACTGGCAGCTGAAGAATCCTGGTAAGAAACCCATGGCTGGGGATGTTGGGGGAGGTACCAGGGTGCATTCTTTCTGTTCTGATGTAGGAAGAGCTCCTGGCCCTCAGGAGGAATGGTTCCAGCTTCAAGGAGAATGAGAGCTTGGCTCCTGTCCCTGGACTGCCGCAGCAGCAGCCTTGCACAGGCTGCTCCTGCCCAGGGACACCATAAATCGCTGGGCCATGGACTTGACAGCCAGCCGCGATGTGATCAGAAAGCCAACAGGAGCCAGTGCCAAACCTTTGGTGGCTGCTTCCTTCATGTTCCTCTCATCCATCATGTGGGGCATAGTAGTCACTGGGATACTCACCTTCTTTCCAAAAGGGGACTTAAGGGTCAGACAGTCAAGTCTCAGGTGGGGAGAATGTATTAACCCTTTCAAAGCAGTAATCTTTCATTTCTCACATTCATTGTCTCACTTAAATCCCATTCATTCATTCAGTCATTTATTGAACAAGTAGGTATGAAACAAATTTAGGATTCAGTCATCTTTTTTCTGAGATCTTCTGAAGAAGACAGGGAAGAAATGTTCCCATTTTACAGATCAGGGGACTTGGAAGCGGGGAAGCTTTGGAAAGAATTACATCAGGAAAGAGCCTTAAATTTTAGCCCTAGCCCTGTTATCATTTGAGTGAAGTTAGGAAAGTAATTTCTCCTCTCTGAATGAGAGTTATTTACTGCTTTTCATAAATTATCTATCTTTAAACTTCATTATTAAAAAAGGCATATTTGCGTATGATTGGAATTTAAACTTTCTAAAAGATATAAAACCAAGCAACACTCTTCCTTATCTCTCCTCTTAGGCTCTAATTCCTCTCTTCAAAGATGACAACTCTTTTTCTGGAAAACAATGTGTGTGTGTTTGTGTGAAACAAATGGGAATATACTCTGCTGAACCTTGCCTTTTTAACTAAACAGTGTATCTTGGAAATCTTTCTATGTCAACAAGATAGATCTAATGCATTCTTTTTAAAGGATGCATTATTATGTTGTACGGATATACAATAATTAATGATTTGACCTCTGTGCTATTGAAAGATACTTAAGCTATTTATTTATTTGTTCTTTTATGGTTGCTGTATAAACAATGCTGCAGTGAATTTCATTGTGCCATATATCTTGGCATACCTTTGGGTAAATTCCTAGTAAAGAAACTGCTGAGTCAAAGGGTAAGTGAATTTTAATTATTGAAAGCGATGGCTGTATTGCATTCCAGAGTTTGCCTTGATCAGTGGTTCAACCAACAGGGTATGTGAGTGCCTATTTCCTTATAACTTTCCCCTTTCTGGTCATTTTTTGGGCCAACCCTTTAAAACCTATTTTAAAATAGGTAGGGCGAATCCTATTGCCTCTAAATTCTCCCTTCAGCTTGAATTTTGTTGTTGTTACCTTTTGAGCTATTGTATTTGTTATATAGATATTTATGTTTGGTTTGTTTGCTATATATGAGATTAGAGAACATATAATTGTTCATATGTACAATAACAAAGATTTCTTTATTTTTAAAATTTATCTGACTATAAGAAAAAAAGGGAAGTCCACCTGTGTAAACTCAATGAGCTGAAGCTGCAATAGCCAAAATGTGAGGACAGAAGGGAGAAAGCAGAGCCAGAGTGACTGGGGAAATTGTTGAGTCAGTTCCTGGGGCACTTAATTATTCTACAAGGGTTTGGCACGTAAGGGTCCTCATCATCTGATTGTAAGCTCCTAGAAGCAACGTTCAAGCCTTCTTCTGTCGTGCTTGTCCCTGCAGCACTCAGTCAGAGAGGCCTGAGGCCCAGATGCCGCAGGGATTGCTTGGACAGATATGACATCTTGGTGGGGTGCTATAAACAAAACCTCCATAAGTTTGCAAACTGTTCAGAGATCTGATACTTCCTTCTGTCTCTGCCAGTAACCCCTGGGTGATCCTGGGCAACTTTCTTCACTCCTCTGGGTCTCTGATAGATGATATATAAAACATAGTTGGGGATCAGACTAGATCAGTTCTTAGCAGTTCTTGACCTGCTAATGGACCAGAACATGATTTTTCTGTTTATTTTTATTTTTAATTTTAATATAGTTTTTCTTTTTAAATCAAAGTTTAGTCAGATAATTCTGTCAAGGTTATTATGCAAAACACATCACCATACCCAATAGTTTTAAATACTTTTAGCTTTAAAAATTTATCTCTAATTAACATGCAGATAGGGCCTCTTTATGATTTTTATTTTTTCAGTTTAGACATATTTTTTAAATTGTATTTTTTTAATTGAAGTATAGTTGATTTACAGTGTTGTGTTAATTTCAGGTGTACAGCAAAATGGTTCAGTTATACATATATCTATAAATCTATTCTTTTCCAAATTGTGAGTCTTTCAATCTGGAAATCCAAGTTTTTTGGTTATGGGAAATTCATTTGAATTTATTTCTTTGATTATTTTCTCTCCACTATTTCCTCTTTTCTCAGAACCTCTCTCATACAGATGTTGTATCTTCTAGAGGGATTCCCTATTTTTATTATATATATATTTTTTATTCCCCTCTCCCCCCGTTTTTTTTGCTCTTCTGTTTGGGAGATGTGTTTGGCTTCATCGTTCAGTCCTTTGTTTAGCTTTTCATTTCTCCTTAGCACATTTTTAATTTCTAAGAGTTATTTCTTGTTTTCTAATTACTTTTTAAATAGCATTGTGTTTTTACTTTATAAATGCAATATCTCCCCTTTTCTCTCTGAGGATATTAATGGCAGCTTTTTGTTATTGTTGTTGCTTAGTTTTTGAGGTTTTCATCTTCCTGAATGGTCTCTCTCTCTTTTTTTTTTACCAAGTTGCTTTTTCCCTTATTATTTGTTTTCTGTCTTCTTGTCTGTCATTCATTTTAAAGGCTTCCTTCAGATGTCTAGTCATCTTTGACTATCTATTCATATTTAGAAATAGGAACCAAAAAAGCTAATTGAAATCTTTGTGTGCACACTTGGAACTTAAAGTTATGTGTTTTGGCTCCTTTATGGGAGAAGTTCTGGTGATGACTTCTTCAAGTCTTTCATTCTTGAGCTGGTTAGATTCCTCTCATAAGATTTTCCAGTGTCTTGCCCGGAGAATGTGGCTTCCATGGTTTTGACAGTTCAGTTGGAGACAAAAGCTGGAAGTCTCAGCATCCAGGTAGTAACTATTCACTTAGTATTTTTGTCTTGAATATAATACCCTTGTCCTCAATTCTTCCTGATGTCTGTCAGCATATTCAGAGATCCTGGTTTTGTTCATTCTTCAGAATAAATGTCCAATTTTCTATCAAGGTGAAGTAGGGGCAGTTTCCCAGCTATGGAGATTGGAGGAAAAACATCTGGAACTAAGTATTATTAACTTTTTATAATGGAAAGGTTCAAACATAAACCAAAGTAAAGAGTATAATGAACTCCCTAACCCCCAGCTTCAGTACTTAAAATATTTTTTCAATTTTAACTACTTTAAATGTACTTATAACCCATTCTTCTCTATTTACCCCTGCCTTTTCCTGCTTCCAGAGGTGCTAGTATCACCAATCCTGGAACTTTTTGGAGTTCCTTTAGTGTAAACTGGGTTGATTTTATTTTTTCCCCCTGCACAACCACCTTAGAGTTCTGCTTTCTTGGTTTTACTACTGCAGTTACCACTTTCCTTTCTGCTTTACTTGGCTTTTATTGTTATTGTCTCCTCTTTTGGTGTCTTTGCGATACTGCAGATTCAGTTACATAGGTAACACACTCTCACATCTGAGAATTTAAATAAACTCCACCTAGAACTTTATTTCCCTAGCTCTTTGGTGGGTTGATCCTTTCTTTATGTGTCATTTTAGTCTTCACATTCTCCTAGAAGCTCCCCCTGACCTCCTTGTTCAGGGCCCCTCCTCTGCGCTCTCATTTCGACCTCTGCTTGATCCCACCCAGCACTTCTCTTGCTGTATTGTGATTGCTTTTCTCCGTCACTAAACAGTGAATTCTGGGAAGATAGGTCTCTATTCCAGCATATATTACATCTACAGCAGAGAGTTACTACATGTGTACTATGTACAAAATACTAAAGTGTTTTTCATATACTAATCCTCAGATGTCAGCACTATTATCATCCCCAATTTATATATGAGAACATTGAGGCACTGATATTTAATAAGTTGCCCGAGTTCACATCACCAATAAGTAGAAGAGGAGCCTGGAATGGAATCCAGGCTATCTAATTCCAGAGTCTGCCAGATAGACAGGATTTCAGATTCATTTGTAGAATAAATGAGCTCACTCACGAAGGTGTGATTGAACTGAAAAGTAGGGCCAGTGCACTAAGGAGGTTTGGAAGCCCCACATGACCATTTCACGAAGAGTGCTTCAGTCTCACCCCGTGGCACTGGGTATTTCCAGTCTGTGACAAAAGGACTGAAGGTCATTGTGATTCATAACTGCAGATGTTCATCTGCTGCCTTCTCTCTGGACACCCAGAAAAGAGACTTTTGGAATAACAACACAGTGGTCTCACAGAATCCACTCAAATGCAGAATCTGAGTTTAGTTCTTACCAAGATTCTGTCCTCTCAAGAGTCTAGCAAGAGTGCTTGGCATTCAGTAGACTTGCAGTACATGTTGAGAGTTGCAATAAATCAGTCAATAAGTCAGTTCAGTTGAAAAATCAGTCCTCAATCACTGAGTACCAAGTTGGAAGGTATTTTAGCCCCCCTTGTACTTGGGAAATAAGTATTAAAAAATTATAAGGTCAGAGTTTCTCACTCTCCTGTTCCCTTTTAGTATATACTCTTCCTTATCCTGGTACCAGCCTCAAATATCTACCACGCAAATGCTGTTCATCCGTGTGCTCTGCCCATTTACCCAAGATACCCCACCTAGAGTGTCTTCTCTGCATATGTTCAACTAGTGTTTATTTATTGAAAAAGGTCTATATAGTACCTACTAAATTCCAGGAGTTTAATGGTGAGAAAAAATAGCTGTGACCCATAAGGATTGTCAAGTCCTTGCATTCCTATTGCTTGCTTTGTTCTGGATTTGGCTTGGTAAGGGATATAAATAGGCATGAAGATATCTCTGGTGTCCAGCAACTTACAGTCTGTGTGAGGAAGCAGAACAAAAAATTAGAGTACTGTTAGGAGCTAAACTGTAGAAGACTTTGCATAACGAAGTAGGCTCTCCAGGAAAGGAAATAGCAGGGTGGGTTAGGGTTTATCACGTACCACAGGAATGTGAACACAAAGACTAAGGACAAGAAGTCAAAGATTAGAGTTTCTTTAAAACCATCTAGAATGTCAAGACCTTGCCTATTTTGGTTACCTTATATCACCAGTGTCTAAAACAGTATTTAATAAGTAGTTGAATGAATGAATGAATGAATGAGTGAATGAATTGAGTATGCCTTAGGGAGGAAGAGGAGATGAAGGTAGGTGGATGAGACAAATCCAGAGCCTGGTCTGTATTTTTCTCCCCTGAGGATATGGTTCTAATGTTCCAGGTGTTAGTAAATTATCTCATAAATTAATTTCTGAAAATCCCTTCCTGCCCTAAGAACCCCTGAATCTGGGAGTCTAATCCCTGTAGAAATGCTAATAGTTGCTAATAGCTTAATGTTGGATTCCTCCTAGAGCTACTTGCATTTAACATTGTACTCCTAAAGATGCCTGCATCCCTAACTGGAGGAATTTTAGGCACTGAGATGGAACCTGGTAGGGAGATATTTGTAGATTGCAAGGGATAGGTCCCTGAGTATCAGCTCACAAGGCTTTCTCTGCCCTAACTACCCACAAGGGTGACTAAGGAAGAATGGTTTTGGCAGTCATTCTTCTCATTATGGAGAAAGTGGGAGTTTTAGAGTTTCTTCCAGTCTCCTCCTCCCTCCTCTTTTCCCTCCCCCTTCTCCACGTTTCCTCCCTCCCTCTATTCCTTCCTCCCTTCCTCCCTCTCTTTTTATTCCTTTGTCTCTGAGTCAGCCAATGGGCATCTCATCCACTCAACCCTGTGCTACCCTAAATTGTGTTCTAATAACTTGTCCCCCAGCTCTGATTTCCATCAGTGAGGGGCTTGTAAACCTTAGCTCCTGCCTAGCCAGTGAGCCCCCAGGCTTTTTAGAGAACAGTTGGACAGGTGGGCCTTTGTGAGTGTGTGTGTGTGAAAGGGTTCAGGGACATTGGTGTTCTGGAATGAAGAGAGAAAAGGAAGGAGGTACAGGAGATAAATGGATAAATAGATAAACCAGTCAGTTGATGGATTGTTGGATTAGTAGGTCAGAGCCTTGCGCCCTATTACATTGCTACTTCTTAATGTTTAGAATGACGTGCCTGGGATCACTGGTGCTAGTGTCCCACACTCATTGTACCTTCCCATATTTCCTTTTACCATAGTCTGTGAACTGTCTTCTGTGGTCCTGAATAGGATCCCCTCTTTTCCTGCATTCATGCTTTAATTCACTCTGTTCTTTTTTTTTTTGTGCCCCCCTCCTTTTAATTGAGGTATAGTCAGTTTACAATGTTGTATCAGATTCTGGTGTACATAATGTTTTAGTCATACATGAATATAAATATATTCATTTTCATATTCTTTTTCACCATAAGCTACTATAAGATATTGAATACATTTCCCTGTGCTATACAGTAGAAACTTGTTTTACTGTTTTATATATACCAGTCAGTATCTGCCAATCTTGAACTCCCAGTTTATCCCTTCCCACTCTTCTCACCCTTGACAACCACAAGTCTGTATTCTATGTCTGTGAGTCTGTATCTGTTTCATATATGTTCATGTGTCTTTTTTTTTTCAGATTCCACATATGAGTGATATCATATGGCATTTTTCTTTCTCTTTCTGGCTTATTTCACTTAGAATGACAGTCTCCAGGGCCATCCATGTTGCTGTAAATGACATTATTTTATCATTTTTAATGGCTGAGTAGTATTTCATTGTATAAATATACTACAACTTCTTTATGCAGTCATCTGTCGATGGACATTTAGGTTGTTTCCATGTCTTGGCTATTGTAAATAGTGCTGCTATGAACATTGGGGTGCAGGTGGCTTATTGAATTAAGTTTCCCTCTGGATATATGCCCAGGAGTGGAGTGCTGAGTCATATGGTAAGTCTATTTTTAGTCTTTTGAGGAATCTCCATACTGTTTTCCACAGTGGCTGCACCAAACTGCATTCCTACCAACAGTGTAGGAGGGTTCCCTTTTCTCCACACCATCTCCAGCATTTATTATTTGTGGATTTTTGAATGATGGCCATTCTGACTGGTGTGAGGTGATACCTCATTGTAGTTTTAATTTACGTTTCTCTGAGAATTAGTGATATTGAACATTTTTTCATGTGCCTATTGGCCATTTATATCTCTTCATCAGAGAACTGCTTGTTTAGGTTTTCTGCCCATTTTTGGATTGGGTTGTTTTTTTCTTTATAAGTCATATGAGCTGTTTATATATTCTGGAAATCAAGCCCTTGTCAGTCTCATTTTTGCAAATATTTTCTCCCATTCCGTAGATTGTTGTTTTGTTTTGCTTATGGTTTCCTTTGCTGTGCAAAAGCTTATGAGTTTAATTAGGTCCCATTTGTTTAAAATTTAAAAGAAAAAAAGATTTGAAAACAGTATAATCAATAACAGAAGAACATAACAGAGAAATAAAAATAAAATTGAGACAAATTTTTAAAAATTTAAAAGAAAAAAGATTGAAAACAGTATAATCAATAACATAAGAACAAAACAGAAATAAAAATAAAATTGAGACAAATTTTAAAAAATTTAAAAGAAAAAAGATTGAAAACAGTATAATCAATAACAGAAGAACAAAACAGAGAAATAAAAATAAAATTGAGACAAATTTTTAAAAATTTAAAAGAAAAAAGATTTGAAAACAGTATAATCAATAACAGAAGAACAATATAAAGAGAAGTAAAAATCAAATTGAGACAAATTTTAAAAATTGATAAAAAATGTTAAATGAAAATTTTAAAAGGGATTTAAAAAATTAAAAATTAGAAAAAAAAAAAAGGAGGATGTATTCCTGTGGAGACTGTGTGCTCTTAATTTTGTTGAGAGGTCCTTCTTAAGTATGGATGGTTGCCAAGTCTTTCTTCCGTGCCTTTTGGCTCTTATCCCTTTGGTTGGGGGTGTGACTGCTGTTCTGGTGGCCAGAGCCTGCCTTGGCTATTGAGCGGGGCCTCCTTTTTGTTCTTTGGTTGTCGCCACTCCTGCCCTCTCCCTGCTGCACAAGCTTGGCTCGCTGGTTCCAGAGGCCCTGCGGTAGTGCCCTTGGTCTGTGCTGCTCCCAGTGCCGGTGGGCGGGTCGCGGCCCCTCCCTACGCTGCGTCCCTGTGCTCGAGCTCGGTACATGGGCGGTCACTCCGAGGCTGCACCAGCCCTCGCCCCTACTCTGTGCTAGAACTCCACTCCTTGCTCCTTTGTCTTTGAGGCGTAAGTTCACGAGACAGCGGAGCAGAAGAGTCCCCTCTGCCTGGGGCTGTAAAGAAATCTCAGTCCTGCCTATGAGGTTGCAGAGTCCCTAGGTACGTATTCAGGTGTTGAACCCGCCTCTGCCTGGCAGAATATGGTGGCTGTGGCTGAGCCTCGCCTCTCTTCTCCCAAGAAAGCGTCAGTAATGGTGCCTCCAGTCTGAGGAGACAAAGACTACGGTGCCCCTCCCCCCAGGGCACACCAGCAGTGTTGCTTTGCTTTAGTGACTAGGGCTGGGGGTTGCACGGACCCTTTGTGTCCATTTAACTTAGTTCCGTTGGTCAAGGGCTTTTCCATACAGATCTGAGCCTCGGAGGCTTCCCCTCCATCTTGCTGACCCCTCCGCTGGAGAGGGAAGACCCAGCGAACAAGCGCTATTCCTTTTTCGGGGCTCCCTCCCCACGTGACCAGTCCACACTATTTTCCTTTTCTTCCTTCTTTTTCCCTTTTCTTCTACCAGATTTGTGGCATATTTTGTCTTTTTGAGAAGGCGATGTTCTGTCAAAGTTCAGCAGGTGTTCTGAGTGGATGGGTGGGTCCGTGGATTTCACTCTTGGTGTATTTGTAGGATAGGGTGAGCTAAAAGTGTCCCTCTACTCTGCCATCTTGGCCCTTCTCCTATGCTGTTCTTTTGACTTGAGGTACCCTATGCCCTATTCTCTATGTTACCAAATCATACCTACTTTGAGATTCTAGCTCATGAAGCCTTTCCTCACCCCTTCCTTACTTGAGTAGAAACCTGAATGAACTGAAGAGCAATCTATACAAGAATCTGAAGGGAGAGATGCTGGGCAGAAGGAGAGATTCTGAGTCTGGAACCTACTAAGTAGATTTATAGACCAGCACAGAGAGCAGTCAGTGTCTGATTCACCTCTGTATTATTGTCAACAATGGTAAGATCTGGTTGCAACACTGTGTTATTTCAGTGTTTTGAAGGTTAGACCTCTGAGTGGGAAGAGAGAAGTTTATTGGATCCTGTTGAGGCTCTAAATGTTTTACACACGTTTTCTCTTTTATTCTCAAAATAACCCAGTCTGGTGGGTGTTATTCCCACTTTAGAGATGAGGTAGTAGAAGCTCCGTGGAGTTTAGTGACATGCTTGAGGTTACAGAGCCAGTAATCACTGATCTGGGATTCTCTCTGGTGGTAAAATCAACACACTTGCCCTTTGTTACATCATTTCCTTCATCAGTTACGTGGAGAAGAGACTTCCCCTTTCTTCAGCAGCAGAGCTGGGCTTCAGTTTAATGGAATTTCTGCAGATGAATGCTCTATCTAGTAATATATAAAAGTATGATAAAAATAACCACAATACTAGTCCCAACTACCATTTACTGAGCAGTTCACTTACTGTATAGAGATTATCTCCTTAAACCTTATGATAGTTGTATAAAGTACGTATGATCAATGTCCACCCCCATTTAACAGAGAGTGACACCTGTTTTTACTAACTTAATTCAAGGTCACACAGGTAGTGACTGGAGGATGAAGATTCAGATTCTTACGCCAGCCTGCAAAGTCCAGCATGAATTCCCTTCAAACCACTAGTCCCCTTATCGTTTCCCCTACACCTCACTTTCTGTGGTGTGGTCTCTATTCTCCAGTATGCTGTGCTTTCTTCCACCACTGGGCCTTTCTTGGAACAAGCTATTCTCTGAATAATGTAATATTTCTTTTCCTCTTCTATTTGGCTAATATTTCCTATTCATTCTTCAGATACTAATTCAATCTCATCTCCTAAGTAAGCCTGTGGAGGTTTTAGAATAGGCCCGTACCTTCTTTGACATCCTAGCCATTGAGAAGAGGGGGTTCTATATCCATACTTTTGGATCTGAGCAGTTTTATAACTGCTTTGACCAAGAGTATGGTGAAACTGATGCTCTGTAATTTCAGAGGCTAGGTCATAATGTACCATACAATTTCCACTTTGTTTCTGGGAACAGTTACACTTGGATCCCTGAGCCGCTTTGCAAGAACTCCCGCTTTCCTTGGACTCTGTGCTGGAGTGCTTTGGTCAGCAGCCAGCTGAGCTCCCAACTGACAGCCAGCATCACCTGCTAGCCTTGTGATGAACCCATCTTAAATACCTAGCTCAGCCAGATTGTCATGTGACTGCAGCCTCAGTTGATATCTGACTGAAACTTCATTAGAGACCCCAAGAGAGAATTCCTAGCTAAGTTTTTCCAGAATACGTAACTCACAAAATCATGATCAAAATAAAATAACTGTTTTAAGCTTTTAAATTTGGGAGCAGTTTATGCTATGGAAATAAGTAACTTCAAAATTTTCTGTGAGTATTTCCTTCCCTCTTTGTAACCAACCTAGGTCAGTTTCCTTTTTTTTTGTATTCTAATGTAACTCAATTTCTCTTCCAAGTACCTGTCTCAGTTTGCAAATACACATCCATTAGTGTAATTATTTTGCCTCCCCCACTAGACTGGAAGCTTCATTAAAAAAAAAAGCTGTGGATGTTTTTGCTTGGTTGTTGTACAGTTAGAAGTGAATTTGGCTGCAGGTAACAAGGTTTTACTACCAATGGCTTAAGCCTGTGGGGGCTTGTTTTCCTCACAAAACATAAAGTGTGGTGGTAGGTGGCTGTTGGTATTAGTTCAGTTGCTCAGTGATACTTTCAAGGACTCAGGCACTTTTTCCACCTCTTTTTGGCTGCACTCAGCATGTTATATTTTCATCTTCGTGTTTGTTTCCTTGCTGTTGCAACATGGATGCCTCATCTCCAGGTATTTTATCTTTATTCAACATCCCTATAAGCAGGAGATAAAATGATAGAAAAGGGGAGATTTTCTTCTCACTAAAATCTCTCAGGAAGTATCCAGCAGAATTCTTTTTATGTCCCATTGATCAGAACTGAGTCACATGTTACACAGAAAAGAGTCAACATAGCAAGACAGAGGCTGCTACTTTTAGAAGTGCCTGCTTGCAAGGTTGGCCCTTGGCTAGCATCTGGGGATTTGATATTTGACCCATTCACTAACAGATAAGTGTGGTTTATGGCTCTTCAAATGTTTATACAAACAATATAATTTATGCTGAACACCTGCTTTTCTTCTGACACTTTGGAGTCTTGGTATGTGCTGAGCAGTATGTGCTGATATGATCAGCCCCCAGTAAAAACTTACAGTGTCAAGTTCAAATGGACTTCCCTAGGCAAAAACATTGTACATGTTACTGTCTTTTTTTTTCTTTTTAAAATTGAAGTGTAATTGACATACAATATTATATTAGTTTCAGATATACAACATAATAATTTGACGTTTGTATATATTGCAAAATGATCAATACAGTAAGTCTGGTCCAGTAAGATCTAGTCTCTTAGCAACTTTCAAATATACAACACAGTATAATTAAGAATAGGCGTCATGTTACACATCACATCCCCATGGCTTACTTATTTTATTTGACCCCCTTCACCCATTTTACCCACTCCTACCCCCCCCACCTCTGGCAACCACCTATCTGTTCTCTGTATCTAAGCGATTGGTTTTTTTTTTAATTCCACATATAAGTGAGGTCATACAGTATTTGTCTTCCTCTGTCTAATTTAGTTCACTTAGCATGATGACCTCAAGGTCCATCCAAGTTGTCACAAATGTTAAAATTTCTTTTTTTTTTATGGCTGAATGATATTCTATTGTATGAATACGCCATGTTTTCTTCAGCAGTTCATCCATTCATGGGTGTGTTGTTTGGGTTGTTTCCATATCTTGGCTATTTCAAATAATCCTACAATGAACACGGGGGTGCAGATATGTTTTTGAATTAATGTCTTCCTTTTCTTTGAATAAATTCCCAGCAGTGGGATTGTTGTGTCATATAATAGTTCTATTTTTAATTTTTTGAGTTTCCTCCACTGTTTCCCATAGTGGCTGCATCAGTTTACATTCTCACCAGCAGTGTACAAGGGCTCCCTTTTCTGCACATCCTTGCCAATACTTATTTCTTGACTCTTTGAAAATAGTCATTCTGACAGGTATAAGGTGGTATCTCATTGTGGTTTTGATTTGAATTGCCCTGATCGTTAGTGATGTAGAGCATCTTTTCAGTACTTGTAGGCCATCTGTATGTCTTCTTTGGAAAAATGTGTATTCATATCCTCTGCCCATTTTTAAATTGGATTTTTTTTTTTGCTCTTGGGCTGTATGAGTTCTTTATATATTTTTGTTAGTAACCTGTTATTGGTTACTGGCCTAACTCATTTTATTGTGTTTCGCTTTATCACTCTGTCAGATACAGCATTGTTTTTTTTTTTCTTACAAATTGAAGGTTGTTGGCAACCCTGTGTCGAGCAAGTCTGTTGGTGCCATTTTTCCAGTGGCATTTATTCACTATGTGTGTCTGTGTCATATTTTGGTAATTTTCCCAATATTTTAAACTTTCCATTATGATTATATTTGTTATAATGATCTGTTATCAGTGATCTTTGATGTTACTGCTATGACTTGCTGAAGGCTCAGATGATGGGTAGAATTTTTTTAGCAATGAAGTATTTTAAAATTAAGGTATGTACAGTGGCCACTGGCCAAGCAAGGGCCAAGGTAGGCAGCTCCAGATGTGAGGCCTGAGTGTGCCCTCCCTCTCCCAAACATCCTGCTGCTAGCCCTGAGTTAAGGTCCCATGGCATTGGGCCTGGCAGGGGCCTTGTGAGCCCTGGGAACCTGCAGCTGCCATGGTGGTGAGCGGGCTGAGAATGGCTGGTTCCTGGCACAGCATCACTGGGTACAGTGCCCCTGTGCTAGCAGATCATGCCTGCCACCCACAGCAACTTGCACCTGGACCACTGTCTGCTGCTGCATGGGGGCAGGGTGGGGTGGGGGTGCACCCAGGATGCACCACACCTGGGAGTGGCACAAAATTTCTTTAAAAAGACTTTCAAACAGTATTTATATACTATTTCAAATGGTATTATACTATTGCATACTTAATAGATTACTGTATAGTGTAAACATAACTTTTATTTGCACTGGGAAACCAAAAAATTCATGTGACTTGCTTTATTTCAATATTTGTCTTATTGTCATAGTTTGGGACCGAACACACCATATCTGAAGTACACTGTATATGATGTGCAAATATTTCACCCCGTTCAGTGGGTGGCCTTTTCATTCTGTTCAATGGGTGGCCTTTTCATTCTGTTGATGTTTTCCTTTTCTGTGCAGAAGCTTTGTAGTTTGATATCGTCCCATTTGTTTATTTTTGCTTTTGTTGTCTTTGCTTTTGGTGTCAAATCCAAAGATATCATCACTAAGACTGATGTCAAGAAGACTGCCATCTATGTTCTCTTCTTGGAGTTTTAGGTTTCAGGGTTTGCATTCAAGTCTTTAATCCATTTTCAGTTTATGTTTGTGTATTTTGCATGTACTGTAGGAGAGTAGTCCAGTTTCTTTTTTTGCATGTGGCTGTCATGTTTTCCCAACACCATTTATTAAAGAGACTGTTCTTTCCTTATTGTATATTCTTGGTTCCTTTGTCATAAATTTATATATTTTTCTGAGTTGTCTGTTCTGTTCCATTGATCTATGTGTCTGTTTTTACACTACTATCATACATTTTTGATGACTGAAGTCTTGTAATGTAGTTTGAAATCAGGGAACCTGATGCCTCCAGCTTTGCTCTTCTTTCTCAAGATTACTCTGGCTATTTGGGATGTTTTGTGATTCCATACAAATTTTAGAATTTTTTCTCTTTCTATGAAAAATGCCGCTGGAATTTTGGTAGGAATTGCATTAAATTCTAGGTTGCTTTCGGTAGTATGAATATTTGAACAATATCAATTCTTTCAAGCCATGAGCACCAAATATCCTTTCAATTTTTTTGTGTTTTTTCTTCCATTTCTTTCATCATTGTTTAATAGTTCTCAGCATACAAGTCTTTCACTTCCTCGGTTAAATTATTCCTATGTATATTATTCTTTTTGATGGGTTTGTTTTCTTAATTTCTCTAATAGTTTATTATTAGTGCATAGAAATGCAACAGATTCCTATATATTGATTTTGTATTCCACAACTTTGTTGAATTTATTTGTTAGGTCTAACAGTTATTTTGATAGAATTTTTAGAGTTTTCTCTATATAATACCATGTTATTTGCAAATAGTGACAGTTTTATTTCTTCCTTTCCAATTTGGACGTCTTTCATTTATTTTTTCTTGCCTAATTGCTCTGGCTAGGACTTCCAGTACTCTGTTGAATGAAAGTGATGAGACTGAGCATCCTTGCACTGCATTTCTTTAAGTGCTTGTAAAAATGTCACACTCACAGATTTCCTTACCAGATGGAGATAGTCTAAGAAAGCCTGGACATGGACTTCTCCAGATTCTACCTTGTGTCTTTTCCCCTTGCTAATCCTCTTGTGTATCCTTTGCTGTAATAAGCTTTAGCCATGGTTACTTTTAAAGCAAAACATCAAATGTTTGCATGGTCTTTGTGACCCCTGGATCACATGCTCACTTCAAGAATTATAACAATCAAAGAGGAGTGGGAAGACTGCTAATGACTAGTGTTGACAAAGAACACAATTCATCATTTTGGCCTGGGGAGGAACCTACCCTACCGACCGGACAGACAATTGAGGAAAGGGACGATATGTATGCATGTTGGAGAATGATGTTAAAGCCTAGAACAGTTCCTGGCACATAGAAGGTGTGTAGTACACTTTCTGCAGGACCACATGCTCCACAGATGGGAAGGTTCTTTGTCAGTCTACATGCAGTGGCACAAGGCAAACTTGCTTTTATCCGCTAGGAAAATGGGTAAAATAGCATCTACTTCTGTCCCATATGGTGTTGTGTCTGGATCGGATAATTTAGAAGTGCTATTTAGTTGATTTGGATGGGAGTTTTAGTCTATTTTCTTAAACAATTCCTGCATGAGACCAAAATAATTTCATTTTGAGAATCCTTGCTTTTAGTGTCCTTGTTTTTTCAATAACTTGTTCTTCATGAGGAAAAACAAGGAACTTTCAGGCAGTATTTTCTTCGTGCATTGAGATGCCAGAGAAGTTATCCAGCAGAATAGCTAGAGGTGAAGGTCGAGTGCAGCAGGCAACCTAATGCAGAGAGGAGAGTGAAGTGGGACTGCGCAGGTAGGGACTGTGGGCGGTAGGTACCTGCAACGCAGAGCACTAAGCGCAGCATACTGTGCTCATTGGAGGTTTGCTTGGCTCTCCCACCAACTTTATTGTCACCTTTGTCAACATTTTTTTTTTGCTGTATATGAAAGAAAAAGAATATATTATTTCAATTCATAGAATATCAATTCCAAGAATGACCTTAGATTTAAACCAGTCCAAGACTCTAATTTTAAAGGTCCAGAGTGGGGAAAGGAGTTGTCCAATGTCACCATGGAAATTAAAGTCAGAGCCACCATGAAGAACTATTTCTTCTGACTCTCAGCTACTGTGTTTTCCTTACATGTCAGAGACTACCAATGGCAGAGTGGGTAGTAATAATAATCTGCCAAGTTTATATAAATCCTTATGACTTTTCAAATCCTTGTAATCTTCAGAAATATATCTGTATTTAAATAGTGAGGAAATGAAGATATAGGGTGCTAAAGAGAGTTACTAGGATTTGAGCCTAATTCTTCTAACTCTTGAGTTTTTGCTTTTATATGCTACTCTGGGCTCTAGAATTTTAGCATTGATAACAATTATTGTGACTGCTGCTCTCTGGAAGCTTTGGATACATTGAACAGAAAATTACTAAAAGTAGTACATACAGTAGAGATTTCTTTTCTCATCTAGCAGAAGCAAGCAGCCTGGGAAAAAGGCAGCTCCAGGGTTGTGAAGGATTTAGTGGCTCAGTGACATCATCACAGACCCAGGTTCCTTCCATTTTTTGCTCTGCTGCACTCATTCTATCAGCAGGGTCTTTCTTCAGTCACAGAGTGGCTTAAATTAGCATCATAACCTTAATGACCAAGAGGCTTGCAGGTGTCTCTTTCGTTTACTTACTTACTTATTTTTTTTTAGCAAAGAAAATTTCCAAGAAGTTACCCAGAAAAAACTTTCTCAGGTCTCAGTTACCAAGACTGGATGTCATGCTGGTTTATGCAGTCACTGGCAAGCAGAAGAGACTTCTGTGCCCTATAGACCCATCAAGATTCGCTCCCTGGGACTATGCGTCAAGGTCCGCTGCTGTTGAGAAACATGTGAAGTAACATGTCCAAGTTCACACAGGTAGAAAGTGATAGAGAAAGGGATGAAGTTCAGGTCTACCTGACTCTACAACCAATGTCCTTAACCACTGTGCAAAACCACCTGCCATTCTTTTGTTCTATGCTCTTTTTCCCATTTGGCAAGTACTACTTGCCAGATTCCCAGCCTGCGTGGCTATGCTGCTTTGGCTGGTGACTGCAGGATGGTCTCCTTGCCAGGTCAGTGTCAGCAATCAATCTCCATCTCCTGGGTGTGAAAACCAGCCGATTAGAGCTGTAAGTAGGTGTTGAACAACACACAGGCAGCCAGAGCATCAGTCAGCAATTTTTTTCCCCTGGTGGCTGGGCATTAGCAAATATGCTGAGAGAGGCACCCCTGTTCCACTGCTGCGGAGGGTAGGGAGTCTCACCAAGCGTAGATGATTTGAGAAAAGTAGAAAGACAGGGTGTCAGTGCTGAAAGGTCCCTTAGACGTGGTCTAGTCCAGCTCTATCACTGTACTGATGGGAAAACTGGGGACCAGAGAAGGGTAGGATTGCTCAGGATCACACAGAAAATCACTGTTGGATCCAGGAGTAGAGCCTGGATTTATCCCACGGTATTTCAAAGCCTAACTCTGTACCTTTGGTTTGTAATTCCCACTCATGAAATCAGTTTTTTATTGAAATGACTTCTGAAAAACAAAGGCATTTTGGATTATATTGTTCAGTCCCAGTTAGGTGTCTCCTGGCCGTATCTTGAGAGAAATAGTCATTAACATGTATTTGCATGGGTTAATTGTTCCAGGCAAAGCCCTGCCAGGTTTCTAGTTAAAGACAGAGCAGCCACCTGGAGCAAAATCCCACTCCTCTCCAACTTCCTTCATCCTTTCTAGCTATTTTAGCCTTTCTGGTTTGATCATTCAGGACAAGTCCTGGTATTGAAAAGTTCTAAAGGCATGTGAATCTTGGAGCCTCAAGATCTAAAAGAGAAAGTTCCCAGCTCGAGAAGAAAAAAGTTAATCAGCAGATCAGAGTGCAAGGATTCCTTGTGACAATATGGGATGGCTTGAGAGCCCCATATTTCTAATAACTCATATATATGAGGATTTGAGGGA